>NC_058082.1:78751396-79494062 GCF_014858855.1 Bufo gargarizans | reverse complement strand
AGATTCACCTGTAATGCAAAGACAATATAAATAGCCCCAGCATGCAGTGTTTTGTTGGACAGCTCCATTTTTTGGGTGGAGTGGTTTTTGTGTGGTTGACGCGTGTCTTTGTTATTGGATTATCCTTTGCAGGATGTCCACTTTCACCCTGTCATCAACTGACCATGTCTTTTTGCACTGGCTGGTGTCCCGTTGTTTTGGAGAGCAGCCAGAAATGATTGAGGAGGAGCCGCGGAGGAAACGCATGTGGGTGCATCCTATACTTTCGCAGCGGGCCAGCAAAGGACTCTTTTTTGGCTTGTACGCTGAGCTCCGTGCGCACCCTCCAAAGTTCTTCAATTATTGCCGAAAAATCCAATACATTAATGTGTGTTTACAGATTGTGAATAAAAAATTTAAAATGTATGGATCTTTTGTGGCTAATGATGTTTTCCACAAATCATAAATCTATATTGTATTGTGTGTGTTTGTGCAAAATAAACACCAAAGTTAACAATTATAAACTTGAAAAATAAAAGTGTTTTATTGCACACTATATTCCAATAAACTCAGGCTTTTCAAAAAAATAAACAGTAAACAAATATAAATTATAAATTTACATAACGTCTTGATGGCGACGAGGCTCCCTGATAATGAGGGGCAGAAATTTGTTGCTGCGAAGGAGGCCCTGAGTAGTGACTAGGCCCAGGTTGACTGGACGATGGGCCCTGATATGGAGGTCCAGGAAATTGTGTCTGGGAAGGGGGACCTGAGTATTGGCTTGGGCCAGGTTGACTGGACTATGGGCCCTGCTGACTGTAACTGGGTTCCCCCTGATACTGTGGCACATATGGGGCAATTGGTGGGCCATAGGGATACCTTTGGGCCGGAAATTGTTGGGGGCCCTGTGAGGGCTGACTACCTGCGGGGTGGTGGGGGCTAAATATGTTGGCATGACAGCGCAGGCTTTCGAGCGCATTGAACATTTCTGTCGGCTCTTGTGGGCGATTAGCTACCTCCAGAACTATTTCTAATGCAGTTCTGGTTCGCATTAGTCGTTCAGGAGGTAGCTGACGCATAAAATGGGCCAGACTACGGGAAAACATGTCATGATGGTCCTCCTGCCGTGCTCTAGATAAATAATCTAGAACTTGTAAATTTATTTTAGATTCGGCAGGAGGCATTGCCCGTCGCCTGGCCCTGCTGGGTAGAGCCAGAGGGGAGGTGGGGGAATCCCCACCAGATGCTGCAGGAGGCCTTGATGTTGCTGTGCTGGGTCCTGGTCCACTTTCAGGCTGGGCTGATGTGGTGTCCTCCTCACATGCACCTTATTGGTGCGGGCCCGACTCATCACCTTCCTCCTCTAGGTTGTCTTCAGTTCTAAAAACATTAAAAATTAAAAAACATATGTTGAAATTTCAATACTTTAGTTACATTATAAGTACAGATTTAGCAGGAATAACACACACACTCTTTAACTTGAATGTCTATAATAATCATGTTATCTTTAAGCAAAATGCAGCGAAAAGCTATTGCATAATGCATTTATTAGCATTTAGTTATGTCACATAAAGCATGTGTATTTACCCTGCTACATCTGTAACCTATATGTCCATACCATAAATACAACTCAAATGACCATTTCAGTATGACTATACTATACTGACTTACGGACGCAGCTCCATAACATCACGCAGAAACATCAGCTGCTCCCGGAAAAGATAGGGCCTTTTCTTGGGGGGACCAGCCCCGCTCCGCCCACGCTGTTTCATTTCTTTGCGGAACTGGTCCCTGCAGCTCCGCCAACGATTCTTGACCTCTTCAACTGGTAATACAAAGACATGAAAGGAACAGGTATCAATATCTACATCTATTCATAAAAAATAGTCAATTAACGCCTATATACTAGGAACACTAACGTATAACTACGCCTATATACTAGGAACAATAACGTATAACTACGCCTATATACTAGGAACAATAACGTATAACTACGCCTATATACTAGGAACAATAACGTATAACTACGCCTATATACTAGGAACAATAACGTATAACTAGGCCTATATACTAGGAACACTAATGTATAACTACGCCTATATACTAGGAACAATAACGTATAACTACGCCTATATACTAGGAACAATAACGTATAACTACGCCTATATACTAGGGAGTACTGAAAGGCTCAAACATGTATACATTGTGTACTTACTAAAATTCCTTCTACTTGGGCCTTGTGTCTTCTCCCAGATTGGGGCAAAAAGATCCTGGGTAATCTCCGTCCAGGCGGCATCCTTTTTATAGCGGTCCTGGTACTCCGCAGCCCGAAGATCCCAGATGCAGGGCCTCTCCTGCACCATGACAATAAGCTTTTCGACGTCAATGACGTGTGGTGATTTTGGCATATTTGTGCTCCGCAAGGGCTGAAAAGTTTAGGCAGCCAACTTTCTCCCTCTTCTCAGACACCAAACTGACGCAGACAGACGCAGACAGACGCTGAAAAACGCCTTCTTCCTGTCTTTAAATTCCCTGAGTGTTGCTTAGTTACAAGCGTGAAAAATGCAACGCAACGCATGGTATCCGGATGTATTGCGTTTTTATGGCAGCCCCATTCACTTCTATGGGGCCTGCGTCGCGTGAAAAACGCACAATATAGAGCTTGCTGGGATTTTCACTCAACGCACAAGTGATGCGTGAAAATCACCGCTCATGTGCACAGCCCCATAGAAATGAATGGGTCAGGATTCAGTGCGGGTGCAATACGTTCACTTCACGCTTCGCACCCACACGGAAAACTCGCCCGTGTGAAAGTAGCCTTAATAGTTTTAGATCCCTGACTATTGTAACTCTGCACAGATCCTGGTTAGGGGAATTTATCATGAGGGGAATATTTGAAGTCTGTTTTGCTTGAGTCTGTGTTGATGTACTTTACACCACATTTATCAAATGTCACGTGTTGTTTGATAAATAAACCTGATACTTTTGTCTAGAAAAGCTATTCCAGTTTTCTTACTTCACCCTCCTGCTGGATTGAGATTCATACTTTTTAAAAAAGTTTCAATGATAAATCTGGAGTCAAACTCATTAACATTGCTAACCACACCCACTTCCCATCCACATTTCAAAACTAGAGTGTAATAATCCCAAAATATGCAAAAATTTTGCATAAGTGCAAAAAGTCACAAAAGTCCTATTTTGTGACTTTTTGAAGCGAGAATTTTGCAGTGAAGGCATGATAAATCTGCCCCATTGTCTTTGCTATATCAGTTGTATACAACTGACTCATTTTGACACAGCTAGTCGATGATGAGACTCCCATTGTTACTGACAACGGGTTTGCTCCATTACACTTTGTCAGAATTGTATTCCTGTGACTAGAAATGCTATAACTAAATTTACTAATGACCTGGGGAGAGACTTCTAACTACTGCAACCTCTTCAGTCCTCAGAAAGAAGGAAGCACAGCGCTGGTTCAACACTGTTAGGATGCATTTACACAACTGTACTGTTTTGCAGATCTGCAAAACATGGATATCGGCCCATGTGCATTCTGCAATTTGTAGTCCGCACATGGCCGCAACTATAATAGAAAAAGAATAGGACATACTCTATCTATCTTACCCTAAGTTCACACCTGAGCGTTTTACAGCGCGTTCAAACGCGCTGTAAAACGCTCAACACGTGAAAACCAATACTTCCCTATGGCCCTGGTTCACACTTGAGCGTTTTACAGCGCGTTTGAACGCGCTGTAAAACGCCCGACGCATAAACAAGTTCTTGAGCTTTTTTTGGGGCGTTTGTCACGCGTTTTGGCCATAGACTCATTGGACAACACTGCAGTCAATCACACAAACGCGCGTCAGATGCGCGTTTACTATTGCAAAAAACGCGCATAAAAATGCGCGACAAATACGCGCGTTTTACGCGCGTCTCAGAAACGCTCAGGTGTGAACCCAGGGTTAAAGGAATGGGTCCGCACCCATGTGAACTCATTCATACAGCCGTCTGAATGAGCCCTTAGGCTGCTGTCACATAGTCAGTGCTTGATCAGTTATTTCTATCAGTGATTGAAAGCCAATTCCAGGAGCAGAGACTACACAAAGATAAGGTATAATGGAAAGATTTGCACCTGTTCTGTGTTTTTTACCCTAAATAAACCAAATACCCTTCCGCTAGGTATTCCTTGACGCTGGGTTCAGACCTGAGCGTTTGCGATGGAGCGCTCTGTATGCGCGATTGTACGGGCGTTTGCAATCGCACATACAGAGACAAGCGAACGCCCATTGTCGCGCGTTCCCGCTGAAGTCTATGTACGGGAACGCGCGACAAGACGCCCCAAAGAAGCTCATGTACTTCTTGGGGCGTCGTACGCGCTGTAAAACGCTCAGGTGAGAACCATTCCCATAGGGAATCATTGGTTCTTGCCTGTTGCGCGTTTTACAGCGCGTAGGAACGCGCTGTAAAACGCTCAGGTGTGAACCCAGCCTTAGTTGCCAGTCCGCCCCTGCTCACTCCCGGTGTTGGCGATACAATGAGCCAAGAAGACCCTGATTCCTTTCTTTACATGATTACTAAGGATCCCAGAGGTGGGATCCCCACAAATCAATGTACTATCCTAGAAATATGCCATAATTTTATAACATGGTAATACCCTTTTACTGGATCATGCCATAGCTCAGCTTGAGTCACATGTCAGCGTTTTACTCAGTGCTCGGCCAGTGATTTTTAGCCAAAGCCAGGTGCAGATGAAAAACACAGAACATGTTCCAAATCTTTCCATCATACCTTATGTCTGTGTGGGAACCACTACTCGTTTTGGCTTACAATCACTGATGGAAATCACTGACCAAATACTGACCATGTGAGTTAGGGCACGACCGTATGTATTTTGCGGTCTGCAAAGAACGGATCCGCAAAAAAATACGGATGACATCCTTGTGCATTCCATATTTTGCCGAACGGAACAGCTGGCCCCTAATAGAACAGTACTATCCTTGTCCGTAATGCGGACAATAATAGGACATGTTCTATTTTTTTGCGGAACGGAAATACGGACATAAGGAAACTGAATACACACGGAGTAATTTTTTTTTTTTTTTGCGAACCCATTGAAGTGAATAGGCTCCGCATACTGTCCACAAAAAAATGGAACGGACACAAAAAGAAAATACATTTGTGTGCATGAGCCCTAAGGACTATGAAATCCAGCACCTGTAATAAGAATTGTGGAATATTTAAAGACACAGTAGGGCAAATGAGAAATTCATCTTTCTATGTATTTTTTTTTATTTTCGGGGTAGGCTCACTTTATTATTATCTGTCACGGTGGGGAGTGGGGAAAACTCCACATCGTACGATATCAGAAATTATGGAAAGCCACTCGGCCTGGATGCCGGGATAAGGGAGCAGGTCACCTCCTAAAGCGTCCCCAATCCTCACCCTAACTCCTCACTGTATGAGCGGACCTGGATGGTAGGACGGCTCATACCCAGGATACCTAGGACCCTGAGTCACCCTGATAATCCCTCACATAGGAGCAGGGGAGAGACAACCTGTTCTTCCAAGACACGGATGAACAGGAGTCTCAACCGGCCAAGTTGCAGAGAAAAGCCAAGTGGAACGGCAGGTAACTATCCAGTGGCGGGGATAACCACTGAACCAAGAACCTAGGAAGGCATGGTAACTTAGCTGCTGGACGGCACAACAGAAGACCACACCAAGGTAAACTGGAACCCATACAAACTCACTGCAATCCAAACACAAAACGGATGCAGTACGTACTGACACACAGGAACCAGCACACCAGCAACAGCTCACAGACTTGACTTTTAGTTCACCCCTCCGGGAAACCATGGAGCCCCCTTCCGGAGGTACTACAGACAGGGAAACGCCTTGCATTCATGCCGGACATAAAACACCAACTGACCAGACATGAAACAACAACAAGACGTACACCACACCCTGAACATAAACCCACATCAAACATCAACACAGGTAAGGTAGGGAACATGGAAGATACAGTCCTGATCAAAAGTTTAAGACCACTTGGAAAATGGCAAAAAAATCATATTTAGCATGGCTGGATCTTAACAAGGTTCCAAGTAGAGCTTCAACATGCAACAACAAGAAATGGGAGTGAGCATTCAATTTAAAGAAAACAATGAATAAACTGAAACAGGCTGTTTTTTAGCTGATCAAAAGTTTAGGACCACACCTCCCAAAAAAAACTATACCCCCCCAAAACAGAAATCCAACTTCCAAACATAAACTCAGTAATGAGCAGCTCCGCCGTTATTGTTTATCACTTCAAAAATTTGTTTTGGCATGCTTGATGCAAGCGTTTCCATGAGGTGTGTGGGAACATTTCTCCAAGTGGTGAAGACGGCCGCACGAAGGCCATCTACTGTCTGGAACTGATGTCCCATTTTGTAAACTTCCCTTGCCATCCATCCCCAAAGGTTCTCAATTGGATTTAGATCAGGGGAACACGCAGGATGGGCCAAAAGAGTGATGTTATTCTCCTGGATGAAGTCCCTTGTCCTGCGGGCATTGTGTACTGTAGCGTTGTCCTGTTAAAAAACCCAGTCGTTACCACATAGACGAGGACCCTAAGTCATGAGGAATGCTCTCTGCAACATCTGGACATAGCCAGCGGCCGTTTGACTTCCTGAAGCTCCATTGTTCAACTGAAGGAAAAAGCACCCCAGACCATTATGGTGCCCCCTCCACTGTGGCGCGTAGAAAACATCTCAGGTGGGATCTGCTTGTCATGCCAGTAACATTGGAAACCATCAGGACCATCAAGGTTAAATTTTTTCTCATCAGAGAATAAAACTTTCTTCCACCTTTGAATGTCCCATGTTTGGTGCTCTCTTGCAAAGTCCAAACGAGCAGTTCTGTGATGTTCAAGGAGAAGACTTTGAAGACGTTTTTTGTTTTTGAAGCCCTTCAGTCTTCAGATGCTGTCTGATGGTTATGG
This sequence comes from Bufo gargarizans, assembly GCF_014858855.1. Lineage (NCBI taxonomy): Eukaryota > Metazoa > Chordata > Amphibia > Anura > Bufonidae > Bufo > Bufo gargarizans. Next base: position 79,487,101 of record NC_058082.1, on the reverse strand, counting down.
GGCTGCAGTCAGCACCAGTAAGGGCCTTAATTTGGGTCGAGGATTGTTCATTGTCTTGACGGACAGCCAATTGGATCCTCCGGCTCAGTATGATTTCTTTTTTGCCTTTGCCATCACAACGTGTGACTACCTGACAGAAAATGACAATGAATCCACATCTTTGCACAGATTTGGCCTTTTAAAGGCATGTGGTCCTAAACTTTTGATCAGCTGAAAAACAGCCTGTTTCAGTTTATTCGTTGTTTTCATTAAATTGAATGCTCAAAAAATGTTTTGTCTCACTCCCATTTCTTCTTGTTGCATGTTGAAGCTCTACTTGGAACCTTGTTAAGATCCAGCCATGCTAAATATGATTTTTTGCCATTTTTCAGGTGGTCTTAAACTTTTGATCAGGACTGTACATAAGGAAGACATCGCTGGAGACATCGATGTCCCACTAGATGGCCCTCACACTGGAAGAAGGAACATCCAGACAAGGAGCATAACTCCAGCACACACCAAGGCTGAAGTACAACTGACTCCTGACCTTAAGGCCTCTTTCACACGACCGTTTTTTTTTCCCGTTTTGCGGGTCGTTTTTTGCGTTCCGTATACGGTCCGTATAGGGAACCATTAATTTCAATGGTTCCGCAAAAAAAAAACGGAATGTACTCCGTATGCATTCTGTTTCCGTATTTCCATTTTTCCGTTCCGTTAAAAGATAGAACATGTCCTATTATTGCCCACAAATCACGTTCCGTGGCTCCATTCAATTCAATGGGTCCGCAAAAAAAAACGGAACACATACGGAAATGCATCCGTATGTCTTCCGTATCCGTTCCGTTTTTTGCGGAGCCATCTATTGAAAATGTTATGCCATACTGTATATGCCATACAGAAAAACTGTATATGCCATACGGAAAAACGGAATGGAAAAACGGAACGGAAACGGAAACACAACGGAAACAAAAAACGGAACAACGGATCCGTTTAAAACGGACCGCAAAACACTGAAAAAGCCATACGGTCGTGTGAAAGAGGCCTAAGCCATAGGTATAAGAAGCACCTAGTGACCACACCCAGCAAGGTAGTTAACCCCTCCAGCAACAAACAGGGGAGGAACCGGGAGAAGGGGAGAAAGGCACATACAAGCCAACATAAATGCATTGCCCCTGGCAACAGACATGCACGGCAATGTGTCACGTGCACAACACCGAGGCCGTGACATTATCTTTATTTGGCCTCATGCACACGACCGTTGTGTGCATCCGCGGCCGTTGTTCCGTTTTCTGTTTTTTTCCGCGGACCCGTTGACTTTCAATGGGTCCGTGAAAAAAAAAAAAAAAAAAAAAAATCGGAAAATGCACCGTTTGGCATCCGCGTCCGTGAAAAAAATATGACCTGTCCTATTTTTTTCACGGACAACGGTTCACGGACCCATTCAAGTCAATGAGTCAGTGAAAAATCACAGATGCACACAAGATTTTCATCCGCGTCCGTGATCCGTGTCCGTAATCCGTGTCCGTTTTTTCCTATCATGTCAAAGGCAAACTTGACTTAGATTTTTTTTTTCATTTTTCATGTCCGTGGATCCTCCAAAAATCAAGGAAAACCCACGGAAGAAAAAATGGACACGGATCACGGAACAACGGAAAACGTTTTTGCGGACCGCAAAAAAAAAAACGTTTGTGTGCATGAGGTCTTTCTGGAATAGCATCAGATGATTCTACCAATGTCCTGCTTACAGTTCCACAAATAAATGTTTTTGCCATCAGGATGCATTGCTATAAATGGACTGAATACTTTCATTGTACAATTGCGCTTCCTCTAACACGGGACTTTGTATCTGTATAGAAACCAAATGTTATTTTTCCCATTTGTTAGAACGTCAGCAGTAAATATCCAGCTCCAGAGCCTGATTGATGTCATTTTGCCAGCAATATTTAATTCTGGTCTCTCTTCCTCTGTCTGGAAGTGCAGCAATAACAAGTTTATAGCTCAATTACAATGCCACAACTCTTAAAGATTCTCTGTCGCTTCCTGATTCAAGACAGTAAATAGATCATAAGTAGTTGTGTGGATGTGATCCAGTATTCATCACCTTCTTCTTTATACTGTCTATTTTAAACCAATTCAATATTTTTGGAGGATGAGAAATGTTCTTCCGTCTCTCATATTTCTCAGCAACTTAAAACCTGCCTCATTTACTTACAGAGATAAATATTCTGTGTGCAGTGGATGCTCTTCTTTGAGCACAATTTTTACACTCTACATATACAGAAAATCCGAATTAACCCCTTCCCAACATGCGCCATAGGAGCTATGCTCGCTCAGTCAGGGAAAGGAGCCTCAATGCAGGCGGATTAAGCCATTAGATGCCACTGTCAATGCTAACTGTCGCATCTAAGAGGTTTTTCAGAGGGATGGGGCTCCCTCTTTCAATATATCGGCTCCCCACATTGCCATCACAGGTTGCTGTGGCAGCCAGAGGCCTTACAGAGGCATCCGGGCCTGCCTGCTATGGAGGCCTATGAGGACTAGCCCCCAGGATGGGTCTCATAGGCAAATGTCAGTGTGAAACTAACAAGTTCAATTTAGTACAGTACAGCATGTATTGTACTGCACTGAACTAGTGATCAGTCTCTTATAGTGAGACAAACATAAAATGTAAAAATAAATAAAAGGTGTTTTATAAAAAATAAAAATAAAAGTTTGAAGTAAAAAAAAAGTGTCCCTCTTTCCCCCATCAAGCCATTTACTATTAGGGTACTTTTACACTAGCATTATTCTTTTCCGGTATTGAAATCCGGTAAAGGGTCTCAATACCGGTAAAAATCGCATCAGTTTTGGTCCGTTTTTCGCATTCTGAATGATAAGCAATCCGTTCAGTTTGCATCAGGATGTCGTCTGTCCCGTCCCTTTTACAGTATTTTTTCCAGCCCAAATCCCGGAACAATACCGCACTTGACGGATCTGGCAATCATTTCCATAGAGATGTATTAATGCCGGATCTGGTACCAAGTATTGTGTAAATTGCTGCATCGCTGGATCCGGTTTTCCGGTCTGCGAATGCACCGGGACATAGGAGGAGCTATTTTTACTTTTGATCTTTGGAAAAATTTAAATACCGGATCCGTTATTCCGGATGATACCGGATGAGATGGATCCGGTATTTCACCGGATCCATCTAACGGATCCGCAAAACAAGAAAGTCAGTTTGTACACGGTTTGCCGGATCCGGATTCTAATAACGCTAGTGTAAAAGTACCCTAAAACACAAAAAAAAACGTGGTATTGCCACATCTGAAATGACCGTCTCTATAAAAAGATCACATGATCTACCCTGTCAGGTGAGCACCATAAAAAAATTAATAAAATAGCAACGATACCAGAACAAACATTTTTTGGTTACCTCACCTCCCAGAAATCATTATATCAGGCAATTAAAAAGTCATATGTGCTAAAATGGTACCAATGAAAACGTCACCTCATCTCACAAATATAAGCCCTCACACTAAGGCCTCATGCACACGGCCGTTGTGTGCATCCGTAGCCGTTGTGCCGTTTTCCGTTTTTTTTTTCACGGACCCATTGACTTTCAATGGGTCAGTAGAAAAATCGGAAAATGCACCGTTTTGCAGCCGAGACCGTGATCCGTGTATCCTGTTCGTCCAAAAAATATGACCTGTCCTATTTTTTTTACGGACAACGGTTCACGGACCCATTCAAGTCAATGGGTCCGTGAAAGAACACGGATGCACACAAGATTGGCATCCGTGTCCGTGATCCGTGGCCGTAGGTTACTTTCATACAGATGGATCCGAAGATCGGTCTGCATAAAAGCTTTTTCAGAGCTGAGTTTTCACTTCGTGAAAACTCAGATCCGACAGTATATTCTAACACAGAGGCGTTCCCATGGTGATGGGGACGCTTCTAGTTAGAATATACAACGAACTGTGTACATGACTGCCCCCTGCTGCCTGGCAGCCCCCGATCTCTTACAGGGGGCTGTGATCCGTACAATTAACCCCTCAGGTGCTGCACCTGAAGGGGTTAATTGTGCGTATCATAGCCCCCTGTAAGAGATCCGGGGCTGCCAGGCCGCAGGGGGCAGACCCCCCTCTCTCTCCAGTTTAAATTTCATTGGTGGCCAGTGCGTCCCCCCCTCCCTCCCTCTATTGTAATAATAACATTGGTGGCACAGTGTGCGCCCTCCCCTTCTTCCCTCTATTGTATTATTACGTTGGTGGCACAGTGTGCGCCCTCCCCCGGCCCCCCCTCCCTCCCTCTATTGCATTATTAACATTGGTGGCAGTGTGCGGCCTCCCCCAGCCCCCCCTCCCTCCCTCTATTGCATTATTAACATTGGTGGCAGTGTGCGGCCTCCCCTCTCCCCCCCCCCCCTATCATTGGTGGCAGCGGAGTTCCGATCGGAGTCCCAGTTTAATCGCTGGGGCTCCGATCGGTAACCATGGCAACCCCAGGACGCTACTGCAGTCCTGGTTGCCATGGTTACTTAGCAATAGTAGAAGCATCATACTTACCTGCTGGCTGCTGCTATGTCTGTGTCCGGCCGGGAGCTCCTCCTACTGGTAAGTGACAGCAATGCGCCGCACAGACCTGTCACTTACCAGGGGGCTATGATACGCACAATTAACCCCTTCAGGTGTGGCACCTGAGGGGTTAATTGTGCTGATCACGGCCCCCTGTAAGAGATCGGGTGCTGCCAGGCAGCAGGGGGCAGTCATGTACACAGTTTGTAGTATATTCTAACTAGAAGCGTCCCCATCACCATGGGAACGCCTCTGTGTTAGAATAAACTGTCGGATATGAGTTTTCACGATGTAACTCATATCCGACAGTATATTCTAACATAAAGGCGTTCCCATGGTGATGGGGACGCTTCAAGTTAAAATATACCATCGGATTGGAGAAAACCCCGATCCGATGGTATAAAAGAGACTCCAGACTTTACATTGAAAGACAATGGGGACGGATCCGTTTGCAATTGCACCATATTGTGTCAACGTCAAACGGATCCGTCTCCATTGACTTGCATTGTAATTCAGGACGGATCCGTTTGGCTCCGCACGGCCAGGCGGACATGTCCGTGGATCCTCCAAAAATCAAGGGAGACGAAAAAACGGTCACGGATCACGGACCTACGGACCCCGTTTTTGCTTACCGTGAAAAAAAAAATGTCGTGTGCATGAGGCCTTACGTGAGGAATATAAAAAATAAAACAAATATGTTTTAAATACACTTATTTTTTTCAAAAATGCTTTAATTGTGTAAATGTAGCAAAACTTAAAAAAACTATATAAAATTATCTCTCTAATCATGCTGACCATCAGATTAAAATTATTATATTATTTTCCAGCACAGTGTACGCCGCAATCACAAAACCAAAAAAGCAATGGCAGAATTTATTCTGCTTTCCAAAAGGTGAAATAAAAAGCAATCAAAAAGTTGTAGGTACCACAAAGTAGTACTAATAAAAATGGCAACTCATCCAGCAAAAATTTATCCCTCACACAGCTCCATCGAGAGAAAAATAAAAAATGCATGGTTGTCAGAAATTAGCTGTACTGGTACTGCAACGTGCCGCTTCCCCCAGGGTCGAGCGATCGTGTCCCAGGTTTATCAGAATGCAAAGTGGGGTGGTTAGCCTCAATAATTTTCTGTGTGTGTCACGGTGCTCCTACCTGAATACAGTCGCTCCCCAGGGTTAGGCTCCGAAGCAATAAAGGGGAGAGCAATGGTGGAGGTGGAGAATAAGTCCAGACTTTATAAAGTTCAATAGCTTTGCTTGAATCAACTTTTATCAGTACAAGATTCAGTCTTTCTCTTGGTTCCAGCAGGTTTTGGCATAAACTGTCAGGTGAACTTGAATATTCTGCTTTCTCTCTGCTGTGCTAAACTCAGCTTTAGTCTGGTCGCTGGACTCTGTAGCGATTCTGGTACGTTTGGAGTGGGGTGCCTTTGGCTGTTGACCCCCATGTGGTACTCTGTATATCTGTAAGGAGTCAGGGTGCTCTATGAGCTGGTTCCCTCTGGAGAGACTCCTGCTGCAGGAGGGGAACCTTCCCCTCGCTGCTGCATCTTGACACGAAATCTGTGACAGCTTTCAACGCTAGCATCCACTAGGACTGACTTAGAATGACTAAACACTTCCTGCAGCACTTCCCTTGGTAGGAAGCAGGACTAGCCCACTTCTGCCCAAAAGGGGAAGAAAGGAATGGTAAGTACCATTCTATCTAGAGATCTCTCTGCCATAGATCTACACAGATGACAATGTTGATAGCAATCAAAGATGCAGTAGCAGGGTAAAGGAATGGTAATACCACTCTGGGATATTACAGTAATGCAGAGGCTGTTCAATAGCAACATGGTGCTCGTAAAACAAGCCATCAAAATCTGTGTTGCAAAAGCCAATAGGCGGTCTTTCCCTTCTGTACCCTGCAGCGTACCTGAACAGTAGTTTAAGTTCACTTTTATGTCATATCCGTACCCAGTAGAACCTGCCTTTGAATTCAAGCAGTGTGTTGTGAATCCCAGATGGCACCAGCTGGGCACAGCATAATGCCATGTGTGGAAAAATTCCACATTTCATTTTGCACCATTCCAGCCCTTAACAAATACCTTGAGGGGTGTAGTTGTTTCCAAAATGATGTCACTTGTCATGAGCTCAGGAGTTTCATTTATTATTTCACCCCTGAGCCTCTACAGTTTTCAACACAAGATGTGTAAATGACCACATTGGGCCTCAAATGTGCATGGTGCTCTTTTTCTCCTGAGTCCTCTCAGTGTCACATGTAGCATAATAATAAGGGGGCTTGCTTTTCACACTGGCACATGCTGGACACTGAAATGGCACATCTGTGAGAAACAAAAATCACTTTCTGCACCATCTGCTGAGCTTTCATTTTTGCAAAACTCAAAATTCTCACTATGTGCCATGTTAAATTCTGTGAGAGGTGTGGTTTCTAAAAAAGCTGTAAAGTAATGGCCATTAGGGGTCTCACTTCCAGCTAATTTGCAGTCCACTGGCTGTTGTCAGGCAAGATCCTAACAGAGATACAGAAGACGGCTTACAGGAAATGGGGTGTGTCACAGCTAGCTGAGATCTTGAGTCTAATAAAAGAACTGCTTCCACACAGCTTCTGAAGATCAGAGAAACGTCCGACCTTTCTGTAAGTGTGATCTCCCCCTCCTCATCTGTTCTGTGAGCTCAGGAGCTGAAAACAAACATAATGAGAAGTAAGGAAAAGGAACTCACAGCAGTACAGTGCTGGCAGATTCCACAGAAGGGAGACACCCCTGCTTGTGAGAGAAATGCATCTAGCTGTACAACTGAAGAGGGGAATAATTAGGCTGAAAAAAGACATTAGGGAAGCCCAAAAGAGACCTGTTCCTTCACATTTATGATTATACAAAGAACAGCCATTATGCAAACTTTTTTGAAAACTCTGGTACATTTTAAATACCTCTAAAATAAAATGATATACATACATATTGTATTGGGAAGAGGTTGTAAGGGATAACATGTGGAATGACCAATGGCTGAATGGGAATCTGCAGTTGTTGATTGTTGCGCAGCCTATGCCTTGGAAGAGAAAAAATTAAGGGACAAACATTTCTTTTCAACAAGTCAAAGAGAAAATTCAGCTCACGAGTGATGCATAGAAGTGCAGGGAACATGTCTTATCCAGGAACGAGCAAAGAGGAATCCAGCATCCCGTGTCACAATAGAATCATACCGGTTTATTGAAAGCTCCATTAAAAAGGTGCCATTTTGTTGTGATAAGATTAATGTTTAATGGAGTTTTCAATAAACCTCTATTATTTTATTGCGACATTGGATGCTGGAGTATTCTTTGTTCCTTTATGTTCAACATGGCAGCAAATACTGTGTCAATAAAATTCATCTAATCTATAGTTTGTAGAGTAAACGAGCTGAGCTCTACAGAATATGTGCCCTCTTTCTATATAAAATAATTTTAAATTGGAATCTGAAGTGGGCTTTGGTATCGAGGTACCAGCCAGTACCAAATCCCAATTCAGATTCCTATTTTAAACTGTTTTTAAATACGCAGATACGATACATTAGTAATTCACCGAAGTCTCGTGCAACTTCAGGCGATACAAACTTTGGCTCCGGAATGCTGTACAGAAACAGCATTAAAACGAAGTGCTTGAACGAATCAACTTTGAATCAATAATCTGAAGCTCAAATCGCTCAAGTCTAGCTATTAATGATAATAATTATAATTAGAGATGAGCGAATCGAATCCCTCAAAGCGGAATTCGATTCGGATTTCAGGATAAATTTGATTCTCCTAGAAGCCAAATTTCCTCATGCTTCGTGTCAGCGAATCAATTTAACCTGAAATAGTATAAAAAACTAAAAAATTCAAACTTACCGCCTCCATTTGCTTGCAACGGGCCGCCAGCCTCCATCTTGCTTGAGGATCTCGGCCGAAATCCCGTGCGGTGCGATTTTACATCATCATACGTCACCACGCTGGCCGGCGTGATAACGTAATCTCGTGCCGCACAGGATTTCGACCGAGATCTTCAAGCAAGATGGCGGCGGCCGGCCCGTCGCGAGCAAATGGAGGAGGTAAGTTTGATTTAATTTTTTTTTGTTGTTAATTTTACACTCAGATGCAGTGATCATGTATGAATGTGGCATCTGAGGGGTACAAAGACGGGGGCGGCTGTATCGCAGCTTCTTGTCATTGCACCCGCTACTTACAAAAAAAATGCGAAGTAACTCGTCATGAAGTGAATTTTTTTGTGAAATTTGGCGAATCAGCCGAATCGAACTTTTAAGAAATTCGCTCATCTCCAAAAATAATAATAATAATGATCAGATAAGATTAGAGAAAATAGATTCTAAATTAATAAAAATTGTCCTAAATTTCCCAAACATTCTGATTCCAGCATCTACCATCAAAAAGGGGTAATTTTTGGACCATGTTTTAATGAGACAGTGCAGTGTGTTCTTAAACATGCTGTTTGTTACTAGTGTTGATCACGAATATTCGAATTTCGAATTTTTATCACGAATATAGGTACTTTGAAAATTCGCGAATATTTCGAATATAGTTATATATATTCGTAATTTCGAATATTCGAAAAAAAATATTTTTTTTTTATTTGATTTTTTTTTTTTATCAGTACACATGATCCCTCCCTGCTTCTAGCTTGTGGGCCAATAAGAAGGCTGCAATATACTTCGCTTTAGGAGTAGTAGTGTTTGCGAATTTTGCTCTATATTCATTTTTTTTTCGAATATTCGCTATATTGCTATATATTCTTGTTTTAGAATATTACGAATATTCGAAAAAAGAAGTTATAGCAATATAGCGAAAAAAACTAATATAGAGCAATTTAGCTAATATAGTGCTATAATCTTCTTTTTTTGTTATAGTTGTAATTTTTTCCAATCTGAACATCAGATGAGAAAAAAATTACAACTATTAGACAAAGAAGATTATAGCACTATACTAGCTAAATTGCTCTATATTATTTTTTTTCGAATATTCGCTATATTGCTATATATTCGTTTTTTTCGAATATTCGCTATATTGCTATATATTCGTTTTTTTGAATATTCGTCTAAAACAAGAATATATAGCAATATAGCGAATATTCTAAAAAAATCGAATATAGAACAATTTAGCTAATATAGTGCTATAATCTTCTTTGTCTAATAGTTGTAAGTTGAAAAATTCGCAATAAAAAATTTGAATCCGAAAATTTTAATTACGAAAATTCGCATATTACACAGTCATTACCTTGCCGATTTTTCGAGTAAAAAAAAAAAATCGCGAATTTTTGAATTTGCGAATATTCGGCGAATATTCTACAAAATATTCACAAAATATCGCGAATTCGAATATGACCCCTGCCGCTCATCACTATTTGTTACCACCAGCTACCATCCTGTTACCCATAGCTATATATGCTGCTGTCAGTCTGACATTACTAATGCTGTCCTGGCATTAAAGAGCTTGAAATGTTTTGAATAGTCCTAGGAGACCCCAGAGTGTCATATATGACTTTTCAGGACAATCTGAGCACTCTAATGATGATGATTAGTGTTGAGCGAATCGGGTTCCGATTAGTATGAAAACTTTATTAACAATATTGTCGATGCACTACCGTAAAATGTATGGTCTACGCGGAGGTCTTTGCGATCTTGCTTGCTTCTTCTCGCGTCTATGATGTGGCACTTTGGTTATGCGCATAAATTGCAGTGTCAAAATCCGAAGCTGAACTCAGCTTTGTGCCTCATTAACGAAGCCGAGTTCGGCTTTGGATTTGGATGATGATGATGTATAAGTGGAATTAACAGGGGATGTCTATTAAGTTCCTTTATGATTCCATATACTAGTAGTATATTCACAGTGGAGTGTGAGTCACAGAATGAAGGATTGCCTGTTTTACAAACCATTCACTTCCAGAAGTTACAACCCCCTTTACTACTAGCAAAATCAAGAATGATTTGTTACATTGGTTATGGGATCAGTCAGTGATGTTCTGAAAAACATATAAAATAGTTTGATTAACTTGTGTACTTATCCCCATAAATCTATCTTCTATCCTATGATTTTACTCCTATTTCACAAGATTAAAAAGGAAAAAGTTTAACTCCTTAATGGGACACTTCTATCAGGAAAGAGTATTGTATTTAACCCCTTAAGGACTCAGCCCTATTTCACCTTAAGGACTTGGCCATTTTTTGCAAATCTGACCAGTGTCACTTTAAGTGCTGATAACTTTAAAACACTTTGACTTATACAGGCCATTCTGAGATAGTTTTTTCGTCACATATTGTACTTCATGACACTGGTAAAATGAAGTAAAAAAATCATTTTTATTTATTAAAAAAATACCAAATTTACCAAATATTTGTAAAAAATTGCAAATTTCCAAGTTTCAATTTCTCTACTTCTATAATACATAGTAATACCTCCAAAAATAGTTATTACTTTACATTCCCCATGTCTACTTAATGTTTGGATCATTTTGGGAATGATATTTTATTTTTTGGGGATGTTACAAGGCTTAGAGGTTTAGAAGCAAATCTTGAAATTTTACAGAAATTTTCAAAAACCCAATTTTTAGGGACCAGTTCAGGTCTGAGGCAAAGCTTACATAATAGAAACCACCCAAAAATGACCCCATTCTATAAACTACACCCCTCAAGGTATTCAAAACTGATTTTACAAACGTTGTTAACCCTTTAGGTGTTCCACATTTGAAGCCCCCCCTGATGCACCCCTAGAGTAGAAACTCCAGAAAAGTGACCCCATCTAAGAAACTACACCCCTCAAGGTATTCAAAACTGATTTTACAAACTTTGTTAACCCTTTAGATGTTCCACCAGAATTAATGGAAAATAGAGATACAATTTCAAAATTTCACTTTTCTGGCAGATTTTCCATTTTAATATTTTTTTTTTCCAGTTACAAAGCAAGGGTTAACAGCCAAACCAAACTCAATATTTATGGCCCTGATTCTGTAGTTTACAGAAACACCCCATATGTGGTCGTAAGCTGCTGTACGGGCACACGGCAGGGCGCGGAAGGAAAGGAATGCAATTCGGTTTTTGGAAGGCAGGTTTAGCTGGACAGTTTTTTTTGACACCATGTCCCATTTGAAAGCCCCTGATGCACCCCTAAAGTAGAAACTCCAAAAAAGTGACCCCATCTAAGAAACTACACCCCTCAAGGTATTCAAAACTGATTTTACAAACGTCGTTAATGCTTTCGGTGTTCCACAAGAGTTATTGGAAAATAGAGATACAATTTCAAAATTTCACTTTTTGGCAGAGTTTCCATTTTAATAATTTTTTTCCAGTTACAAAGCAAGGGTTAACAGCCAACCAAACTCCATATTTATGGCCCTGATTCTGTAGTTTACAGAAACACCCCATATGTGGTTGTAAACTGCTGTACGGGCACACGGCAGGGCGCGGAAGGAAAGGAATGCCATTCGGTTTTTGGAAAGCAGATTTTGCTGGACTGTTTTTTTTTACACCATGTCCCATTTGAAGCCCCCCTGATGCACCCCTAGAGTAGAAACTCCAAAAAAGTGACCCGATTTTAGAAACTGCGGGATAGGGTGGCAGTATTGTTGGCACTAGTTTAGGGTACATATGATTTTTGGTTGCTCTATATTACACTTTTTGTGAGGCAAGGTAACAACAAATAGCTGTTTTGGCACAGTTTTTATTTTTTGTTATTTACAAAATTCATCTGACAGGTTAGATCATGTGATATTTTTATAGAGCCGGTCGATACGGACGCGGCGATACCTAATATGTATACTTTTTTGGGGTGCAAATGATTTTTTTTATCGTTTGCTATTACACTTTTTGTGATGTAAGGTGACAAAAAATTGTTTAGCGCAGTTTATTTTTTTTTTTTTTACGATGTTCATCTGAGGGGTTAGGTCATGTGATATTTTTATAGAGCCTGTTGTTACGGATGCGGTTATACCTAACATGCATACTTTTTCTTTATTTATGTAAGTTTTACACAATAACAGCCTTTTTAAAACAAAAAACAATTATGATCGCCTTTTAGATCGCTTGCTGTTGTACTTTTTGTTATGTAAGGTGGCAAAAAATTGATACTTTTTACCAATTTTTTTTAACTTTATTTGGGGAAAATTACGTTTTTGTTTATTTTTACTTGAAACTTTTAATTTTTTGGGGGGGGGGGGGGAACTTTATTTTTCAACTTTTTTTTCACTTTATTTTTTGTCCCACTTTGGGACTTGAACTTTTGGGGGTCTAATCCTTTACAATGCATTCCAATACTTCTGTATTGGAATTCATTGGCTGTATGAGTAATACTGTGTGTATTACTCATACAGCTTCCGGCCTGTGAGATCCAGGGGGCTGGATCTCACAGGCTCGTCACTGGAAGGCAGCGCAATGCCTTCCTTAGACATCACGCTGCCTTCCATTCCATCGGGTCCGCCCTACAGCTGTATGGGGACCCGATGGCACCGCCGATCGCCGCCGCAAACCGCAGGTCTGAATTGACCTGCGGTTTGCTCCGATCGCCGATACGGGGGTCACATGACCCCCCCGGCGTTGTGTCCGGATGCCCGCTGAATGATTTCAGCGGACATCCTGTTCCTATTAATCCCCGCCGCAATCTAGTTTTAAAGTTATGACGTACCGGTGTGTCATGGGTCCTTAAGGACTCGGGGAACATGCCGTTCTGGTACGTCATAAGTCCTTAAGGGATTAAACTTTATGTTTAAAGAAAACTCTTTATTTTAAACTTTTGGCTTTCTTAAATTTTGGTAGTACTATATCTTTGAAAATGAAAAACTAAATATTGTCTTTTTGTAGCAGTCAACAGAAAAAATAAAGTCTCCTATATTGATAGGTAATCCCTATAAGTTTACTGCTGCTGTGTGAGGAAGATTTTATCTGTAAGGTAATTTCATTATAATAGTATGTGTAAAGCTGAGATAACAATGTGGCAGCTCTATTGTTCTTTTTATAGGCATAGATAAAGATGGTCACAGAAGATCATAGCACTGATTAGTGTAATGTGTGATGCTCCAGCTGAGGCCTGTATTACACCAACAGATTATCTGACCATTATCTGTCCAGTCAGACCAATAGTTGGTGTGTATAACTAAACATCTGTGTGTGTAAACAGCCATCCGACCAATGATTGGTCAGAAAATCTAGTAGAGAAAAGTAAGATGATAAAAGGCCAAACAAAGAGGAAATTAAAGAGCATCTGTCAACATGATCAACTCTATTAAAACAGGCATATAGCCTTGTAGGGTTGATCATGCTGATAAAAACGATACCCTTATTATGACTTTCTGTGGCCCCATTACTGAGAGAACTGCATTTTTATTTATATGCAAATGACCTAAGTGTAGCAAAGAGGGGCTGGCCAGAGCTGGCCAACAAAGTGCTGGACTTTCAACTTCGGTCCCTCCTCTCTTCCCCTAGATAGGGCTAGTGTTTTATAGTTTAGACTGCCGAGAAATGTATTCTCCTGCCTGCGCTGTATCTTCTGGTCCCAGCGCTTGCTCAGTGTTTCTCCTGCTGCACTCCAAGTAGCGCAGATTCAAACTGAGCAATCAACGAGACGTGTTATCTCACGCCTGCACTGTGTGTCCCGAGGCTGGAAGATACAACAGTGGCACAAGATGACAGGTCTCATCGTTGCCCAGTTTGAATCTGCACTGCTTGGACCTCATCAGGAGAAACAATGAGCAAGCACTGAGACCAGAAGATAAAGAGCAGCCAGTAAAATATAGGTCTCAGCGCTAGGAGAGTAGCAGGCACTAGAAGACTAGCCCTGTAAATCCAGAGGAAGTGGAGAGGGAGTAAGGCTGAAGACAAAAGTAACAAACTGGTGCTCCGAGGGCTCTGGCTAGCCCCTCAGGGCTCTAGTTAGGTCATTTGCATTTAAATACAAATGTGTGTTAAAAGACAGAATAGGAGTGCTTTACAGATGTATGAAGGGGTATTCCTGTTATGTGGATAGCGGGATAACTATTAGATCATTGGGGGGTCCTAGTGCTGAGGCGACCACAATCCGAGAATGGGGACCCCATAGCCTGTGGAGTGCCTGCAATGAACAGAGTGGCCTGTCAGGCATGCATGCAGCTGCTCCATACATTTCTATGGGGGTTCTGGAGAAAGCCCTGTTCAAGTGGAACCATCAGGGCACTACCGCTTGCAGCAGTCTGGTTGTTCACTGACCCAAGCAGGTCGAGAGACACTTCTGCATGACATCAAGGTTACAGATGAGAGTGAGGTCAGTGGGCAGGCTGAGGTCAGGGCAGGCAGAGTTTGTTCTATCCGGTAAACAGACAATTAGTCAAGACAGATGGCATAGGTTCAATACGATAGGTTAGGCTACGTTCACACTCGCGTTTGGTGCGGATCCGTCATGGATCTGCACAGACCGATCCGTTCAGATAATACAAACGTCTGCATCCGTTCAGAACGGATCCGTTTGTATTATCTTTAGCATAGCCAAGATGGATCCGTCTTCAACACCATTAAAAGTCAATGGAGGACGGATCCATTTTCTATTGTGACGGATCCGTTTGGCTCAGTTTCGTCAGGACACCAAAACGCTGCAAGCAAACTGACGCATTCTGAGCGGATCCTTTTCCATTCAGAATGCATTAGGGCAAAACTGATCCGTTTTGGGCCGCTTGTGAGAGCCCTGAACGGATCTCACAAACTGAAAGCCAAAACCCAAGTATGAAAGTAGCCTTAGTCAGGGGTCAAAACAGGCAACATAGAGTCAGTCTGGTAAACAGGCAGAAGTTGGGCACAGAAGGTCAGGGCAATACTATAGCACACCTTCACAGGACCAGACAGGCTAAGATCCTATGGCTGAGGCATCAGGTACCCTCCCATAAGGGAAGGTACCTTAAATAATGCAAAGAAGGCTGCCATTAGCTGGGGTACAATTAGGCTGCACTCATGCTGGCCCTTTAAGAGGCATGGAGAGAACCTGCACCCTATGGGAGCAGGGAATAGCAGCCAGAAGGTGGAGATGCTAGACGAGGTCTACAGCAAGGAGCAGGCAGAAATATTCCAGTAGCCAAGGTCGCTGGGAGAAAAGAGATGCTGACGGGACACGAAATGCTGACAGATCAGCACTGCAGGAGGGGTGAGTACTCCAGCGGGCATGCCCGCCAAGAGAGGAGAGATGCTAACAGACATGAACAGTTGGCATCACAGTTCAGCTGTGCTTCACTTAAATAATGCTGAAATAGATGCTCCACTCATAACAAGTAGCTTATTTTATTTGTACATTTTTCAAACAGCAGGTGCCCTTTACCCAGGGGCTTCTATAGGCAAAAGCCTACTGTGCCTACAAGTAAATCTGTCTCTGTATGTGTCCCAACAAAATCGATACTTTCCCTTAAATAAAAAATTGTTTAGTTCAATTATTGTATTATAAACTTTTGTTGTTTGGGTTTTGTCGTTTTATTTCCATCACCACTCAGTGTTCCCGTCCACATTTCAGTCTTATTTATGACTAGATTGGACCATTATTACACGTACAATCTCAGAACAATACAAAACTCATGTTTTTTTACGATGGGATAACGAAATTTAATTAAAAAGAAAGTACACTGAATCTTTCAATACTTTTTTACAGCTGTAATATAAAACAAATTATTTTTTCATTTTATTTTACTGCCTCTCGCATTTTACTGTTGACCAATATCATAGAATGACAATAACTCTAATGACGATAATAATTAGAAAATGATAGTTTCACCAGTGCAGAAATTATTGTTTCTTTTTTCTAGTCCCCTTACAAGTTCTTTTATAATTGTCCTAACAATTAGTGTCACGCAGTCACACACTCGTCTCTGCCGCACGACTGTCATCTCTTGAAAAGCGTGTGAACAGCCTGACTCTGAATATTGCTGATGATTAACACACTTTGCTGGCTTGGTGCCATAGAAATTAGTTAAATACTTCACATCCCTGTAAATTCCACGTCAGGAGATGCGTTTGACATTGTTTTAGGTGTGTAATTATCTCCTAGAGGATGGTTGAGTTATCTAATGGGCTGTGAAAGAAAATTCAGATGATAGTTTCATACCTTGTAATTTTACATGGTGCACTTACTTGAACAAGGCTTCAAAAATAGAAATGTTAACCCCTTTAGGACCCAGCCATTTCCCCCTTAAAGGCTATGTACACCTTTTGGGGGCAATTTTTTTAATTATTGCATTCTACTTATTTTGAGCTAAAAATCTTTTTTTCATTTAGTCTTTTTTGTACACAGAGCTGAGATGCTAGGTAGCAACCTGTGGATTTTCTCTCTTTTAAGGGAGCTGACAGATCCTTATCTCTGCTCTTTGACATTGTAAACAGTCATAATAGCTCAGTTCTTGTCACGGTCCCACCTGTGACAGGGGCTAGGAGATCGAGGAGACTGGCTGCACGTGATTGACAGACTCTTTGGTTTCACTTTTCTGTGTTGTTGCTGGGGATCCCCACACCTCTTGTCTCAGGTGTAGCTTAAGTGGTCATTCCTTCTCCTCTATTTAGTCTGGCCTCCCCCATCATGCTATGCGGTTGATAGCTTTTTCTTGTTTGTGGAAGTCCTGGTGTTGGTTCTCTCTGACTTTCTGCTCGTCCGCATACTTCTGGAAGTTAAGTTTATCTTCTTTGTTGTTTTCCCTCATTTGGGAAGCTAAACTCCTCCAAGGAATTTATTATGGGTGTAGTAAGCACTTAGAGTTATTTACTTCCAAAAATAAGTTGCTTTAGCCCTACATTTTTTATTTTCAAAATAATTAACAACACCCCATATGTTATCATAAACTGCTGTATGGGCACATCATAGGGCTCAGAATGTAAGGAGTGTAATATGGTTTTGTTGGAATGATTTTTGGGCGCCGTGTTGCATTTGAAGAGACCCTAAAGTACCCCTACTCGTGTGTAAAGTCTTGTTTTATCTGGAAAAACTGTTATGTCATTGCCATTGTGTATCGAAAGTTGATAGGGCAGACATCCAAATGGATTGTCGGCGTCACGGGGATGTTCAATCGCCCAGAGGTTATCTAGAGTCACCAATGCGGCAGCAGGTCCTCGCCCCTAAGGTTTTAGATGGTCAGATCAGCAGGCCCTTGCTCCAAATGTTTTTGAGGGTCACCAGCAGGCCATCAATCATAATTTTTCAAGGGTGTGTATGATTCCCTCCTTTATGTGTAACAAAGGGTGTTTTGGAGTGCCGGTTCCTTGTAATTTTGGCAGCCCTTTCACTTAGTGTATGCTGTTCCCGATCCATAGTGTGGTGTTTCTGTCACTTTCTGACTTTTTCCAATGGACCAGACCAGTGGCATGCCCAGGGTGTTTGGCACCCGGGGCGGGTCATTTCTCTGGCACCCCCCCAATACTTGACCACATACCTCTTACATCCAGGGACATATCCTGTCATGTAGACCTTCTCTTTCCTCTTCTCCTCTGTTAGATCGCCATGAGAAATTCTTTCAGCCGCATGTCATCTCTATAGAGTTTGTAACACAGAAACATTAGATTTCTCAATTTTTCCATCAACCTCCCCATCCTGGTGTTCCCACAGTGTCATCCTGCTGCCACTTCCAATACTGTGCTCCCCAATGTCCCAGGTACTATACTGCTGAAAAAATAGTGACCCTAATAGACATAATTGGGGTCATTTATCAAACTGGTGTAAAGTAGAACTGGATTTCCAAAAGAGCTGTCAAATATGAAAGGTGGAATCTGATTGGCTGCTATGGGCAACTAAGCCAGTTCTACTTTACACCATTTTTAAAAATTACCCCAAATGTCCCTATAGTATCTACAGCAGTTATAATGTCCCCTAGAGTGCCCCCAGTAATAATAACACCCTATATTGTGCTCCAGGTAATAATGCCTGTATAGTGTCCCCAGAAATAATAGAATTGCCCCTACAGTGCCTCCCCAATGACAATGCCTCCCATGCTGCCCCCATATAGTAATTTCCCCCACACTGCCCCCCACACAGTAGTGTCCCCCACGCTGCCCCCCACACAGTAGTGTCCCCAACTCTGCCCTCACACAGTAGTGTTGCCCACGCTGCTCCCATACTGTAGTGTCCCCCACACAGCCCCCACACAGTAGTGTCCCCCACACTGCCACCATACAGTAATGTCCCCCACACTGCCCCCATATAGTAGTTCCCCCCACACAGTGTCCCCCACACTGCCCCCCAGACAGTAGTTTCCCCCACGCTGCCCCCTACACAGTAGTGTCCCCCACGCTGCCCCCCACACACTAGTGTTCCCCACGCTGCCCTCCACACACTAGTGTTCCCCACGCTGCCCCCCACACAGTAGTGTCCCCCACACAATAGTGTCCCCCATTGTCACGAGGGTGTCAAGACCCACGCCTGACTCCGTTATACCCGGGGTCAGGAAGTCGCAGCGGTTGGCTGCGCGCTCTATGTAAGATAGGGCTGTTTCCTTATGGTAGCTTTCTGGGTTTGCTTTGCAACCCTTTTTGGCTCACTCAGGGATCTGTAGCTCCTTCTCCTCAGCTGTTCCTTGTCCAGCACTCCCAACCTCCTTATATTCCCCTCTCCCACTTCTCAGGTTGCCAGATATAGAGCTTCCTGCCTGGACTTCTATACTGACCCACTGGAGCAGTGTTGCTGCGTTCTCTGGTTGTTGGTCCAGAACGTTTCCCTCCGGATCCCTGTTGGACCTTTGTGGTCTGCTGTGGTCGCCCACCTGGGTTTATGTGTTTGTCTGTATTGTCTGTCCTCTCCCTGGTGTTTCCCTCTTAGTGTCAGTGGTGCGGACTAGCGATCCCACCGGCCCGTTCACTATCTAGGGCTCATTTTAGGGAAAGCCAGGGTTTAGGCACGTGATCGCCACACGGGTGAGGAACCCGTCTAGGGACGTCAGGGCAGTCAGGTGCCAGCCGCAAGGTGAGTCAGGGGTCACCACCTTTCCCTCTCCCTTGGGCAGGGCTTTCCCTTTTCCCTCCCTGTGCGTGACGCCGGTCATTACACCCATGCTGCCCTCACACAGTAGTGTCCCCCACATTGCGCATATAGTAATTTTCCCCCCAAATAGTAATCCCTCCCATAATAATTTGCCCCCCACTGTGCCACACAGTATTCCACCATACCCCCCCCCCCACGTCCTCCTGTGTGCACCCCCATCATGTCCCCCAAAGTTGGCACATAAAATAAAATATAAAAAAATGCGCTCCTCTGCATGCCCCGCCGCAGTATGTGGGCGTCAGTGCTTCAGGAATGAGCTGCTTCCATCTGTATTGATGGAAGCGCTTATTGCTTCTGGGACTACTGGCACCCCTGTGAGAGTTGGCACCCAGGGCGGACCGACCTTTCCCCCCCGCTTTCCCCCTGGGCACGCCACTGGACCAGACACCCTCCCCTCTTCAGAGCAGGGGGTGCCTGGTTGTCTCCCATTGACTTCAATTACACTCGGGCGGCGATGACAGATTCTCGTGCAGACCACAGGGTTAAAGTCCAAACATTGCTTTATTCTTTTATAACACTCTGGCAATACAGGCAACCCCAGTTATAACTCACTGGGTAAGGTGAAGGTCCAGCACCACAAAACATAAACTAAACCAAACCAAACCAAAATAAACACCTGCCCGTCTGGGCTCTGGCTCTGGGCTCTGGCTAATACAGTGAAGATGCTAACTCACCTACTGAACACAGGTCACACACAGAATTTGGCTTCTCTAGCCAGCAAGGCAGACATCTTCCCAGACTTTCTCCAGGCATTACTCTCCCCAGACTGACAGCCTGCACTGTGCTTTATTTCCCCTTAACGATCCCAGCTGGCTTCAGCTGGGGATCCCTTAGGCTAGGGGAAAACCTGCCCCGAAATGGGATGGACTTGGGAGGTCCCTCTACCAAGCCTACCTTCTCCCAGTCCAATAAAATCCAGCCCATAAACTTAACAAAACTGTCTCAGCAACCTACACATTGCTGAGACCATTTTAACCTTCTGAATTTTATTTACCTCACCCAGTTGAGGAAGCTGGGTGGGATATACACCCCTTCCAGGACTTTACCATACACTTTTCTGTTCACCTTACCACATATCCCCCCCCCCCCCCCCCTCTTCTCCAGACCGGAGGTCTGGATATTTTTTGCCAACAAGCAGTGTATCCTGGACAAAGCATCTGCAATCCCCTGTAATTTCCCCAGCCTATGTTCAACCTTGAAATTAAAATTTTGCAGGGCGAGAAACCACCTGGTCACTCTTGCGTTTTTCTCCCTGTTTTGTTTCATCCACGTTAAAGGAGCGTGATCTGTTACCAACAGAAATTTCCTACCCAGCAGGTAATATTTACGTGACTCCAGAGCCCATTTAATGGCTAGACACTCTCGTTCCACTATGGCATAATTTTTCTTTTCCGGTGTCAACTTCCTACTTAGGTACATCACTGGGTGTTCCTCCCCATTTATCACTTGTCACAGGTCCGCTCCCAAGCCTGTCTCAGAGGCATCAGTCTGGACCAGGAACTCTTTTCCAAAATCCGGGGAAATGAGCACTGGCTGTTGAAAGGCTTTGAAAGGCCTTTTCTGCCTCTGGGGTCCACTTCACCATTACTGACTTAGGGACTTTCGTTAAGTCAGTCAATGGTGCTGCCATCGAGGCAAAATTC
The DNA here is from genome assembly GCF_014858855.1 of Bufo gargarizans. NCBI lineage: Eukaryota > Metazoa > Chordata > Amphibia > Anura > Bufonidae > Bufo > Bufo gargarizans. Next base: position 79,465,932 of record NC_058082.1, on the reverse strand, counting down.
TGTATAAACCGGTGGTAGTACCCTGTTATGCCAAGGAAGGCCCTGACTTGTTTTTTTGTTAAGGGCCTAGGCCAGTCTTATATCGACTCTACTTTATTGATCTGGGGTTTAACTAGCCCTTTACCAATAATGTAGCCCGAATATTTTGCTTTCTCTAGACCCACTGCACATTTCTCAGGGTTTATGGTTAGGCCAGCATCACTAATGGAGTCTATAACGGCCTGTACCTTCCAGAGGTGACTTCTCCAATCAGATGAAAAAATGACCACGTCATCAAGGTAAGCGGCAGCATAGTCACGATGTGGCTTCAAGATCAGGTCCATCAACCTCTGAAATCTAGCAGGGGCTCAATGTAACCCGAACGGCATCACTGTGTACTGGAACAGCCCCTCTGGAGTGGAGAATGCCGTCTTTTCTTTTGCATCATCTGATAATGGTATCTGCCAATACCCTTTTGTAAGGTCCAGGGTCGTGATGTACCTTGCTTTCCCAAGCCTCTCAATTAGTTCATCTACTCTGGGCATGGGGTACCCATCAAATTTTGACACCTCATTTAACCTACGGAAATCATTACAAAATCTCCAAGTCCTATTGGGCTTCGGAATTAAGACAATAGGGCTTGACCACTTACTGGTAGATTCCTCAATGACCCCTAACTCAAGCATGCGCCTGACCTCAAAGGATACCGCTTTTCTGCGTTCTTCTGGTATCCTGTAGGGCTTTAGATTCACCTTACTGTGGGGCTCAGTTCTCACAGAATGTTTTATCAGGTGGGTATGGCCTGGTAGGTCAGAAAACCTTCCTCTATTTTTCTGTAGAAACTCCTTTACTTCTTGTTTCTGGGGTACTGACAGTGCCTCACTAATTTTTACCGGAGGAATTGGTGGTGACACCTATTTAATCATGGTCTGTGCGCCACCAATGACTCCCGATCTTTCCTTGGCTTGATCAGATTTACGCATTCACACATCCGTATTTTGCCTTTCCAGAATTGCGGACTTTTTTTTGCGGATCCGTGTTTCTGCAAATAACTTCCGTTTAAATGTGGGGAGGAATAGATGTTGCTAGGGTACCAAAAAAATAATTTTTTAGTTAGATCCCCTGTTATTATTTTAGTTAGGGACTCGCAAGAGAATGAGGACCCTTGACGTGTAACACTGACCGTGAGATACTGTCTTGAATTTCTGCTGAGTGCAGGAGCGCACTGCGTCATTAGTTGCTATGACGCAGTGTGCTTCGTGCTACTGCTGCTGTACACTAAGGCCTCCTGCAAACAACAGTAAATCAGGTCAGTAACTCACGGTCTATGTTACACGAATGTGTGTATTCAGCAGACAGCCCCCCTTGATGCTCTCCCTTGCCATGCACTAGATCACGCATTGAAACGGCTCTTTTAGTTAACACAACACACTGCCGACCAGATGCTTCTGGAAAGCAGTGTGTTTGGAGACATCACCGGCTCTGATGGGCTGGCTTCTGCGCTGCCCTAGCCTTTTTAGCTAGGTCAGTGCAAAAGCCTGCACATTAGTGCAGGTGATGTCACCAAGCACACTGCTTTCCAGAAGCATCTGCCCGGCAGTGTGTAGCCCTTTCCATGTGCGATCAGGCAAATATGGGGGGGCTACCTGGGTGAAAATATGGTTATGTCCAGTTTCAGCTCTGAACCTAAAATCTAAAACTGGAGCGTACATAATAATTTCTACTGTTTACTCAAGCCCAATGCTGCTCAAGGATTGGTGTGATAAACAAAATAGAAGTCATTATGTACCGTATCATCAAAAAGATGATTCTCCGTTGTGCGGCCGCCCCGTGTTTTGGGGACCACAATTTGCTGTCCCCAATGCACGGGCAACGTCCATGCAGCGACTGGAACGGATCAAACCCTTTTAAACTTTAATGGGTCTGTGATTCGTCTGCACCACAAATAAATAGAACATTTTATATATTTTTTGTGGTGTGGAGGCACAGACAGTTACTCCGTAGTGCTTACGCGCGCTTCCGAACTGTGCTTCCATTCCACACAGCACCGCATCTTCAGGATGTGGACCCATTCTAAAGAATGGGTCTGCATCTGTGATACGGGGTGCACACGGCCGGTGACTGCATATTGTGGATCCGCTGTTTTCGGGCCACAATACAGCCACGGACATGAGCACGTGGCCTTATAGTAATGGAAAATATATGTATTGAAAAAAATAATTTAATAATAATGACCTAAATATATTATAGATCATCATTATTAAAAATAAAAATGTTTTAATATAACATTTTTTAATAGATAAAAGACAGACATAGTAATAGTTACTCAATATATAGTTACTTAATAGTAACAGTACAACAATGTTTTATTACAAAAAATAAAATAATAAAATAAATTATAATTCAAATAATTCCCTTGAAAAAGGGCCAGGGGTGTGCAATTTTGGGGGGTCAGGTCTATTGAGAAGGGAAGGAGGGGTGATAAAGTTAAGTCTCTTATCTCTACAATGTTCCAAAAAGTGAAGGACTTTTTGTGGCTCCAGAGGCCCAGCAAATTCATCTATCACCATGGCCAACGCAGTAAGGCATTGCCCTTTTAGAGCTATCTCTTCCTTCGCGTCTGATCGGTTCCGATTTAGATATTCGAGCACCCTTGAATCATGTGCTCAAAGATCTACATTGGAAGCGATCAGCGGATGTTTGCTTATTGCTTCCGGGACCTGCTGGCACCCCTGTGAGAGCTGGCACCCAGGACGGACCGACCCCCCCCCCCCCGCGCTTTCCCCCTGGGCACCCCACTGGACCAGACACCCTCCCCTCTTCAGAGCAGGGGGTGCCTGGTTGTCTCCCATTGACTTCCATTATACTCGGGTGCTCAGTCGAGCACACAAATATAGCAATGTGTTTGGGCCGAACACCCAAATACTGTGGTGCTCGATCATTACTAGTAAAAATACAATGTATAATGGGATATAAATATGGACAGATTCATGGAGAAATAAGAAAGATGGAGAAGTACATATTGTAAGGGGTTACACTCTCAGGCAGGGCGGCGATGACAGATTCTCGTGCAGACCACAGGGTTAAAGTCCAAACATTGCTTTATTCTTTTATAACACTCTGGCAATACAGGCAACCCCAGTTATAACTCACTGGGTAAGGTGAAGGTCCAGCACCACAACATAAACCAAACCAAACCAAAATAAACACCTGCCAGTCTGGGCTCTGGCTAATACAGTGAAGATGCTAACTCACCTACTGAACACAGGTCACACACAGAATTTGGCTTCTCTAGCCAGCAAGGCAGCCATCTTCCCAGAATTTCTCCAGGCATTACTCTCCCCAGACTGACAGCCTGCACTGTGCTTTATTTCCCCTTAACGATCCCAGCTGGCTTCAGCTGGGGATCCCTCAGGTTAGGGAAAAACCTGCCCCGGAATGGTATGTACTGGGGAGGTCCCTCTACCAAGGTCCCTCTACCTTCTCCCAGTCCAATAAAATCAAGCCCATAAACTTAACAGAACTGTCTCCGCAACCTACACATTGCTGAGACCATTTTAACCTTCTGGATTTTATTTACCTCACCCAGTTGGGGAAGCTGGGTGGGATATACACCCCTTCCAGGACTTTACCATACACTTTTCTGTTCACCTTACCACATTATATATTTAAAAATATAAAAATATCTTATTAGGGCTTTAATGCAGTTGGGGTTCAGGTGGAGGGGTCTCATCTGTGAGAAAAAAATTATATAGATGTGAGCTCTGTATTAAGGACCTATACCACACTGATCCACATTTTTTTTTATTTGTCTATTCCAGGGCCCTTTAATATTGATTGGACCTGGGCAACCCACCACAGTTCGTCCGTCCCCCCTTGTACTTGTTCCGCTGATCCGCTACTTGCGGGCTGTGCGGGCATGAGTTCAGTCACTTCGGTGTGCAATCCCATCCTGCGTCGCGTGATCCAGCGAGAACCTGCCGCGGGAGGTCACGGGTCTTGCGGGATCATGCGCCGCAAGACTGGATTGCTCACCGAAGTGACTGAACTCATGCCTGCGCAGCCCGCAAGTAGCGGATCAGCGGAACAAGTACAAGGGGGGTGGGGGGATGATCTGTGGGGTTGTCCAAGGTCTACTCTTATCAATATTAAAGGGCCCAAGCAAAGATTTCTGCAGTGGTGAGGAAATGAAACATAACAGTTATTGGAAAGTTACCGAATGTTGTATTATATAATGACTGCAGTCTGCAGTACTGCACTTCTTTTGCTTAAACCAGAACACCCCCTTAAGCATGCCTTTAATGTGCAATTTCAACACAGTGGGCTTGTGCCCAAGATGTTTTCAGACCCTAGCAACGCCCCTGTAGTGAAGTTTAGATTTGCAGGACTTGCTGCAGTACTGAGGTTTGTCTTTGGATATTGTCAACTTATCCTTTATTCAAACAACTTATCATTTATTCAAATGGAAGCAGAGCTGCACAGCATGGTTTGGCACAGTCTGGCACAGACATTTCCCACTGAACAGACCCTTCTGCATATGGCATCATCCACTGTTTTCTAGTGCTGGCATCTGCCGAAAACCTCTAATTAGTGGGGGTGCCAGGTTATAGACCCCCCTTATCTAATATTGATGACCTATCTGAAGAATATTACAAATAAATATGAAAGAATTTGAGAGGATCTAGCAGAATTTGAGAGGATCCAAAACTTGAGAGGATCCAGCACTGAGCGCTACATTACTCCTCTGCCCATCATTACTTCTTCTCCAGTGCATTGGGTTGCCACTGCAATCCAGGGCTCGACTCTGACATGACATCACCAGGGTATTTGAAGTAACTGGACACCACTTGATTATTGAGTATGTGTTCGGCAGCTCTGCCCTCCCACTTATGTTCGCCCGTTGTATTTTAATTCCTTGGACATCAGTCTGGCTGTCCTACTGCACCATCAATTCTGTAAACTGCTACCTCAACTCTGCATCACTGCCTAAACTCTGCTTCTCCAAACACACACATCTACTCCGCTACATCACAACATGGTTTCTGCTCCACTTCTGCATCAACTCTGTCTCTCCACCACATTAACCCAAGTACTCTGCAGCTCCAACTCCCCTGCTCTAACTCAACACTATGTCATCCACTCCACATGGGTTCTACAGCTTTGCTGTGTCTGTCTCTCGGTTCTACTGCATCAGCATCACCTATTCATGGGGCACAAGACTTGCTCTTCTAGTGGATCCACCCTATCATGGCTTAGAAGCTATACACTACGTGCAGAATTATTAGGCAAATGAGTATTTTGACCACATCATCCTCTTTATGCATGTTGTCTTACTCCAAGCTGTATAGGCTCGAAAGCCTACTACCAATTAAGCATATTAGGTGATGTGCATCTCTGTAATGAGAAGGGGTGTGGTCTAATGACATCAACACCCTATATCAGGTGTGCATAATTATTAGGCAACTTCCTTTCCTTTGGCAAAATGGGTCACAAGAAGGACTTGACAGGCTCAGAAAAGTCAAAAATAGTGAGATATCTTGCAGAGGGATGCAGCACTCTTAAAATTGCAAAGCTTCTGAAGCGTGATCATCGAACAATCAAGCGTTTCATTCAAAATAGTCAACAGGGTCGCAAGAAGCGTGTGGAAAAACCAAGGCGCAAAATAACTGCCCATGAACTGAGAAAAGTCAAGCGTGCAGCTGCCAAGATGCCACTTGCCACCAGTTTGGCCATATTTCAGAGCTGCAACATCACTGGAGTGCCCAAAAGCACAAGGTGTGCAATACTCAGAGACATGGCCAAGGTAAGAAAGGCTGAAAGACGACCACCACTGAACAAGACACACAAGCTGAAACGTCAAGACTGGGCCAAGAAATATCTCAAGACTGATTTTTCTAAGGTTTTATGGACTGATGAAATGAGAGTGAGTCTTGATGGGCCAGATGGCTGGATTGGTAAAGGGCAGAGAGCTCCAGTCCGACTTAGACGCCAGCAAGGTGGAGGTGGAGTACTGGTTTGGGCTGGTATCATCAAAGATGAGCTTGTGGGGCCTTTTTGGGTTGAGGATGGAGTCAAGCTCAACTCCCAGTCCTACTGCCAGTTTCTGGAAGACACCTTCTTCAAGCAGTGGTACAGGAAGAAGTCTGCAAGGTAAGAAAAACATGATTTTCATGCAGGACAATGCTCCATCACACGCGTCCAAGTACTCCAGAACGTGGCTGGCAAGAAAGGGTATAAAAGAAGAAAATCTAATGACATGGCCTCCTTGTTCACCTGATCTGAACCCCATTGAGAACCTGTGGTCCATCATCAAATGTGAGATTTACAAGGAGGGAAAACAGTACACCTCTCTGAACAGTGTCTGGGAGGCTGTGGTTGCTGCTGCACGCAATGTTGATGGTGAACAGATCAAAACACTGACAGAATCCATGGATGGCAGGCTTTTGAGTGTCCTTGCAAAGAAAGGTGGCTATATTGGTCACTGATTTGTTTTTGTTTTGTTTTTGAATGTCAGAAATGTATATTTGTGAATGTTGAGATGTTATATTGGTTTCACTGGTAAAAATAAATAATTGAAATGGGTATATATTTGTTTTTTGTTAAGTTGCCTAATAATTATGTACAGTAATAGTCACCTGCACACATAGATATCCCCCTAAAATAGCTAAAACTAAAAACAAACTAAAAACTACTTCCAAAAATATTCAGCTTTGATATTAATGAGTTTTTTTGGGTTCATTGAGAACATGGTTGTTGTTCAATAATAAAATTAATCCTCAAAAATACAACTTGCCTAATAATTCTGCACTCCCTGTATATTGATGTTACGGGAATGGGGATCTGCAAGCGGTGGGGGCTAGACTGTACTCATATTATGAAACTGATAAAAAAAAAGTTACTTAACCCCTTGTCACATGACTACAAAAATGTTAAATCAAGAAATTACAGAGGCTCTACTGATAACGAAAACACGGATTGGTGCTCTCTCCAATGTGGCAGTACCTAATGCCAAGTTTTAGATAAATTATAAAATTGCGCAGGATGGAGGGCACTCAGATGGCTGGGTATATATAAGGAGTCAGATATAACTTATAACTTGTTATTTATTGTTAGCATATAAAATTGGTCATATAGGGTTGTATAGGGTTAAAACCACTCAATCATTCAATAGTAATAGTGCGATGGTCACAAGATGGAATGAGTATATCCTGTATAACTCACAGCTAGATAAAATGTTAGGTTGTATAACATATACACATTAAAACGAAGGACTTGCTTATGCAGGAGATCAGTCTCCATACAAGTCCTAAAAAGATTTGTAGACGTGCACGGTATATTCAAATAAAAATAAAAATCGTGCTGATGTAAGTTAGTTTGTATCCCAGGGGAGCAGTCACTTTACAAGAAAAAAGAGGAGAGGGAGAGAAGGAACAGTCTTACCCCGTACAGCTGGATCCGAAGAGCTGTTGTAAAGGGGTACCTGTGTTGGCGATAGTCCGATCCTGTGTAAAGTTGGTGCGCACGTGGTCCTCGGCGTCCTCGGCGTGTTCTTCTTTCGCGGCTTCCAGAGTCTGTGTTGTCTTACTCGTATTCCAGGAAATGACGATTCCGTATAACCGGAAGTGACGATCTTTTGTGTCAATCGATAACCCGATTTTTTTCCAGCGGATTATGATTTCTTTAGATGTTTGTCTGTCTGTCTTACAAATTACAGACAAACATCTAAAGAAATCATAATCCGCTGGAAAAAAATCGGGTTATCGATTGACACAAAAGATCGTCCCTTCCGGTTATACGGAATCGTCATTTCCTGGAATACGAGTAAGACAACACAGACTCTGGAAGCCGCGAAAGAAGAACACGCCGAGGACGCCGAGGACCACGTGCGCACCAACTTTACACAGGATCGGACTATCGCCAACACAGGTACCCCTTTACAACAGCTCTTCGGATCCAGCTGTACGGGGTAAGACTGTTCCTTCTCTCCCTCTCCTCTTTTTTCTTGTAAAGTGACTGCTCCCCTGGGATACAAACTAACTTACATCAGCACGATTTTTATTTTTATTTGAATATACCGTGCACGTCTACAAATCTTTTTAGGACTTGTATGCAGACTGATCTCCTGCATAAGCAAGTCCTTCGTTTTAATGTGTATATGTTATACAACCTAACATTTTATCTAGCTGTGAGTTATACAGGATATACTCATTCCATCTTGTGACCATCGCACTATTACTATTGAATGATTGAGTGGTTTTAACCCTATACAACCCTATATGACCAATTTTATATGCTAACAATAAATAACAAGTTATAAGTTATATCTGACTCCTTATATATACCCAGCCATCTGAGTGCCCTCCATCCTGCGCAATTTTATAATTTATCTAAAACTTGGCATTAGGTACTGCCACATTGGAGAGAGCACCAATCCGTGTTTTCGTTATCAGTAGAGCCTCTGTAATTTCTTGCTTTAATTCTGTCTACATTGTGCCTAACAGTAGTGCTCCTGAAATTTAGATGAATATAATTTTGAAGTATTATCTAATACTCAAAATACAATGCCACAATATAGATCAACCTCAGATCTGTTTAAAGAACTTGAGAAATTATTACATCGCCAATTAAAACAAAAATGGGAAATCAAATCCCTAACTGATTATCTTGGGAGAGATATTATCCCAAAGGGTCTTCAAATAACGAAAGAATTGGCCAGCGATTTATATAATGAAGACTTCTATATTGAATGGCAGTCCTTCCTTAAAAATCTATCTAAAAAATTAATACAAATGATTATACAAAGGAGGACACAAATACTTGAAGAAATTGTCAAAGATATTTTGCAGCTCAAAGAAGCAATTATTAAATTGCCTCAAGATGATGAATATGCTAAATGGCAGGAGATAATCTGCAGAAGTTTGGATGATCTAGAGAGGGAAATAATAAAGAAAAAATCTAAAAAATGTAAATATACTAAATATGATAAAACAACAGCAAGAATCACGCACACTAGAGAAAGAACACCAATGACACAAATAGACAGTAGAGAAAAAACTATACAGGAAAATAGAACACACAACCAATATAGTATACCGACAACTGATCGGTATGAAACACTATTGACTCCGAATTCTTTAGATCACACCCCACCTCACCACAGAATAAGAACACGACAGTCACCATCACAGTCCCAATACAGGGGACAAGAAAATCACCAAGATCCCCAATACAAAATACACGATTACAATTTACGACAGAGACACTACAATCACCAATACAACACGAACAATCACCCTCAGTTTCGACACAATCACAAACAGAGACACATGAAAGACCAATACAGGAGACGATCGCCACCGAGAACACGGTTTCAAAGAGACACAAGAAAACACGAAGAGGACGTACACATAAGAGACAGGGAATACAGGACACACAGATAGAACAAACTTCAATTGTGAATCTTAGCCAAGTAAACCTTTCTAATGCACAAATAAAATTATTAAATAAAGGAATTAAGTTTTCACCAACAACAAATTTAGATAAATTTTCTACATATATTGGCATAGAAAAATATATTAGTAAATTATGCCTTAAGAGATACTATATGAAGAACCCTAAACTCAAACAATCACAACATCTAGATATGAGCATACAGAGTTAAAACCCAAGTCAAAAAAATTTCCGAGGCAAGAAATAAGTCATGAGATTGCGGCATTTAGGAAAAATATGGAATCAGACATAAGAAAATTGAGCAATAAATCTACATATAACAATTTAACAAGATCGGAGATAAACGCCATCAAAGAATTACAAACTACTCATAACATCACAATTAGACCAGCGGACAAGGGTGGAGCGATAGTTGTTTTAGATACAACCATGTACAATTCAGAATGCCAGAGGCAACTATTGGATTCCACCATATATAGAAAATTAAAATCTGACCCAAAAAATACGTTTTATAATGACTTAATTAAATATTGTAATAAAGGCCATTTGAATGGTATACTACTGGAACAGGAGCATAAATTTATCATTAACACCCCAAAACATCTACCGGTTTTCTACTGTCTGCCGAAAATCCATAAGGATCCTGTATCACCACCAGGCAGGCCTATAATATCGGGGATAGGCTCCATAACATCAAACCTCTCACAGTATTTGGATAAATTACTCCGACTTGCGGTCAAAAAGATTCCCTCGTATATAAAGGATACAACGGACATAATAAAAACATTAGAGCAACTGGAAGTCCAAGGACACTGGTATTTAGGCACAATGGATGTAAGCTCATTATACACCATTATAGACCATGAGCAAGGGTTGGAAGCTCTCAAACAACAATTAACAAGCTCTCAAACAACAATATACTAAATTTAGATCAAATAGAATATTTATTAGAGGGAGTAAAACATATTTTAACACATAATTATTTTTACTATGATTCAAATTTTTACATTCAAGAAAGAGGTACAGCCATGGGCACCAGGTTCGCCCCCAGTTACGCAAATTTGGGGGGCGGGCCTGGTGCTCTGGCGTCGATATATCGACGACATTATTTTTATTTGGCAGGATACTAAGATACTTTTAGATAAATTTTTAACTCAAATCAATATTAACGATAGAAACTTAAAATTCATCACCAAAATTAGCAATTCTGAAATTGAATTTCTCGATCTAAAAATAGAAATTAAAGGAAGCAAATTTATATGTAGTACATATCATAAGCCTGTAATGAAAAATGGATATATACTTTACTAGTTGCCACCTGCCCCGTTGGCTACTTAATATTCCAACAAGCCAGTTTAGAAGGCTAAAAAGAAACTGTACTTTGAATGAAGACTTTGAGAAAGAAGCCGTAGCACTAAAGGAACAGTTCCTAACAAAACAATACCCAATAGAAACTATAGACTCGGCCCTAATTAAAGTCAGAGATATGGAGAGGAAATCTTTTTTTGAAAATAAAAAGAAACAGGAAGAAATTGGGGAAAAAACACGAATAATCCTCCCGTTTCATGGACAATATAAGAAAGTTAATGCATTGGTGCGCAAACATTGGCACCATTTACAAAGGGACAAGATTATAGGCCCTTCTCTCCCAAATAATCCTTTAATTTCCTACACGAAAGCACCTAATCTAGGTTTGTTGATTGCCCCCACTATAAAAAATTCGAATAAAAATATTAAATCTAATTGGCTCAATCTAAAAGGCTTTTATAGATGCGGGAGCTGTAATAATGGCAAATTAACACACTTCCTCAAAAAAACTACACAGGTCCAATCAAGGCAAAATTCTTTCAGTCACACAATCAAAGATAGTCTGTCCTGCAACTCCTCAGATGTTATCTACATCTTGGAATGTCCGTGCCACAAACAATATGTGGGGCGAACTAAAAGACTTTTTAAAAAGAGGGTAGCCGAACATATCGGTAACATCAAAAAGGGCTATGAGAATCATATATTGTCTCATCATTTCAAAACACATCATAACAAAGATCCCTCTGGACTAACCTACATAGCATTGGAAAAAAATAATAAATCTTGGAGAGGGGGAAACCATATATCAAGTATGTCAAGAGCAGAATCTCGTAAGATTTTTGAATTTGAGACTATTACCCCGGCCGGTTTAAATACAGAATTGGAACTATTTGGATTTCTGTAGGGGGATGTGCCCTCCGGGGATGGCCCGTCGAGTTATGGCTGTTTACCAGCAGCTCGACGGCCTCTCCCTGTTGGGCCCCTCTCCCCATCCACACATCTGAAACCAATATATATATCCAATGACCATCTCGACCAACAAGAGGAAATTATGTGATTTTTCTATTGAATTTTTATTGAATTTTTTATTGAATTTTTTAACGTTTATTTATTGGATTTTTATTGGATATCTATATTGAATTTTATTCCTCTTTATATATTTTATGGATATATATATTTATATTGATATTAATTATATATTCCCTCTATGATAATATTATATTCCCGATATTATTTATTATGGTCTAGACACAAATGTTTCTGTACATTACTAATTGTTTTGTTGTTGACTATTGCATTTTTTTATATCAAACAACTTGATAACTATTTAAAACTGCTATATATTTTTTGACATCATGTAATCAATTTTATATAACTACATGAATACAAGCCTATGGTCAAAACTATAGGCAATTTCTATATCCCACTGGTTCATCAAGATACCGTATCCATTCCACAGTTTCAGTCCAACCCAGATATCCCAATGATCCCTCCCCTATAAAAAGGAAGGAGATCAGTAGTGCTATCCACCACTGAGGAAGGTGCAAGAGTGCACCGAAACGCGTTTGGTTTAAAGGATAGCATATGGACTTTGAATAAACTGAGAGAGACCCGTCTTACAAATTACAGACAAACATCTAAAGAAATCATAATCCGCTGGAAAAAAATCAATGTTATCGATTGACACAAAAGATCGTCACTTCCGGTTATACGGAATTGTCATTTCCTGGAATACGAGTAAGACAACACAGACTCTGGAAGCCGCGAAAGAAGAACACGCCAAGGACGTCGAGGACCACGTACGCACCAACTTTACACAGGATCGGACTATCGCCAACACAGGTACCCCTTTACAACAGCTCTTCGGATCCAGCTGTACGGGGTAAGACTGTTCCTTCTCTCCCTCTCCTCTTTTTTCTTGTAAAGTGACTGCTCCCCTGGGATACAAACTAACTTACATCAGCACGATTTTTATTTTTATTTGAATATACCGTGCACGTCTACAAATCTTTTTAGGACTTGTATGCAGACTGATCTCCTGCATAAGCAAGTCCTTCGTTTTAATGTGTATATGTTATACAACCTAACATTTTATCTAGCTGTGAGTTATACAGGATATACTCATTCCATCTTGTGACCATCGCACTATTACTATTGAATGATTGAGTGGTTTTAACCCTATACAACCCTATATGACCAATTTTATATGCTAACAATAAATAACAAGTTATAAGTTATATCTGACTCCTTATATATACCCAGCCATCTGAGTGCCCTCCAAAAATTTTAAATACATAATCAGGAGTGCACTGCATCTGTTTTTGTTAATATTGCATTTAAAGTGAAAGGTTCTTTAATATGCATATTGATTGTTATAGCATTTAAAGTAAAATGTCTAAGCCTAGTATTACCATGCCACTGTTAGAGGATGTAAAGATAGATAGAATAGAAGTTTAAGAGCAAGGGAACCTGTCTGAGGTAGAAAGAGTCTGATGCAACATTAGTCTTTCCACAACAAAATATAGCCCAAGCAGATAAACTAAGACGTTCATCACGTGCCAGAAAACTGACCTCAAAGATGCTGAAAAATTTGGAGCAAGAAGCAGCATTGAAAGAGAAAAAGTTTGCCAGGATGTATGATAAGTGGAAATTATACATTAAAGAGATTCGTAAAAAGTTAAAGCAAGAAAGTATAAAAGGGAACTTGAGTGATATGGTAGAGACGGTAGAAGAATCTGAATCATAGCATATGGCAGCATATGTCAACTTGCGGTCGTTTACAACACCTTCCAAGGATATTGTAAAGAACATGGACACATGTACTGCAGTCACTAAAGATTTAGTAAAGCTCATGAGCGAAATTTCCTCTGCAGCTAATAATGATGAAGTTAAAGCAAGAAGTAGAATGAATGAGCTTATTATGACAGACTATGCTAGGTTCTTAGGGAGAACCACAATCTCAAGTGTGACTTCCTTCGCTAGCAGAAGTGCCACCCATATATCATAGTGCTCAAATACTTCAGCAACTGAGCAACTAGCTGTCAAGAGAGCAGAAATTGAAATGGAAGCTGCCATCAAGGCACAGCGCTGTCAAATGGAAGCACAGCACCATCAAATGGAAGCTGAAATAGAGGCAAAGCGCCATCAAATGGAAGCTGAATTGAAAAGTCTGGAAAGGTAAAAAGAAGTTAAAATCATAGAAGCCAGTACATGAAGAGAATATGAATAAGAGTAGTCATAGGTTCAAATCTGTACTAAGTGAAGAAGCAGACCACTACTTTCCTACATACTCCCAGGAGAATGGAAAGAAATCTCTAGCACTTAGGGAGGAAATAAGTTATTATTAGGGATGAGCGAACCCGAACTGTATAGTTCGGGTTCGTACCGAATTTTGGGGTGTCCGTGACACAGACCCGAACCCGAACATTTTCGTAAAAATCCGGGTTCGGGTTCGGTGTTCGTCGCTTTTTTGGCGCTTTTTGAAAGGCTGCAAAGCAGCCAATCAACAAGCTTCATACTCCTTTTTCCCCTAAGAGGCTGTCACAGCCATGCCTACTATTGGCATGGCTGTGATTGGCCAGTGCAGCATGTGACCCAGCCTCTATTTAAGCTGGAGTCACGTAGCACCGCACGTCACTCTGCTCTGAACAGTGTAGGGAGAGGTTGCAGCTGCGACTGTTAGGGCGAGATTAGGCAGTGATTAACTCCTCCAAAACACTTAAGTCAGTGATCGATCTACAGCTGTGGATCATTGAACTGCTGCTATTCAATTGCTCACTGTTTTTAGGCTGCCCAGAGCGTTTTTCAGTCACTTTTTTCTGGGGTGATCGGCGGCCATTTTGTGTCTTGTGGTGCGCCAGCACAAGCTGCCACCAAGTTCATTTAACCATCAATAGTGTGGCTATTTTTTGGTTATATCCTACATCAGGGGCAAGCTGTCACCAAGTCCATTTAGCCATCAATAGTGTGGTTATTTTTTGGCTATATCCTACATCAGGGGCAAGCTGTCACCAAGTCCATTTAACCATCAATAGTGTGGTTATTTTTTGGCTATATCCTACATCAGGGGCAAGCTGTCACCAAGTCCATTTAACCATCAATAGTGTGGTTATTTTTTGGCTATATCCTACATCAGGGGCAAGCTGTCACCAAGTCCATTTAACCATCAATAGTGTGGTTATTTTTTGGATATATCCTACATCAGGGGCTTGGCTGTGCTTGCTATTTTATTGAGGGGTGAAATACAATTGTCAAAATAGCAGTACCCTAAATCTGGTGTTTCAGCTGTGGCCAGCCAATTGTAATACTGTCTGCTGTCTGGCAAAGGATATATTTTTGTTCTGGGTTGAAATACAATTCCCAACTAAGCAATTTCCTAAATTAGTGGTTTTTGCTGTATCAAGGCTACTTTAAATTTATTCATTAAAAGGGTATATTAGATTCAAGGTGCTGATAGGGTCATTCTCAATAACTTCACACACACGCTACTGTGCATTTCCAAGTCTAATTCTGTCTGTAAACATATACCTGTCACCCAGCGCCAAAATAATAGGCCTCAAATTTATATTCATCTAAATCTGTGGTTATTGCTGAGGCTGGTCAAGTTATTTTGTGTACGTCAAAGCACAGTTTTTGTTCTGGCTTGAAATACAATTCCCAACTTAGCAATTCTCTAAATTAGTGGTTTCTGCTGTATCAGGCCTACTTTAAATCTATCCCTAAAAGGGTATATTAGATTCAAGGTGCTGATAGGGTCATTCTCAAAAACTTCACACACACGCTACTGTGCATTTCCAAGTCTAATTCTGTCTGTAAACGTATACCTGTCACCCAGCGCCTAAAAAATAGGCCTCAAATTTATATTCAGCTAAATCTGTCATTACTGCTGTGCCTGTATTAGTGTAATATGGTACCTAAATAGATAGCCAGATAGTGTTAGGTGTCTGTAAAAAAAAGCCTGAATTTGAATTCAATACATTGGGCCAAATAATATTTTTCTTATTGTGGTGAACGGTAACAATGAGGAAAACATCTAGTAAGGGACGCGGACGCGGACATGGTCGTAGTGGTGTTAGTGGACCCTCTGGTGCTGGGAGAGGACGTGGCCGTTCTGCCACAGCCACACGTCCTAGTGTACCAACTACCTCAGGTCCCAGTAGCTGCCAGAATTTACAGCGATATTTGGTGGGGCCCAATGCCGTTCTAAGGATGGTAAGGCCTGAGCAGGTACAGGCATTAGTCAATTGGGTGGCCGACAGTGGATCCAGCACGTTCACATTATCTCCCACCCAGTCTTCTGCAGAAAGCGCACAGATGGCACCTGAAAACCAAGCCCATCAGTCTGTCACATCACCCCCATGCATACCAGGGAAACTGTCTGAGCCTCAAGTTATGCAGCAGTCACTTATGCTGTTTGAAGACTCTGCTGGCAGGGTTTCCCAAGGGCATCCACCTAGCCCTTCCCCAGCGGTGGAAGACATAGAATGCACTGACGCACAACCACTTATGTTTCCTGATGATGAGGACATGGGAATACCACCTCAGCACGTCTCTGATGATGACGAAACACAGGTGCCAACTGCTGCGTCTTTCTGCAGTGTGCAGACTGAACAGGAGGTCAGGGATCAAGACAGGGTGGAAGACGATGCAGGGGACGATGAGGTCCTAGACCCCACATGGAATGAAGGTCGTGCCACTGACTTTCACAGTTCGGAGGAAGAGGCAGTGGTGAGACCGAGCCAACAGCGTAGCAAAAGAGGGAGCAGTGGGCAAAAGCAGAACACCCGCCGCCAAGAGACTCCGTTTGCTACTGACCGCCGCCATCTGGGACCGAGCACCCCAAAGGCAGCTTCAAGGAGTTCCCTGGCATGGCACTTCTTCAAACAATGTGCTGACGACAAGACCCGAGTGGTTTGCACGCTGTGCCATCAGAGCCTGAAGCGAGGCATTAACGTTCTGAACCTTAGCACAACCTGCATGACCAGGCACCTGCATGCAAAGCATGAACTGCAGTGGAGTAAACACCTTAAAAACAAGAAAGTCACTCAGGCTCCCCCTGCTACCTCTTCTGCTGCTGCCGCCTCGGCCTCTTCTGCTGCTGCCCCTCGGCCTCTTCCTTCGCCTCTGGAGGAACGTTGGCACCTGCCGCCCAGCAAACAGGGGATGTACCACCAACACCACCACCTCCGTCACCAAGCATCTCAACCATGTCACACGCCAGCGTTCAGCTCTCCATCTCACAAACATTTGAGAGAAAGCGTAAATTCCCACCTAGCCACCCTCGATCCCTGGCCCTGAATGCCAGCATTTCTAAACTACTGGCCTATGAAATGCTGTCATTTAGGCTGGTGGACACAGACAGCTTCAAACAGCTCATGTCGCTTGCTGTCCCACAGTATGTTGTTCCCAGCCGGCACTACTTCTCCAAGAGAGCCGTGCCTTCCCTGCACAACCAAGTATCCGATAAAATCAAGTGTGCACTGCACAACGCCATCTGTGGCAAGGTCCACCTAACCACAGATACGTTCACCAGTAAGCACGGCCAGGGACGCTATATCTCCCTAACTGCACACTGGGTAAATGTAGTGGCGGCTGGGCCCCAGGCGGAGAGCTGTTTGGCGCACGTCCTTCTGCCGCCAAGGATCGCAGGGCAACATTCTTTGCCTCCTGTTGCCTCCTCCTCCTACTCGACTTCCTCCTCCTCTTCTTCCACCTGCTCATCCAGTCAGCCACACACCTTCACCACCAACTTCAGCACAGCCCAGGGTAAACGTCAGCAGGCCATTCTGAAACTCATATGTTTGGGGGACAGGCCCCACACCGCACAGGAGTTGTGGTGGGGTATAGAACAACAGACCGACAAGTGGTTGCTGCCGGTGAGCCTGAAGCCCGGCCTGGTGGTGTGCGATAATGGGCGAAATCTCGTTGCAGCTCTGGGACTAGCTGGTTTGACGCACATCCCTTGCCTGGCGCATGTGCTGAATTTGGTGGTGCAGAAGTGTCACTACCAGAGCTTTGAGACGTTCTCACAGCTCTGTGTCTCCACCCCTGTGATGATGTCACTTAGAGTTTGGAGGTGTTCTCACTGTTCTGTTTCTCCGCCCCTGTGATGAGGTCTTTACTCCCAGCTGTCTCTCCTGCGTTTGATTTCCCTGCCTTTAAATCACCCCTCCTCCTATTGCAGGGCGTGGATTATATTTCTCTTTTCAGTTGTAGTTCTGCCTTGAGTATCTTCACTTCTTAAGCTACTAGTTCTCTGGACCTGTGTTCTGCTGCTGCAAGCACTCCGGATATTGCCAGCGGCCCTTGGATCCGTCTTCTCTGCGGCTGCAGCTCCATCAGCTAAGTGTGCAGACTTTGTTGTGTACCTGGTGATTTCCTGACTGGATCTGAGGTGGCCACGGTTCCCTCCATATTCTGAGCAGGGCATCGGTGGCCTTGCCCCTTCCACTATTGTAGGGGTTACAGGGCTCATCAGTCTAAGGTACGCGGGCATGCCTCGTTCCACCATTTGGATCCGGGCATGTGCTTTAGCAGCATAGGGAGAGTGTTGAGGGTCTGACAGGGGTCACCCTTTCTCTTCCCTAGTTTGGGTCCGGTCAGTAGCTCTTCTTACTGTGTATGCTCTGGTTACCCTTAAAAGCCGTGACATTATAATCCACCAAAACCGTCCTTGTTGACATGGATCCGCTTTCTGGCTTGGTTGACCGCATGCAGGGTCTTTCTTTGGAAGTAGCGGATCTCCGTCAATCTGTGACTCAGCTACAAACATTGGGCTCTGCTCCGGCTCATGGAGTCTGTTGCGAGCCAAAGGTCTCACTTCCGGAAACGTTCTCCGGGGGCAGTGAGAATTTTGTTCGCTTCAGAGAGGCATGTAAACTCCATTTTTGTTTGTGTCCCCACTCCTCTGGTAATGAGGAACAGAGGGTGAGGATTGTCATCTCCCTGCTCAGGAGTAATGCTCAGACTTGGGCTTTTTCGCTGTCATCAGGGGATCCCTCCCTTCGATCCGTGGAAAGATTTTTTGTGGCCCTGGGGCAGATA
The DNA here is from genome assembly GCF_014858855.1 of Bufo gargarizans. NCBI lineage: Eukaryota > Metazoa > Chordata > Amphibia > Anura > Bufonidae > Bufo > Bufo gargarizans. The sequence goes on along the minus strand of NC_058082.1, from coordinate 79,447,152 downwards.
TATGATGACCCGGATCGTGTTGCTCTGGCAGAATCGAACTTACGTGTTTTATGCCAGAACAAACTGTCTGCGGAGCTTTATTGTTCTGAATTTCGGAGATGGGCAGCTGATTCAGGCTGGAATGATGCTGCACTCCGAAGTCAGTTCTGTCATGGTCTCTCAGAGGGTTTGAAAGATGCCTTTGCTTTCCATGAGAGACCAACGTCCTTAGAGTCTGCCATGTCATTGGCGGTACGCCTTGACAGGCGTCTAAGGGAAAGAAACAAGACCTCTCCGTCCAGCCATTGTCAGTCTAGGGGCAATGGTGCGGACTCATTCAGTATGCAGGGGTCTCATCCTGTCTCGCTCCCCTCTGAGGAGGAGCCCATGCAGCTAGGCCGACTTGCCCCTGATAAAAGAGGATTTAGTCCTCAGAATATGGTGTGTTTTTGTTGTGGGGGCATAGGTCATTTGGCAAATGTTTGTCCGTCTAGGAGATTCCTGAACTGTACTAAGAGCGATAATAAGAGAAAAACCTCAAGAGGTAGATCATCAGGTTCTGCTTCATCTGCTACTTTGGGCAAAGTTGATGTGGGAATTGATGCTATTCCTCTGACCTGCAGTTCCCGTTTTCTCCTGTCTGCCAGGGTGGCGCTAGAGAGCAAAGTCATTCCTTGTGAGATTTGTGTCGATAGTGGAGCGGCCGTCAATCTTATTGACACTCAATTTGTAGCCTTGCATGGTTTTCAGGTTTGTACATTAGAAAAGGATATACCTGTTTTTGCTATTGACTCTGCTCCACTCTCGCAGAGATCTCTGAAAGGCATTGTTCACAATATCCGGCTAGCTGTAGGTGACACTCATGTGGAGGAGATATCTTGTTTTGTCCTTAACGGATTGCCTTCTCCTCTAGTTTTGGGGCTACCCTGGCTCACTAGACATAACCCCACTATTGATTGGCAAGGAAGGCAAATAAATGAGTGGAGTGACTTTTGTAGAGAGAATTGTCTCACAGCGACTTTTGCAGAGGTGTCTACTAAAACTGTGCCATCATTTCTCTCAGATTTCTCGGATGTGTTTTCCGAGAGCGGTGTTCAGGAGCTACCTCCTCACCGGGAGTTTGACTGTCCCATTAACCTCATTCCCGGCGCCAAGCTGCCAAAAGCACGCCTCTACAATCTCTCACAACCGGAAAGAATCGCAATGCGAACTTATATCTCTGAGAGTCTCGAGAAGGGGCATATTCGTCCCTCAAAGTCACCTGTTGCCGCGGGTTTTTTTTTTGTTAAAAAAAAAGATGGCTCTCTGAGACCTTGTTTAGATTTTAGGGAGCTGAACCGTATCACGATTCGCGATCCCTATCCCCTTCCTCTGATCCCGGACCTCTTCAACCAAATTGTTGGGGCCAAGGTGTTTTCCAAATTGGATCTGAGAGGCGCGTACAACCTGGTCAGGGTCAGAGAGGGGGATGAATGGAAAACGGCCTTTAATACCCCTAACGGGCATTTCGAGAATCTCGTTATGCCTTTCGGCCTGATGAATGCTCCGGCCGTCTTTCAGCATTTTGTTAATAGTATTTTCTATCATTTAATGGGGAAATTTGTATTGGTGTATCTTGATGATATTTTGATTTTTTCCCCTTATGTTCAGACCCATCAGGATCATCTTTTTCAGGTCCTGCAGATACTGCGGGAGAATAAACTGTATGCCAAGCTGGAGAAATGTCTTTTTATGGTATCGGAGATTCAATTTCTGGGTTTTCTCCTCTCTGCTTCTGGTTTTCGCATGGATCCGGAGAAGGTCCGTGCTGTGCTGGAGTGGGAGCTTCCTGAGAATCAGAAGGCATTGATGCGCTTTCTGGGTTTTGCTAACTACTACAGAAAGTTCATTTTGAATTATTCCTCTATTGTCAAACCCCTTACTGACATGACAAAAAAGGGGACGGATTTTTCCTCTTGGTCGGAGGAGGCGCTTGCAGCCTTTTCTAAGATTAAAGAGAGTTTTGCGTCTGCTCCCATCTTGGTGCATCCCGATGTTTCCTTACCTTTTATTGTTGAGGTGGATGCTTCCGAGGTGGGTGTGGGTGCAGTTTTGTCCCAGGGCCCCTCTCCTGCCAAATGGCGACCTTGTGCCTTTTTCTCTAGAAAACTCTCCCCGGCAGAGAGAAACTATGATGTGGGAGATAGGGAGTTGTTGGCCATCAAGTTGGCTTTCGAGGAATGGCGCCATTGGTTGGATGGGGCCAGGCACCCTATCACCGTTTTTACCGACCATAAGAATCTGGCGTACTTGGAGTCGGCCAGGCGTATGAATCCGAGACAGGCCAGATGGTCTCTGTTCTTCTCCAGATTCAATTTTGTTGTTACTTTCCGCCCTGGGATCAAGAATGTGAAGGCTGATGCTCTCTCTCGCTGTTTTCCGGGAGGAGGAAACTCCGAGGACCCGGGTCCCATTTTGGCGGAGGGGGTAGTTGTTTCTGCTCTATATTCCGATTTGGAGGCCGAGGTCCAGGCTGCCCAGACTGAGGCACCTGCCCGTTGTCCCTCCGGGAAGTTGTTCGTGCCTCCTGAGCTACGTCACAAACTCTTTAAGGAACATCATGATACGGTTCTTGCTGGTCACCCCGGGAGTAGAGCCACGGTAGATCTCATTGCTCGGAGATTTTGGTGGCCGACTCTTCGTAAGTCTGTGGAGGGTTTTGTGGCTGCTTGTGAGACGTGCGCTCGCGCTAAGGTCCCTCGTTCACGACCTTCAGGTTCCCTTCTCCCGTTACCCATACCTTCCTGTCCTTGGACACACCTGTCCATGGACTTTATCACGGATCTTCCTCGTTCCTCGGGGAAGTCGGTGATCCTGGTGGTCGTGGACCGTTTTAGCAAGATGGCTCATTTCGTTCCTTTCCCTGGTTTACCCAATGCTAAAACGTTGGTGCAAGCTTTTGTCGACCATATTGTTAAATTGCACGGCATTCCCTCTGATATTGTTTCCGATAGAGGCACGCAGTTTGTGTCCAGGTTCTGGAAGGCTTTCTGTTCTCGCCTAGGGGTTCGGCTGTCCTTCTCTTCTGCTTTTCACCCGCAGTCGAATGGTCAGACTGAGCGCCTCAATCAGAATCTGGAGACATATTTGCGCTGTTTTGTGGCGGAGAACCAGGAGGATTGGTGTTCATTTCTCCCTCTTGCTGAGTTTGCTTTGAACAACCGTCGTCAGGAATCTTCTGATAAGTCACCATTTTTTGGTGCATATGGGTTCCATCCGCAGTTTGGGACATTCTCGGGAGGGGCTCTTTCTGGTTTACCTGAGGAGGAGAGATTTTCCTCGTCTTTGTCTACCATTTGGCAAAAGATTCAGAGTAATCTCAGAAAGATGAGTGAGAAGTATAAGCGTGTGGCTGATAAGAGACGTGTGCCTGGTCCGGACCTGAATGTGGGTGATCTGGTGTGGTTGTCTACAAGAAATATTAAACTGAAGGTTCCCTCCTGGAAATTGGGTCCCAAGTTTATTGGGCCTTATAAAATTTTGTCAGTCATCAATCCTGTTGCCTTCCGTCTTGATCTTCCACGGGTTTGGAAGATACATAATGTATTTCACAGATCTCTCTTAAAACCATATGTCCAGCCCACGGTACCCTCCTCTTTGCCTCCTCCTCCGATTTTGGTTGATGGCAATCTGGAGTTTGAGGTTTCCAGAATTGTGGACTCTCGCATTGTCCGCGGTTCTCTTCAGTACCTCGTTCATTGGAAGGGTTATGGTCCTGAGGAGAGGATGTGGGTTCCGATGTCGGACATTAAAGCCACTCGCCTTATCAGGGCATTTCATAGGGCTCATCCTGGGAAGGTGGGTCCTGGGTGTCCGGAGTCCACCCGTAGAGGGGGGGGGGTACTGTCACTACCAGAGCTTTGAGACGTTCTCACAGCTCTGTGTCTCCACCCCTGTGATGATGTCACTTAGAGTTTGGAGGTGTTCTCACTGTTCTGTTTCTCCGCCCCTGTGATGAGGTCTTTACTCCCAGCTGTCTCTCCTGCGTTTGATTTCCCTGCCTTTAAATCACCCCTCCTCCTATTGCAGGGCGTGGATTATATTTCTCTTTTCAGTTGTAGCTCTGCCTTGAGTATCTTCACTTCTTAAGCTACTAGTTCTCTGGACCTGTGTTCTGCTGCTGCAAGCACTCCGGATATTGCCAGCGGCCCTTGGATCCGTCTTCTCTGCGGCTGCAGCTCCATCAGCTAAGTGTGCAGACTTTGTTGTGTACCTGGTGATTTCCTGACTGGATCTGAGGTGGCCACGGTTCCCTCCATATTCTGAGCAGGGCATCGGTGGCCGTGCCCCTTTCACTATTGTAGGGGTTACAGGGCTCATCAGTCTAAGGTACGCGGGTATGCCTCGTTCCACCATTTGGATCCGGGCATGTGCTTTAGCAGCATAGGGAGAGTGTTGAGGGTCTGACAGGGGTCACCCTTTCTCTTCCCTAGTTTGGGTCCGGTCAGTAGCTCCTCTTACTGTGTATGCTCTGGTTACCCTTAAACAGCCGTGACAAGAAGTTCATTCACAACTACCCCGACATGTCAGAGCTGCTGCATAAAGAGCGGGCCGTCTGTTCGCGCTTCCGGCGTTCACATCCTGCCGCTGCTCGCCTGTCTGCGCTACAGTGTAACTTCGGCCTTCCCGCTCACCGCCTCATATGTGACGTACCCACCAGGTGGAACTCCACCTTGCACATGCTGGACAGACTGTGCGAGCAGCAGCAGGCCACAGTGGAGTTTCAGCTGCAGCACGCACGGGTCAGTCACACTGCGGAACAGCACCACTTCACCACCAATGACTGGGCCTCCATGCGAGACCTGTGTGCCCTGTTGCGCTGTTTCGAGTACTCCACCAACATGGCCAGTGGCGATGACGCTGTTATCAGCGTTACAATACCACTTCTATGTCTCTTTGAGAAAACACTTAGGGCGATGATGGAAGAGGAGGTGGCCCAGGAGGAGGAGGAGGAGGAAGAGGGGTCATTTGTAGCACTTTCAGGCCAGTCTCTTAGAAGTGACTCAGAGGGAGGTTTTTTGCAACAGCAGAGGCCAGGTACAAATGTGGCCAGCCAGGGCCCACTACTGGAGGACGAGGAGGACGAGGATGAGGAGGAGGTGGAGGAGGATGAAGCATGGTCACAGCGGGGTGGCACCCAACGCAGCTCGGGCCCATCACTGGTGCGTGGCTGGTGGGAAACGCAGGACGATGACGATAAGCCTCCCACAGAGGACAGCTTGTCCTTACCTCTGGGCAGCCTGGCACACATGAGCGACTACATGCTGCAGTGCCTGCGCAACGACAGCAGAGTTGCCCACATTTTAACGTGTGCGGACTACTGAGTTGCCACCCTGCTGGATCCACGGTACAAAGACAATGTGCCCACCTTCCTGCACTGGAGTGTGATAGGAAGATGCGCAAGTACAAGCGCACGTTGGTAGACGCGCTACTGAGAGCATTCCCAAATGTCACAGGGGAACAAGTGGAAGCTGAAGGCAGAGGAGGAGCAAGAGGTCGCCAACGCAGCTGTGTCACGGCCAGCTTCTCTGAGGGCGGGGTTAGCATGGCAGAGATGTGGAAACGTTTTGTCAACACGCCACAGCTAAGTGCACCACCACCTGATACGGAACGTGTTAGCAGGAGGCAACATTTCACTAACATAGTGGAACAGTACGTGTGCACACCCCTCCACGTACTGACTGATGGTTCGGCCCCATTCAACTTCTGGGTCTCTAAATTGTCCACGTGGCCAGAGCTAGCCCTTTATGCCTTGGAGGTGCTGGCCTGCCCGACGGCCAATTTCATTACAGACAAACGCAGCCGCCTGTCTACAGCCAATGTGGACAAGCTGACGTTCACAAAAATGAACCAGGCATGGATCCCACAGGACCTGTCCATCTCTTGTGCAGATTAGACATTAACTACCTCCCCTTAACCATATATTATTGTACTCCAGGGCACTTCCTCATTCAATCCTATTTTTTTTTCATTTTACCATTATATTGCAGGGCAACCCAAAGTTGAATGAACCTCTCCTCTGTCTGGGTGCTGGGGCCTAAAAATATCTGACAGTGGCCTGTTCCAGTGTTGGGTGACGTGAAGCATGATTCTCTGCTATGACATGAAGACTGATTCTCTGCTGACATGAAGCCTGAATCTCTGTTATGGGACCTCTCTCCTCTGCCTGGGTGCCGGGCCTAAATATCTGACAATGGACTGTTACAGTGGTGGGTGACGTGAAGCCTGATTCTCTGCTATGACATGAAGACTGATTCTCTGCTGACATGAAGCCAGATTCTCTTTTATGGGACCTCTCTCCTCTGCCTGGGTGCCGGGGCCTAAATATCTGACAATGGACTGTTACAGTGGTGGGTGATGCGAAGCATGATTCTCTGCTATGACATGAAGACTGATTCTCTGCTGACATGAAGCCTGAATCTCTGTTATGGGACCTCTCTCCTCTGCCTGGGTGCCGGGGCCTAAATATCTGACAATGGACTGTTACAGTGGTGGGTGACGTGAAGCATGATTCTCTGCTATGACATGAAGACTGATTCTCTGCTGACATGAAGCCAGATTCTCTGTTATGGGACCTCTCTCCTCTGCCTGGGTGCCTGGGCCTAAATATCTGACAATGGACTGTTCCAGTGTTGGGTGACGTGAAGCATGATTCTCTGCTATGACATGAAGACGGATACTCTGCTGACATGAAGCCTGAATCTCTGTTATGGGACCTCTCTCCTCTGCCTGGGTGCCGGGGCCTAAATATCTGACAATGGACTGTTACAATGGTGGGTGATGTGAAGCATGATTCTCTGCTATGACATGAAGACTGATTCTCTGCTGACATGAAGCCTGAATCTCTGTTATGGGACCTCTCTCCTCTGCCTGGGTGCCGGGGCCTAAATATCTGACAATGGACTTTTACAGTGGTGGGTGATGTGAAGCATGATTCTCTGCTATGACATGAAGACTGATTCTCTGCTGACATGAAGCCAGATTCTCTTTTATGGGACCTCTCTCCAATTGATATTGGTTAATTTTTATTTATTTTATTTTTATTCATTTCCCTATCCACATTTGTTTGCAGGGGATTTAACTACATTTTTCTGCCTTTTGCAGCCCTCTAGCCCTTTACTGGGCTGTTTTACAGCCTTTTTAGTGCCAAAAATTTCGGGTCCCCATTGACTTCAATGGGTTTCGGGTTCGGGACGAAGTTCGGGTCGGGTTCGGATCTCGAACCCGGACATTTCTGGGAAGTACGGCCGAACTTCTCGAACCCGAACATCCAGGTATTCGCTCAACTCTAGTTATTATCCTTCCATCCCTGCTCAGAAAGACAAAGAGAGGCCTAGTCCAGTGTTAGGAAAAAGGTGTGTGGATTTACCCTCTATCTCTACCGGAAAAGAAGGAGAAAGGGACTCACCTTATTCAGAACTCAGTGAGAAAATAGAACCGGATGATTATATTCGTAGGTGCCACAGCAATGCTCAGGAGAATGTTACTACCATTGTCCCAGCAAGACCACAGGTATTTTCAGGATACATACTGAAGTTCATAGAGTGGAAGGCAAGTTTTGAAATGATCATTGAGCATCATTGCTTCAGTCGAGTCGACAAGTTTTTCTACCTTCAGAGATATGTTGGTGGGGAAGCAAAGAAAGTTCTTGAAGGTAACTTCTATAGAAAAGACTAAGAAATCTACAAGCAAGCTTGGGAAAAATTAAATGCAAGATCTGGTCATCCTTTCTTAGTACAAAGAGCTTTTAGAGACAAATTGAATAACTGGCCTAAAATAGGTCCTAAAGAACACTTCAAACTCCAAGAGTATGGTGACTTCCTTAAAGCATGCAGCAATGCCATCCCACATGTTCAAGGTCTAGAAGTACTGAACGACTATCCAGAAATCCACAGGATGCTAACCAAGCTACCTGAAGAAGTGGCTTCTATATGGAATCGCTATGTGACTGAACAGTTAGATCTAGGCAGGAACCTCCCAAGTTTTAAAGAGTTCTCTGAGTTCGTCAATAAGGAAGCACAGATAGCATGCAATCTAGTAACATCATCCTTAGAAGAAAGGCCTGCAAGAGAGATAAGACGTGCAAGAGCAACTATCTTTGCAACCAACACAGCAGCTAAAGGTCCAGATACCTACTAGAGCAAAGTCACTACTGGGATCAGTAGAGAGACAGAACCAACAAATATTCAGACTACCTTTAAATGTATGTTCTGTGGAGAGAACCACTCCATACACAAGTGCCAACAATTGAAGGAGAAGTCCCCAGATGAAAAGAAAAAAATTGTACTGGATAATCAACTGTGTTTCGGTTGTCTAAAAGGCCATGTTACTAAGGAGTGTAAGAAAAAGACCACATGCAGCGTTTGTAAAGGACGCCACCCTACACCACTAAATGAAAAACGTCCAAAGAAAGATAAATCCTCAATACCTAAAGATACTAAGGAAGAAAATAAAGTATCGGCATTCTCTTGCAGAGTAAAGGAAGGAGAAAGCAACGACACATCAATGGTTGTACCAGTGTGCATTTTAAATCCTAAAAGGAGGAACAAGAAGGTATATGCCTATGCGCTACTGGATGCCCAGAGTGACGTCACCTTTATTGATCAAGAAATTTGCAAGAAATTACAAGTGGCTACAGAACCAGTGAAGCTCAAACTCACAATGACAGGGAGAGACACAGTAGTGAACAGACAAAGGACTGACAGTTAGAGGACTTCATTCAAACTTCACATTAGATCTACCTCCAGCTTATACAAAAGACGATATACCTCCAGATCAAGATTGCATCTACCTGTGAAACAGTCAATAAATGGGAACACCTATCTGTCATATCTCATGAAATGTCCCCTCTGAAGGAGTTTGGTGTTGGACTGTTGATAGGCTTTGATTGTCCCGAAGCCTTGGTACCATGATAGGTAAACACAGGAGGAAAGGGTGAACCCTACACTGTTCAAACTGATCTAGGATGGGGTGTTGTTGGATGAAAACAGCAGATCGCAAACTCAAGACAGGTGACAGGATTGTGTCATCAAATATCTGTCCAAGAGTCACAAACTGTAAGTCCAGCAAAAGTAATCAAGATCTTTAAATCCGACTTTGCAGACATAAGTTCTAAAGAAAAGAGTGTATCCCAAGAAGACATAAAGTTTTTACACACTCTAGAAGAAAGTATTCAGCAGAATCAACAATGTCATCTTGAAATGCCCTTACCTTTTTAGAGAACGACCTCGTCCTGCCAAATAACAGAAATCTTGCCCTAGCAAGATTTAAATGTTTGAAGAAAAGGATGGGAAGAGATCCCAAACTCAAGAATGATTATTTGAAATTCATGGAAGGCATCCTCGAAGAAGGACATGCAGAGAAAGTTAATAATCAGCCTAAAGAAGGAGAAGTGTGGTACATCCCACATCAAGGTGTCTACTACTCAAAGAAACCAGAAAAGATTAGAGTAGTATTTGATTGCTCAGCAAAGTTCAATGGTGTTGCATTGAACGATCATCTACTAAAAGGACCAGATCTTACAAACACTCTGCCTGGAGTACTCTATAGATTTAGAAAGTATCCCGTAGCAGTCATGTGTGAAAAGATGTTCCACCAGTTTCATATGAAGATAGAGACTTCCTGAGGTTTCTATGTGTCACGGATGGTGTTGCAGAAAACAAGAAGTAACAAATAAAGATCTGACTGACTTGATCCCAAACTAAGGAACAAAAGGGTGAGCCCTATTAAAGCCCTATAGCTCTCCCTGACTGCTCAGCCCATGCAAATATCTCTGTGATAGAAAGTTGCATGTCCACGTACCTAGACTGAGTGACACCTGAAAACCCTATAATAGTGAGGGGACACGACCACCGGCTCCCTGCACTTAATACGGAGGGAGTCAGGGTCACCTAGAATCAAGCCAACAGGAAAACACAAATAAAGGGAAATACTTATCTGAGAAAGCAGCAGTAGCAAACTTCTAGCACTGAGCACAATCTAGGAAGTAGTATAAACTGCAAAGTGAGGCAGTATTGGAGGGGATATAAAAGGAGGCAATCACTGCTAACAGATGACAGCTGGGAGAGGGAGAAGAGATGTCAAAGCGAAACCAAAACAAAAGAACATCATGCAGGAGGTACTGAAGAATGTCTATCAGAACTTCTCAGAGATCTGGCTGTGACACTATGGTGGGAGAACGGACATACAGAGACAGAGCCACCAGAATACAGAATGAAAGTACACTTGTTTGGAGCAGTATCGTCTCCAGGTTGTGCCAATTATGGTATAAAGTACCTGACCAATCAGAATGAAAAGGATTGCCCATCAGCAGAAAATTTTCAGAAAAAAATCTTTTATGTAGATGATGGTCTCATGCAGTGGATCAAAAAAGTATTTAGTCAGCCACCAATTGTGCAAGTTCTCCCACTTAAAAAGACGAGAGAGGCCTGTAATTTTCATCATAGTTACACTTCAACTATGAGAGACAGAATGGGGGGAAATAATACAGAAAATCACTTTGTAGGATTTCTAAATAATTAATTGGTAAATTCCTCGTTAAAAGACGTATTTGGTCACCTAAAGACAAGCTTTCTGGCTCTCACAGACCTGTAAATTCTGTAACTCCACTCGTTACTTGTATTAATGGCACCTGTTTGAACTTGTTATCAGTATAAAAGACACCTGTCCACAACCTTAAACAGTCACACTCCAAACTCCACTTTGGCCAGGACCAAAGAGCTGTCGAAGCACAGCAGCAACAAAATTGTACACCTGCACCAGGCTAGGAAGACTGAATCTGCAATAGGCAAGTAGCTTGGTGTGAAGAAATCAACCGTGGGAGCAATTATTAGAAAATGGAAGACATACAAGACCACTGATAATCTCCCTCGATCTGGGGCTCCACGCAATATCTCACCCCGTGGTGTCAAAATGATCACAAGAACGGTGAGCAAAAATCCCAGAACCACACGGGGTGACCTAGTGAATGACCTGCAGAGAGCTGAGACCAAAGTAACAACGGCTACCATCAGTAACACACTACGCCGCCAGGATAGGGAGAATGTCACATGGTCAGATGAAACCAAAGTAGAAGTTTTTGGTAAAAACTCAACTCGTCGTGTTTGGATGAGAAAGAATGCTGAATTGCATCCAAAGAACACTATACCTACTGTGAAGCATGGGGGTGGAAACAACATGCATAGGGGCTGTTTTTCTGCAAAGGGACCAGGACGACTGATCAGTGTAAAGGAAAGAATGAATGGGGCCATGTGTCGTGAGATTTTGAGTGAAAACCTCCTTCCATCAGCAAGAGCATTGAAGATGAAACGTGGCTGGGTCTTTCAGCATGACAATGATCCCAAACACACCACCCGGGCAACGAAGGAGTGGCTTCGTAAGAAGCATTTCAAGTCCTGGAGTGGTCTAGCCAGTCTCCAGATCTCAACCCCATAGAAAACCTTTGGAGGGAGTTGAAAGTCCATGTTGCCCAGCGACAGCCCCAAAACATCACTGCTCTAGAGAAGATCTGCATGGAGGAATGGGTCAAAATACCAGCAACAGTGTGTGAAAACCTTGTGAAGACTTACAGAAAACGTTTGACCTCTGTCATTACCAACAAAGGGTATATAACAAAGTATTGAGATGAACTTTTGTTATTGACCAAATACTTATTTTCCACCATACCGTTATTTGAAAATAAATTATCAAAAAATCAGACAATGTGATTTTCTGGATTTTTTTTTCTCATTATGTCTCTCATAGTTGAGGTATACCTATTGAAAATTACAGGCCTCTCCTCTTTTTAAGTGGGAGAACTTGCACAATTGGTGACTGACTAAATACTTTTTTGCCCCACTGTAAGTCTAGAGTCCACAGAATCTGCAATCAAACTAGTGAATGAAAGTCAAGAATTATGCACAGGAGGAAACCTGTGCCTTCATAAATTTATCTCAAACAACAGAGAGGTACTGGAATCCATCAGTGACTCTGAATGTGCATCAACAATGAGGTATGTAGTTCTCAATTATGATCATCTTCCAATTCAGAACGTACTTTGATTGGGATGGAATGTAGAGAATGACAAGTTCTTCATTGAAGTATCTATTAAAGAGAAAGTTGCAACTAGACACACCATTCTTTCCGCAGTGGCTTCTATATTTTATCCATTGGGATTCTTGGCCCCAATAATCCTCAGAGCAAAAGAAATACTACAAGGATTATGCAGACAGAAGTTAAGATTGGACGAGACCATACTTGAAAATTTTAGACTAAGGTGGGAGAGTTGGATAAGAGACTTGAAAAACTTGAGAGAAGTTCGGATACCCAGACGTTTTGTACCTCATGAGTACAAGCAAATAGAACTTCATCACTTTTCAGATGCCAGTAGTTATGGTTATGGTCAGTGCTTCTACATCAGAGTGATAGCAGAAGAAAAGATACACCGTGCCCTGGTTATGGGGAAGGCCAGAGTTGCATCTACCAGTATTTAGACAATACTAAGACTTGAACTGACTGCAGCTGTTGTTTCAGCATCAGTAAGCAAGTTTCTGAGAGAAGAATTGCAGTTGAAAATAGATGAAGAATATTTTTGGACTGACTCACAAGTTGTCCTAGGATACATAAACAACGAAGCTCGAAGATTCCGTATCTTTGTCACCAACAGAGTTGAGAAAATTCGGGAATAACAAATCCCGAACATTGGGATCACATTGACACAAATCATAACCCAGCAGATCATGCTTCAAGAGGCCTGAATGTAACAGAATTGAAAAATTCTAATTGGTTCACAGACCCAGAGTTCTTTTGGGAAAAGGAAATCATGCCCAGTAAAGGTTACACAGAATTGTCTATGGGTGATCCAGAGGTAAAAGTTGTACAAACATTAAGCACTGCTGCCAAGTGTCAAGATGACATACTTGAAAGTCTAGCCGGATGTTCAAAATGGAATACGGTCATAAACGTAGTAGCTTTAATTCAACGTTTGGCCAAGGGAATCAGAAAGAAGGAATTGTTGAATGTAGAAGAAAGAATGAAAGCTAAAGAAACAGTCATAAAACTCATTTAGTATTTAGTATATTGGGCAGACTAGATGGGCCAAATGGTTCTTATCTGCCGACACATTCTATGTTTCTATGTCATTCAACAGAGATTCTACAGTGAAGAGTTGAAGAGATGTAGTCAAGAACCTAAAAGGTCTCCAAACAACCACCCATTGTACAAGCTTAATCTTGTTCTGCAGGATGGTATACTGAAGGTGGGAGGGAGACTGGAAAATGCATTGTTACCTAGCAGAGTGAAGCATCCAGCAGTTCTACCTAAAAATTCGACCTTCACAAGATTAATTATTGATCACTACCACAACAAATCCTTGCATCATGGGAGAAGCTTTACCCAAAGCTGTTTGAGAGAAGGTGGTTACTGGATAGTGAAAGGTAGCAAAGTTATAGCAAAGTATATAAGTAAATGTGTAGTCTGCAGAAAGGCACGTAGACCTACCGAAGAACAAAAAAATGGCAGATTTACTGTCAGATCGTGTAAACCCCTCACCACTATTTCTTTATAGCAGAATGGATTGTTGTGGCCCATTCATCACCAAACAGAGATATGGACTGATATTTACAAGTCTGAGCTCCAGAGCAATTCACCTGGAAATGTTAGAAGATATGTCAACTGACGCATTCATCAATGCCTTGAGATGTTTCATAGCCATTAGAGGTACTTTCAGAGAGCTTAGATCTGACCAAGGATCTAATTTTGTCGGAGCGAAGAATGAATTGAAGAAAGCTTTAAAAGAGATCGATAAAGATAAAGTAACTGAATATTTGTTAGAGAAACAGTGTGATTTTCATATGAATGCTCCACATGCAAGCCATACAGGAGAAGTTTGGGAAAGACAAATCAGTGTTGAAAAAGAACGCCGGAAGAATAGATGATGCTTCACTTAGGACCCTATTCTATGAAGTAATGTCTATTGTTAACAGTCGTCCACTTACAGTTGATAACATCAACTATCCAACAAGTTTGGATCCTTTAACTCCCAACCATCTACTTCCCCTTAAGTCTGATTACATACAGCCACCACCTGGAAAGTTCACCAAAGAAGATTTATATGCTAAAAGGAGATGGCGAAGAGTTCAATATCTATCAGATCAGTTTTGGAATAGATAGAGAAAAGAGTACTTAGCCAATCTGATGCTAAGAAGTAAATGGCAAACACCCAGAAAAAATGTCCAAGTTTGTGACATAGTGTTAGTGAAAAAAGAAGATTTACCTAGAAGTCAATGGAAATTGGCCAAAGTTCTAGAAGTTCAAAAGATGGAGACAAACTAGTAAGTTGTTGCAAATAGGAGACTCAAAACTTGACAAAAAAAGGAAAACGTCTCTGTAACGAGCCCCTGCTCGCTCTATTCTGCTCTCACGGCACTCTCTGATGTGACCACAATATCTGCTGGTTCCGCCGTTGATGATCCAGCCTCAAACAACCGCTTGTGTCGTTTTAATTCTCACAGAACTAACACCAGTCAGGCTGTATGTGAGTTCAAACTGACCAAAATTCTTTATTGAATGCATCACATATATTTATATTGACAGTTGGAACACCTTTTTCAATTGGTAAATTCGAAAAAAAAACCTCTGATTGGCTATGCAAATGAGGTAAGCAGGGATTAGTTCAAGAGCTTGGCTGGGAGGCAGATGGGTGTGGCCATTGTCACAGTGAGATTCAAACCATGACATTACCCCCCCTCCCGGGAAACAGTCCAACAGCCACAGTGGGACCCTCACCGGGTCAACTTGAGGATGTTGGAAAAGTAGTCTTAATATTCCAGGTCTGTTTGCCGGGATAATCCATCCGCATTCCCGTTTTGAGGCCCTGGCCGATATTGTATGGTGAAATTGTAGGGTTGCAAAGCCAGGCTCCACCTTAGTAATCGGCCATTCTCTCCCGCCACCCGGTTTAGCCATATCAAGGGATTGTGGTCCGTCATGACTGTAAAAGAGCGTCCATAGACGTAGGGCTGCAATTTCTTTAAAGCCCAGACTAAAGCCAAACATTCTTTTTCCACGGCAGCATATCCAACTTCACTGGGTAACAACTTGCGGTTGAGATACGCCACCGGGTGCTCCTTCCCGTCGTCGCCAACTTGACTTAGTACGGCTCCCAGTCCGAACATGGAGGCGTCTGTATGTATGACAAAGCGTTTGTTAGGATCGGGTGCCGCCAGTATGGGAGCTTGTGTTAGGGTGATTTTCAACTGTTGAAATGCTGTTTCGCACTCCGGGGACCACAGGACCTGTCTAGGGATATTCTTTTTGGTCAGGTCCGTCAGTGGTTAGGCTATGTGACTATAGTGGGGTACAAACTTTCTGTAGTACCCGGCTGTCCTTAAAAATGCAAGTACTTGGGCCTTGGTTCTGGGAAGTTTACCTACAGTTTAGGATGGCCTCGATTTTTGCAGGCTCCGGCCTCTGCTTCCCACATCCCACTCTATGTCCCAAATATTGTACCTCACACATCCCGATATTACACTTGTCTGGCTTCAGGGTCAGTCCTGCAACTCTGATTCTGTCTAGCACTATGCCCAGGTGTCTGAGATGCTCCTCCCATGTCTGGCTATAGATTGCGATGTCATCAAGATATGTGCATGCAAAATCCTGCAGACCACCGAGGAGTTGATCTATCATTCGTTGGAAGGTAGCCGGAGCATTTTTCATCCCGAATGGCATTACCCGGAACTAGTAAAGGCCAAACGGGGTGATGAAGGCCGACTTTCGAATGGCGTCCGCCTCCAGGGGAATCTGCCAGTAGCCTTTACACAGGTCAATAGTCGTCAGATAATGTCCCTGAGCTACTTTGTCCAACAATTCGTCCACTCGGGGCATGGGGTAGGCGTCTGTCATAGTACAGTCATTCAGTCGCCTATAGTCCACACAAAATCGGGTCGTGCCATCCCGTTTTGGGACTAATACTACAGGGGAAGCCCAGGGGCTTGCTGATGGTTCGATCACCCCTAACTAAAGCATCTCCCTAATCTCTTCTCTCATCCCTTCTTGCACAGCTACCGGGAATCCTATAGGCTGATTGTATTAGGGGCTTCTGCCCGAGGGTCTCCACCTTGTGCACTGCCAAGTGAGTGTATCCAGGGAGTGTTGAGAACATCTCTTTTCGGTCCTGGAGTAATTCCCTGACCTGGTCTTGTTCCTGGGGTCCTAACCCATCTCCTAACTGAACATCTTCCACCCCCCCAGAACGGTTACCAACTGCAGGAAGCTCCAGCATCGGCAGGTATTCAGAGTCCCCGGTGGCAGGAGCACACATGGCGGCTACTGCCTCAGCCCTCTCGTGATAGGCCTTCATTATATTGATGTCACGACCATGTTTATGGCCGTGACTCCTTGGGAGCCGCATACAGTTGCCAGCGGTTTGGGTTGTTGTGTCAACCGCAGCTGGAGGCATAATGTTGTTTGCCTCAAGTGCGGTTGCCGCGGACAACAGGTATGTGTGCGGTTCCCTTGGAGTTGTGTGCGTGTTTGTATGCACTTTCGTATGTTTGTGTGCACTCTGTGTTATGTGTGGTGTGCACTTACATCTTCCCCTCACTGTGGTTGCCCGTGGCAACGTTTGGTCGTTGTGTGTACATGTGGTGGCAGTGTCCCGGCCTTCGGGCTGACTCCCAGGACATGAGTGCCACCCATGTCGTTGCCTGCGGCAACAGCCACAGTGTTTTTCGTGTTTTGGACACTTCTCCTTTTAAGTTGTGTTTTCCCTTCCCTGGTGTTGGAAGGGTTAACTCCCTTCCCAGTGTGTGTGTGTCACTGGGTGTGTCCGACTGTGGGGTGTGGCTTCTTGGCCTATAAAGCCTCACTGTTAGCACAGGTCTGAGGGTTGCTTCAGCCATGCTTAGCTGGAGCAGCCTCCTGTGTTTTCTACCTGCCAGTGAGAGCCACCCCTGTGGTCATAAAGATATGTCACATTATGTTTATGTCATGTTGTGTGTGATGTCCATGTGATGTTCTGTTGGGACTTTCCTTTGTTGTTTTGTGCAGCTTATGGTTCTGGATTCCTGTGTGCACAGGGATCCAGTCAGCAAGGCTGTGGCAGGTAGGTGGAACTACTTAGTTCGCCTGCCATATCCGTAAGTCTGTTTGTGTTCCCATTTTCCCTGCAGCTTGGCCATTGAGACCCCTGTTCCTCCGTGTCCTGGAGGAACAGGCCGTCTTACCCTGACTCCTAGTCCAGGGACCGGACGGAGGGTGAGTTAGGGATCCGAGGTTCCGGAGCATGGGTCCTCCTACCTTAAAGGTTGGCCAATGCAGCTAGGAGTTAGGGTCAGGTTAGGGATCCGTTAGGAGGTGACCTGCTCCCTAATCCTGTCTTCCTGGCCGAGCAGCCTAACATCAGCGGGCATCGCACGGCTGAGGGTTTTCCCCACCCTCAGCCGTGACAGTATGACCACAGAGGCTTTTCACGTGGCGTCCCTCGAAAGAGGGTAAAGCATGCATCGCCATAGGTTGATGGGGTGCATGCGCGTTCTTCGGAGGGAGAGCGTTATGGGGGTCTCGCCGCTGACGGCGCGGTGAGTGGCGTTCCCCGCCATCCCTTCACTGTTGCCTTGTTTGGCTTCCCCTAATTTTATCTTGCACTTGTGGTGTTTGTTTGGTGTGCGGTTTGCACACCTTCGAAAGAGGGTGCAGCATGCAGTGCCACCCTCTTGTGGCCTGCATGCGCATTCTCTGGAGGGAGAGCGTTCCGGGAGGATCACCGTTAACGGCACGGTTGGTGGCCTATTCCCAGCCACCTTACCTTCCGTGTCCGTGTTGGTGATCCCTCGTCCCTCTCCATGTTCCCATCTCTGGTCGTCTGCTGGCAGCGACTGGAGTGGGGACGTGAGTGGAGAGTCCCCTTGTCCATTTTCAGTGGTTCTCTTCCCGTGTCGGTGTGGCTGGCTGCAGGCCTTGTTGGACTGGCTTAGTGTGTGCTGGGAGAGGATGCAGCTGGCAGCGACTGTCTGGGAACCATTTCTTGGGAGTGGACGTTCCTTTCTCCTATCCCCTTGTCTTAGTCCCTCACTAGTTTTCTTTTTTTTTGGTGGGGGGGGCTTTGAGGGGTGGGAGTGTCACGACCATGTTTATGGCCGTGACTCCTTGGGAGCCGCATACAGTTGCCCGCGGTTTGGGTTGTTGTGTCAACCGCAGCTGGAGGCATAATGTTGTTTGCCTCAAGTGCGGTTGCCGCGGACAACAGGTATGTGTGCGGTTCCCTTGGAGTTGTGTGCGTGTTTGTATGCACTTTCGTATGTCTGTGTGCACTCTGTGTTATGTGTGGTGTGCACTTACATCTTCCCCTCACGGTGGTTGCCCGTGGCAACGTTTGGTCGTTGTGTGTACATGTGGTGGAAGTGTCCCGGCCTTCGGGCTGACTCCCAGGACATGAGTGCCACCCATGTCGTTGCCTGCGGCAACAGCCACAGTGTGTTTCGTGTTTTGGACACTTCTCCTTTTAAGTTGTGTTTTCCCTTCCCTGGTGTTGGAAGGGTTAACTCCCTTCCCAGTGTGTGTGTGTGTGTCACTGGGTGTGTCCGACTGTGGGGTGTGGCTTCTTGGCCTATAAAGCCTCACTGTTAGCACAGGTCTGAGGGTTGCTTCAGCCATGCTTAGCTGGAGCAGCCTCCTGTGTTTTCTACCTGCCAGTGAGAGCCACCCCTGTGGTCATAAAGATATGTCACATTATGTTTATGTCATGTTGTGTGTGATGTCTATGTGATGTTCTGTTAGGACTTTCCTTTGTTTATTTGTGCAGCTTATGGTTCTGGATTCCTGTGTGCACAGGGATACAGTCAGCAAGGCTGTGGCAGGTAGGTGGAACTACTTAGTTCGCCTGCCATATCCATAAATCTGTTTGTGTTCCCCTTTTCCCTGCAGCTTGGCCATTGAGACCCCTGTTCCTCCGTGTCCTGGAGGAACAGGCCGTCTTACCCTGACTCCTAGTCCAGGGACCGGACGGAGGGTGAGTTAGGGATCCGAGGTTCCGGAGCATGGGTCCTCCTACCTTAAAGGTCGGCCCATGCAGCTAGGAGTTAGGGTCAGGTTAGGGATCCGTTAGGAGGTGACCTGCTCCCTAATCCTGTCTTCCTGGCCGAGCAGCCTAACATCAGCGAGCATCGCACGGCTGAGGGTTTTCCCCACCCTCAGCCGTGACAGTTGATGTGGAATGTCCTCTTAATTCTTGTGTCTGCACAGCTGGCGACCACGTAGGTGGTGTCGCACAGTTGTTTTACCACCTGATAGGGGCCCTGCCAGGAGGCCTGTAATTTATTTTGCTTCAAGGGTTTTAGTACTAGGACCTTCTGTCCGACACAAAAAGTGTGATTCCGAGCAGATCGATCATATCAGACTTTCTGCTGACTCTGGGCTGATTGCATATTCTCATAGACTAGCTCGGTAAGTTCCCGCAGTCGATCCCTGAGTTCCAAGACGTAACTAAGGATTGGGAGGCCTTCCGGATCCTCTCCCCCTTCCCACTGGGCCCTCACTAAGTCTAAGGGTCCCCTAACCCTTTCGCCCATAAAACAGCTCAAATGGTGATAACCCTGTGGACTCTTGAGGTACCTCCCTGTCGGAGAACAGTAGGTGGGGAAGATAGTTCTGCCAATCCTTCCTACTCTCCACGAAGGCCCGAAGTAGCTGTATTAGGGTCCCGTTAAATCTCTCACACAGCCCGTTCGTTTGGGGGTGGTAGGGTGCGCTCTGGAGGGTTTTAATTCCACAGAGGCGCCAAAGCTGCTGGGTCAGCTCGGCGGTGAACTGATTTCCTTGATCAGACAATATCTCCTGGGGAAATCCTACCCTAGTAAACACCCGCAGTAAGGCATCAGCTACCGTGTCAGCCTGGATATTAGATAGGGGAATGGCTTCCGGGTAGCGGGTGGAGTAATCCACCACTGTAAGAATATACTTCTTCCCAGGGGCACTGGGGCGGGCCAGTGGGCCAATAATGTCTACTGCTATCCGGCTAAAGGGTTCCCTAATTATCGGCATGGGGTGCAGAGAGGCTTTTGGATGATCCCCCGCCTTTCCTACCCTCTTGCAAGTCTCAAAGGTCCAGCAGTATTCTCGTACCTCTGCATGTAACCTAGGCCAGAAGAAAGCACGAGACAACCGACTCCGGGTCTTAGCTATCCCTAAATGTCCGGCCAAGGGGATATCGTGAGACAGCCTCAATAGCTCGGGGATCGGTTAGGGCAATGACGCTGTAGATGACCCGTCTGATTACATGTATAGCACTTAGGCCCGATAGAAGGTTTTGATCGGGCTAAGGGTCTAGAGGCAGCCCACAGAGATACTGGAGTTGGGCTCGAGGTCGGTACACTGGGCCGTGGTAGTGGATAGCGCTGGCCTCCAATGGATCTCCGAGAGTCCAGATATTCATCGGCCAAAGTCGCTGCTTACTGTACCGTCTGTGGCCGCTTATCTCGCACCCAATCTCGTACTATCGGAGGGGTGTGGTCAAAGAACTGCTCTAAGAGAACTAGCTGGGTGATGTCCTCTATGGTATGAGCATGGCTTCCCTGGAACCAGCCCTTCAGGTTCCGCTGCAGACGATGTGCCCACTCCACGTAGATTAGGTTGCCTTGTTTCCGGGATTCTCTAAACTTAATATGGCTGGCTTCAGGGGTAATGGCAAATCAGGCTAGCAGGGCTTCTTTTACCCGGTTATAATCCATGGCGTCCTCATCCTCCATGGCCCGATACGCATCCGCAGCTTTGCCAGTTAGGTTACTCGCCAGTAAGGCGACCCGATCTTGGGACGGCACTTTATGTATCTGGCACAGTCTCTCAAGGTCCTGGAGGAACTCTTCTATTTCCTCCTCTCCTTCCTTAAATAATTTGAATGCGCGAAAGGACAACTTACGGACAGGTGCTGTATCTCTAGGTGCTGTCTCTGAACGCCGTA
Source organism: Bufo gargarizans (assembly GCF_014858855.1). Taxonomy (NCBI): domain Eukaryota; kingdom Metazoa; phylum Chordata; class Amphibia; order Anura; family Bufonidae; genus Bufo; species Bufo gargarizans. The sequence goes on along the minus strand of NC_058082.1, from coordinate 79,426,202 downwards.
TTTCCGCCATTCTCCACTCATGTTGTCGCTCCAATTCTCTCTTTTGTCGCTCTAGTTCTCTCATCCTGCAGCTGGATGTCTCTGATGGCATTCTGTATGGTGGTCTCAGATGGGTTGGCACCATATAATGCCAACCGCTCTCTAACTAGTTGCTGAAACAAGTCTTCCACAGACCGAGGTCCAGCATCACCATCCCTCTGATCCATCTCAGCTAACTCACTGATCAAGGTGGCTTTGTTCTTTGTCCCAGGGGTCCCTCCTCGGCTCTCAAGTAAATCTTTCAGCGTGTCTCTCCTGCAGGCTGCGTAGCTGGTGATTCCTAGTTGTGATTTGGAGTGTCCCAGTAACTGGAGAGCCAATCCCACCGCTGCCACCAATGTAACGAGCCCCTGCTCGCTCTATTCTGCTCTCATGGCACTCCCTGATGTGACCAGAAAATTCTTTATTGAATGCATCACATATATTTATATTGACAGTTGGAACACCTCTTTCAATTGGTAAATTCTAAAACCCCCTCTGATTGGCTATGCAAATGAGGTAAGCAGGGATTAGTTCAAGAGCTTGGCTGGGAGGTAGATGGGTGTGGCCATTGTCACAGAGAGATTCAAACCATGACAGTCTCGCTACTCCACTCAAGTTGGAATGTCCTATACAGAAGTTAGTTGTTTTACTTGAGAGTGATAAAAGGCTTATATGTTTATACAGCTAAACCTGCCAATAACCTTCACACAGTTCCTATGTTTGTATATTAAAGACAAAAGCAGAGTTATTTACAGTGACTTCATGTTTGGAAGTCATATAACTGTTATATATTGTGCTCACAGAAGCAGAAAAAATTATATTCCTTTAAGATTCATTATATGGATGTGAGGGAAGCTCAATGACACAGCAGAAACAACAGAAAGCATAGAGTTAAACTGTTGTTGCTGGGCAGGAATCTTGACCAATCACAGCCAACCTCACACACAGCCTGTGTGGGAAATTTCCCTAGCAGAAGCTGCTGGAATCATTATTCACCAGAGAGATGAGCTGAACAGACACACACTCCACTAAGAGCTGTGCTTTATGGAAGCAGAGAGGCCAAAATAGGTATTTAAAACAGTTATATCATGTTCCTACTGTTATTATATAGTGATTATAACTGTATACTGAACAGTTATATGTGTGCTTACTTATATTTCCACCAATTGCAAACTACAAAGTTCACAAGCCAAATTCAAATTCCATATTGCAATCCAAATTGCATACAACCATACCAGATCATACTCAACCAATCTGCAAACAGTTACTGCTAACTGCAAATTTCGACCAAATTCATCAAGTAGAACTATTAGTTAGACCTCAGATATACCTCTCAGAGAGATCATAAAGGGCTTAAATAACTTAAAGTGAGAGTACAGATACTCAAGAGAGAAATACACTCACCTAAAGAATTATTAGGAACACCTAATTATCAAAATTAGGGTTATTATCAAAATTAGGGTTATTCACTTTAGAAAAAAGACGACTGAGAGGAGATCTAATTAATATGCATAAATATATCAGGGGTCAGTACAGAGATCTATCCCATCATCTATTCATTCCCAGGACGGTGACTGTGACGAGGGGACATCCTCTGTGTCTGGAGGAAAGAAGGTTTGTACACAAACATAGAAGAGGATTCTTTACGGTAAGAGCAGTGAGACTATGGAACTCTCTGCCTGAGGAGGTGGTGATGGTGAGTACAATAAAGGAATTCAAGAGGGGCCTGGATGTATTTCTGGAGCGTAATAATATTACAGGCTATAGCTACTAGAGAGAGATCGTTGATCCAGGGATTTATTCTGATTGCCTGATTGGAGTCGGGAAGGAATTTTTATTCCCCTAAAGTGAGGAAAATTGGCTTCTACCTCACAGGGGTTTTTTGCCTTCCTCTGGATCAACTTGCAGGATGACAGGCCGAACTGGATGGACAAATGTCTTTTTTCGGCCTTATGTACTATGTTACAATGTTACAATGTTACATGTACTATGTTAGGCCTCATGCACACGGACGTTTTTTTTCACGGTCCGCAAAACGGGGTTCCGTTGGTCCGTGATCCGTGACCGTTTTTCCGTCCGTGGGTCTTCCTTGATTTTTGGAGGATCCACGGACATGAAAAAAAAGTCATTTTGGTGTCCGCCTGGCCCTGCGGAGCCAAACGGATCCGTCCTGAATTACAATGCAAGTCAATGGGGACGGATCCGTTTGATGTTGACACAATATGGTGCCATTTCAAACGGATCCGTCCCCATTGACTTTCAATGTAAAGTCTGGAGTTCTGTTATACCATCGGATTGGAGTTTTCTCCAATCCGATGGTATATTTTAACTTGTAGCGTCCCCATCACCATGGGAACGCCTCTATGTTAGAATATACTGTCGGATATGAGCTACATCGTGAAACTCATTTCCGACAGTATATTCTAACACAGAGGCGTTCCCATGGTGATGGAGACGCTTCAGGTTAGAATATACAAAAAAACTGTGTACATGACTGCCCCCTGCTGCCTGGCAGGTGCTGCCAGGCAGCAGGGGGCAGACCCCCCCCCCCTGTTTTTAACTCATTGGTGGCCAGTGGGCCCCCCCTCCCCTGTTGTTAACTCGTTGGTGGCCAGTGTGCGCACCCCCCTCCCTCCCTCCCTCTATTGTTTTAATACATTGGGGCCAGTGTGCGCGCGCCCCCCAACCCCCCCTCCCTCCCTCTCTTGTTTTAATACATTGGGGCCAGTGTGCGCGCGCCCCCCCAACCCCCCTCCCTCCCTCTATTGTTTTAATACATTGGGGCCAGTGTGCGCGCGCCCCCCCAACCCCCCCTCCCTCCCTCTATTGTTTTAATATATTGGGGCCAGTGTGCGCACCCCCCCACCCCCCTCCCTCCCCCCATTGTAATCATCATCGGTGGCAGCGGAGTAGAAGATTTTCATACTTACCTGCTTGCTGCTGCGATGTCTGCGTCCGGCCGGGAGCTCCTCCTACTGGTAAGTGACAGCAATGCGCCGCACAGACCTGTCACTTACCAGTAGGAGGAGCTCCCGGCCGGACGCAGACATCGCAGCAGCCAGCAGCCAGGTAAGTATGAAAATCTTCTACTCCGCTGCCACCGATGATGATTACAATAGAGGGAGGGGGGGGGGGGGGGTTGGGGGGGGTGCGCACACTGGCCCCAATGTATTAAAACAATAGAGGGAGGGAGGGGGGTTGGGGGGGCGCGCGCACACTGGCCCCAATGTATTAAAACAATAGAGGGAGGGAGGGGGGGTTGGGGGGGCGCGCGCACACTGGCCCCAATGTATTAAAACAATAGAGGGAGGGAGGGGGGGTTGGGGGGCGCGCGCACACTGGCCCCAATGTATTAAAACAATAGAGGGAGGGAGGGAGGGGGGTGCGCACACTGTGCCACCAACAGTTAACAACAGGGGAGGGGGGGGCCGCACAATGATATTCAAACTGGGGAGGGGGGGGGTCTGCCCCCTGCTGCCTGGCAGCCCTGATCTCTTACAGGGGGATATGATGGGGTTAATTGTACTATCATATCCCCCTGTAAGAGATCGGGTGCTGCCAAGCAGCAGGGGGCAGTCTTGTACACAGTTTGTAGTGTATTCTAACTAGAAGCGTCCCATCACCATGGGAACGCCTCTGTGTTAGAATATACTGTCGGATCTGAGTTTTCACGAAGTGAAAACTCAGCTCTGAAAAAGCTTTTATGCAGACGGATCTTCGGATCCGTCTGTATGAAACTAACCTACGGCCACGGATCACGGACACGGATGCCAATCTTGTGTGCATCCGTGTTCTTTCACGGACCCATTGACTTGAATGGGTCCGTGAACCGTTGGCCGTGAAAAAAATAGGACAGGTCATATTTTTTTCACGGCCAGGAAACACGGCTCACGGATGCGGCTGCCAAACGGTGCATTTTCCGATTTTTCCACGGACCCATTGAAAGTCAATGGGTCCGTGAAAAAAAACGGAAAACGGCACAACGGCCACGGATGCACACAACGGTCGTGTGCATGAGGCCTTACTGTTCTATTTCTCATTAATGTGATTATCTAGTCAACCAATCACATGGGAGTTGCTTCAATGCATGTAGGGTTGTGGTCCTGGTCAAGACAATCTCCTGAACTCCAAACTGAATGTCAGAATGGGAACGAAAGGTGGGCTACAACAGCAGAAGACCCCACGGGGTACCACTCATCTCCTCTACAAATAGGAAAAAAAGGCTACAATTTGCACGAGCTCACCAAAATTGGACTGTTGAAGACTAGAAAAATGTTGCCTGGTGTGATGAGTCTCGATTTCTGTTAAGACATTCAAATAGTAGAGTCCGAATTTGGCGTAAACAGAATGAGAACATGTATCCATCATGCCTTGTTACCACTGTGCAGGCTGGTGGTGGTAGTGTAATGGTGTGGGGGAGGTTTTCTGGTCACACTTTAGGCCCCTTAGTGCCAATTGGCCATCGTTTAAATGCCACGGGCTACCTGAGCATTGTTTCTGACCATGTCCATCCCTTCATGACCACCATGTACCCATCCTCTGATGGCTACTTCCAGCAGGATAATGCACCCTATCACAAAGCTCGAATCATTTCAAATTGGTTTCTTGAAAATGACATTGAGTTCACTGTACTAAAATGGCCCCCACAGTCACCAGATCTCAATCGAATAGAGCATCTTTGGGATGTGGTGGAACGGGAGCTTCATGCCCTGGATGTGCATCCCTCAAATCTCCATCAACTGCAAGATGCTATCCTATTAATATGGGCCAACATTTCTAAAGAATGCTATCAGCACCTTGTTGAATCAATGCCACGTAGAATTAAGGCAGTTCTGAAGGCAAAAGGGGGTCCAACACTGTATTAGTATGGTGTTCCTAATAATTCTTTAGGTGAGTGTATATCCACCATTTTATGTTGAATGACAAGATTGAACAGTTGAACCACCATCTTATTTATACCGCCATTTTGTGATACTTTATTCAACACGTGTATTGTACATGGATTATCTGCTATGGAGGCGGCAGTGTTATATGAAGAAAAGTTGAAGTTAATAAAGAAGTTATTTCAAGCATTTGGTGTGCTCTTTAAATCTACTGTTTCCATAGAACGGCGCTAGAGGAATTACAGAGTAATAGACAGTCTGGTTAGACTAAAAGTCAGAGATACCAAAATTCTTCTAATGCCACATCACAAAAGGCACTTCATAGTGCTGCGCCTGCCACATGTATTAGTGGCAAAAGAAAAATATATTTACCGTTCAGCGGTGCAGTTATATGTTCTAAAGCCCTTTTTGTTGTGTATTAGTGGCAAAAGAAAAATATTTTTGCCGTTCAGCAGTGCAGTTATATGTTCTAAAGTCTTTTGTGGCGTGTATAAGTGGGGAAAAAAGGGCTTATTAGTCCGTTGTGTGGTGAAGTGAGAAAATTACAGACTTTTTTGGGGTGTTTTAACCACTTCAGCCCCGCTAGGTGAAACCCCCTTCATGACCAGAGCACTTTTTACACTTCGGCACTACACTCCTTTCACCGTTTATCGCTCGGTCATGCAACTTACCACCCAAATAAATTTTACCTCCTTTTCTTCTCACTAATGGAGCTTTCATTTGGTGGTATTTTATTGCTGCTGACATTTTTACTTTTTTTGTTATTAATCAAAATGTAACGATTTTTTTGCAAAAAAATGACATTTTTCACTTTCAGCTGTAAAATTTTGCAAAAAAAACGACATCCATATATAAATTTTTCGCCAAATTTATTGTTCTACATGTCTTTGATAAAAAAAAATGTTTGGGCAAAAAAAAAATGGTTTGGGTAAAAGTTATAGCATTTACAAACTACGGTACAAAAATGTGAATTTCCGCTTTTTGAAACAGCTCTGACTTTCTGAGCACCTGTCATGATTCCTGAGGTTTTACAATGCCCAAACAGTAGAAAACCCCCACAAATGACCCCATTTCGGAAAGTAGACACCCTAAGGTATTCGCTGATGGGCATAGTGAGTTCATAGAACTTTCACAAGTTAGCGGAAAATGATGATGATTTTATTTATTTTATTTTTTCTTACAAAGTCTCATATTCCACTAACTTGCGACAAAAAATAAAAAATTCTAGGAACTCGCCATGCCCCTCACGGAATACCTTGGGGTGTCTTCTTTCCAAAATGGGGTCACTTGTGGCGTAGTTATACTGCCCTGGCAATTTAGGGGCCCAAATGTGTGAGAAGAACTTTGCAATCAAAATGTGTAAAAAATGACCGGTGAAATCCAAAAGGTGCACTTTGGAATATGTGCCCCTTTGCCCACCTTGGCAGCAAAAAAGTGTCACACATCTGGTATCGTCGTACTCAGGAGAAGTTGGGGAATGTGTTTTGTGGTGTCATTTTACATATACCCATGCTGGGTGAGAAAAATATCTTGGTCAAATGCCAACTTTGTATAAAAAAATGGGAAAAGTTGTCTTTTGCCAAGATATTTCTCTCATCCAGCATGGGTATATGTAAAATGACACCCCAAAACACATTCCCCAACTTCTCCTGAGTACGGCGATACCAGATGTGTCACACTTTTTTGCTGCCAAGGTGGGCAAAGGGGCACATATTCCAAAGTGCACCTTTCAGATTTTGCAGGCCATTTTTTACACATTTTGATTGCAAGGTACTTCTCACACATTTGGGCCCCTAAATTGCCAGGGCAGTATAACTACGCCACAAGTGACCCCATTTTGGAAAGAAGACACCCCAAGGTATTCCGTGAGGGGCATGGCGACTTCCTAGAATTTTTTATTTTTTGTCACAAGTTAGCGGAAAATGATGATTTATTTTTTTTTCTCTTTTTTCCTTACAAAGTCTCATATTCCACTAACTTGCGACAAAAAATAAAAAATTCTAGGAACTCGCCATGCCCCTCACGGAATACCTTGGGGTGTCTTCTTTCCAAAATGGGGTCACTTGTGGCGTAGTTATACTGCCCTGGCAATTTAGGGGCCCAAATGTGTGAGAAGAACTTTGCAATCAAAATGTGTAAAAAATGACCGGTGAAATCCAAAAGGTGCACTTTGGAATATGTGCCCCTTTGCCCACCTTGGCAGCAAAAAAGTGTGACACATCTGGTATCGCCGTACTCAGGAGAAGTTGGGGAATGTGTTTTGGGGTGTCATTTTACATATACCCATGCTGGATGAGAGAAATATCTTGGCAAAAGACAACTTTTCCCATTTTTTTTATACAAAGTTGGCATTTGACCAAGATATTTTTCTCATCCAGCATGGGTATATGTAAAATGACACCCCAAAACACATTCCCCAACTTCTCCTGAGTACGGCGATACCAGATGTGTGACACTTTTTTGCTGCCAAGGTGGGCAAAGGGGCACATATTCCAAAGTGCACCTTTTGGATTTCACCGGTCATTTTTTACACATTTTGATTGCAAAGTTCTTCTCACACATTTGGGCCCCTAAATTGCCAGGGCAGTATAACTACGCCACAAGTGACCCCATTTTGGAAAGAAGACACCCCAAGGTATTCCGTGAGGGGCATGGCGAGTTCCTAGAATTTTTTATTTTTTGTCGCAAGTTAGTGGAATATGAGACTTTGTAAGGAAAAAAGAGAAAAAAAAAAAATCATCATTTTCCGCTAACTTGTGACAAAAAATAAAAAATTCGAGGAACTCGCCATGCCCCTCACGGAATACCTTGGGGTGTCTTCTTTCCAAAATGGGGTCACTTGTGGCGTAGTTATACTGCCCTGGCAATTTAGGGGCCCAAATGTGTAAGAAGTACCTTGCAATCAAAATCTGTAAAACAATGGCCTGTGAAATCCGAAAGGTGCACTTTGGAATATGTGCCCCTTTGCCACCTTGGCTGCAAAAAAGTGTCACACATCTGGTATTGCCGTACTCAGGAGAAGTTGGGGAATGTGTTTTGGGGTGCCATTTTACATATAACCATGCTGGGTGAGAGAAATATATTGGCAAAAGACAACTTTTCCTATTTTTTTATACAAAGTTGGCATTTGACCAAGATATTTTTTTCACCCAGCATGGGTATATGTAAAATGACACCCCAAAACACATTCCCCAACTTCTCCTGAGTACGGCGATACCAGATGTGTGACACTTTTTTGCAGCCTAGATGCGCAAAGGGGCCCAAATTCCTTTTAGGAGGGCATTTTTAGACATTTGGATCCCAGACTTCTTCTCACACTTTCGGGCCCCTAAAAAGCCAGGGCAGTATAAATACCCCACATGTGACCCCACTTTGGAAAGAAGACACCCCAAGGTATTCAATGAGGGGCCTGGCGAGTTCCTAGAATTTTTTTATTTTTTGCATAAGTTAGCGGAAATTGATTTTTTTGTTTTTTTCTCACAAAGTCTCACTTTCCGCTAACTTAGGACAAAAATTTCAATCTTTCATGGACTCAATATGCCCCTCAGCGAATACCTTGAGGTGTCTTCTTTCCGAAATGGGGTCACATGTGGGGTATTTATACTGCCCTGGCTTTTTAGGGGCCCTAAAGCGTGAGAAGAAGTCTGGAATATAAATGTCTAAAAATGTTTACGCATTTGGATTCCGTGAGGGGTATGGTGAGTTCATGGGAGATTTTATTTTTTGACACAAGTTAGTGGAATATGAGACTTAGTAAGAAAAAACAAAAACAAAAACAAACAAAAAATTTCCGCTAACTTGTGCCAAAAAAAATCAATGACAGGGGGGGGGGGTGATCAATGACAGGGGGGTGATCAATGACAGGGGGGTAATCACCCATATAGACTCCCGGATCACCCCCCTGTCATTGATCACCCCCCTGGTAAGGCTCCATTCAGATGTCCGTATAATTTTTACGGATCCATGGATCGGATCCGCAAAACACATGCGGACGTCTGAATGGAGCCTTACAGGGGGGTTATCAATGACAGGGGGTGATCAGGGTGATCACCCCCCTGTCACTGATCACCCCCCCCTGTAAGGCTCCATTCAGATGTCCGCATGATTTTTACGGATTTTTACGGATCCATGGATACATGGATCGGATCCACAAAACACATGCGGACGTCTGAATAGAGCCTTACAGGGGGGTTATCAATGACAGGGGGTGATCAGGGTGATCAGGGTGATCACCCCCCTGTCACTGATCACCCCCCCTCTAAGGCTCCATTCAGACATCCGCATGATTTTTTACGGATCCATGGATACATGGATCGGATCCACAAAACACATGCGGACGTCTGAATGGAGCCTTACAGGGGGGTTATCAATGACAGGGGGTGATCAGGGTGATCACCCCCCTGTCACTGATCACCCCCCCTGTAAGGCTCCATTCAGACATCCGCATGATTTTTTACGGATCCATGGATACATGGATCGGATCCACAAAACACATGCGGACGTCTGAATGGAGCCTTACAGGGAGGTTATCAATGACAGGGGGTGATCAGGGTGATCACCCCCCTGTCACTGATCACCCCCCTGTAAGGCTCCATTCAGACATCCGCATGATTTTTTACGGATCCATGGATACATGGATCGGATCCACAAAACACATGCGGACGTCTGAATGGAGCCTTACAGGGGGGTTATCAATGACAGGGGGTGATTAGGGTGATCACCCCCCTGTCACTGGTCACCCCGCCTGTAAGGCTCCATTCAGACATCCGCATGATTTTTTACGGATCCATGGATACATGGATCGGATCCACAAAACACATGCGGACGTCTGAATGGAGCCTTACAGGGGGGTTATCAATGACAGGGGGTGATCAGGGTGATCACCCCCCTGTCACTGATCACCCCTCCTGTAAGGCTCCATTCAGACATCCGCATGATTTTTTACGGATCCATGGATACATGGATCGGATCCACAAAACACATGCGGACGTCTGAATGGAGCCTTACAGGGTGGTTATCAATGACAGGGGGTGATCAGGGTGATCAGGGTGATCACCCCCCTGTCACTGATCACCCCCCCTGTAAGGCTCCATTCAGACATCCGCATGATTTTTTACGGATCCATGGATACATGGATCGGATCCAAAAAACACATGCGGATGTCTGAATGGAGCCTTACAGGGGGGTGATCAATGACAGGGGGGTGATCAGGGAGTGTATATGGGTGATCACCCGCCTGTCATTGATCACCCCCTGTAAGGCTCCATTCAGACGTCCGCATGTATTTTGCGGATCCGATCCATGTATCCATGGATCCGTAAAAATCATGCGGACGTCTGAATGGAGCCTTACAGGGGGGTGATCAATGACAGGGGGTGATCAGGGAGTGTATATGGGTGATCACCCGCCTGTCATTGATCACCCCCCTGTAACGCTCCTTTCAGACGTCCGCATGATTTTTACGGATCCATGGATACATGGATCGGATCCACAAAACACATGCGGACGTCTGAATGGAGCCTTACAGGGGGGTGATCAATGACAGGGGGGTGATGAGGGAGTGTATATGGGTGATCACCCGCCTGTCATTGATCACCCCCTGTAAGGCTCCATTCAGACGTCCGCATGTGTTTTGCGGATCCGATCCATGTATCCATGGATCCGTAAAAATCATGCGGATGTCTGAATGGAGCCTTACAGGGGGTGATCAATGACAGGGGGGTGATCAATGACAGGTGGGTGATCAATGACAGGGGTGATCAGGGAGTATATATGGGTGATCACCCCCCTGTCACTGATCACCCCCCTGTAAGGCTCCATTTAGACGTCCGTATGCGTTTTGCGGATCCGATCCATGTATCCGTGGATCCGTAAAAATCATACGGACGTCTGAACTGAGCCTGACAGGGGGGTGATCAATGACAGGGCGGTGATCAATGACAGGGGGGTGATCAGGGAGTTTATATGGGGTGATCATGGGTGATCAGGGGTTTATAAGGGGTTAATAAGTGACCGGGGGGGGGTGTAGTGTAGTGTGGTGTTTGGTGCGACTGTACTGACCTACCTGAGTCCTCTGGTGGTCGATCCTAACAAAAGGGACCACCAGAGGACCAGGTAGGAGGTATATTAGACGCTGTTATGAAAACAGCGTCTAATATACCTGTTAGGGGTTAAAAAATTCGGATCTCCAGCCTGCCAGCGAACGATCGCCGCTGGCAGGCTGGAGATCCACTCGCTTACCTTCCGTTCCTGTGAGCGCGCGCGCCTGTGTGCACGCGTTCACAGGAAATCTCGCGTCTCGCGAGATGACGCATATATGCGTGACTGTGCGCAGGGCTGCCACCTCCGGACCGCACATCTGCGTTAGGCGGTCCGGAGGTGGTTAATTTCCTATTTATTTGTTTATTTAATCTAACATTATGTCAGACAGAGAAGTGCCAGGCCGTGCACAGGGGAGTGGCAGAGACCTAAATGTTTCTGGTGCAGGCACAAGTCGCAGCAGAGTAAGGGGGCCGTGGCAGCATGGGTCACTATGAGAGGCCTGAGCTCCCAGTGTCAGCTAGCAGTCGTGTCTTGACCAGCAACCCAGAGGTTCTTGAATGGTTGACTTGATCTTCGACTTCCTTGTAAGTGACATAAGACACCCCCAGCCAACAGTCGGTGGGTTTGTCAGACACAACCCTTAGTTGGCATGGCCCGGGAGCAGGCCCTGTGCCCTCACCTGTCCTCAACCTGCCTCTGTCCTTTTCTGTTCCTTCAGCCAGAGCAGTATTGTATGATGTGAGCTCAGCTCCACTATACATTGAGGACGAGCTACTAGAAGACAGTAAGCAGCTATTAGCAAGCCAAGATATGGAGGAGACATCCGCTGCTTCCTCCACTAGGCAGGCAAGTAGTGATGAGGAGAGTTGCATGGGAGCTGGTGTTGCGAGCGATCCTGACCCAGAGACGGTTGAGGAGGACATCAGTGATGTGCAGACAGACATGATGATGATGTAGCTGATCACACTTGGGAGCCAGGTGACGAAGTGGCTTAATTTTTTTATTCTATATATAATAATGTAATATTATAAAATCCGGTGTCTCCATGATAAATCTGCAGCATGGGGGCCCCTTGTGGCTTCTACACACTTTCAAAATACTCCTTTAGTGGGGTGAATAGATGCCGGATAACCGGGATGATCCATGACCTTCCCAGGAGCTTCTTTCGGGAGCAGTGGTTCATTTCTGAGACGTCCGTATAGTGCAGGCAGAATCCGAAGACCCTCTACATCTCCATGCACCACAGGATGTCCTGCTTCCCATCCATGATGACTGGGAACTTGTGATGATTTCCCTGACAATGAGACCAGGGGCTGGTAGTTATGGTTTGAATATTGATGAACTTTGCGACTCTTCTGGGCTCCATGCAATCTTGAAACTTTGCCTGTTCATGCCAGGCAGGTTCTTCCAGAAATATCTGGCTGGATAAGCAGCCAATACTGGCACTTGCATTAATCTTGACAGGGTTTGCCTCAAGGTGGAAAGAAGTTTTTTTTTTGGAATGCTTTCTCCTTCGCAACCACGTTCTCGAATAACCAGAAGACTGGCCGATTCTCTCCTGTCGTAGGCAACACTTTATTGAGTAATCATGGAAAGTCAAAAAACTGTTGTCCACTGCCCCCATAAAGGCCTTTCCAGTGCGGGCTAACCACAGATAAGTCATTACAAGGACTGCTGCCAATTATCAGATCGAATTGTCCCCATTCTTCAATCTGTTTCCTGGTAATATTCTGTATGTTGCCCACATATACAATCTGCCCTGGATGACGTACACGTCCTATCGTGATGGCGTCCTCACACACCTCTGATGCCATATATTTTTCAATGTTGATTCTAAGCTTTTTGAGAACCAGTAATTCTATCTGTCCTTTCCAACACAACCGGCACACTCCTGAAATACTCTGTGCTGCTGGGAACCCTGCTCTTTCCACCTTGTAACTCTTAGTCCACAATCTTCAACAAGATCAGCACACTTCTCTCCTGAAATACTCCTGCTCCTTTCACTCTCAGTGTGTGATATGCTACTCATCTTTTTTTTTTCTTTTTATTAGAAGTTCAAACAATACAATTCACGAAAAACAAAACATTATTATATTATTTTTCCCCTAATTAACCCTACATCCCTGTTCATACCCAATCAACCCTCTCCCTTGTGATGCGTCGAGAGTTTAGGCAGGAAAACCTTAAAACTTCCATTCTCCCCAAATTTTAGTCCATTTTTCCTCAGCATCTCTCTACTTATATAGAATGTTTTCATATCTCTAAATCATATTAACCAGGTTAACCCATGAAGTAATACTTGGAGTATTTCAAGAAAACCAAACCCTAGCAATCAAAAGTCTCGCTAATCAAAAGAATATATTTTGGACATTCTACCTTGGTGAGGTCACTCAGTACCCAATATTCCACCATAAACGGAATCTCAACTTTCAGCTTCCAGCTTCGCAGGAAGTAGCTGTGCACGGGTTAACAGAGGCAGCGGCAGTAGCAGTCAGTCAGTGCGTAGTGTTGGGTCCGATTTTTGGGAGTTATTGTTCTGACGGATCCGTTTTTTGGGGTTATTGTTCTCACGGATCAGAGGAAGGGCAAAATAATCAGTGACGTCAACACAAACTTACTGCTGACACTCTCTCCACTCTGTCGGGGGGCTCTACTTGTATAAGCATTTAATATAACAGGGTCTGTAGACATCTATGTGGAAACAGCTGACGACGGTGTAAAAGGACTGCGCTTCTTTTTGGCGCTAACATCGACCTGTAAGGCTGAGTTCACACATGAGTTATTTGGTCAGTTTTGGCCCGTGACTGCCCAAATAAGTGAAGTGTGCAGTGATTCTAAGAGCGACACCTGTCATCTGCATGTCATACTGACTCACAGTATTATTTCACTACCACAGCAGACTCCCTATGCGTGTTACTGCAAGGCACATTGTTCTACACCACTATACAGGCTCTCTGCAGCCCGGAAATAGACGTTTTTTAACGCGATTCGCCGCAAATATATTAGGATCGAACCAAATTTTTTTTTTTAATTCGGTAAACCAGTCGGATCGAATTTTTTTAAAATTCATTCATCTCTAATTGTAATATGTGGCTTGGATCCTGGGATTCTATGTTTTTCTGCTTATTCTTTGGAGAAGCGCTTTACGTTGTCTTTTTAACAGTTTCTGGTACGTCTGTAGACTGAGCCAGCTTTACTTATGGCTCTCCAGTGAACGGCTTGGTGTAATAAAGCCTGTTTTATTGCTTGAGGCAAATCCATATAAAAGATTTCTCCATGGGTATTCATTTCTAAAAAAAAACATTTATCGTGAAAGTCCATCCCATACAGTATTTTAGATCATTTTAGCATCTAACGGTCGAGATGAAGGTCACTCGGGGAGTATGGAAAGCCCAGCGGTGACTCGCAGTGACTCCCACAAATATCAAATTGTCACATACCTCTGTCATGTCATTAATATTAGTGTCATAATGTAAAGCAATGTGCATTCACTTATAAGAACAGTAAGGCAAAATCACATTCTTCTGAAGTGTTTGAGCTCAGGGGCAGGGCATCAAGAAGTCAAGACATTTTTATGCAAGCTTAATTTAATTTAAAAAGGTTTGATATTAGTTTTTTTTTGTTTTTTTTCGAGTGTGAGGGCGTTGGTAATGCCACCCACAGCCCTGGAATTCAAAGTGGGCCTTGCTTAGTGAGAGGATTGGTGGTCGCTTGCATCCCTTTAGATAATGCAAATTATATGGCAAATCAACACCAGCTATGATTGCTTTTATGCCATGTGGACTGCCAGAAGAAGCTACAAATTAATAAATGTGGCGCCTCTTACTCCAGCGCATTTTTTATTACGATGACTATCATAAACGCCAGTTCAACTTCAGAATAAATTCCCCCTTAGACTTAAAGAGCATCTGTCAGCAGGATCATTCCTATTAACCCCTACTGGACATTCGTCATAAATGTACAGTGGAAGTCCAGTCTTTAAATATGTCATCAGCTTGCAAACACAGTGGGCAACATTGCCGCCGATTTCTGCTGTTTTACGGAGCAAGGACCCACGGCTAATGTCTGAAATTGTCAATAAAGCCTATCACAGACACTTAACCCCTCAGATGCTGAGCTTCTGAGCATTGAAAATGATGGAATTGTGTGCTCCCACACTGGTGACAGCCTCCACAAATTAGATTGGGAAAGCTGTTACATTACAGTGAAAGGCCAGAGCCTGCTTGAGGTTCTGATGCCTGTCACTGGTATGTTCTAATCAGTGGCGTAGCGTGGGGGGGGGGGGGCGCAATTATTGCAGGGGGCGCCAGGCAGCAGGAATTTCAATGTGGGCCATGGGAGCTTATGTCTCCCGTCCCCTCCGTTCAGCCTCAAAAACTTCAGGCTAGTGACCTGAAGCCTATGAGGCAGTAGAGCTGTGCAGGAGACCGCGATTACCTCACCGTGACCTCCTGCGCCAGGTCTCGCGAGATGACGTGATGACGCAGCGCAGGAGGTCACGGTGATGTGTTTGTGACCGACTGCACCGGGACGCTTGAAGACAGGCCAGAAGCGGTGACGGAGTAAGGAAGAGAGGTAAGTATTTATTTATTGTTTTAATAGGCAGGCCATGGACTGGGGGCACTATGGGGGTGGGGGACATTATAAAAGGAGGAAATCATATATGGAAAGGATGGGGCCCATGGACCGGGGGCACTATGGGGGTGGGGGACATTATAAAAGGAAGCAATCATATATGGAAAGGATGGGGGCCATTGTAACTACATGAGACACTGCAGCGGGTCTTTATAAATACTTGGACCTCTATAGTAGGTATTATAACTACTGCAGACACTATAGGGGACTTTATTACTACTGCATGCTCTTATAGGGGTATCTTATAGAGGTGTCTTTTTACTGCTGGGGGCATTATTAATGAGCACATATTAATGGGGATACTATTGGAGGTACTGTGGGGCAGTGTTCCTCAACGCCAGTCCTCAGGGCCCACCTGCCGGTCATGATTTGAGAGTATCCCACAAAATGAATACCTGTGGTAAGTCCTGATGCACTGACACTAATTGTATCATCTGCTCAATACTAAGGAAATCCTGAGCACATGACCGACAGGTGGTCCCTGAGGACTGGAGTTGAGGAACCCTGCTGTAGGGAACACTATTACCATTAAGGACAGTTTGGGAGCATATTATTATGGGGGACTATTTGAATGGAACTAGCTCAGTATTACATCATTTAGCCCAAAATTTTAATATAAAAATAAATAAACATTAAAAATAAACATTTTAGGCATAACCCCTTTCGAAAATACCTGTACTATTAAAATATAAAAATAACGACAAAAAAATATATTTAATGGCCAATTCGCCATTTTATCGTCACTTCACTTCCCCTAAAATACTGAATAAAAAGTGGTCAAAAAGTCATACACACCCCACTGTAAAATCACTGAAAAGTAAAGATTGCTCCACAAAAAATCAGTTCCCACACATCTCTGTAGAAACAAACATAAAAAAGTTATGGGGGTCAGAATATGGCTATAAAATTTTAAATTTTTTTCCAAAAGTTTGTATTTATTTTTTTCAGTATTAAAACACAAGAAAAGCTATACAAATGTGATATTTCTGTAATCATACTGACCTGGAGAATTAAGGGAACAGGTCCGTTTTACCGCATAGGAAACACCGTAAAACTGAAGAGTTGCCTATTTTTTCCAATTGCACCACATTTACAGTCATCAATAGAAAAATAGCGGACAACCCATTCAAGTGTCACAAGGTCAACAAACAGACATTTGACCAGGAATTCTAGGCCTCATGCATGTATGAGCTATGAATGGGAAGTAAGCTGCTGCCAAACATCTCTGACAAGCGGCTCATCTCCCCGAGAACAAAGGATAAGGCGTGCTGAAAATCAACATGCCTGGCCCTTCTTCTCCCAGACATCTTCCATTAGGGGAGGCTCTCAAATCTACACTCGTAGCTAGTGCAGATTTGATTTTCTGGTGCACAGGCTGCCAGATGATGTGCCAAATTTATTAAGAGATGTGATACTAATAAATGCGATGCATTTCACTTCAACAGACTTTAGACAAAGGGATACATTTATTAAATGCTGGCAATTCTTATGCCAGTTTTAGTAAAAATTCTTCTACAGTAAGATGTGCCAAATATATTCATAGGCACCAGCTATGAGCATGTCTAGATTTCAGTTAAAATATATTTCTGGAATAAACTATTGTAGATGTACCAGGTCACTATGCCCCCACCCATTCCTTTATGCTCCAGTCTGAGTCTTGCACAGAAATTAATAATTTTTGTACACCAGCTTTGGAATACAACATTGATAAATATGCCCTTAAGACTGGCATAAGAAAATGCCAGTCTTATTAAATCTGCCCCTGTAGTGGCTTCTATATCTGTTGTTCATGTAGGAGACCAAGATAACAACAAACAATTGGAACAACAGAAGAAGACATGTCAAAGAATTAATTTCTAATTTCCAAAGTGCTTTGATTTCATAAAGGGTTTATCCTAGTTTGTTTTTTTCCTGTCCCTCCAACCCGGCACCAACTGTGAAGAGATCTACACCTACCTGCTCCACTGTTCCATTTACATGGCTCCTGGGATGTCTTCATTGGACTTCCACGCCTGTCAAGGCGGCACACTTGATTCCATCCATGTAAAAGTTGACAGGTGGGGACTAGACGTTCAGTAAAAACTGTCTGGGAGCCATGGAGCTGGAATAGAGTGGCAGGGAACTGGTAAGTATAGATCTCTTCACATGCAATTCTGTGTGTGGGGGGGGTGCCTAGATTTAAACAAAGAGACAAATCCTATAAGTGATGGACTCAACACTCAGTTTATGTATCTGCAGACTCTCTTGCTTTCTGTTTTGAATCCATTAGGGAACTGCTCTGAAGTCTGGATGTGTAGCCCTTATCTCTGAACCCCTGACAGCTCATAAACGCTCATTTAACCCCTTTCTGTCCTAGGCATAGCAGCATTTTTTAACCCCTTCAACCCAGGGCCTGTTTTCACCTTCCTGCCCAGGCCATTTTTTGCAAATCTGACATGTGTCACTTTATGTGCTTTTACTTATACAGGCTATTCTGAGATTTTTTTTCTCGTCACATATTGTACTTCATGACAGTGGTAAAAATAAGTAAAAAAACAATTTTTTTTAAAAAAAATACCAAATTTACCAACAATTTAGAAAAATTTGCAAATTTGCAAATTTCAATTTCTCTACTTTTATAATATATAGTAATACCTTCAAAAATAGTAATTCCTTTACATTCCCCATATGTCTACTTCATGTTTGGATCATTTTGAAAATGACATTTTATGTTTTGGGGACATTAGAAGGCTTAGAAGTATGGAAGCAAATCTTGAAATATTTCGAAAAATTTCGAAAACCCACTTTTTAAGGACTAGTTCAGGTCTGAAGTCACTTTGCGAGGCTTACATAATAGAAACCACCCCAAAATTACCCCATTTTAGAAACTACACCCCTCAAGGTATACAAAACAGATTTTACAAACTTTGTTAACCCTTTAGGTGTTCCACAAGAATTGATGGAAAATGGAGATGAAATTTCAAAATTTCACTTTTTTGGCAGATTTTACAATTGAATCCATTTTTTCCAGTAGCAAAGCAAGGGTTAACAGCCAAATAAAACTCAATATTTATAACCCTGATTCTGCGGTTTACAGAAACACCCCACATGTGATCGTAAACTGCTGTACGGGCACACGGCAGGGCGTAGAAGGAAAGGAACGACATATGGTTTTAGCTGAACTGGTTTTTAGATGCCATGTCCCATTTGAAGCCCCCCTGATGCACCCCTACAGTAGAAGCTCAAAAGAGTGACCACGTTTTGGAAACTACGGGATAGGGTGTGAGTTTTATTGGTACTATTTTGGGGTACATATGATTTTTTATTGCTCTATAATACGTTTTTTGTGAGGCAAGGTAACAAAAAAACAGATGTTTTGGCACCGTTTTTATTTTTTATTTTTACAGCGTTTGCCTGAGGGATTAGGTCATGTGACATTTTTATAGAGCAGATCGTTACGCACGTGGCAATACCTAATATGTCAACTTTTTCTTATTTATTTAAGTTTTACACAATAATAGCATTTTTGAAACCGAAATAATGATATTTTAGTGTCTGATGGTCTGAGAGCCATAGCTTTTAGAGTTTTTGACCGATTTCTCTCAGGTAGGGTCTCATTTTTTGCGGGATGAGCTGACGGTCTGATTGGTACTATTTTGGCGGGCATACGTCTTTTTGATCACTTGCTGTTGCAATTTTTGTGATGTAATGTGACAAAAATGCCTTTTTTTTACACCGTTTTTTTTTTTTTTTTTACGGTGTTCATCTGAGTGGTTAGGTCATGTAATATTTTTATAGAGCTGTTTGTTACGGACGTGGCAATACCTAATATGTATATTTTTTTAATGTATTTCACTTTAGCACAATAATAGCAGTTTTGACACCCAAAAAATTATGTTTTAGTGTCTCCGTGTTCTGAGAGCTATAGTTTTTTTTGGTCTTAGGTAGGGGCTAATTTTTTGCGGGATGAGGTGACGGTTTTATTAATACCATTTTGGGAGGCATACGCCTTTTTGATCGCTTGGTGTTGCACTTTTTGTGATGTAAGGTGACAAAAATGTATTTTTTTTTTACACAGTTAAAAAAAAAATGTTATGGTGTTTATCGGACAGGGTGGATCATGTGATATATTTATAGAACCAGTCATTACAGACTCGGCAATACCTAATATGTGTGGATTTTGTTTTCTGTTTTTTATTATAAAATAAGGGGAAAAGGGCGTTTTTTTTCTTTTTTACTTTATTCATTTTATTACTTTATTAATTTTATTAAAAACACTTTTTTTTTTACTTTACTTTATTTATGACATTCACTTTTTGGGGTCTGAGCCCCTCTGCAATGCATTACAATACATCTATATTGTAATGCATTTCCTGTTAGTGTATGACACTGAGTCATACACTAACAGGGTGCCTAGGAGACCCACCCTGATCTGGGAGACCCAGCTGGATCTCCTCGGCTCCCGTAGAAGGCAGTTCCCGATGCCGTGCAAGACATCGGGCTGCCTTGTGTCGCATCGGGTCCCCGCCACAGCAGCGCGGGGACTCGATGCTCTCCCTCACCCGACACAAACCTTTTCTATGTTGCGGTCAGCGCAGACTGCGGCATAGAAGGGGTTAATCTGCCGGCATCTGCTTTTACAGCGATGCCAGCAGGTACAGCAGGGGCCCGTCTTCCACGGACTGTCGAGCCCCTGCAGTGATCGCGCGCACCGCTTTGATGCCAGTGCGATCACTATGACGTACTATTACATCAAATTGCGGGAACTCAGAGGTTCCCATGACGTAACAGTATGTCAAAGATCGGGAAGGGGTTAAAGGGGGTTCTGCAGTTTGTTTAAACTGATGATCTATCCTCTGGATAGATCATCAGCATCTAATCGACACCCGGGAGCCCCGCCGATCAGCCGTTTGAGAAGGCAGCGGCGCTTCAGCAGCGCCGCGGCATTCTCTCTGTTTACCGCAGGCCCATTGACGTCACGACTGATATCAACTAGCCTGGGCGGGGCACCATTCAAGTGAACAGAGCTTAGCCGCGCCCAGGCCAGTTGATACTAGTCGTGACATCACTGGGCCTGCGTTAAACAGCGAGAAGGCCATGGCGCTGCTGGAGTGCCGCTGCCTTCTCAAACAGCTGATCGGCAGGGGTCCCGGGTTTCGGATCCCCGACGGTCAGATGCTGATGATCTATCCAGAGGATAGATCATCAGTTTAAACAAACTGCAGAACCCCTTTAAACTAACTGTGCATAATCTATATACAAACTAATGCTTCATCTATACAATCAGAGGTTCTTAGCAGATATATTTTTTAATCAAATAGTATCTTGGCCCATCCACCGGCAGCAAGGTGACCTCGATACAGATAGGTACCTACTAGAGATGAGCGAATTGAATCCAATGAAGTGGAATTGATCCTAATTTCAGGATAAATGTGATTTGCTGCTAGGTGGTAGCGAATCAATTTAACCTGAAATAGTGTAAAAAACCAATCATACTTACCTCCTCCATTTGCTCGTGAGGGGCTGGCCACCGCCATCTTGATTGAAGTTCTGAGCTGAAATCCTGTGCAAGCAAATGGAAGCAGTATTTGTTTTTTTCTGTTAATTTTACACTGTATTATTACTCTCACATGCCGCAATCATGTATGAACACAGCATCTGAGGAGTGCAATGATGGGGAGCAGCGCTATCGCAGCTCCCTGTCATTGGACCCACTACTTACAAAAAATGCACTTTGTAGCGAAGTCATTTGTCTCAAAGCAAAAAATTTTGTTAAATTCTGCGAAGCAGCCAAATAGAATTTTCCATCTCTAGTACTTACCTCAGTCTTAGGCCTCATGCACACGGACGTTTTTTTTTGCGGTCCGCAAAAAACGGGTTCCATAGTTCTGTGATCCGTGTCCGTTTTTTCTTCCGTGGGTCTTCCTTGATTTTTGGAGGATCCACGGACATGAAGGAAAAAGTCGTTTTGGTGTCTGCCTGGCCGTGCGGAGCCAAACGGATCCGTCCTGACTTACAATGCAAGTCAATGGGGACGGATCCGTTTGACGTTGACACAATATGGTGCAATTGCAAACGGATCCATCCCCCATTGACTTTCAATGTAAAGTCAGGAGTCCCTATTATACCATCGGATCTGAGTTTTCTCCAATCCGATAATATATTTTTTACTTGAAGCGTCCCCATCACCATGGGAACGCCTCTATGTTAGAATATACCATCGGATTTGAGTTAGATCATGAAAACTCAGATCCGACAGTATATTCTAACACAGAGGCGTTCCCATAGTGATGGGGACGCTTCAAATTAGAATATACTACGAACTGTGTACATGAGTGCCCCCTGCTGCCTGGCAGCACCCGATCTCTTACAGGGGGCTGTGATCCGTACAATTAACTCCTCAGGTGCCGCACCTGAGGGGTTAATTGTGCGTATCATAGCCCCCTGTAAGAGATCAGGGGCTGCCAGGCAGCAGGGGGCAGACCCCCCTCCCTCCGCAGTTTTAATTTCATTGGTGGCCGGTGCGGCCCCCCCTCCCTCCCTCTACTGTATTAATTTCATTGGTGGCCAGTGCGGCCCCCCCGGCCCCCCCCTCCCTCTACTGTATTAATTTCATTGGTGGCCAGTGTGCGGCCCCCCCTCCCTCCCTCTATTGTATTAATTTCATTGGTGGCCAGTGTGCAGCCCCCCCTCCCTCCCTCTATTGTATTAATTTCATTGGTGGCCAGTGTGCGGCCCCCCCGGCCCACCCTCCCTCCCTCTATTGTATTAATTTCAGTGGTGGCCAGTGTGCGGCCTCCCCCCGGCCCCCCTCCCTCCCTCTATTGTATTAAATTCATTAATGGCCAGTGTGCGGCCTCCCCTCCCCCCCACCGATCATTGGTGGCAGCGGAAAGTTCCGATCGGAGTCCCAGTTTAATCGCTGGGGCTCCGATCGGTAGCCATGGCAACCAGGACGCTACTGCAGTCCTGGTTGCCATGGTTACTTAGCAATATTAGAAGCATCATACTTACCTGCTGCGCTGTCTGTGACCGGCCGGGTGCTCCTCCTACTGGTAAGTGACAGGTCTGTGCGGCGCATTGCTTAATGATCTGTCAATTACCAGTAGGAGGAGCGCCTGGCCGGTCACAGACAGCGCAGGGGGGGGGAGAGGGGAGGCCGCACACTGGCCACCAATGAAATTAATACAATAGAGGGAGGGGGGCCGGGGGGGGGGCCGGGGGGGGCCGGATCCGTCTGTATGAAAGTAGCCTACGGCCACGGATCACGGACGTGGATGTCAATCTTGTGTGCATCCGTGTTTTTTCACGGACCCATTGACTTTTTAATGGGTCCGTGAACCGTTGTCCGTCAAAAAAATAGGACAGGTCCTATTTTTTTGACAGACAGGAAACAAGGATCATGGATGCGGATGAACAACGGTGCATTTTCCGAGTTTTCAACGGACCCATTGAAAGTCAATGGTTCCGCAGAATATCACGGAAAACGGCACACCGGACACGGATACACACAACGGTCGTGTGCATGAGGCCTTAACCTACTGTATTGCTATGCTGTTCATGGGCATCTACTTTTAAGGAGAGTTGAACCCATAAACACACTGACTGCTACCATTACAACCTCTCTGGGTGAGCAGGCAATGACCAGTTGCGTCAATCTGTTCCAACAAACCTTCTGTGAGCAGGAGGCGCATGGTCAGCTATACACATCTGCCCTCTCCAGTACAAGAAATAAGAAGGTCTTGTGTTGGGTGCGAATATTCGTATAACGAATATTAATCGTGAATATCGGCACTTTGAGAATTTGCAAATATTTAGAATCTAGTGATATATACTCGTAATTTTGAATATTCTAGATTTTTTTCATCAGTAACCTCCCATCTTGCTTGTGGGCCAATGAGAAGGCTGCAATGTCTTTGTCTGAGCTTAGCAACATCCCTACCAACCAATAGGAAAGTTGCCTACCCCTTACTATATAAGAACCTCCCCAGCAGCCATTTTCTACAGTTTTTTTAAAGTTCTGAGAGAGAGAGAGCAGTGTCATTGCTGTGCTCTGTGCTTTCCACACTACATTAGATAAATAGCTTATATATATAATTAGTGATGTCCCGAATAGTTCGCCGGCGAATAGTTCCCAGCGAACATAGCTTGTTCGTGTTCGCCGCTGCGGGCGAACATATGCGATGTTCGGTCCTCCCCCTATACATCATCATTGAGTAAACTTTGACCCTCTACCTCACAGTCAGCAGACACATTCCAGCCAATCAGCAGCAGACCCTCCCTCCCAGACCCTCCCACCTCCAGGACAGCATCCATTTTAGATTCATTCGGAATCTGCATTCACAGAGAGAGGAGGGAGAGTGTAGCTGCTGCTGATTCAATAGGGAAAGCGTTAGCTAGGGCATTGTTCTGTGTCCACAGACTCATCTGCTGTAAGGACAGCATCCAGACAGCACCCCAAAAAGCCCTTTTCAGGGCTGGTACATCAGTGTGCTTTTTATTTATTTTTTCATATATATATATTGCAGTTGCCTGGCTGCCCGTGTGTGAGAGGCTGCAGGCTCAGTCATAGACAGCACTGTATGCACAGTGCACACCATTCATACAGGGTGTGACAGAAAATACCTTGCAGATAAAAAAAAATTATATTTAATATTTTTCTGTGATCTAATCACATTTGCAAGCCCGTGTGTGTCAGGCCCCCACACATACTGTATTGTGTCCACTGGCTAGTGGCTAGGCCTGCACTCATACCGTTACAGGGTGTCATTCACCCAAATACCTTTCATTAAAAAAAAATCTATTTTAAATTTAACTGTGATCTAATCACATTTGCAAGCCCGGGCCGTGTGTGTCAGGCCCCCACACATACTGTATTGTGTCCACTGGCTAGTGGCTGGCCTGCACTCATACCGTTACAGGGTGTCATTCACCCAAATACCTTTCAGAAAAAAAAATATATATTTTAAATTTAACTGTAATCTAATCACATTTGCAAGCCCGGGCCGTGTGTGTCAGGCCCCCACACATACTGTATTGTATCCACTGGCTAGTGGCTGGCCTGCACTCATACAGTTACCTGGTGTCATTCACCCAAATATCTTTCAGAAAAAAAAAATCTATTTTAAATTTAACTGTGATCTAATCACATTTGCAAGCCCGGGCCGTGTGTGTCAGGCCCCCACACATACTGTATTGTGTCCACTGGCTAGTGGCTGGCCTGCACTCATACCGTTACAGGGTGTCATTCACCCAAATACCTTTCAGAAAAAAAAACATTTCAATTTTAAATTTAACTGTGATCTAATCACATTTGTAAGCCCGGGCCGTGTGTGTCAGGCCCCCACACATACTGTATTGTGTCCACTGGCTAGTGGCTGGCCTGCACTCATACCGTTACCTGGTGTCATTCACCCAAATACCTTTCAGGAAAAAAAAATTATATTTAAAATTTAACTGTGATCTAATCACATTTGCAAGCCAGGGTCGTATGTGTCAGGCCCCCACACATACTGTATTGTGTCCACTGCTAGTGGCTGGCCTGTACTCATACCGTTACAGGGTGTCATTCACCCAAATACCTTTCAGAAAAAAAAAAACTATTTTAAATTTAACTGTGATCTAATCACATTTGCAAGCCCGGGCAGTGTGTGTCAGGCCCCCACACATACTGTATTGTGTCCACTGGCTAGTGGCTGGCCTGCACTCATACCGTTACCTGGTGTCATTCACCCAAATACCTTTCAGAAGAAAAAAAATATTTAAATTTAACTGTGATCTAATCACATTTGCAAGCCAGGGCCATGTGTGTCAGGCCCCCACACATACTGTATTGTGTCCACTGGCTAGTTGCTGGCCTGCACTCATACCGTTACAGGGTGTCATTCACCCAAATACCTTTCAGAAAAAAAAACATTTCAATTTTAAATTTAACTGTGATCTAATCACATTTGCAAGCCAGGGCCGTGTGTGTCAGGCCCCCACACATACTGTATTGTGTCCACTGGCTAGTGGCTGGCCTGCAC
This sequence comes from Bufo gargarizans, assembly GCF_014858855.1. NCBI lineage: Eukaryota > Metazoa > Chordata > Amphibia > Anura > Bufonidae > Bufo > Bufo gargarizans. The sequence continues at coordinate 79,400,617 of NC_058082.1, read as the reverse complement.
TCATACCGTTACCTGGTATCATTCACCCAAATACCTTTCAGAAAAAAAATTATATTTTAAATTTAACTGTGATCTAATTACATTTGCAAGCCCGGGCAGTGTGTGTCAGGCCCCCACACATACTGTATTGTGTCCACTGGCTAGTGGCTGGCCTGCACTCATACCGTTACCTGGTGTCATTCACCCAAATACCTTTCAGAAAAAAAAAATCTATTTTAAATTTAACTGTGATCTAATCCCATTTGCAAGCCCGGGCCGTGTGTGTTAGGCCCTTACACATACTGTATTGTGTCCACTGGCTAGTGGCTGGCCTGCACTCATACCGTTACAGGGTGTCATTCACCCAAATACCTTTCAGAAAAAAAAAATTATATTTCAAATTTAACTGTGATCTAATCACATTTGCATGCCCGGGTCGTGTGTGTCAGGCCCCCACACATACTGTATTGTGTCCACTGGCTAGTGGCTGGCCTGCACTCATACCGTTACCTGGTGTCATTCACCCAAATACCTTTCAGAAAAAAAAATTTATATTTTAAATGTAACTGTGATCTAATCACATTTGCAAGCCGTGTGTGTCAGGCCCACACAGACTGTACTGTGCCCACTGCCCACCACTTATATAGAGTGGCACAGTACCTTGCACGCATTGTAACACTTATCTAATAAAAAATGACAGGCAGAGGCAGGCCACGCCGCAGGGGCCGTCGTGTTTGTGGTGCTGTGATTTCCACTGGCCCTGGAATAATGCCCAGTGTTCAGAGGCCACGTACCCTGAACCCAAAAAATTCTGAGAAAATAGTTGACTGGCTTACACAGGACACCCAATCTTCAACAGCTTCCGCTAAGAACCTTGACGCACCATCCTCCTCCAGCTCAGCTTTGGTCACCACTCTCCCGCCCGCCGCCACCACCACCACTACCACCACAGCCACCAGAGCCGCTTCACTTGATACCTCAGAGGAGTTATTTACACATCAGTTGGATGAAATTAGTGATGCGCAACCATTATTGCCAGGGGATGTAGATAACAGGGATATGTCTCAGTCAGGCAGCATTACACACATGGACGTACAGTGTGATGATGATGATGATGATGTTGTACCCGCTGCTGCTTCCTTTGCTGAGGTGTCAGATACAAGTGAAGTGGTTGATGATGACGATGTGTCCGTGGATGCCACGTGGGTGCCTGCTCGAAGAGAAGAAGAAGAGGGGGAAAGTTCAGAAGGGGAGACAGAGAGAAGGAGGAGACGAGTTGGAAGCAGGGGGAGGTCGTCGCAAGGAGCTAGTGGCACAGTCAGACAGCATGTATCGGCACCCGGGGTCAGCCAGACAGCACGCCAATCATCGCATGCTGTTGCCACCACCAGAATGCCGTCATTGCAAAGCTCAGCAGTGTGGCATTTTTTTTGTGTGTCTGCCTCTGACAACAGCGATGCCATTTGCAACCTGTGCCAAAAGAAACTGAGTCGTGGAAAATCCAACACCCACCTAGGTACAACTGCTTTGCGAAGGCACATGATCGCACATCACAAACGCCTATGGGATCAACACATGATGACGAGTAGAAGCAGCACACAAGCTCAAAGCCACCATCCTCCTCCTGGTCCAGCATCTTCAACCATGTCAACCACTGCTGTCCTCCTTGCCCCCTCTCAACCACCCGCCACTCCGCCTCTCACCTTGAGCAGTTCCATCTCATCTACCCACAGTCAGGTGTCTGTAAAGGAAATGTTTGAGCGTAAGAAGCCAATGTCACAGAGTCACCCCCTTGCCCGGCGTCTGACAGCTGGCTTGACAGAACTCTTAGCCCGCCAGCTTTTACCATACCAGCTGGTGGAGTCTGAGGCTTTCAAAAAATTTGTCGCTATTGGAACACCACAGTGGAAGGTACCCGGACAATTTTTTTTTTCTAATAAGGCAATCCCAAACCTCTACTCGGTGATTGAAAAGGAAGTCATGGCATCTCTGGCATACAGTGTTAGGGCAAGGGTCCATCTGACCACTGATACCTGGTCTGCAAAGCACGGTCAGGGCAGGTATATCACCTACACTGCGCATTGGGTCAACCTGCTGACGGCTGCCAAGCATGGAATGCGTGGCTCTGCAGCGGAGTTGGTGACACCGCCACGACTTGCAGGCAGGCCTACTGCCACCTCCTCTACTCCTCCTACTCCATCCTCTTCCATGACCTCCTCGGCTGAGTCCTCTTCTGCTGCGGCGTCTGGCTGCACATCAACTGAACCCCCCAGCTCCCCAGGGGCTCATCCACATCCCGGATACGAGAGTGTCACGCTGTCTTGGGGTTGACTTGCCTGAAAGCAGAGAGCCACACCGGACCAGCACTCCTGTCCGCCCTGAACGCACAGGTGGATCAGTGGCTGACCCCGCACCAACTGGAGATCGGCAAAGTGGTGTGTGACAATGGAAGCAATTTGTTGGCGGCATTGAATTTGGGCAAGTTGTCACATGTGCCGTGCATGGCACATGTGTTGAATCTCATCGTACAACGCTTTGTGTCTAAGTACCCAGGCTTACAGGACGTCCTCAAGCAGGTCAGGAAGGTGTGTGGCCATTTCAGGCGTTCCTACACGGCCATGGTGCACTTTGCAGACATTCAGCGCCGAAACAACATGCCAGTGAGGCGCTTGATTTGCGACAGCCCGACACGTTGGAATTCAACACTCCTAATGTTCGACCGCGTGCTCCAACAAGAAAAAGCCATCAACGAGTATTTGTATGACCGGGGTGCTAGGACAGCCTCTGCGGAGCTGGGAATTTTTTTGCCACGTTACTGGACGCTCATGCGCAATGCCTGTAGGCTCATGCGTCCTTTTGAGGAGGTGACAAACCTAGTCAGTCGCACCGAAGGCACCATCAGCGACCTCATCCCATTTGTTTTCTTCCTGGAGCGTGCCCTGCGAAGAGTGCTGGATCAGGCTGTAGATGAGCGTGAAGAGGAAGAGGAAGAGTTGTGGTCACCATCACCACCAGAAACAGCCTTGTCATCATCGCTTGCCGGACCTGCGGCAACGCTGCAAGAGGAGTATGAGGAAGAGGAGTCAGAGGAGGAATGTGGCTTTGAGGAGGAGGAAGACCAACCACAGCAGGCATTCCAGGGTGCTCGTTGTTGTCACCTATCTGGGACCCGTGGTGTTGTACGTGGCTGGGGGGAAAAACAGACCGTCAATGACATCAGTGAGGAGGAGGAACGGGAAATGAGTAGCTCGGCATCCAACCTCGTACAAATGGGGTCTTTCATGCTGTCATGTCTGTTGAGGGACCCTCGTATAAAAATGATGAAGGAGAACGACCTGTACTGGGTGGCCACGCTACTAGACCCCCGGTATAAGCAGAAAGTGGCGGAAATGTTACCAAATTACCGGAAGTCAGAAAGGATGCAGCAGTTCAAAACCAAACTAAAAAATATGCTTTACACAGCTTATAAGGGGGATGTCACAGCACAACGGGAATCTAACTGGGGAAGAGGTGAAAGTAATCCTCCTCCTACCACGACCACGGTGGCAAGGACAGGACGCTTTACAGATGTGTTGTTGATGGAGGACATGCAGAGCTTTTTCAGTCCTACACATCGCCACAGCCCTTCGGGATTAAGCCTTAGAGAACGACTCGACCGACAGGTGGCAGACTACCTCGCCTTAACTGCAGATATCGACACTCTGAGGAGCGATGAACCCCTTGACTACTGGGTGTGCAGGCTTGACCTGTGGCCTGAGCTATCCCAGTTTGTGATAGAACTTCTGGCCTGCCCCGCTTCAAGTGTCCTGTCAGAAAGGACCTTCAGTGCAGCAGGAGGCATTGTCACTGACAAAAGAAGTCGCCTTGGTCAAAAAAGTGTTGATTACCTCACCTTTATTAAGATGAATGAGGCATGGATCCCGAAGGGACTGACAGTAGGGGATACGTTTAACTAACAAAAGGCCTGATGACATGCCTTGGCCTCAAAATGGTCCCCACGCTGCTGTATTTAATGTCTGCATACCGGATGACTTTCGTGAATTCTCCGCCACCAACTAGGGTTCAAGCCGCAATGTTTTAGTCACCTTTCTGCCTTGAAAACATAAATTTTTCTGGCCGCTGCTATAACAGCGGCTGCAACAATAACATTGTTTTTCAGGCATGTGTACATGCCTAATTTTTCTGGCCTCTGGTGCTGCACTGTGGCTGCAAAAACAAAACAAAAAAAAGGCACATACAAGTGTCAATTCCCCTTTCGTGATCGTTACCTTGTTGTGGTGAAGGGGCTTGCGTATCACAATGAAGCGATCATCACCTCTATGAGTGTGTTGGCAATGTTGCCACACCCCAGATGATAAGGCCGTTGCTTCATTATGATCAGACCAAAAACGATCGGGCTGGCTGGATGTTTTATCATAGAAAAAACGTACATTTTTTTTATTTATTTTTTAAGTTGTATGGGTGGGTTTTTAATACATAAAATAAAAAAATCATAATAAAGTCTCTTAATAGTTTATTGGAAATAATGCAGACAATTTAAAAAATCCCCAACAATTCCAATACAAATCAAGTACAAAGCTCAGAACTAAATTATTCCAGGATGTCGTAATGGTTCGTTAATTCGACAATGGTTAATCAATTCGACACATGTCCCCGGATAGGGACAGGGATTAAACTGATAGGAATAGTACTAGTTAAGACACCACTCATATAGGGTGTCACAGCACATTGCTCCGTGCATGTGCAGTGCCCCAACTGGGGAGACCGACCAAGCTGCTTTTTCCATCTCCCGGTTCCTAAAATCAATTCAGTTTGGTGTATCAGAGTTTGGTCTGTCACTGTGAAGGTAGTCGAAGATACCCGGCCTAAATTTTTTTTCACAAAAGGCAATCCCACCCTGATATGGGACGTAACAGGGATTAAACTGATGAGAATAGTACTACAGAAAATAGCACTCATATCGGGTGTGACAGTAAGGCTACTTTCACACTAGCGTTCGGGGCTCCGCTTGTGAGTTCCGTTTGAAGGCTCTCACAAGCGGCCCCGAACGGATCCGTACAGCCCCAATGCATTCTGAGTGGATGCGGATCCGCTCAGAATGCATCAGTTTGTCACCGTTTGGCCTCCGCTCCGCTCAGCAGGCGGACACCCGAACGCTGCTTGCAGCGTTTTCGTGTCCGCCTGGCCGTGCGGAGCCAAACGGATCCGTCCAGACTTACAATGCAAGTCAATGGGGACGGATCCGTTTGACGTTGACACAATATGGTGCAATTTCAAACGGATCCGTCCCCCATTGACTTTCAATGCAAAGTCAGGAGTCCCCATCAGATCGGAGTTTTCTCCGATCCGATGGTATATTTTAACTTGAAGCGTCCCCATCACCATGGGAACGCCTCTATGTCTTAGAATATACCATCGGATTTGAGTTACATCGTAAACCTCAGATCCGACAGTATATTCTAACACAGAGGCGTTCCCATGGTGAGGGGGACGCTTCATGTTAGAATATACTGAGAACTGTGTACATGACTGCCCCCTGCTGCCTGGCAGATGCGGCCAGGCAGCAGGGGGCAGACCCCCCCCTCCTCCTGTAATTAACTTATTGGTGGCCAGTGCGGGCCCCCCTCCCTCCCCAGTATTAAATATTACCAGTGCGGCGGCCTCCCCCTCCCTCCCTCCCCAGTATTAAATATGACCAGTGCGGCCTCCCCCTCCCTCCCCAGTATTAAATATTACCAGTGCGGCGGCCTCCCCCTCCCTCCCTCCCTCCCCAGTATTAAATATGACCAGTGCGGCCTCCCCCTCCCTCCCTCCCTCCCCAGTATTAAATATTACCAGTGCGGCCCCCTCCCTCTATATTTATTGGTGGCCGGGGGCCAGTGCGGATTCCAAGTATTGTGAGCAGTGCGGCCTCCCCTCTCCCCCCCTAATTAAAATCACCCCCCCCCCCCCCCATCATTGGTGGCAGCGGAGAGTACCGATCGGAGTCCCAGTTTAAATCGCTGGGGCTCCGATCGGTTACCATGGCAACCAAGACGCTATTGCAGTCTTGGCTGCCATGGTTACTTGGCAATAAATACAAGCATTATACTTACCTGAAGAGCTGCGATGTCTGACCGGCCGGGCGCTCCTCCTACTGGTAAGTGACAGGTCTGTGCTATAGGCAATGCGCCGCACAGACCTTTCACTTACCAGTAGGAGGAGCTCCCGGCCGGTCAGACATCGCAGCTCTTCAGGTAAGTATAATGCTTGTATTTATTGCCAAGTAACCATGGCAGCCAAGACTGCAATAGCGTCTTGGTTGCCATGGTAACCGATCGGAGCCCCAGCGATTTAAACTGGGACTCCGATCGGTACTCTCCGCTGCCACCAATGATGGGGGGGGGGGTGATTTTAATTAGGGGGGGAGAGGGGAGGCCGCACTGCTCACAATACTTGGAATCCGCACTGGCCCGGCCACCAATAAATATAGAGGGAGGGGGCCGCACTGGTCATATTTAATACTGGGGAGGGAGGGAGGGGGAGGCCGCACTGGTCATATTTAATACTGGGGAGGGAGGGGGGGCCGCACTGGCCACCAATAAGTTAAATACAGGAGGGGGGGGGTCTGCCCCCTGCTGCCTGGCAGCATCTGCCAGGCAGCAGGGGGCAGTCGTGTACACAGTTCTCAGTATATTCTAACATGAAGCGTCCCCATCACCATGGGAACGCTTCTGTGTTTAGAATATACTGTCGGATCTGAGTTTTCCGAAGTGAAAAATCAGATCTGAAATAAACAGTTATGCAAACGGATCCGTTCTGAACGGATGCAAGCGTTTGCATTATAGGAGCGGATCCGTCTGTGCAGACACCAGACGGATCCGCTCCTAACGCAAGTGTGAAAGTAGCCTAAATTGCACGGCGCAGACGCAGTGACCGTGGCGTGGATTCAAACAAAGGGAAGGGAGCCAGCAATTTTTTAACCATCTCCCCGTTCGAAAAATCTATTTAATAAATGGACCCCAGATTGGGGACGTAACATGGATTAAACTGATGAGAAGAGAGAACTACAGGAAATACCACTCATATCGGGTGGGACAGTAAATTGCACGGCACAGACGCAGTGACCGTGTATTCAAACAAAGGGGAGGGAGCCAGCGTTTTTTTAACCATCTTCCCATTCGAAAAATCAATTCAATTCACCTTTCCGGGACGCTTGGTGTTGTACGTGGCTGGGTGGAGGAAGAAACCTTCAATGACATCAACGGGACATGGCTAGCTTGGTATCCAACCTTGTGCAAATGGGAAGTTTGCGGTTGGGCAAATGGACTGTTTGCTTGCAGTTGTTTGCGGTGCATTAAAAGGGGAGTTTGGTCTGTCAATGTATGTAAAGCGGGCGTAACCCTTACACTACCAGATCTATACAACATCATACCTGATCGTATACACACACTGGATGTTTTAAACCACGTTGTTAAAAAAAAATTGGATTGTTAGGTGATTTATGCCCTTTATGGATTAAAATCCAACTCTGCGTCAACTACGTAATTTTCCATGGGAGTTTTGCCATGGATTCCCCTCCGGCATGCCACAGTCCAGGTGTTAGTCCCCTTGAAACAACTTTTCCATCACTATTGTGGCCAGAAAGAGTCCCTGTGGGTTTTAAAATTTGCCTGCCCATTGAAGTCAATGGCGGTTCGCCCGGTTCGCCTATTCGTGAACATTTGCGAAAATTCGTGTTCGCTGTTCGCGAACGGAAAATTTTATGTTCGTGACATCTATATATAATACAGATAGTTAGTGGGAGATAGTCAGTGTAGGTTAGATCCTTATATAGTGTAACTGTTGCAGTGCAGTGTGTTAGGTAGTGTGATAGGTTCTGCTGTCCATACATACATGCAGACCTGCTAAAATGTAAAGTTTCACATATTGCGCCAAAATATTCACATCATTAGCACCGATTAGCGCAATCGCGAATATATTGGAGCACTCTAACTGCATATAAAGCCATTTTTTATTTTCTGCCGTGCCAACCCTTTTATCCAGTTTCAGGAGCTTGGAGCTAGCAGCTTGGAAAATGTAGCAAAAGTGACCCACGCCTGTATTTTGCACACATTACGCGAATATTACATTGCCTATTTTTTGCAATCAAGAAAATAATCTCGAATTTGCGACTATATGATGAATATTCCCCAAATATTTGTGAAATATCACGAATTCGAATATGGCCCCTGCCGCTCATCACTAGATATCACCCATTATTCTTATTATCCTTATTATTCCTGTTATACATAGGGTGCCGGCCGCACATAACTAATCTGAGCACAACAATCTATTTACTGTCAAGTTGGATATGGAAAATGACCAAACAAGGTCACGGGTTGTGATTAATAATTCCATCAAGACTCTTGAGAAGGTCTCCACATGTATATATGACATATCCTTTGTGGACTGGAGATAATTAGAAAGAGAACATACACCCTACACAGATGTGACTGTAAGTGGGTGTTGCACTGCCCTTAGCCTGCACCACTGATTCAAGCAACACATTCCTTTATAAATCACAGCTATTATATTTTCTCCTGCTGCTGCACAGAGTCATTACTCTCGTTCGCTACAGTAGCAATCTTCAGAAATGACACACTGTATTTGATTTTTGTAACGCTAACCACTAGCTTTTTCTCATGCCTCCTGTCAAAATGTTCTGTACTGTAATATTTGTGGCAGTTTAATACCTTTACGAATGGAAATGTTCCATACTTTTAAGACCGAGGTACATTTTAAAGCAGAGTCATAAGTAGACCTTCCTTCATCTGTGGCAAAGACTCAGCATGCTATCTTAGGCCTCTTTCACACGGGCGTCGCATGTGAGGGCCGGATAGGATGCGGGTGCGTCGTGGGAAAATGCACGATTTTTCTGCGCGAGTGCAAAGCATTTTAATGCGTTTTGCACGCACGGAAGAAAAAACTGAATTTTTTGTACCCAGACCCGAACCCGGACTTCTTCACAGAAGTTCGGGTTTGGGTTAGGTGTTGTGTAGATTTTATTATTTCCCTTTATAACATGGTTATAATGGAAAATAACAGCATTCTTATTACAGAATGCTTAGTAAAATAGTGATGAAGGGGTTAAAAAAATAAAATAAAAAAACTCACCTTAATCCACTTGTTTGCGCAGCCCGGCTTCTCTTCTTTCTTCTTCTTTGAGGAAAAGGACCTTTGGTGACGTCACTGTGCTCATCACATGGTGATAGATCATGTGATGGACCATGTGATGAGTGCAGTGACGTCACCAAAGGTCCTTTTCCTCAAAGAAGAAGACAGAAGAGAAGTGGATGAGGTGAGTTAAATTATTTTTAATTTTTTTTTAACCCCTCCATCCCTATTTTACTAAGCATTCTGTATTAAGAATGCTATTATTTTCCCTTTATAACCATGTTATAAGGGAAAATAATAATGATCGGGTCCCCATCCCGATCGTCTCCTAGCAACTATGCGTGAAAATCGTACTTTATCCACACTTGCTTGCGGATGCTTGCGATTTTCTTGCAGCCCCATTCACTTCACTAGGGCCTGCGTTGCGTGAAAAACGCACAAAATAGAGCATGCTGCGATTTTCACACAGCACACAAGTGATGCGTGAAAATCACCGCTCATGTAGACAGCCCCATAGAAATGAACGGGTCCGGATTCAGCGCGGGTACAATGCGTTCACCTCGCGCATTGCACCTGCGTGGAAATTTTGCCCCTGTGTAAGAAGCCTTAGTCCTGCATCTAAATAGATGTGTGAATGAAGAGTACCCTAAGGCCTCATGCACATGGCCGTTCCGTGCATTGGGGACCGCAATTTGCGGTCCCCAATGCACGGCCAACATCCGTGCTGCGGCTGGGACGGATCGAGACCCATTCAATTTGAATGGGTCCGTAATCTGTCTGCACCGTAAAAATAAAATAGAACATGTTCTATTTTTTTGCGGTGTGGAGGCACGGACAGAAACACCATGGAAGCACTCAGTAGTGCTTCTGTGGGGTTCCGATCCGTGCTTCGGTTCCGCATCTCTATGATTGCGGACCCATTCAAGTGCAAAATTAAGCAGGTTTCTAAATAAGTCTTCATTAAAAATTTCCTAAAATGTTTCTGCTGTAGAATCTGTACAACTCCTGTACATAGTAAGCTGTGATGCTGCGTCTGACATTAGTACACAGCTGTTGTCGGCTCAGAGCTGATATCATCTGATCTCTCGTTAGACAAAGCAGCAGAGAAAAGGAGGCGGTATTGTACAAGCTATTAGGCTAGGGCTACACAATGACATTTGTTACACAACATTTTTTATAACGATAGTGGATAATGTAGCACTGCAACATGCGACATGCTGTGATTGCGACGTGACGGTCGAACAAAAATCCATCCAAGTTGGATTTTTGTGTGACTGTCGAGTCGCATGTTGCAATGTGATACCATTCACTATTGTTACAAAAAATGTTACATGACATTGCTGAGACAGATGCCGCAGTGTAGTTGTACTCTTTCTGTGAATTATTGTCGTCATGTAAGTTTATCCTTGGGAGCGGAGGAACCAGAGACTAAAAAAAAGAGAAGCAAAAACGTAATCACGCCTCAGAATCCATGCCTAAACCCCTTAGCGCATAATACTGTACATGTACGGCATTATGCGCAAGGGCTAGTGTGCTGCCCATTTTGTGCTTAGTAAATGTATGTAATGTGCTGAAAAGTTTATACTGCAATGTTATGTTTGACGTTGCTGCCATCTAGTGGTCAAAGTTAGTTACTACCTTGCCAGAACCTTACAGAAAGAGTCAGAGGCAGATGTTTTTATCTTAGTTTTTTCTTGTTTTTCATTTTTTTTGTCTATGTAGTATTTGCTTGAGGGAGTGGCACCTTCAAGTGTGAATGCGCACCTATTATCTTGGAAGTAGCATTCCTCTGCACTTTTGCCCCCCTCCCCTATCCAATAGAGCGCCTTGATTAGGTGGTACATATGGCTGTGCTTGCTCCTCCTCCCATTGGTTGCTTGATGCACATGGAGGTGACTAGGAGCAGCACACCATATGTGCGGCGTCTGCGCTCCTGAATATAGAAGCCCAACGGCTTAGGTAGGTTTAGCGTAGGACCCGCCTGACCTGAGACCACCTTGGCGTTCGGTAGGCGGGCTTAGATGTCTTTTGATCGAAATATATTAACTAAGTGTCTCAGATATTATCATATCAGAATGAGGACTTTGTCCATATATAGTGCTTGCATCTACTTTAATAAGTGCATTATTATCTTATTTCTGTGGTTTTCGTCAGAGGCAGTTACCTTTAACCTGAAACTGTATTTCCTCCATTTCATGACTGCTCTTGGATCTAGCAGGCTGCATGCAGAGGAGATCTTGATCTATTCCTCAACTAATGATGGAATTGTCTGTGAGAACTCTCACTGATGGAGTGAGGCTGCTGTATAATGTTTAATGTACTGACACATATGTTTTGTTTATGTTTATGTTGTAGTTTTACAAAGTTATTCAGAAAAAAGAATACATACAGATCCGATGTCTCACGTTTCTTGACTTCTGAATTATTGTTAAGTTGTCTGACTAGTAAAAACTAGTGTCAGAACAGTAAAAAGACAACCACAGGGCGGTCTGGAATAAACTTAGACGCCATTACTGCAGCATGAGTCTAAGATCAGGAACAAAGTACCAGGCTGATGACACGCTACCGCCGACACAGCAAGGCAGGGAGAACATTCCCAGTGCCCAGCAAGACGATGCAAAGTCGCATGTGTCCAGAACTTCACGGGCTAGCAAGATATCCTCAGCAAGTTCCTTAGCAGTTAGAGCTTGTGCCAAGGCAGAAGCTGCCCGCGTCCAGCTACAGTACGCAGAAACAGAAGCCATGAATGATGATGCAGGAGTTAGCAGCAAAGAAAACTGCCCTAGCACAAGAGGAAGCAGCTAGGCAAGCGCCATAGCACAAGAAGAAGCGGAATTAGAATCAAAATTGCTCATCCTGCAGCGACAGACTGCAGCTGCAGTTGCTGAAGCAGAGGCCGCTGCCTAGTCCTGGGAACAAGTCGGTCAGGAAGTGAAAAATCATATAAAGACTCTGCAGATCGTACAAGTGAGTACGTCCAAAACCTTACTGATGTGCATACAAAGGAACCGTCTCTTAAACCTGAAGCAAAGGAATTCAGGCCAAGATCAACATACCCCCTGAGCAGGCCCAATCAACCACATGAGGTCAGCGGCTGACAGCAAACCAAGAATGAAGCACCAGAAACCCCTAAGAACAAAAAACAAGTGTTCCCATCACCGAGATCTATAGATTACATGTGCGAACAACAATGTGCAGTGGATGTCACCTGTCATGGTTTGAATCTCTCTGTGGCCACACCCATCTGCCTCCAGCTAAGCTCTTGAACTAATCTCTGCTTACCTCATTTGCATAGCCAATCAGAGGGGGTTTTACAATTTACCAATTGAAAGAGGTGTTCCAACTGTCAATATAAATATATGTGATGCATTCAATAAAGAATTTTGTCAGTTTGAACTCACATACAGCCTGACTGGTGTTAGATCTGTGAGAATAAAACGACAACGAGCGGTCGTTTGAGGCCGGATCATCAACGGCAGAACCAGCAGATATTGTGGTCACATCAGGGAGTGCCATGAGAGCAGAATAGAGCAAGCAGGGGCTCGTTACATTGGTGGCAGCGGTGGGATTGGCTCTCCAGTTACTGGGACACTCCAAGTCACAACTAGGAATGACCAGCTACGCAGCCTGCAGGAGAGACACGCTGAAAGATTTACTTGAGAGCCGAGGAGGGACCCCTGGGACAAAGAACAAGGCCACCTTGATCAGTGAGTTAGCTGAGATGGATCAGAGGGATGTGATGCTGGACCTCGGTCCGTGGAAGACTTGTTTCAGCAACGAGTTAGAGAGCGGTTGGCATTATATGGTGCCAACCCATCCGAGATCGCCATACAGAATGCCATCAGAGACATCCAGCTGCAGGATAAGCGGCAAGAGTGAGAACTAGAGCGACAAGAGAGAGAATTGGAGCAACAACATGAGTTGAGAATGGCGGAAATACAGCGATCAGAGACAACACCTAGAGATACAGCACCTGTCTGTAAGTTGCCCTTTCGCGCATTCAAATTATTTAAGGAAGGAGAGGAGGAAATAGAAGAGTTCCTCCAGGACTTTTGGAGACTGTGCCAGATACATAAAGTGCCGTCCCAAGATCGGGTCGCCTTACTGGCGAGTAACCGAAGTGGCAAAGCTGCAGATGCGTATCAGGCCATGAAGGATGAGGACGCCATGGATTATGACCGGGTAAAAGAAGCCCTGCTAGCCCAATTTGCCATTACCCTGAAGCCAGCCGGATTAAGTTTCGAGAATCCCGGAAACAAGGCAACCTAACCTACGTGGAGTGGGCACATCGTCTGCAGTGGAACCTCAAGGGCTGGTTCCAGGGAAGCCATGCTCATACCATAGAGGACATCACCCAGCTAGTTCTCTTAGAGCAGTTCTTTGACCACACCCCTCCGATAGTATTGGATTGGGTGCGAGATAAGCAGCTGATGAATATCGGGACTCTCTGAGATCCATTGGAGGCCTGCACTATCCACTACCGCGGCCCAGTGTACCGACCTCGAGCCCAACTTCAGTATCTCAGTGGGCTGCCTCTAGACCCTTAGCTCGATCAAAACCTTCTACCGGGCCTAAGTGCTATACATTTAATCAAACGGGTCATCTGCAGCGTTATTGCTCTAACCGATCCCCAAGGTACCAAGAGACTGCCCAGTCATCCAGGTCAGCGACTTATTGCCTCCATAACGAGGCCAACCCTCTAGATGTTTAGGAAGAGTTTGGTGAGCTGTTCGAGGCTGATCCCGTCCAGGCAGCAGCTGAAGACAATCGACAGCACCATCATCAGGCGGTATGAGTTAATGAGCAACCGGCCCAGGGACTTCGTGATTCCGGGGCTACGATTACCCTTATTCAGCCTCACATGGTTCCTCAGTCGGCCCGAACCGGCCAGACTGTGGCAGTCAGGGTAGCACGGGCCAAGGTGCTGCGTTTATCCGCCAGAGTTCACCTGGATTGGGGCTCAGGGAAGCGACAAGTGCGAGTAGGGATACTCCGTGAGTTACCCACGGAAGTACTTTTGGGAACAACTTGGGGCATTTGACTTCTTCATTTGCACCAGAGACCACCATGGCCGTGACCACCTGACAACAAAGCCACCTACAAGGCAACTCCACTCCTATGGGGACCCAGGTAAGACCAAATCCTCCCACGTTACCCCGACTTGACAACCCCATGTCCTGGGATTCTCCTTCCGACGTTAGGCAAGAAACCCGGAGTGACCCTACTTTAGCGTGCTATCAGGACAGGGCGGGCGAGGATCCAGGGGGGTTAGGGGAAGACAGAATAGAGTGGGAGGGGTTCTTTATGATTACACTGAAGGGGTGGGCAACGGGAAGCGCGAGGGCCCCCACAAACAGCTAGTCGTACCCCAGAAGTACAGACAGGAGCTATTGAGGCTGTCTCACGATATCCTCTTGGCCGGACATTTAGGGATAGCTAAGACCCAGAGTCGGTTGTCTTGTGCTTTCTTCTGGCCCAGGTTACATGCAGAGGTACGAGAATACTGCCGGCCTTGTGAGACTTGCCAGAGGCTAGGAAAGGCGGGGGATCATCCAAAAGCCTCTCTGCACCCCATGTCGATAATTAGGGAACCCTTTAGCCGGATAGCAGTAGACATTATTGGCCCACTGGCCCGCCCCAGTGCTCCTGGGAAGAAGTATATTCTTACAGTGGTGGATTACGCCACCCGCTACCCGGAAGCCATTCCCCTATCTAATATCCAGGCTGACACGGTAGCTGATGCCTTACTGCAGATGTTCACTAGGGTAGGATTTCCCCAGAAGATATTGTCTGATCAAGGAAATCAGTTCACCGCTGATCTGACCCAGCAGCTCTGGCGCCTCTGTGGTATTAAAACCCTCCAGAGCGCACCCTACCACCCCCAAACAAACGGGGTGTCGAGAGATTTAACGGGACCCTAAAGTAGGTACTTCAGGCCTTCATGGAGAGTAGGAAGGATTTGGAGAAATATCTTCCCCACCTACTGTTTGCCTACAGGGAGGTACCTCAAGAGTCCACAGGGTTTTTACCATTTGAGCTGTTGTATTGGCGAAGGGTTTGGGGACCCTTAGACTTAGTGAGGGCCCAGTGGGAAGGGGGAGAGGATCCGGAAGGCCTCCCTTATCCTTAGTTACGTCTTGGAACTCAGGGAGCGAGCTAGTCCATGAGAATATGCAATCAGCTCAGAGTCAGCAGAAGGTTTGGTATGATCGATCTGCTTGGAATCGCACTTTTTGTGTCGGACAGAAGGTCCTAGTACTAAAACCCTTAAAGCAAAATAAATTACAGGCCTCCTGGCAGGGCCCCTATCAGGTGCTAAAACAGTTGTGCGACACCACCTATGTGGTCGCCAGCTGTGCAGACACAAGAATTAAGAGGACATTCCACATCAATATGATGAAGGCCTATCACGAGAGGGCTGAGGCAGTAGCCGCCATATGCGCTCCTGCCACCGGGGACTCTGAATACCTGCCGATGCTGGAGCTTCCCGCAATCAGTAATCGTTCTGGGGGGGGGGGGTGGAAGATGTTCAGTTAGGAGATGGGTTAGGATCCCAGAAACAAGAACAGGTCAGGGAATTACTCCAGGACCGGAAAGAGATGTTCTCAACACTCCCTGGATACACTCACTTGCCAGTGCACAAGGTTGAGATCCTCGGGCAGAAGCCCCCAAGACAATCAGCCTATAGGATTCCCGGAGCTGTGCAAGAAGGGATGAGAGCAGAGATTAGGGAGATGCTTGAGTTAGGGGTGATCGAACCATCAGCAGGCCCCTGGGCTTCCCCTGTAGTATTAGTCCCAAAATGGGATGGCACGACCTGATTTTGTGTGGACTATAGGCAACTGAATGACTGTACTGTGACAGACGCCTACCCCATGCCCTGAGTGGACGAATTGTTGGACAAAATAGCTCAGGGACATTATCTGACAACTATTGACCTGTGTAAGGGCTACTGGCAGATTCCACTCGAGGTGGACGCCATTCCAAAGTCGGCCTTAATCACCACGTTTGGCCTTTACCAGTTCCGGGTAATGCCATTCGGGATGAAAAGTGCTCCGGCTACCTTCCAACGAATGATAGATCAACTCCTCGGTGGTCTACAGGATTTTGCATGTGCATATCTTGATGACATTGCAATCTATAGCCAGACATGGGAGGAGCATCTCAGACACCTGGGCATAATGCTAGACAGAATCAGAGTTGCAGGCCTGACCCTGAAGCCAGACAAGTGTAATATCGGGATGTCTGAGGTAAAATATTTGGGACAGTAGGATATGGGAAGCAGAACCAATGCCCAGGTACTTGCATTTTTAGGGACCGCCGGGTACTACAGAAAGTTTGTACCCCATTATAGTGACATAGCCAAACTACTGATGGACCTGACCAAAAAGAATCTCCCTAGACAGGTCCTGTGGTCCCCGGAGTGCGAAACAGCATTTCAACAGTTGAAAACCACTCTAACACAAGCTCCCATACTGGCGGGGCCCAATCCTAACAAACGCTTTGCCGTACATACAGACGCCTCCATGTTCGGACTGGGAGCCAAACTAAGTCAAGTTGGCGACGATGGGAAGGAGCACCCGGTGGCGTATCTCAGCCGCAAGTTGTTACCCCGTGTAGTTGGATATGCTGTCGTGGAAAAAGAATATTTGGCTTTAGTCTGGGCTTTAAAGAAATTGCAGCCCTACGTGTATGGATGTTCTTTTACCGTCATGACGGACCACAATCCTTTGATATGGCTAAACCAGGAGAGAATGGCCAATTACTAAGGTGGAGCCTGGTTATGCAACCTTACAATGTCACCATACAATATCGGACAGGGCCTCAAAACGGGAATTAGAAAATGGCTTGGGTCAGCAGAGCATGCTAAGAGGATGAGAAGAGCAAACCTGTTCAACCCTGCAACAGTACTCAACATGACCTGGAAAAGACTAGAAGAAACATATGGATCCCCAGAGGTAATACAAGGAGCACTGTTGAAAAAACTTGAAGTCTTTCCCAAGGTGGGCTACAGAAACAACGTGCAGCTACAAGAATTAAGTGATCTTCTACTAGAGATAGAATATGGCAAAGAGGATGGCTACTTGCAAGGACTTTCGTATCTAGATACAGCTAGAGGCACTAATCCCATAGTAGAGAAACTACCCTCAAATCTGCAAGACAAGAGGATGTCTGTGGGAGGTAAATTCAAAGAAGATTATAAAGCCGCTTTTCCCCCTTTCTCTGTGTTTTCTAGGTTTGTCCGACAGCAAGCGAAAATCCAAAGTGATCCCAGTTTCGCCTTCACCACCTGCAATCAATCAATCACACAGACCTGAGAGACCCCACAGACCTCACGGTAAGACCTATGTATCCACACACAAAACAGCTGTACCTTCAGAAGTCACAGACTACCAAAGCATCCACAAGGTACACACCATAGAAAACCCTGATAGACATTGTCCAATACACAAACACATCCACTAAAGAAATGCAAAGGCTTTAGAAGCAAACCCATTGCAGAGCGGATGTCCTTTCTTAAACAAAACGGCATCTGTTTCAAGTGCTGCGGATCCAGACTGTAGAACCCAGGAAAGATCAGGGCAGGGAGCAACAAGAGACCCCACTCTCCTCTGTAATGTCTAATTGCACTGAAGTATGTGGACAAGGCAAGAGTGCACGATCATGCTCTAAAATCTGTTTAGTGACTGTGTATCCCACTGGCAAGAGAGAAAGGGCAGCAAAAATGTATGCAGTGCTAGATGAACAGAGCAACAGATCCCTTGCAAAGTCAGATTTATTCGATATATTTTACCTTAAGGCAAGTGCAGTTCCATACACTCTAAGGACATATGCGGGGACAATTGAAACCACAGGGAGAAGAGCTACTGACTTTATCCATTGAATCGTTCAGTAAGAAAGTGCAGTTCCCACTTCCTACCCTAATAGAGTGTGGCATGATACCTGACGGCAAAACTGAGATTCCCTCTCCAGAAGTAGCCCATCACCACCCTCACCTCCGCTCAATTGCTCACCTTATCCCAGCTGTTGAGCCGATGTTTCTATCCTTCTACTTCTTGGGAAAGAATCCTTCAGATACACAAGGTGCGCCAGCAATTTAATGCCCCCTATGCACAGAGACTGGACCTGGGGTGGGTCATTGTAGGAGAAGTTTGCCTGAGGACATTGCACCAGCCCGACAACATCAACACTTTGAAGACATCTGTGATAACAAATGGACACACATCCCTTCTCAGTCCCTGTCACAACAGCTTTGTTGTAAAGGAAAGCTTTGGCAGGTCAACACAACACTGTGACTCTTCTACACTATATGGTAAAGAAGAGGTCAATTCCAACATTGAGACAGACAATCTAGAGATTACAGTGTTCCAGAAAACTAAAGATGATGATAAACAGGCCCTCTCTATAGAGGATCAGACGTTCTTGCAGATTATGGATAGAGAGGCTTACCAAGATGACAATCACAGTTGGGTGGCCCCTCTCCCCTTTCACACACTCAGACGTGTTTTGCCTAGTAACAGGGAGCAAGCCATGAATCGTTTGCATTCACTCATCAAAACACTGCAGAGAAAGCCAGAAGTGACAAGAGATTTCACTGAATTCATTAAAGGGATGCTAGACAATGATCACACTGAAGTTGCAGGACCACTTGAGACAGACAGGGAACACTGGTATCTACCAATGTTTGGTGTTTACCATCCACACAAACCTAAGCAGATCAGAATAGTTTTGGATTCCAGCGCAGAGTATAAAGGAGTCTATTTAAATGACGTACTGTTGAGTGGCCCCGACCTAAACAATACTTTGCTAGGTGTCCTCATGCGCTTCAGAAAAGAGCCTGTTGCTTTCACAGCAGATGTGCAACAAATGTGTTATTGCTTTCTTGTCAGAGAAGACCACAGAGACTTTCTACGTTTTCTCTGGTACAAAGACCATGACATAGACAAAGAGATTGTCGAGTACAGAATGAAGGTGCATGTATTTGGCAATAGCCCTTCTCCTGCTGTCGCACTCACCTAAAGAATTATTAGGAACAACTGTTCTAGTTCTCATTAATGCGATTATCTAGTCAACCAATCACTTGGCAGTTGCTTCAATGTATGTAGGATTGTGGTCCTGGTCAAGACAATCTCCTGAACTCCAAACTGAATGTCAGAATGGGAAAGAAAGGCGATTTAAGCAATTTTGAGCGTGGCATGGTTGTTGGTGCCAGACGGGCCGGTCTGAGTATTTCACAATCTTCTCAGTTACTGGGATTTTCACGCACAACCATTTCTAGGGTTTACAAAGAATGGTGTGAAAAGGGAAAAACATCCAGTATGCGCCAGTCCTGTGGGCGAAAATGCCTTGTTGATGCTAGAGGTCAGAGGAGAATGGGGTGACTGATTCAAGCTGATAGAAGAGCAACGTTGACTGAAATAACCACTCGTTACAACCGAGTAAGCAAAGCATAAGTGAAGCCACAACACGCACAACCTTGAGGCAGATGGGCTACAACAGCAGAAGACCCCACCGGGTACCACTCATCTCCACTACACATAGGAAAAAGAGGCTACAATTTGCACGAGCTCACCAAAATTGGACTGTTGAAGACCGGAAAAATGTTGCCTGGTCTGATGAGTCTCGATTTCTGTTGAGACATTCAAATGGTAGAGTCCGAATTTGGCCATCCCTCATGACCATCATGTACCCATCCTCTGATGGCTACTTTCAGCAGGATAATGCACCATGTCACAAAGCTCGAATCATTTCAAATTGGTTTCTTGAACATGACAATGAGTTCACTGTACTAAAATGGCCCCCACAGTCACCATATCTCAACCCAATAGAGCATCTTTGGGATGTGGTGGAACGGGAGCATCCCTCAAATCTCCATCAACTGCAAGATGCTATCCTATCAATATGGGCCAACATTTCTAAAGAATGCTATCAGCACCTTGTTGAATCAATGCCACGTAGAATTAAGGCAGTTCTGAAGGCAAAAGGGGGTCCAACACCGTATTAGTATGGTGTTCCTAATAATTCTTTAGGTGAGTGTATACTGCATGCAAAAGGCTGCCCAGAAAAATGTAGAGTGCTATGGACAAGAAGCCAACCACTTTGTATTGAGACATTTCTATGTAGATGATGGACTCGCTTCTGCTAGCACACCTGAAAAGGGAATTTCCATCCTCAGTAAAACAAAGCAAATGCTGGCAGAATCCAACCTGCGTCTTCATAAAATCGCTTCCAACAGCCAAAAAGTAATGGAAGCCTTCCCTGTAGCAGACAGAGCTAAGGACCTTGAAGATCTTTGCCTAGGTACAGACACCCTTCCCCTGCAGAAAAGCCTAGGCCTAAGTTGGGATCTAGAAACAGATAGTTTTGTTTTCAGAGTTTCCTCGGAGGAAAAGCCTTTTACACATAGCCTCTATGATCCCCTAGGGTTTGTATCACCTGTGACAATAAGAGGTAAGGTCTTAGTTCGGTAACTGTCATCTGGGAAAAGTGAATTGGATGCATTGCTTCCACAGGAGAGACTAAGTGAGTGGGTTCATTGGACAGAATCCTTGCAAGCATTAGAGCACCTAAAGATAGACAGATGCTATGTAGTGTTGATCACGAATATTCGAATTGCGAATTTTAATAGCGAATATCGGCACTTCGAGAATTCGCGAATATTTCGAATATCGCAAAATATATTCGGAATTGCGAATAATAGATTTTTGTGAAAATATCAGCTCATGCGAAAATTTGTATGCGAAAATTTGTATGCGAATTTTACGCAATCCAGAAAATAATGCCTGGAGATCATGAATTTGCGAATATATGGCGAATATTCGCCCAAATATTCGCAAAATATTGCGAATTCGAATATTGCCCCTGCCGCTCATCACTAATGCTATGTGCCCGTATCTCTATCATCAGCTTGCAGGAAAGAACTATGCATCTTCTCAGACGCATCCACCACAGCTATAGGTGCAGTAGCTTACTTGAAAGTAATTGATGCAGAAAATGTGTGTCATGTTGGATTTATTATGGGAAAGTCCAAATTAAGCCCTAACCCAGCCCACACTATTCCTCGTTTAGAGTTGTGTGCTGCCATACTTGCAGTAGAAATGTTTGAGCTAATCACAGATGAACTAGACACTGACTTTGATGCTGTGAAATTCTTCACTGATAGCAAGACTGTCCTAGGGTACATTTGCAACACCACTAGGGGGTTCTATCTGTATGTCTCCAACACAGTGAATAGACTCAGGCAATCTACACACCCAGATCAGTGGTTCTATGTATCTACAGAGCAAAACCCTGCAGATTATGGCACTAGACCTACTCAAGCAGCATGCCTTCAGAACTCTATATGGTTCTCAGGCCCATCCTTTCTGTACCAACTACACTGTGAGCAGATAGACACTGTTAGGGTCCATTCACACGTCCGTTGTTTGTTTCCTGATCTGTTCCGTTTTTTGCTGAACAGATCTGGACCCATTCATTTTCAATGGGTCCTGAAAAAAAACGGACAGCACAATGTCAGATTTTTTTTCAGGACCCATTGAAAATGAATGGGTCCAGATCTGGTCCAGATCTGTTCAGCAAAAAACGGAACAGATCAGGAAAGAAACAACGGACGTGTGAATGGACCCTTAATGTTTATCCACTCATAGAGCCTGAAGCTGACCCTGAAATCAGATCGGAAATTACAAGTTTCAGTACCAAAGCTTCTGAAGTCACACTTTACTCACATTGCTTTGATAGATTTTATTGCTGGAAGATATTAGTTAAGACCCTAGCCAGACTCATCCATGTTGCTAAAACCTACGTCACCAGCAGCAATCAGGTCAGAAGGTGGGAAAGGTTCCATGAACAAGTCAATCTAGAAGAACTCTCACAGGCAAAGTCTGTTATAATCTCTTCTGTTCAAAACAAACATTTCCAGAAGGAAATTGACTGCATCAAAAAACAAGACATTCCCAAAAACAAAGCCTTCTTAGGAAGCTTAGTGCCTTTTTAGACAAAAATGGGTTGCTGAGAGTAGGTGGACGTTTGTCTCTTGCTGAACTCTCAGAGGAAGAAAAACAGCCTGTCATTATACCTTATGATCACCACATTGCGACACTGCCTGTTAGGTACTATCATGAACAAGTAGTTCACCAAGGGCGACACATCACAGAGGGTGCAATTAGATCCGCAGGTTTCTGGATTCTTGGTGGCAAACGCTTGGTATCAGCTGTTATACACAAATGTGTCATCTGTCGCAAGCTGCGAGGAAGATTACAAAGTCAAAAGATGGCAGAGCTACCAGAAGACAGAGTAATTGCTCAACCACCTTTCACCAATGTGGGCTTAGGGCTCTTTCACACTTGCGTTGTCTGTGTACTCCGTTTGCCGGAATTACACGCCGGATCCGGAAAAACGCGTAAGAACGCATAATGTTTTCTTTCCGGATGCGTCTTTCCGGCTTTTTTGGTAAGATACTGATCCGGAAATCCTGAAGCCAACATCTACGTTTTTTTTCCGGATCCGTCTTACGGATTCCGGATCCGTCGTTGCGTCGTAACAACTGAAGATGTTAGGACGGATCCGGAATAATACATTTCAATGGGCTATTATTCCGGATCCGTCGATGCGCGAAGTGTTCAGGATTTTTGACCGGAGCAAAAAGCGCAGCATGCTGCGGTATTTTCTCCGGTCCTGAACTGAAGACATCCTGAATTCCTGATGCATCCTGAACGGATTTCTCTCCATTCAGAATGCATGGGGATAATCCTGATCAGGATTTTTCCGGCATAGAGCCCCGACGACGGAACTCAATGCCGGAAAAGAAAAGCGTAAGTGTGAAAGAGCCCTTAGATGTATTTGGTTCGTGGTATGTTTTAACCCGTCGCACTAAAGGAGGCAGCGCAGACAGTAAACGATGGGCAGTCCTTTTCACTTGTTTGTCCACCCGAGCTGTACACATAGAGCTACTTGAAACCATGTTAAAATCAAGCTTTATTAATGCCTTGAGGAGATTCTTCTCAATTTGTGGCCCAGCAAAACTGCTCCGTTCTGACAGAGGAACAAACTTTGTAGGAGCCTGCAAGGAACTTAACATTTCTCCCAGCGAATCACAATTGCAATACTTTCTCCAAGACAAAGGATGTAAATGGGTCTTTAATCCTCCACACTCCTCACACATGGGTGGTGTCTGGGAGAGACTTATAGGTATTGCCAGGCAAATCTTGGACGCTATGTTGCTACAAACCAAACCTGCTCACTTGACCCATGAGACTTTAAGCACCTTTATGGCAGAGGTTACAGCTATTATGAATGCCATGCCTTTAGTTCCTGTGTCCTCAGACCCAGATACACCTATGGTCCTTACCCAAGCAATATTGTTGACTGAAAAGGTGAACTCTTTGTCTGCTCCATCTGGAGCCATAAGTACAACACAAGTTCATGCTAAACAATGGAAGCAAGTGCAATGCTTGGCAGACACCTTTTGGAAAAGATGGAAGAGAAAGTATCTGTCAAATCTACAACACCGTAGGAAAAGGACTGAGGATCGCCCAAATGTAAAAGTGGGTGATGTTGTTCTGTTGAAGGACAGCAAAGAGGGCAGGAACGAGTGGCCCGTGGGACTTATTGTCAATGCTCTACCAAGCAGGGATGGCAAGGTTAGGAAGGTGGAGATCAAGATTGTAAAAAATGGGACTTACAAAATTTATCTTAGACCTATAACTGACGTCATAGTTTTAGTTTCAGATTAGCTAGGATTCCATTTCCTGTTTATGTTTTTTCTGCATAGCAGTAGTTATTTAGGTAGTGACATAATAAATTATGCCAGACAGAGAGTGTTCTGCCCATATTGTGCTTAGTAAATGTATGTTATGTACTAAAAAGATTATACTGCAATGTTATGTTTGACGTTGCTGCCATCTAGTGGTCGAAAGTAGTTACTACCTTGCCAGAACCTTACAGGAAGTGTATTTTTCTCTGAGTCGAGGCAGTAACCTTTAACCTGGAACTGTATTTCCTCCATTTCATGACTGCTCCTGGATCTAGCAGGCTGCATGCAGAGGAGATCTTGATCTATTCCTGGACTTATGATGGAATTGTCTGTGAGTACTCTCACTGATGGAGTGAGGCTACTGTATAATGTTTAATGTACTGACACATATGTTTTGTTTATGTTTATGTTGTAGTTTTACAAAGTTATTCAGAAAAAAGAATACATACAGATCTGATGTCTCACGTTTCTTGACTTCTGAATTATTGTTAAGCTGTCTGACTAGTGTTATACAACAGTTCCATAACGCAAAGCAGAACAGCTAGTATGTAGCAGTCCGCTGCGCTAAGCTGAAGGATGCCATCTGTATAATACAGCAGGCACACGGCCATGATGATGGGGATTGGGGATGATGCCGAAACCAGTCATTTAGCCCCTCAGTGTCACGGTCTCTCCCATGACAGAGTTGAGAAGATGACTGGCGGCACGTGAGGGTATCTGACAGTCTCTCAGTTTTTTCCTTTCAGTGTTGTGTTTGGTAATGACCACACCCCTTAACAGTTGCAGCTTGGAGTCATTACTGAGGCCCTATTTAGTTCTGACTCACACTGCTTTCCATGCGGTTGATATTTCCTGCTGGAGTTGGTTGAGCTGGTGTGTTGTTCCTTTGGATCATCCATTCTGCTTTAAGCTAAGTGCATTTTGTCTTGCATTTTGTTGTTTGCTTGTGTGGGTTGTTGTCTAGGCCTCAGGGAGATGCTGGTTCCTTCATCTGGGAAGGTACCAGTAGTCTCATTCCCTGCCATCATTCCTAGGGCCTTCCAGGGTCTTCAGGGCCCAGGTTACGGTGTATGAATATTTCCACCTTCAGGGTATACTCATACTGGCAGGAGTCAGGGAGAGGTCTAGGGATTCCTAGGAGGTCACCATCCCTGTCCCTTAGCTATGAGGCCTAGACTCCCATCTATTCCTTCTGTGTGTCATTTGGGTTTATCCCTTTCCCATTACTCATGACACAGATGCCACGCTCAATAGCAATTGTACCATCGGTGACCATCTGTGAGGTTAAACAGAAGAAGGGGCACATCCACACCACAGAATGCATACAGCGGTGTCCGTGCCGGTACTGCGGTCCGCAATATGGGCACGGAGGCCCTTATGCTCGTGTAAATGGGGCTTTAGGGTGAATGGGACAAGTGATCAAAAGATCCCAGGTTCTAGCCCCCTAAAGGGCCTAAAAGTTAAGTAAAAGGTTTTAAAAAACACAAAAAGTTTAAATCCCCCTCCTTTTCCAATTTTCCATATAAAAATATATAAACAATAAAAATAAACATATCAGGTACGGCCACATTTTAAAATGTCAACTACAAAAAAATGTAAAACATTTTCCAGCGTGGTGAACGCCGTGACAGAAAAAAAGTATAAAAACACTATTTGTTTGTCACCTTGTCCCCCCAACAAAGTTGAACAGTGATAAAAAAGTTGTATTGTTCCAAAAATGGTACCAATTAAAACTACTGTTCATCCTGCAAAAAACAAGCCCTCATACAGCTCTGTGGAACGAAGTATAAAAAAAATTATGGCTGTCAGATAATGTGATGCAAAGAAAATTTTGATTTTTTTAAAGTAATAAAACAAAATGAAAACTATACAAGTTTAGAATCGCTGTAATGGTATTGAGAAGAATAAGGACGTTTTAGTGCACACTTTGAACTCTTTAAAGGGGTTATCCAATATCATAAACTTTATCCCCTCCCCATTATTCGTGACACAATGGGGAGGGGATATAGCAATTGTAGCATCTGTGACCATCTGTGAGGTTAAGCAGAAGGAGGAGCCACACCACAGAATGCACACAGCGGTGTTCGTGCCCGTATTGCGGTCCCCTCACAGGGAATATACTTACCCCGCTCCCTGAGCAGCTCCTGGTCCCCGCAATGCTGCTGCTGCTTCTCCCTGTACACAGATGAAAATATTGGGTGTCGGGGGGGCAGCCAATGGCAGGCGGAGATGGGGATGAGCCTCCCTAGCATCACGGGCGACGCTAGGGAGGCTCTCCCCAGTCCCTGCCTGCCACTGCCTCCCCCCCCCCCCCCCCCGACACCGGATGTTTTCATCTGTGTACAGGGAGAAGCAGCAGCGGTGGAGTGGGGACCAGGGGCGGCACAGGGAGCAGGGTAAGTATATTCCCTGTAAGAGGCCCGGCACATGGGGGGGCAGTTTATGATATTGGATAACCCCTTTAATGTCAAAACCCCAAAAACCTTGGCAGAATTTTTTTTATTTTTATTATTGTACCTCTCAAAGATTTTTTTCCCCGGTTTCCAATACAAGACATGGTAAATTAAATGATACCACTAAAAATGCATCTTGCTCTGCAAAAGTAAGCCCTCATATGGCTTACTATGTGAATAATTAAAAAAAAAAGTTATGGCTATTGGAGTGCAGGAAAGAAAAAATGAAAATAGGCTCACTCATTAGGAGGTTCTGGGGGGTTACATAATTAAATACCGTATTTTTCGCTTTATAAGATGCACCTGTGTCACGGCTGGCGGTGGGGGAAACCCCCAGCCGTGCGGAACCCGTAGATGTTGGGTCGCTGCAAGGCCAGGACCACAGGATCAGGGAGCAGGTCACCTCCTAAAGTCTCCCTGATCTGACCCTAACTCCTAACCTGCATGGGCCGACCTTTAGGGTAGGAGGACCCATGCGCAGGAACCTCGGGTCCCTACTATCCCTCCGCAGGTCCCTAGGCTAGGAGCTGGATAGACTACCTGTTCCTCCAGAACACGGAGGAACAGGAGCCTAGAAAGGCCAAGCTGGTAATAAGGGGAATCCAATACCACTTATGGCAGTGGCAGGTATGTGGAACTACAACCTCACCTACCTGCCACAAACACACCGCCCGGAACCCATGCAAAAGTGCTGTCTGTCTACAACAACAGAAAAGACAACAGCACACACCATACATCACACAGGGAACCAGGGAACCATAAGGTGCAACAAGCCAGCAACCACATACACATAAACATAACATCAGACAAGGTAACAAAGGTTTATGACCAGAAGGATGGTCCCCACCAGGCAGATGGAGGAGACAGGAGGCTGCTCCAGCCAGCATGGCTGAGAGCAACCTACTGAACCCAGCCAGGGACTGAGGCTTTATAGGCCAAGTGGCCACACCCAACGGCCAGACACACCCAGTGACTCACACACACTGGGAAGGGAGTTAACCCTTCCTACACCACAGAAGAGAAGGGAAAACACCAACTTAAAAGGAAATAGCACACACACTCACTCACCTGGTACCGCTGGCAACGGCATGCGTGGCAGCCGTCCTGAAGAACAACCAGCAGGCCGAGACCCTGCCACCACATGCACACAACACCAGACGTTGCCGCGGACCACCGCAGGTGAAGGGAGGTGTCCAAGTGCATACAACCAACACAACCTCGTGCACAACAAACACACAAAGGGAGTGCACATAAAACACGTTGCCAAGGGCAACCGCACGCATGCGTGTTATCCGCGGCAACCGCACCTGAGGCAAACGACTAAGTGCCCCCAGCTGCGGTTGTCACAACACCAAAACCGCGGGTAACTGCATGCGGCTCCCAAGGAGTCACAACCAAGACCCAGGGTCGTGACAACCTGTTGATAAGACGCACCACAGGTTTAAAAGGAGGAAAATAAGAAAAAAATATATTTTTCATCAGACCTCATATCAGAGCCTTAGATCAGACCCCCATATCAAATCCTCAGATCTAACCCCCAAGACATTACATCACACCCCCATAACAGGATATCACATCAGACCCCCATATCAGGACATTACATCAGACCTCCATATCAGGACATTACATTAGACCCCCATATCAGGACATTACATCAAACCCCCATATCAGGACATCACATGAGACCCCCATATCAGGACATTAAATGAGACCTTCATTTCAGACCCTCATCAGAACCCCATAAGACCTTCTTCAGACCTCACATCAGCCCTCCATTTCAGACCCCCATACTAGGCCCCCATCAGACCTTAAAATAAAAAAACTTCTCTTACCTCTCCTGCACTGCGGCTACCCTCCGGGTCTGGCGGTCTCTTTAGAAGTCGCGCTTCCCTGTCTTCTCTGGCCGTTTCTACACTGTCACCTGACTGCATGTAGTGTTGGGTCATAGTGTGCACACAACGTCCTGACACTGTTCGCCGCCAGGACAGTGCGCCTGTGGCCCCAGGAAGGAGGGTGAGTACAGAAAGTGCTCAGAGCATTACACTCCACTCTCCCGGCACCTAATGCATACTAGTGAGCGATTCCATAATTAAAGCGCTTACTAGTATTCGCTTTATAAGACGCACAGCCATTTCCCCCGCACTTTTGGGGAAAGAAGCGCGTCTTATAAAGCGAAAAATACGGTAAATGTTATTTCTCTTTTTTTAGCAAAAGTGCTGCAGCCAGATGTTATACTTTGTCCGATAGGAAAATAAACACCCCACAAACACTATGGGGGGAGCTTACCATGAGGGTACTATATGAAGACAGTCCTGCAGGAGTCGGTGTTGGAGTATTTTGCACCAAGTGTTGTTTGTTAAATATGGTGCATCTTTAAACTTGACCCTTTAACTTTAGAAGTTACTCCAGTTTTTCTACTCCACTTTCCTACTGGAGTAAGGGTCCATTCACGCGTCCGTTTGTGTTTTGCGGATCCGCAAAACACAGATACCGGCAATGTGCGTTCTGCATTTTGCGGACCGCACATCGCCGGCACTCTCATAGAAAATGCCTTTTCTTGTCCGCAATTGCGGACAAGAATAGGACATGTTCTATTTTTTTTTTGCGGAACGGAATTGCAGATCCGCAAATGTGGATGCGGACAGCACATTCCGGCCCTATTGAAAATGAAAGGGTCTGCACCTGTTCCGCAAAATTGCGGAAATGATGAAGACCCATTTTGCGGACGTGTGAATGGACCTTAAGTTTGCAAAAAATTTTTGCAATTTTTTTTCTCAGAGAATCTTAGGGATAAATCTGGTGTGAAACTTAATAAGGCTAACACTACCCATTCCCCTATCCATTTTTGAAAACTGGAGTGAATACTATAAAAATATTATGCAACTTTTTGAAGCCAGAATTCTGGAGATCAGGGCGTGATAAATTTCCCCCTATGATTTTTCTAGTGGCATTAGTTTCCTGCTATATATTTTTTTTTCAAATCGCAGCAAGCTTTGGGTGTGCTGTTTTGTGGGGGTTTTTGTAGGTGTTTTCCCATAGATTACTGTATAGGAAAAAATGTCTGAATAAAGTTGAAGTGAAAAATTGTATGACTGCCTCCCTAAAATATGTATTTACAATGTTCATAAATCCAAAGTGCGTCAGAGGTTCAAATCTGTCCATTATAGTTTTTTTTCTTTTCATGTTCTACTTTAGTTTCCAAAAACCAAGTTTCCAAGTGTGAATGAGGCCTAACTCTGCAGAGTATACATTAGTTAGAACAGTAGTTTGTGTTTACAGGCTGAGCTTCTAACTCCAGCTGAAGACAGAACGCTGCAACCACAGCCATTTCTGAATTATGGATTGTTTTTCTCATCTAGTCACCCACCTGCATACAAATATATTCAGACATGTTACGCAAGCAGATGTGGACCCACTGTGGCATTTGAACAGATTTGACTTAGGGACACTCCTAAGGGCATTATTTAGGTGACCCTCAGTTCTTCACCCTTAAACCTCTATACAGGGATCTGGACTCCGCTGCAGGGGAATTATCAGGCCGCTATCTCTTGGAGTAGTCTCTGTTCAGTGACTGCTGAAGCACGGGGGTCAAGAGACACTGGTGAGGAGCACCAAGGGATCAGGCAAAATAGTCGCCAGGCAACAAGCCGCAATCAAGGCAGGCAGTGTACGAGCAATCCAGTACAGTCCAAATAACAGGTTAGGCACCACATGGTCATAACCAGGAACAAGAGGAGGTCAGATCAGGCAGCAATGGCTAAAATATGGAAACAGGTAGAGATTGGTACAAGGGCAGGCAAACAAGACAACGACTCACCTTTGCAGGAAACTAGCTACATATTAGGGTGGGTTCACACTAGCGTTAGGGATTCCGTTATGGCTTTCCGTTATAATATGGTTATAATGGCAAATAACGGAATGCCCAGACAGAATGCAAAACGGAAGCCTTTAAAAGGCATTCCGTTTGCTTTCCGTCCTAATAGAAGTCTATGGTAAAGCACAATGGATCCGTCCGACAGGACTTTGTTTTCCATCTTGCATAACGGGACCAAGACGGATCCGTTTTGATTCCCATAGACTTCTATTAGGACGGAAAGCAAAGGGAATACCTTTTAAAGGGAAATGGCCAGAAGAACGAATCCGTCCTTCCGTTTTATGGATTCCATTATTTTCCATTATAACCATGTTATAATGGAAAGCCATAACGGAATCCCTAACGTTAGTGTGAACCCACCCTAAGAATGCTAAAAATGTGAAAATACATTTTTTAAATACTAAGATTTTTTTTTTTGGGGTGCTAAACTAGTAAAACATTAAACAATTGAAATGAAAATCGATCAAAAAGCCATATGTACTGTACCCTAAAATTATAAATAAAAATATAGCTTGTTCCACAAAAAACAATCCTTTACACAGCTCAGTCCCCTAAAAAAAAGGTACGGCTCTAAACAAATCATTTGGTGGGTGGAATTATTTTTTTTTTATATAGATGTTTTTGGGGAATTTGTTAAACGTCTTGGTTTAAAATAAAAACAATTAAAAAAAGGAAATGTTATGGCTCTAAGTTAATCACTTCCGTAAATAAATGCCTCAAAAGCCAAAGCCTTCTCAATAGGGGAAAACTGCTGTGAAGAAAATTTGAGTGGTAAGACGCATTGTTATAAAAAAAATCCCCAAAAAGTCACAAACAACACAGCAAAAAACACAGGTGGCCAGAAAAATATATGCAGTTAGGGCTCATTCACACGACCGTGCCGTGTTTTGCGGTCTGCAAATTGCGAATCCACAAAACACGGATGCCGCCCGTGTGCCTTCCGGTAAGGAATCAGCCCAGAACTACAAGGGAGGAGCTGGTCAATGACATGAAGAGAGCTGGGACCACAGTTTCAAAGGTCACTGTCGGTAGAACACTACGCCGTCATGGTTTCAAATCATGCATTGCACGGAAGGTTCCCCTGCTCAAGTCATCACATGTCTAGTCCCGTCTGAAGTTTGCCAATGACCATCTGGATGATCCAGAGGAGGCATAGGAGAAAGTCATGCGATCAGATGAGACCAAAGTAGAACTTTTTGGTCTGAACTTCACTCGTCGTGTTTGGAGGAAAAAGAAGGAGGAGTTGCATCCCAAGAACACCATCCCTACTGTGAAGCATGGGGGTGGTAGCATCATGCTTTGGGGGTGCTTTTCTGCAAAGGGGACGGGACGACTGCACTGTATTAAGGAGAGGATGAATGGGGCCATATATTGTGAGATTTTGAGCAACAACCTCCTTCCCTCAGTCAGAGCATTGAAGATGGGTCGTGGCTGGGTCTTCCAACATGACAACAACCCGAAGCACACAGCCAGGATAACCAAGGATTGGCTCCGTAAGAAGCAAATCAAGGTTCGGAGTGGCCTAGCCAGTCTCCAGAACTAATTCCAATAGAACATCTTTGGAGGGAGCTTAAACTCCATGTTGCTCAGTGACAGCCTCGAAACCTGACAGATCTAGAGGAGATCTGTGTGGAGGAGTGGGCCAAAATCCCTGTTGCAGTGTGTGCAAACCTGGTCAAGAACTACAGGAAACGTTTGACCTCTGTAATTGAAAACAAAGGCTTCTGTACCAAATATTAACACTGATTTTCTCAGGTGTTCAAATACTTATGTTCAGCAGTGCAAGACAAAAAAATTATTTGGTGACACATACCTTCCATCCACGATGATTCCAGGTACCTTCTTACAATATCTATATTTATATCTCTATAGATATAGATATATATATATATATATATATATATATATTTATATAATGCGAACAGCTTAAACCCTGCAACACAAAGAGTAAACTAACCGACCCTAACCAACCCTATCCTGTGCCTACTGCTTAAATCTATTAATTAATTAAATCTACCTATCTAAATATATCTTCCCCCAAAACACTGTCCCTGTATTGTGTTTCTAGGTGCTGTGTCTGTGACAGGCGTGCTACATCAGTAGCATCTCTTCTTGGGACTTTTTATTATGCCTAACAGACAAGTTAATTACGTCCCTCCTGATTGGCTGTAAGGCTGACAGTAAGGTATTATGGGCAAGCCCACCATCCAGGGCCTCGACCAGGGTCATGTGTTCCTCCGTCTCCATCTTTCCTGCACTATTTCCCTCACTGGCATATTGAATATAATATGTAAAACAACAGGCACTGTTTTGCACAATTAATCTGAAATGAATCGCCAAAACTTCAGCTTCATTTGGAAGTAGAATTTATGGGAGGTTTATAGCTAATTTGATTTGTTTAGAAACAATTTGTTCATCTCCAGTGCTAGGTGTACCTCAGGGGCTTGTCTTGATGTCCCATGATGTGCTGTTAATATATGCATGATCATAACCTTTGGGGACATTGATGTTAATTTTTTAAGTAGAGGCTACTTGGCTTTGATAAGACACTTCGCTAGAACATCAGGTTTCAGTGCAGTTTTGAATTGTCAAAGAGGTTTCAATGTACATAAAGAGAAGGAGAAGGACGATACAGGGGCATATTCATGAATTCCATTGGTAAATAATGATGTTGTCACAAAATAATTACAAGTGATCAGTCAATGAGTCTTCCCAAGAAATCTCCAGGACCGTCCTGTGGTTTGTAATCTGACTTGCAGCACTTTCTTTTATCCTGTACTATACTTTTTCTGAGCTTTTGATTAAGGCAGAGGGATTTCATTCTGTATGTAAGGGTCTTTTATAACTTAACCTATGAAGAATATAATTTATTTCCTTCCTATGAGTCACCTAATCCTTAAACATTACATAGATAGACATATTTAGCTGTTTCCGCCTGAGGGCAGCCCTTGTATTATGAGGATTATTGACTTTATTTTTGCCTATGTGATGTTTTAAATCCTGGCTTTAAATTGTTTCTAAACTAAACTAAATGCAGGCAAATCCTATCTATTTAGGATAAATCCATTTAAAAAAAAAAAAAAGAAGGTCTGAGCCTAAGGCTTGTGTTTCTTAAAGGAAAAAGAGCATCTTGGAAAAGAGCACATTTTCATATACCAGTGGATAAAATTTGTGAAATTTGACAGATAATCTAGACAAAATGATCTTCTGCTATGATACTTGTGAGATGATCATAATCTTCCTTATTGGTTTCCAGAACAACAGGTCATGAAACAGAGATCAAAACCTTTGGGTGCTACTCAGTTCTGTTGCGCTAAACCTTTTTCAATTTCACATACAAACAAGGCTGTGTTAGACTTTCATTAAAGGTTTTGTGAGATTTTCATATTGATAGCCTATTCTTAGGATAGGTCATCAATATGAGATCATTAGGAGTTAGTGATGGACGAACATCTGCCGGGACGGTTCGCGAACTCGATCGCGCGAATGTGATCAAATGTTCGCGAACCGCAAGTTTGAGGCGGGTCCCATTCATTTTAATGGCAGGCAAACCTGAAAAACCTTCAGCTCATATTTGCAGCCAAGAAGTAATTACTAGAAGTGCGCAAATAGTCTTATAACATGGACAGTGACATACCAGATATATTATTCGAATTTGCAATCTCCATTCATTATTTTTTTTAATGCGAAATATTGGCAATATAATTTTCGCGCATGCGCACACCAGTTATAATTATTTTTTCCAATACCGTTTGTCACTGTGTGTAGCAGAGGGAACGCAGCAAAACAGCAAACAAATGCTGCAGTACCTAAATGCACTATATAGAAAGCATATTATTGGTATATAAAACCCTGTTTCTATCAGTTTTTTTGGAGGGCGACTGGTATATCACACCATTTATAATTATTTTTTCTAATTGCGTTTGTCACTCTGTGTGGCTGCAGTATCACTGCAGAAGCGCTTACCACTGCTGCACAATACAAATCCACTATAATATGCTTTCTATGTTAGAAAGTACAGTCCTGATCAAAAGTTTAAGACCACATGAAAAATGGCAAAAAATCATATTTAGCATGGCTGGATCTTAACAAGGTTCCAAGTAGAGCTTCAACATGCAGCAAGAAGAAATGGGAGTGAGACAAAACATTTTTTGAGCATTCAATTTAATGAAAACAACGAATAAACTGAAACAGGCTCTTTTTCAGCTGATCAAAAGTTTAGGACCACATGCCTTTAAAAGGCCAAATCTGTGCAAAGATGTGGATTCATTGTCATTTTCTGTCAGGTAGTCAAGCGTTGTGATGGCAAAGGCAAAAAAACTCTCCCTTTTTGAACGTGGTCGGGTTGTTGAACTGCATAAGCAGGGTTTCTCACAGCAGGCCATCGCTGCTGAGGTGGGACGCAGTAAGACAGTCATTTGGAATTTCTTAAATTCTTAAATGATCCTGAGGGTTATGGAACAAAAACGTCAAGTGGAAGACCCAAAAAAATGTCATCAGCACTGAGCCAGAAGATTCAATTGGCTGTCCGTCAAGACACTGGACGATCCTCAACCCAAATTAAGGCCCTTACTGGTGCTGACTGCAGCCCCATAACCATCAGACGGCATCTGAGACTGAAGGGCTTCAAAAACAAAAAACATCTTCAAAGACCTCGTCTCCTTGAATGCCACAGAACTTCTCTTTTGGACTTTGCAAGAGAGCACCAAACATGGGACATTCAAAGCTGGAAGAAAGATTTATTCTCTGATAAGAAAGAATTTAACCTTTATGGTCCTGATTGTTTCCATGACAAGCAGATCCCACCTGAGATGTTTTCTACGCGTCACAGTGGAGGGGACGCCTTAATGGTCTAGGGTGTTTTTTCCTTCAGTGGAACAATGGAGCTTCAGGAAGTGCATGGGCATCAAACGGCTATGTCCAGATGTTGCAGAGAGCATTCCTCATGACTGAGGGCCCTTGTCTGTGTGGTAACGACTGGGTTTTTCAACAGGACAACGCTACAGTACACAATGCCCGCAGGACAAGGGACTTCTTCCAGGAGAATAACATCACTGATTTGGCCCATCCTGCATGTTCCCCTGATCTAAATCCAATTGAGAACCTTTGGGGATGGATGGCAAGGGAAGTTTACAAAAATGGACAACAGTTCCAGACAGTAGACTTGGAGAAATGTTCCTACTCACCTCATGGAAACGCTTGCATCAAGCATGCCGAAACAAATTTTTGAAGTGATAAACAATAACGGCGGAGCTACTCATTACTGAGTTCATGTTTGGAAGTTGGATTTCTGTTTTGGGGGGGTTTAGTTTTTTTTGGAGGTGTGGTCCTAAACTTTTGATCAGCTGAAAAACAGCCTGTTTCAGTTTATTCGTTGTTTTCATTAAATTGAAGCTCGAAAAATGTTTTGTCTCACTCCCATTTCTTCTTGTTGCATGTTGAAGCTCTACTTGGAACCTTGCTAAGATCCAGCCATGCTAAATATGATTTTTTGCCATTTTTCAAGTGGTCTTAAACTTTTGAACTGTATATTTTAAGTATATCACACCCCTCAGTATGTCACACCTATCGATAGCACACCTATACCAGTCCTTAAAAGGACTTTTGTGGTCCTATTAGCTAGCGTTTGGTGTCCCTAACAGCCTGTTCCTGCTCCACACAGCAACCTCTCCCTACACTGGCAAAACACTGAATGTAAAATGGCGCCCAGATCAGGTTTATTTATAAGGTAGGGGGTATGTCCATGTGCTGAAACATCTCAATTGGCGGTCCTGTACCACCTAATGGATGTGTCATGTATCAAAGTTCTTCACAATGTAAAAGAATATGGCAGGTGCGAATATCGTCATATGTTCGCATGTTCAGCGAATCGCGAACGAGCAAAGTTTGCCGCAAACCGACCGCCGGGCGAACCGCAAGGCCATCACTATCAGGAGTCCAACTCCCGGCACGCATGCCATTCAGCTGTATCTATAGGATGCGGTACTCTGGTGACTGCTTAGGACTCTTCCTAGGCCATGTGACATCACGTTCATCAGTCACGTGGCATAGACACAGCTTAAACCCATTCAAGTGATTAGGGCTGAGCTGCAATACCAAGCAGGAGGCCACGGTGCTCACAAGAGCTCCAATGAGCACTGAGGCTTACTCAAACAGCTGATTGGTGGGGGTGCCGGGAGTCAGAGCCCTGACGATCTTATATTGATGACCTTTACAGAGAATAGTCCTTCAATATAAAAATGCTGGAAAACCCCTGTAACAGAAATAAATGCCAGTGTCAAAAGGGTTTTAGAATTCCATGAGACCATTCATTCTGAAAATTAGTGGTGGATCCAGATCGTTGAATTGAGACCCTTTTACGTGGGTGAAACTCAACTGAACAACATGTTCCAATTTAGACTTTTCGCTAAAGAGTGTGGTCAGAGTCTGGCTAAAGAGTGTGGTCAGAGTCTGTACTGCCTAAACGTAAAAATTTGAAAATTTTTATTTGGTAATAATCTGTCATATACACTTAAGGATTAGCACCGCACATTTAAAGATGCGTCTGCTCAGAAGCTTAGCAGGCACCATAGCCACTAGGTGCCTGCTGTTTTACACAGCAGACACCTGGACGCAATGTTGATGATTGGTGATAACACCGATCATGGATATTTAACCCCTCTTATGCCTTGATCAGTTGTGACCATGGCATCTGTGAGGGCTTTCCCCAGGAGCACTGCTCTTTTGGGACCCAAATGGCATCCTCACGCTGAGATGGAGGGAGCTGTTCTTTAGCAACCTCTGACCTTCTGCAGGCTCCAAGGGCTGCCACAACAATGTTCCTATAGAACCTTACCTTATGTAC
Organism: Bufo gargarizans; assembly: GCF_014858855.1. Lineage (NCBI taxonomy): Eukaryota > Metazoa > Chordata > Amphibia > Anura > Bufonidae > Bufo > Bufo gargarizans. Next base: position 79,363,580 of record NC_058082.1, on the reverse strand, counting down.
AGTAGATCAGAAGTCACAAAACACCTATATGTGGACTAAGTAAGCTAAGAACATTTTTTCTCAGGCACCTTCCCTGCCGATCAGCTATTTAAGAAGTCACCTGCAGTTGCAGTGACGCTGTGGCAATCTCTCAGCTTACCAAGTACAACGTCATCCATTTGATAGTGGCTGTGCTTGCTATGGCAGCTCAGCCCCATTAACTTCAATGGGGCTGAGCAGCTCATAGGTCATGCGACCAATGTACGTTACATCACATGGCCTAGACCAGGCATCTCAAACTCGCGGCCCTCCAGCTGTTGCAAAACTACAACTCCCAGCATGCCCGGACAGCCTATAGGTATCAGCCTACAGAAGGGCATTGTGGGAGTTGTAGTTTTACAACAGCTGGAGGGCCATGAGTTTGAGATGCCTGGCCTAGACTAAGCTGAGAGAAGGCTGCAGCACTATTGCTTTCTAAAACAGCTGTTAGGCGGGTGTGCCGTGTGTTGGACCCCCACCGATCAGATACTGATGATCTATCCAGAGGATAGGTCATCAGTCAAAGTCTTGGAAAACCCCTTTAAGCCAAGAAAATGTCTCCACTAAGTAAAAATACACTGGTTTAAAACAGGCATTTTTTGCAGCACAATGTCCTTTGTGTGTAATTATTTACAAGGAGCCTTTGAGGTCTCTCTCAGCCATATATTGCATCATGAATCACAAAGAACAATACACAGAGCGAGAGTCACTTCCAAATAATCATTTAAAGTGTTTTTGTTTGTTTTTCTTACCTTGTGTGGGCAAAGAATATTGACTTCCCTGGACTCAGCGATGTGTGACAGTGCTTGCAGGTAGACAGCACTGTCATAAATTCCAGAAGAAAACAGCCATGTGTGGATTATATGGTTATGGTCTGCCTTCTGTGGCTCACTTTTGAAAATCCTATTTTCTACTTTATTCATGTTGATAACTTAAAACCCAGAGGGGTTCACAGTTGTTCATGGCCATCATACGACGGGCTAATTAGTGAACTAATTAGTGAAACACGTCTATGAATGTGGAAATATAATCCAAATTCAATATCTTGTGGGAAGTGATGCAAACTCCTGTATAAATAATTTTGTTTAATACAAAAAGAGGTTTAATTATGTAGCCACTCTTTCATAAAAGCAGCTTTTTGCATCAAAGAAAAGTATTTGTGCAAGAGTTTGCCTAATTTTCTATATAAATGTAGAAAGGTGCACACTTGATTCCTATATGCGCCTAGTTGCTAATGCAGTCTGTGTGACGGCCATGTTTCCTGTTATATTATGTGTTATTTTTTTCTGTATAATATTTTCTTCTGCCTTAAACTCCATCAGAAGAGGTAATGGTTGGCAATGGTTGGCAGGAACAGGGTTAACCACCCTCTTCCTCCCCTCTTGGTAGGAGTGGTCTGGTCCTTCTTCCATCCAGGAGGGGAAGTTCCAAGGAGATGGTGAAGGAGATAGGAAGTGCATGCCTGAGCTCCTTCTCCAAGAGACCTTAACTAGTTCTCCTTTGAAACCCTTATTCCAGGGAGATAACAAGAGTGAAGAACACTACCTTACAAAAAGCTTCAGTATGCTTAGACAGTAGAGTGATCAGCAAATCCACAGCTTTACAGACCTTCAGCAGCAGGTGAGGGACTATGGCTCAGACACCCACTGTCGGGATTCGAACCTGTGACCAGCCACATCCCAGGCAGTAGCCCTGCTTACTAGGCTACCATCCTCTCTGGACATTCCTCCCTGAAACCTATTAGTTAACCTCAGTCTTGCCAAGCCTTGCTCATCACCCTTGATTCCCGACACCTGGTACTTCCCTATATAAGTCCAGCCCCTTGCACTCTAGCTTGCTGATTATTGAGCTCCTGAGCCTTGATCAAGCTTCTCCTCATCTGTTGCTCTTGCTACTGCTGGAAGTCCACTGCTGACCAGGAATTGCCTACCGACTACTCTTCTGCCTTATCCCTACCTACTGAACTGCTACCACCGTTGCCATCCGGATTGTCTGACCACGCTTACTACCTGCCTGCGGTCCTTGCCACTGGGCTCCACTCCTACCTCCAGCCAGCGGTCCTCTGACACAGGTGAGCCTGTAGGACTGTTACAGAATAATCAGCCACACTATGGAGTCCGCAATGGCCACTCTGCGTAAGCAGGTCTCTGAACTTCAAGAATTTGGTACTACATATCAGGAGAAATTTGCCCAGCTCCAAGTCGTAGTCCAAAGCCAACAGAGCGAGATTATTGAACTACAGAGGCAACTCCTGGACGTCCGCGGCACGGCTGCAGACGCCCGCATGCCACTCCCACCAAGATTCGGCGGTGATAGACGTCAGTATCGGGGGTTTCTAAACCAATGCCGCATCTATTTTCAGATGTACCCGGCCCCCTTCACCACCGAGAAGAAGAAGGTGCTATTCATGGTCAATCTCCTGACGGATGAAGCATTAGCATGGGCATCACCATACGTGGAGACTAACAGTCAGCTCCTGAACAACCTAAACAACTTCATCACCGCAATGAGCCAAGTCTTCGACGACCCCAACCGCTGTGCGACAGCCGAGGCGCGACTACATAGTCTGCGGCAAGGGAGACGCTCCGTCGCCGAATACACCGCTGAGTTTCGCCGTTGGGTCACGGACACCACCTGGAACCCAGCGGCACAGAGGAGCCAATTCCGGCGAGGCCTGTCCGAATTAATAAAGGACGAACTCGCCAGAGTTGAGGCCCCGGACGATCTGGATGACTTCATTCAGTTATGCATCCGGATAGATCAAAGACTCTCCGAGAGGAAGAAAGAAAGACTCTGGTCCTTGGACCACAGACCCACTTATTCCTTCTCTTCCACCGCCCAGCGCGACCCCCGGTCAGCAACTGAACCTATGCAGGTCGACGCTCTACGTAGGTCTCTATCCACAGCTGAGAAGGAGAGACGGCTGGCCGAAAACCTCTGCCTCTACTGTGGGGAGCCGGGTCATTTTGCCATCAAATGTCCTCATAAGATCCGAAAGACTATTGCCGTCACGGAACTAAAGGAGCAACCACAGACTCCAACCCCACCAGCAGCCCCTGAAAATAACAACACGGCGGCTCATGGATCCCACTTCATCGTCCCCATCCTCATCGAGATTGAGGGGCGACAACTCCCCTGTTCAGCGATGTTAGACTCCGGGGCGGGAGGCAACTTCATGGACCTAACCTTCGCCCGCGAAAAGAATATTCCACTGACAATCAAGGCAGCCCCCATTGACCTGGAAACCGTCGATGGATCCCCACTCTCCTCGGGGCCGGCCACTCACGAGACCACCGAACTACAACTCCTCATAGAACCAGATCACCGTGAAAAGATCCACTTCTCTCTGATCGCCTCCCCGAAGTTCCCAGTGATCTTGGGCATCCCATGGTTGGCCACCCACAACCCCTCGGTGGACTGGGAAACCCGCTGCATACGATTCCCGTCCGAGTTCTGCACGCTAAATTGCTCCCACAAACCCGTCCTTCCACCCGAAGACACCACCATCTCAAAACTATCTGTCAAGGATCTGCTACCCCCTCAATACAGCGAGTTCCAGGATGTCTGCGACAAGAAAAACGCAGACAAGCTGCCACCACACCGACCCTACGACTGCCCTATAGAACTGTTGCCCGGGGCCGAAATACCCTTTGGCAGTATCTACTCCCTCTCAGAGCCTGAACTCAAGGCTCTGAAAGAGTACCTGGACGAGGACCTGAGGAAGGGGTTCATCCGGCCCTCCACCTCTCCCGCGGGAGCCCCCTTTTTCTTCGTAGAGAAAAAAGACTCCTCCCTGCGTCCCTGCATAGACTACAGAAAGCTTAATGACATAACCGTAAAAAACCGGTACCCGCTCCCACTGAATTCCGAACTCCTTGAGAGACTCCGGGAAGCGAAGATCTTCACCAAACTCGACCTTCGAGGGGCCTACAACCTCGTCCGAATCCGCCCTGGGGACGAATGGAAGACCGCCTTCCGGACACGTTATGGTCATTTCGAGTACCTGGTCATGCCTTTCGGACTCTGCAATGCTCCCGCCACCTTCCAGCACTTCATTAACGACGTCCTCAGGGACATGCTGGATCTGTTTGTAGTCGTTTACCTGGACGACATCTTGATCTTCTCTGAAGACCTCGAGCAGCACCGCGAACACGTCCGCAGGGTACTGCAGAGGCTCAGACAGAACTCTCTCTATATCAAGCTAGAGAAATGCGAGTTTGAGCGAACCACCACTCAGTTCCTCGGATACATCATCTCCCCAGAGGGCCTAAGTATGGACCCGGGGAAGGTCCAAGCTGTGATGAACTGGCCCGTTCCGAAAAACGAGAAGGAGATACAAAGATTCATTGGCTTCGCCAACTTCTATCGGAAGTTTATCCGGAACTTCTCCAAGGTCATAGCACCAATCACCCAACTCACCAAGAAGGCAGTCCCCTTCTCCTGGACACCCGAGGCCCAGGAGGCCTTCACCAAGTTGAAACTCCTCTTCACTTCTGCCCCAATCCTAATCCACCCGAACCCCGAGCTCCCATTTACAGTCGAAGTGGATGCATCAGACTCTGCGGTGGGGGCAGTTTTGTCACAACGGACAGGGGAAAGGATGCTATTACACCCGTGCGCATATTTCTCCCGCCAGATGTCCCCCTCTGAGAAGAACTATGACATCGGGAACAAAGAACTACTGGCGATCAAGGATGCCTTCTCCGAGTGGAGACACCTGCTGGAGGGAGCCACCAACCCCATAATCGTACTAACTGACCACAAGAACCTCGAGTTCATCCGCAGCGCTAAGAGACTCTCAGCCAGACAGGCCAGATGGAGCCTATTCTTTTCCCGCTTCAACTATCTCATCACCTATCGCCCTGGATCAAAAAACGGCAAGGCTGACGCCCTCTCCAGAATGTTTTCCGAGCCCTCACAGAGTAACAAGGGCCAAAATAACATCTTGCCCGAGAGAAGGGTCGTAGGGGCCACCTACTCTAAAGAACTCCTGGGCACAATCAAAGAAGGATATGAAAATGACCCCTTCCTCTCCCACCCCACAGGCAATGTCAGCCTTACGTTTAAGAACGGTCATTGGTTTCATCAGGACCTACAACTATATGTACCAGAAATCGCACGGCTCGAAGTGCTCAAACTCAACCATGACTCCAAGGTGGCCGGCCATTTTGGCACAAGAAAGACCCAGGAGCTTCTCTCCCGCTCCTTCTGGTGGCCAACATACAGGGAGGACATCAAGAGGTACATTTCCTCGTGCACGGTCTGTGCCCGCAATAAGACTCCTCGTTCCTCTCCCGTGGGTCTGTTACAACCTCTCCCGATTCCCTCCCGCCCCTGGGGCTCGATCTCCATGGACTTTGTGGTAGACCTTCCTCCTTCAAAAGGGATGAACACCATCCTGTTCGTGGTCGACCGTCTCACCAAGATGGCCCATTTCATCCCCTACAAAGGCCTACCCACAGCCAAACAGACGGCCGATCTTATTCTCAGAGAGGTCTTCAGGCTGCATGGGATCCCGGACGACGTGGTCTCCGACCGAGGTGTACAATTTGCCTCAAAGTTCTGGAAGAACTTCTGCCTGGCGCTCGGGGTTAAAGTGAACCTGTCCTCTGCTTTCCACCCTCAGTCAAACGGGCAGACGGAGAGAACTAATCAGACCCTAGAGCAATACCTATGCTGTTTCATCTCCCACCTGCAGGATGACTGGCTTGATCATCTCCCCACGGCCGAGTTCGCCTACAACAATGCTGAGCACAGCTCAACCAAGCACAGCCCCTTCTTTGCTAACACAGGCTCACACCCGGTGTTCATTCCCCACCTACCCGTTGCCTCCACCCTCCCAGCAGTGGCCGAACGCCTAACAACCCTACAGGAGGCACAAGAGAACATTATAGACAACCTCCAGCTTGCCCAGAGGCGCTTTAAACAGGGAGCAGACAGACGTCGCAAACCCACCCCGGGCTTCCATGTGGGAGACAAGGTATGGCTGTCCACCAGGAACCTCAGATTGAAGGTCCCCTCCAAAAAATTTGCCCAAAGATACATGGGTCCGTTCCGGATCACCGCACAAATCAACGAGGTCACGTTCCGGCTCGACCTTCCGGACTCCATTAGGGTGCACCCTGTCTTCCATTGCTCTCTCCTCAAGCCATACGTGGAGAACACCTTCACAGGCCGCCACTCGCCCCCACCACCACCCGTGAGGGTACAGGGTGAAGAAGAATACGTTGTCGCAAAGATCCTCGACTCCAGGATCCACCGGGGAAGACTACAATACCTAATTGGGTGGGAGGGTTACCCTCCCGAGGATAACTCCTGGGAGCCAGAAGAGAATGTCCACGCCCCCAGACTGGTAAAAGAGTTCCACCAACGGCACCCCGGTAAGCCTGCCCCTGCGGTGCCCGGAGGTCACCTTGGAAGGGGGGGAGTACTGTCGGGATTCGAACCCGTGACCAGCCACATCCCAGGCAGTAGCCCTGCTTACTAGGCTACCATCCTCTGGACATTCCTCCCTGAAACCTATTAGTTAACCTCAGTCTTGCCAAGCCTTGCTCATCACCCTTGATTCCCCACACCTGGTACTTCCCTATATAAGTCCAGCCCCTTGCACTCTAGCTTGCTGATTATTGAGCTCCTGAGCCTTGATCAAGCTTCTCCTCATCTGTTGCTCTTGCTACTGCTGGAAGTCCACTGCTGACCAGGAATTGCCTACCGACTACTCTTCTGCCTTATCCCTACCTACTGAACTGCTACCACCGTTGCCATCCGGATTGTCTGACCACGCTTACTACCTGCCTGCGGTCCTTGCCACTGGGCTCCACTCCTACCTCCAGCCAGCGGTCCTCTGACACAGGTGAGCCTGTAGGACTGTTACACCCACCTCCTAGACCTTTTCCAGGTCAGTCTAACTCCAGACATTTATCACACCTGTGGACTCCTATCCCTACAAGTGCATGTAAGTGCCATTTAACTACCATTAGTGTTGAGCGAAGTGAGCTTCAGATGCTTCATCTGAAGTCGCTTTATTCAAAACTTCGGAATAATACTGTACGGAGATCCGTCTCCATACAGTATTAGAATGTATGGGCTCCGATGACCCGAAGTAAGTTATTTGTGAAGTCACGCGGCACTTTGTTGAATAACTTTGGTAGTTTATTTTTAAAGTGGAAAACCCCTTTAAAACTTGAAACGAACTCAGCTTTGGTTCCGAGGTACTTCGGCTAATCGGAGCCCATATATTCTAATACTGTATGGAGGCAGATCTCCGTACAGTACTATTCAGAAGTTCTGAATCAAGTGACTTCTCATGAAGCATTCGAAGCTCGCTTCGTTCAACACTAATTGCCACCTAACCAGCCACTAAAACTGATCATCTGGTGACTGAAACTGCACTTTTGTACCTTCTACTGCTGGATATTAGGGGTTAGCAAATCGACTTAGGATGCTTCATCCGAAGTCGATTCGCATAATACTTTGTTTAAATACTGTACGGAGCGAGTGCTCCGTACAGTATTAGAATGTATTGGCTCTGATGAGCCAATATATACTACAAGTTATATTTTGTACAGATTAAAGAGAGACTTTCATACTTTTCCTTCTGGCCTGATTTTTCAAACCATTTTTCTAAAGTGGGCATGGGCACAGGCAAGAGGCACAAAATAGTAAGGGGGCACAGGCAAGTGAAGAGGGTATAGAGCATGAGGCACCATATATGGGTGTATGGCACTATCTATAGGGGCACCAAGCATATAGCACTTTATACAGAGGGCACAAAGTGTGTGGCACTACCATAAGTGGAACTGTGTGTGTGTCTAGTGCTTTCCTGGACCAACATATGTTAAAACTAGACTCAACATACAATGCCTCTGTAACGCTTGTAGATAGGGACAGACACGGACAGTGAGCACTTTCCCTACCTACCTACTTGCAGTTTAAGCCCTAGATAGCAAGAACGCAACTAGTCAACGAACCCTATGCTACTAAGGTAGAGAGACAGACACACACCAGGAGTTGGGATTAAGTTCCAGACTGGGTGTGGTGACTTGGTGCTATATTGCCTGTGGCTTATAGCCTGGAGTTTAGTTGTACTACAGCTTCTGTTGGTGCTGGAGCTTTGCTTTGGTGCTGGGTATTCCATCTGCCCAGTCCTTGAGGGCCACCTTGTGGGACATACTGTCACAGTGGGGAGTAGGGGGAATCTCACCACCGAACACCGTAAGTAAAGAGGAACAGAAACTAGGCCTAGACATCGGGGAAAGGGAGCAGGGCACCTCCTACTGCCACACTAATCCTAGCCCTGACTCCTAACTGTATGAGTGGACCCAGTGTCACGGGTAGTGGGGAGGGGATAACATCAGATAACACACAGAAGGAATAGACCGGAGTCTAGGCCTCAACGCTAAGGTAGAGGGATGGTGACCTCCTAGGAATCCCTGGACCTCTTCCTGGCTCCTGCCAGTATGAGTAGACCCTGAAGGTGGAAATACTCATACACCGGAACCTGGAGACCCTGGAAGGCCCTAGGAGTGGTGACAGGGAATGAGACTACTGGTTCCTCCACAGATGAAGGAACCAGCGTCTCCCTAAAGGCCTAGACAACAACACACACAAGCGAACAACAAAATGCAAAACAAAATGCACTTAGCTTAAAGAAGAATGGAGGAGCAGGAGATCCAAAGGAACAACACACCAGCTCAACCAACTCCAGCAGAAAATATCAACCGCATGGTAAGCAATGTGAGTCAGAACTAAATAGAGCCTCATTAATGACCACAAGCTGCACCTAACAAGAGGTGTGGTCATTACCAAACAACAACACTGCAAGATGAAAACTGAGAGACTGTCAGATACCCTCACGTGCCGGCAGTCTCTCAGATATTCTCACTTCTGTCATGGAAGGGATAATGACAGTACCCCTCCCCCCTCTACAGGTGACCTCCAGACAACCAGGGCCGACTTTATCAAGATGCGCCCTGTGAAAGACCTTCACAAGGCGACTGGCATTAATGTCGGTCGCAGGAACCCACATTCTTTCCTCTGGACCATAACCTTTCCAGTGCACGAGATACTGGAGAGATCTATGGAGAATTTGTGAGCTCACTATCCTGGCAATCTGGAATTCAAGATTACCGTTCACCAAGACAGGAGCAGGAGGTAGGGAGGATGGTTCAGCAGGTTCAACATATCTTTTCAGCAATGATTTGTGAAAAACATTATGAACTTTTAAAGCCTGCAGAAGTTCAAGACAAAAAGCAACCGGATTAATAATGGCAGAGATTTTATATGGCCCAATAAACCTTGGCCCCAACTTCCAAGAACGTACCTACAACTTAATGTTTCTTGTGGACAGCCACACAGAATCACCCACTCAGGTCCGGACTGCTCATATGTCTCTTGTCAGCCGTACGTTTATACTTTTTGCCCATTTTTTTAAAATTGTTTTAAATTTTTCGCCAAATAGATGACAATGAAGAGGAAAATCTTTCCTCTTCCCGTATACCAGAAGTCAGTACCAGAAAATGTGTCAAACTGCAGATGGAACCCATATGCTCAAAAAAACTGCAAATTATCAGTGGACTCCTGTCTACGGTTAGTTATTGCAAACTCGGCCAACGACAAAATCGAAGACCACCCCGCCTGATTCTCCGAGACAAAATATCTCAAATAAGTCTCCAGATTCTGGTTAGTGCGTTCAGTCTGTCTGTTTGACTAAGTATGAAAGATTATGCAACCGAGACTTGGGCAACCTAGCTCCGGGAATAAGGTTGACGAGGCAATCATACTCCCGATGTGGAAGTAACTCTTGATCTCCACTTTCAGAGAATACATAAGAAAAATCCAAAATAAAAGAAGGTACTATTTTAGTTGTTACAACAGAAAGCGACATGCTAAGAATCTGTCTCGCTTGCCAACCGATGGTAGGGTGTGTTTGGTTAACCACGGTAAGCCTAGCACCAGAGGAGCAGGAAGACCCTCCAGCACAAAACACGAAATGGATTCTTGATGAGAATCTCCCACCTTTAGGCGAATGTCCTGCACCATTTGTGAGAAACACTTTTGTGAGAGTGGGGAGGAATCAATCGCACCAAAATATTTCCCACAGTTTTGGAGTCTAGCGCCACCTTAGCAGGCAGTAGAAATCGGGTACTACCGGTAAATGACAAAAGTAAATTCTCAGATTCTCCACCCACACTACCAAGAGTAAGAAGAGGACTAAACACATTAGTTTTCTTTCTCTCTTTTCACCTTGATGTTTAACATAAGGACATACATTAACAAAATGTCCCCTTTTACCAAAGAAAAAGCTGATTATTTTCTTAATCCTAACATTTTTATCACCAGGTCCAGGAGTGACTTTCCCCAACTGCATTGGCTCATTAGCAGACATGGGCTCAGGTGCCTCCCTACCCAAAGTGTCGGAAGAGGCCGCTTCCCCATATGATAGTGCTTCCCGAGCGAGAGAAACCTTAGATCTCTCCCTCAGGTGTCTATCAATATGTACAGCCAGAGACATGGCTGCCTCTAATGTCTCTGGATATTTGTGAAATGCCAAGGCGTCCTTCAGGTTCTCGGATAAGCCTTGACAGAATTGACTACTGAGGGCTGGGTTATGCCACTCAGTATCCGTTGCCCATCTCCTAAATTCAGAACAATAGGACTCTGCAGAAAGCTCTCTCCCTGCGGTAAGCCACGCAACTTAGTCTCAGCAAGGGAGACTTAATCTGGGTCATAGTAGATAAGCCCCAGAGCGCTGAAAAATTAATCTACCAACCAAAGGGATTAGGATCCGGTTGGCAAAGAAAAAGCCCAAGACTGAACGTCACCTTTCAGTAACGAAATATTATTCCCCACTCTTTGACTCTCGTCCCCAGAACAGTTAGGACATAGTCTAAAATATAGTATGCAGAACTCTCTGAACCGAATAAAGTTGTCACTTTCCCTGGAAAACCTATCCAGGAGAAAAACCTTAGGTTTAGGGCAGGCCTGGTCCCCGCTGCTGGAAGCCGCCACCTCTGGTCTCTGAAACTGCGAGAAAGCCGTTCGGAAGTCAGCCACCTCCAAAGACAGTCCCTGCATTCAATCGACCAGTGCAGAAACAGTATCCATCGCTTGCACTGACACAAACAAAATCATGTTTTTTTGGCGGCTGATGATGTCACGGGTAATGGGGAGGGGATTACACCAGATAACACACCGAAGTAATAGACCCGAGTCTAGGCCTCAAAGCTTAGAGAGAGGAATGGTGACCTCCTAGTAATCCCTAGACCTCTCCCTGACTTCTGCCAGTTTGATTAAAGCCTGAAGGTGGAAATACTCATACACCGGAACCTTAGCCCTGAAGACCCTGTAAGGCCCTAGGAGTGGTGGCAGGGAATAAATCTACTGGTTCCTCCCCAGATGAAGAAACCAGCATCTCCCTGAGGCAACAACACACACAAGCGAATAACAAAATGCAAAACAAAATGCACTTAGCTTAAAGAAGAATGGAGGAGCAGGAGATCCAAAGGAACAACACACCAGCTCAACCAAATCCAGCAGGAAATATCAACCGCATGGTAAGCAATGTGAGTCAGAACTAAATAGAACCTTAGTAATGACCGCAAGCTGCACCTGACAAGAGGTGTGGTCATTACCAAACAACAACACTGCAAGATGAAAACTGAGAGATTGTCAGATACCCTCACGTGCAGCCAGTCTCTCAGATCTTCTCGCCTCTGTCATGGGGGTAACCATGACACCCAGATGGTAGGAGGGCTCATACACAGGAACCTCGGTGCCTTTGATCCAGTGGGTATTATTTGTCACTGTGGTCTTACCTGCTGATCCAGTTGCCTGTCTTGCCCTTTCCTTCCATCTTGGCCGGTTGAGACTTCTGTTCACCCGTATTTTGGATGAACAGGTCATCTCTAGTTCCTGACATTATTTCCAGGGATCATGAGGGCGACTCAGGGTCTGAGGTTCCTGCCTATGAGCCCTCCTACCATCTGGGTCCACTCATACGGTTAGGAATCAGGTCCAGGATTAGGGTGGCAGTAGGATGCGCCCTGCTCCCTTTCCCCAGTGTCTAGGCCTAGTTTCTGTTTCCCTTTACTTACAGTGTTCGGTGGGGAGTTTCCCCCTACTCCCCACCGTGACAGTATGTCCCACAAGGTGGCCCTCAAGGACTGGGCAGATGGAATACCCAGCACCAGAGCAAAGCTCCAGCACCAACAGAAGCTGTAGTACAACTAAACTTCAGGCTATAAGCCACAGGCAATATAGCACCAAGTGACCACACCCAGCCTGGAACTTAACCCCACATGCACCAGAGAGAGAAGGAATCAGGAGAAAGGAGCAAAGCACACACATTCTGCATAAACAACACATTGCCCTAGGCAACCAGCATGCATGCCTAACGTATCACGGCGAACAACAACGAGACCGTGGCATAGCCGTGACACTGTGTGACCAATACCAACCACCCTTCATCTATATAAGTGGTCCATCCCTCTTCCCAGGTGCCCAAGAGTCAAAGGTCCCTGTGTCCTGCAACGGTTGCTATTGTTTGTGCCTGTGTTCCTGCATTCCTGACCAATGCTTGGATTCTGGACTTTGCTTCCTGTTTGACCCTTATCTGTTCTGTCTTGTCTCTGCTGTTGCTGACCCAGATTGCCTGACCTGTACCTGAGCCACCTTCCATGACCCACTGTTTGTTCGACTTCATCTCTGCCTCATCCTTCAGACGTGCACTGTTGCTCCTGGTTACGACTCAGCCTGTTGATTACGACTGTAGCTCTGATACCCCCTGGTCCACCTGGACCAGGTGCTTCGTGTGCCAATCCACTTCAAGAAGTTGCAACCTGGTGTTCGCCTCGAGAAAAGCCTATCCCCATCGGGTACAGTGAAGAACGAGGGGTTCACTTAAACAACGGCCTTAGAGGAGGTGGGTCACGTGGCATAGTGGGTTTACACCCACTGGATTGTGACACCAAGAACCAGGAACCTAGATAGTAAACAAGACTATCACTGGTATATGGCCAGGAAGGTGTTTAAATAAAGCACAGAGTCCCAGCATTAGAACCTGATAGGTCATGACTTAGCACTCCATTAGTAAGAACACTAGCACACAGGAATAGAGCAGCTGAGCAAGCATCCCACTACTAATTTCCTCCAACACATGCCCGTGTGGGGAAAAAGAGCGCTTCTCCTGTTGCTAAGGATGCTGTTGCTTCACCAGGGGGCGTGGCTTAGCAGAGCATCTCTCCCAGTGCCAAGGCTGGAGATCTTGCCGCTGGAGCCCAGACAGGTAGGTTTGTGACATCACCCCCTTTTAAGAGGGGCCATTGGACCCCCAACATGAGGATCAGTCTTCAATGGAAATTTGAGGTAAAACTTTCTTATTAAACAAGGAGTATGAACATTCCCAGCTGTCACCCATGTTCGCTCCTCAGCACCATATCCCTTCCAATGAATTAGGTACTGCAGAGAGCCCTGAAATCTCCAAGAGTCAAAAATTTTCTCCACCTTATACTCAACCTCGCCTAGAATTACCACTGGATAAGGAGGTTTAGGTGGAGGAATCACAGGAGGAATGTAATTCTTAGCAATCATTAAAAGCAAGGACTAAAGCCATAACAATAATAATAATAATAATAATCTTTATTCATATTTAATTAATAAATCATATATAAGGGTACTTTGACACTTGCGTTGTTTGATTCCAGCAGGCAGTTCCGTTGCCTGAACTGCCTGCATGTCATTTTTTCTGACCGATCAGGCATTTTTCAGACTGATCAAGATCCTGATCAGTCAGAAAAATGCATTGCAATACCGGATCCATTTTTCCGATGTCATCAGGCAAAACAAACTGGTATTTATTTTTTTCTAATTTTTAAAGGTCTGCACAGGCGCAGCCTGGAAGGACAGTTCTGGCATTCCGGTATTTTGAATGCCGGATCCGGCACTAATACATTCCTATGGAAAAAAATGCCGGTTTCGGCATTCAGGCAAGTCTTCAGTTTTTTTCGCCGGAGATAAAACCGTAGCATGCTATGGTTTTCTCTTTTGCCTGATCAGTCAAAATGACTGAATTGAAGACATCCTGATGCATCCTGAACGGATTACTCTCCATTCAGAATGCATAGGGATATGCCTGATCAGTTTTTTTCCGATATAGAGCCCCTGTGACGGAACTCTATGTCGGAAAAGAAAAACATTAATGTGAAAGTAGCCTAATATTTATAATTATAAATAATATTTATAATTATAAATAAAAATAATCTATAATAATCTTTAATAATAACAATAAATTACAATAAAAAGGTGAGATGCCAATAGAGGAGCAAACGTGGTTGTTAGCAAAATCAGCTAGGAGCAAAAACCTCTTCCACTCATTCTGACAGTGCAGAGGCCGGGCTTGGGGTGGCCACAACACTACACTGGGTCCCACAGACACTGTCAAGGTGTCACCACCTGTTGCTGGAAGGATAGTAAGGCATGGTGCACTGTAATGGGAAATAGGTTCAGAGATTCAGGGTCTGCAGTAAACCAGTGTGCTTCTTTACTGGAGGAATTCAGGTGCAGAACATGCTGGGGAAAGGCCTGAGCTAGCTGTCTCTCTCTCAGAAGGCTTGTACCCTGGCCAAAGGCTGGTGATCCAAGGTCTGTGGCAGAGTATCCCCGTTTCAGCATCTTTTTCTGGTCTCTCAAGTAGTCTGGCAGAGTCTCCTCCTCTAAGCACTGATCCTTAACTGTAGAACACTAGGGGCTCTGACTGCTCTCCTTACATACAGTTTCTGGCTAAACTAGAACCTTATAGTGAGAGGGATGGAGTGGAGAAACTCAGCACAAACAAATGCAATGCTACAACTCTCATCTCTCATAGACTTGCATTAGAGCTTGAAAGATACTCAATGGCAATAACACAGCAGTTTCGTCAAAACAAAAACAAGTTTTCAGACATAACAACGTAGCTAAACCAGAAATTAAAAAGGGCAGTATGTCTGGTTTTGGTGGTAAACAAGTCTGTCTTTTCCCTCCAAAACATGCTCTTCTTTAAACCTTATTGTAGCTATGGAAAATTACTAGCTTCTCATTAGAGATGGCCTTGCGGTTCGCCTGGCGGTTGTTTCGCGGCAAACTTTGCTCGTTCGTGGTTCGCTGAACATGCGAACATATGGCGATGTCCGCTGGCACCATATTCTTTTGCATTGTCCCAAACTTTGACCCATGACACATCCATCATGTGGGACAGAACAGCCAATTGATACGGTTCAGCACATGGACATACCCCCTACCGTATAAATAAACATGATCTGGCAGCCATTTCACATTCTGTTTTTTACCAGTGTAGAGAGAGGTTGCTGTGTGGAGCAGGGACAGACTGTTAGGGACATCAAACGCGAGCTAATACGGCCACAAAAGTCCTTTTAAGGACTGGTATAGTTGTGCTATCGATAGGTGTGATATAATGAGGGGTGTGATATAATATACTTTCTAACATAGAAAGTATATTATAGTGCATTTGTATTGTGCAACAGTTATATGTGGTTCTGCTGCAATACTGCAGCTAGATAGAGGGACAAACGCTATTGGAATAACTAATTGCAACTGGTGTGATATACCTGTTGCTGTGCTGCCATGCAGCTTTTACTGTCTAGCAGTTGTTATTACATGTTATGTTACTATATTATTTGGTATGATCCTTACACCCCTGCTGTTTCTGGCTAGTTGGTTGTTCCCACCCTCCATTTCCTGCTGTAACTCCATTTTGTATAGTTGTTGTGAAGAGACTGCAGAGTGAGGGAGCTGTGTAACTTCATTAGAAATTTACCTATGAAAAAGCCTCTATGTTCATATCCTTGCTACCTTGAAGCATAAAGAAGCATTGAAATTCACCTCTGGAGTCTTTATTCATTGAGTAAGCTATCTGTTAAAGTCATCATTCAACCTGCCGCACACATCCTTACAGACTGGGTCTACCAGAAGCTTGTCGCAGGTACAACCGATGCTGAGACAGAATAGTAAATTTCTAGAAGAACCCATCACCAGAAGCATTACTCTGCATATGAAGCCAGCCACCTACTGAATGCTCCATAACTGTTACAGCCTTTACTGCCAGGGATTGCTGGTCTGTGCTGTGGACCCATTTCTCTAGTAATACCAGCTTATACAAGTTTTGCCTTTATTGGGGAGCCATAAGTACCTTTTGAACTGTGCAAGGACTGTGTATCATAGCTATATCAAGTCCCAAGGATTCATCATTGTCAAGCTGTTTGGGTTGTGAATCCAATACCTGAATCTACTGAAATAACTGTATATTCCTGCCTGTTTAAAGTGATAGTGAACTGTGCACTGAACTGAGCTATCCAGTCTGAACCAGTTGCAGCACTATCTGGTTCATTGTCACAAATATCCAGCTCCTCAGCTCAGCCTGCTTACTAACAGAAGTCACTACCTACAGAGCTGAGCTCTGGCAGATTTCTAACAAGACACCAAAACTACAGCACTTATGTCTGACAGAGATCCCACAGAGTTACCTGTATTTAAACAAGATAAAGCAGAATCCTTACTTCATTCTGCTCATCCTGTTAGAGCCCCTCATCCATCCTTGAAGGCAAGGGAGGCTTATGAAGCAAGTAAGGAAGAAACATCTAGTAACCTGACTGCATTATGGGAGAAGACTTTAAGTTGTATAACAGCCACTAATGAAACTAGCAACAATTCTGAGCAATTGAACACTGCTCTCTCAAGGGTTAAGAAGGCATTTGAGAATTATAAAATACTTTCTGAGAAGTACTATTCCCTATTATCTCATTCCAAAATAGAGGAAGCTGCATTGGAATTAAAGGACTTTACTTCTACTGACCAGCAGAGGCATAGCACATATCTTGAAGCAAAGGCACAGATAGAAGGAAGGCACAGCTACATGAAACTACATCCTGTAAATCTGCTTCTTCCAGACACTCAGGAAAATCATCTAGATCTGCCCGCTCCTATCATAAATCCTCTTCTAAGTCACTGCGGTCCTGTTCTGTAAGGTCAACACTGAGCGACCAAATAGTCAAAGCTCGCCAGAAGGTTGCAGCAGCCCTGTTCTGAAAAAGAAGCAGCCATCAAAGCAGAAGCTAAACGCATTCAAGCAGAAACAGAGAAATCCTTCAGAAGAATAAAGAAAAAGAAGTAGCCTTAGCTGAATTATCTGTCTTGGAACAAGCCCTATTGGAAGAAGGAGCAGCTTGTCCCAGCTTGGCTGCTTGTCAAGACCCTGTTGAAAGGACCCTACAGTTTGTCTTAACCCAGAACCACGACAATACAGTCCCACCTACAGTTGGAGATTCTTCTCATAATCATCCAGCAAGTGGATTAGAAGGCAACGTGTTGCCAAATCAAGCTGGTCAACTACACACACCTACTAACAGAGACACTCCACAACTACTGCATGTCACAAAATCAAGTGAATCAACCTACGCAGCTCATGTGCCACCACAACCCTATGTGAATGAAGATTATAAAGACACAGCAGAAGACTACAGAATGAACTGTATACCCCCTGTGATACAGCTCTCTTCAACTTCAAATGCTCAGAGACCTTCAGACGACAGACCCTTACCTAGTTTGAACCCATCTGCAACACCTTTCTCTCCACCTACCAGCCAACATCTGATACCAACCATGGTCCAAGTCGGCGCACCATCAGTATCCCCTGTGGCTAAAAAAACCGAAAGCACCAACGCTGCAGAGTTCAGCAAGTATATGATTCGACGAGAGTTGATTACAATTGGACTGTCTAGATTTGATGACTGCCCAGAGAACTACAGAAGTTGGAGATCTACATTTAAGGCGGTAACCATGAACTTGGACATTGAACCTCAAGCAGAACTCGACTTACTAATAAAGTGGTTGGGACGTCAATCTTCAGAACAAGTAAAGAGACTTAAATCTGTTTACATTTATAACTTTAAAGCAGGCCTTTATGCTGCCTGGGAACGTCTAGAACAAGACTATGGGAGCCCCGAAGTCATTGAATCTGCCTTATTCCAGAGACTAAACGACTTTCCTAAGATCTCTGTTAAGGACAATCATAAACTTAGAGAGTTAGGTGACCTCCTTCATGAACTTGAAATTGCTAAGTTAGATCCTAGTTTACCAGGTCTTAGCTATTTAGACACTGCTCAGGGCGTAAATCCTATTGTAGCAAAGTTGCCTAGTCATCTTCAGGGAAAGTGGACTAGTGTAGGATCAAAGTATAAGTATTAACATCATGTTTCCTTCCCTCCCTTTTTTTATTTTGCAGAGTTCGTGCTGAAGGTTGCAAGATCCAAGAATGACCCAAGCTTCTTCTATCCAGATACAACCACCATTCCTTTAACTACTTCAAGGGGTATGGCAGTAAATTTAAGAATTTAAAGCATCCTATTGCAGTGAGGAAGACCGTGATAGCATCCAATGTCTTGGCTACAGACATTAAGGCAAGCAATCTTAATCAACAGTGTCCTATTCATAATACGCCACATTCTCTCTCCAAATGTCGTGCATTCAAGGACAAGCCTATTGAAGAACACAAGTCATTTCTCAAAGAGCATAATATCTGTTTCAAGTGTTGTGCATCCTCCGATCATTTAGCTAGAGACTGTAAGATCGCCATCAGATGTTCCCTGTGTAACAGTTTCAAACATGTGGACGCTCTTCATTCAGACCTGTTCAAAAGGAAACCTTCACCCGGCAGCAACCCCAAGACTACATCAGATGATGGCGGGGAGAGAACTGAGCAAAGTGCCAACCCCGTAACAACAAGGTGTACAGAGGTATGTGGAGAAGGGCTTCATAGCAAGTCTTGTAACAAGATATGTCTTGTAAGGGTTTTCCCTGAAGGATTTCCACAAAATTCCATAAAAATGTATGCCATACTCGATTATCAGAGCAATCGCTCATTGGCCAGTACAGAATTCTTTAAACTATTAAACATTCATGGAGAGACCTGGTCCTATACCTTGCAGACATGTGCAGGAAAGATCAATTCTTCTGGAAGAAGAGCCCATGGCTTCATAGTGGCATCAGAATATGAGGACATAGAGTTTCCTCTTCCAACTCTAATCGAATGTGATCAGCTACTGAACAATAGAGAAGAAATCCCCACACCAGAGGTTGCACGTCATCACCCTCATTTGAGTCACATTGCTGACTATATTCCACCACTTGACAAGGATGTTAAGATTTTAATTCTACTAGGGAGAGACATTCCTAGAGTTCATAAAATAAGAGAGTTATATAACGGTCCAGATGATGCTCCTCAGGCCCAGAAACTTGATCTTGGATGGGTGATAATAGGAGAAGTCTGTTTAGATCAATCTCACAAGCTCTTGGATGTAGCTTCCTACAAAACTAATGTTGCCTAACGGTCGATGAAATGTCCATTGCACTATTTTGTGAAGGAAAGACTTGATTTTAAAAACGAAGTTCCATATCAAGCACTCCAAGGTATAAACTGCAAGCTCACTTCTCAGAAGGACCTCGGTGATTCAGTGTACCAGACTACTTGTGATGACAACAAGATTGCCCCTTCAGTCGAAGACAAGGAGTTCATCAAGATTATGGATGAAGAGTTCTTCAAGGACAATTCCAACAGTTGGGTAGCTCCATTACCCTTCCGAGTACCAAGGCTTACTCTCCCTAACAATCGAGAACAAGCTTTAACCAGATTTGCTGCACTTAAGAAAACTCTCTGTAACAAACCTGAGATGCAAGAGCACTTTCTAGCATTTATGCAGAAGATTTTAGATAACCTTCACGCTGAGCCAGCACCAGACCTTATGGAAGGTGAAGAATGCTGGTATCTTCCATCCTTTGGAGTCTACCATCCTCGGGAAAATCAGAATAGTCTTTGACTCAAGCGCTCAGTTCCAGGGAACCTCTTTAAATAACATTCTTCTAACTGGTCCAAATCTAACGAACAACCTTGTAGGAGTGTTGATGCGGTTCAGAAAGGAACCAATTGCTGTGACCGCTGACGTCCAACAGATGTTCCACTGTTTCATAGTCAAAGAGGACCACAGAAATTATCTCAGGTTCTTGTGGCACCGCAACAATGACATTAATGATCTGGTGATAGATTATCGCATGAGAGTCCATGTCTTTGGAAATAGTCCATCTCCTGCTGTGGCAACTTATGGACTGAGAAGAACAGTGCAGGAAGGTGAAAAGGAATTCGGATCTAACACCAGGCAATTTATTGAGAGAGATTTTTATGTAGACGATGGCCTGAAATCCTTTTCAACACCTGAAGAAGCCGTCAATCTGATAAAAAAGAACTCAACAGCTCCTGTTGACTGCTAACTTAAGGCTTCATAAGATTGCATCTAATAGCAGTGAAGTAATGAGGTCTTTCGTCCAGAAGATCATGCTAAGGATTTGAAGGATTTGGACTTGGGAGTAAATGCCCTACCCACTCAAAGGAGTCTCGGTCTTCTCTGGAATATAACTTAGACACATTCACCTTTCAGGTCTCTGACGCCAAGAAGCCATTCACCAGACGAGGAGTCCTGTCAACTGTTAATAGCCTTTACGATCCCCTAGGCTTTGTAACTCCAGTTACCGTCCAAGAGAGATCCATACTTCGCCAGCTTACTGAGAGAGTGACAGATTGGGATGCCCCTCTGCCAGTAGACCTACTGCCTAAATGGGAGAAATGGAGAAACACCATGAAAGTACTGGAAGAACTTAATATCCCGCGCTGCTATTCACCCACTTCAATTTCAAGAAGTCTGAGGAAAGAGATTCACATCTTTTGTGATGCACCTATCGAGGCTATAGCGGCTGTGGCTTATCTCAAGATCATAGATCCCTCTGGGAGATCCTATGTCGGTTTTCTACTAGGAAGAGCCAAGTTAGCTCCAAAACCTGCTCACACTATTCCAAGATTAGAATTGTGTGGCGCAACCCTAGCTGTTGAAGTCGCAGAATTCCTGCAAAATGAAATGGACGCTGAAATTGATCAGGTTAAGTACTACACTGACAGCAAAGTCGTACATGGCTACATATGCAACAATGTAAGGAGGTTCTATGTGTATGTGGCTAACAGGGTAGTACGAATAAGGAAAATCAGTAGACCTGAACAATGGAACTATGTCCCGACTGATTTGAATCCCGCAGATATTGCTACGAGGTCAGTGCCAGCAGTTGTCCTCACGCAAACCATTTGGTTTTCAGGACCCAAGTTTTTAACGGACCAGTCTTCTACAAACTCAAAAGAAGATATTTATTTCCACCTGGTGGATCCAGACACTGATCCAGAAATCTGCCCTGAAGTAATAACATTGAGTTCCAACATCTGTTCAAGAAGAAACTTGAAAGTGAGACGTTTTGAACATTTCTCTTCTTGGAAAAGATTGGTGAAGGCTATAGCAAGATTGAGTCATATTGCACAGACTTTCCGCAAGCCTAATCAGACATTGTCTTGTCATGGATGGCACACCTGCAAGGAGTGACCCAATGTGTTAGAGTATGAGAAGGCAGAGTTATTCGTCATGCGTCTTGTGCAAGAAGAAGTCTTTGCAGAAGAGATTAAGTTCTTGAGAGGCAATAGACCAGTCTCAAAGAGTAGCCCACTATTCAAACTGAACCCAATAATCGACAATGAGGGCATGCTACGAGTCAGTGGACGAGTAAATAAGTCAAACTTGCCAAGAAGAGAACAGAACCCCTTGATAGTACCAAGAAGCCACCATTTGGCAACCTTGATTATCCGGCATTACCACGAGAGAGTCAGACATCAAGGAAGACAATACACAGAAGGTGCAATCAGAGTTGCAGGGTTCTGGATAGTTGGAGTGAAAAGACAAATAGCCACGATCATTCACAACTGTGTCACATGTCAGAAGTTAAGAGGTAGACAGCAGTATCAACAGATGGCTGACCTACCCGCAGACAGACTGAGTGAAGATACACCTTTTGCATATGTCGGAATCAATATATTTGGACCATGGACAGTAACGGCTAGAAGAACTCGTGGTGGTCAAGTCAACAGCAAAAGATGGGCTGTAATGTTCACATGCTTAAGGCCTCATGCACACAACCGTTTTTTTTTAAGGTCCGCAAAAACGGGGTCCGAAGGTCCGGACATGAAAAATAAAGAAAAAATCTAAGTCAAGTTTGCCATTGAAATGATAGGAAAAAACTGACACGGATCATGGACGCGGATGACAATCTTGTGTGCATCCGTGATTTTTCACTGACCCATTGACTTGAATGGGTCTGTGAACCGTTGGCCATGAAAAAAATAGGACAGGTCCTATTTTTTTCACGGCCAGGAAACACAGATCACGGATGCGGCTGCCAAACGGTGCATTTTCCGATTTTTCCACGGACCCATTGAAAGTCAATAGGTCTGCAAAAAAAAACGGAAAACGGCACAACGGCCACGGATGCACATAACGGTCATGTGCATGAGGCCTAAGTGTAAGAGCTGTACATATCGAAGTAATCGAGTCAACGGACACCTCGAGTTTTATCAATGCTCTAAGGAGATTTCTTGCTCTAAGAGGTCCCGTGAAGATGCTGAGATCGGATTGTGGAACTAACTTCATTGGTGCTTGTAGAGAGTTACAGATAGACCGACAACAAGTTGGAAGTTATTTGAGTGATCAAGGCTGCGTGTGGAAATTCAACCCACCACACTCTTCACACATGGGCAGAGCATAGGAACGCATGATTGGGATGGCAAGGCACATACTGGAATCAATGTTGCTTGATGTGAGTTCTTCACGCCCTACCCATGAAGTGCTCACCACATTTCTTGCTGAGGTTGCAGCAATAATCAACTCAAGACCGTTGACCGCCGTATCTACAGACCCAGAATTTCTGACTATCTTAACTCTAACTACATTATTGAGCCGGAAGATTGGACAGATTCCAGCGCAAAAGGGTATCTTCGATAGTGATGTCCCGAACTATTCGCCGGCGAATAGTTCCCGGCGAACATAGCTTGTTCGCGTTCGCCAGCAGCGGACAGCGTCCTGACAGCACCCCAAAAAGCCCTTTTCAGGGCTGGTACATCAGTGTGCTTTTTTTTTATTTTTTATATATATATATTGCAGTTGCCTGGCTGCCTGTGTGTGAGAGGCTGCAGGCTCAGTCATAGACAGCACTGTGTGCACAGTGCACACCAATCATACAGGGTGTGACAGAAAATACCTTGCAGATAAAAAAAAATTATATTTAATATTTTTCTGTGACATAATCACATTTGCAAGCCCGTGTGTGTCAGGCCCACACATACTGTATACTGCTAGTGGCTAGGCCTGCACTCATACCATTACAGGGTGTCATTCACTCAAATACCTTGCAGGAAAAAAAAATTATATTAAAAATTTTTCTGTGATCTAATCACATTTGTAAGCCCGTGTGCGTCAGGCCCACACATTCTGTATTGTGCCCACTGGCTAGTGTCTAGGCCTGCACTCATACCGTTACAGGGTGTCATTCACCCAAATACCTTGCAGAAAAAAAAAATTATTACATTTTTTTCTGTGATCTAATCACAATTGTAAGCCTGTGTGTGTCAGGCCAACACATACTGTATTGTGCTCACTGGCTAGTGGCTAGGCCTGCACTCATACCGTTACAGGGTGTCATTCACCCAAATACCTTGCAGAAAAAAAAATTGATTTAAAAATTTTCTGTGATCTAATCACATTTGTAAGCCCGTGTGCATCAGGCCCACACATTCTGTATTGTGCCCACTGGCTAGTGTCTAGGCCTGCACTCATACCGTTACAGGGTGTCATTCACCCAAATACCTTGCAGGAAAAAAAAATTGATTTAAAATTTTTCTGTGATCTAATCACATTTGCAAGCCCGTGTGCATCAGGCTCACACAGACTGTACTGTGCCCACTGCAAAGTACCTTGCACGCATAGTAACACTTATCTAATAAAAAATGACAGGCAGAGGCAGGCCACGCCGCAGGGGCCGTCGTGTTCGTGGTGCTGTGATTTCCACTGGCCCTGGAATAATGCCCAGTGTTCAGAGGCCACGTACCCTGAACCCAAAAAATTCTGAGAAAATAGTTGACTGGCTTACACAGGACACCCAATCTTCAACAGCTTCCGCTAAGAACCTTGACGCACCATCCTCCTCCGGCTCAGCTTTGGTCACCTGCTCTCAAGTTACCACTCTCCCCCCCCCCCCCCCCGCCGCCACCACCACCACTACCACCACAGACACCACAGCTGCTTCACTTGATCCCTTAGAGGAGTTATTTACACATCAGTTGGATGAAATTAGTGTTGCGCAACCATTATTGCCAGGGGATGTAGATAACAGGGATATGTCTCAGTCAGGCAGCATTACACACATGGACGTACAGTGTTATGATGATGATGATGATGCTGTACCCGCTGCTGCTTCCTTTGCTGAGGTGTCAGATACAAGTGAAGTGGTTGATGATGACGATGTGTCCGTGGATGCCACGCGGGTGCCTGCTCAAAGAGAAGAAGAAGAGGGGGAAAGTTCAGAAGGGGAGACAGAGAGAAGGAGGAGACAAGTTGGAAGCAGGGGGAGGTCGTCGCAAGGAGCTAGTGGCACAGTCAGACAGCATGTATCGGCACCCGGGGTCAGCCAGACAGCACGCCAATCAACGCATGCTGTTGCCACCACCAGAATGCCGTCATTGCAAAGCTCAGCAGTGTGGCATTCTTTTTGTGTCTCTGCCTCTGACAACGGCAATGCCATTTGCAACCTGTGCCAAAAGAAACTGAGTCGTGGGAAATCCAACACCCACCTAGGTACAACTGCTTTGCGAAGGTACATGATCGCACATCACAAACGCCTATGGGATCAACACATGATGACGAGTAGAAGTAGCACACAAGTTCAAAGCCACCATCCTCCTCCTGGTCCAGCATCTTCAGCCACGTCAACCACTGCTGTCCTCCTTGCCCCCTCTCAACCACCCGCCACTCCGCCTCTCACCTTCAGCAGTTCCATCTCATCTGCCCACAGTCAGGTGTCTGTAAAGGAAATGCTTGAGCATAAGAAGCCAATGTCACAGAGTCACCCCCTTGCCCGGCGTCTGACAGCTGGCTTGACGGAAATCTTAGCCCACCAGCTTTTACCATGCCAGCTGGTGGAGTCTGAGGCCTTCAAAAAATTTGTCGCTATTGGGACACCACAGTGGAAGGTACCAGGACAATTTTTTTTTTTTCTAATAAGGCAATCCCAAACCTGTACTCAGTGATTGAAAAGGAAGTCATGGCATCTCTGGCATACAGTGTTGGGGCAAGGGTCCATCTGACCACTGATACCTGGTCTGCAAAGCACGGTCAGGGCAGGTATATCACCTACACTGCGTATTGGGTCAACCTGCTGACGGCTGCCAAGCATGGAATGCGTGGCTCTGCAGCGGAGTTGGTGACACCACCACGACTTGCAGGCAGGCCTACTGCCACCTCCTCTACTCCTCCTACTCCATCCTCTTCCATAACCTCCTCGGCTGAGTCCTCTTCTGCTGCGGCGTCTGGCTGCACATCAACTGAATCCCCCCAGCTCCCCAGGGGCTATTCTACATCCCGGATATGACAGTGTCACGCTGTCTTGGGGTTGACTTGCCTGAAAGCAGACAGCCACACCGGACCAGCACTCCTGTCTGCCCTGAACGCACAGGTGGATCAGTGGCTGACCCCGCACCAACTGGAGATTGGCAAAGTGGTGTGTGACAATGGAAGCAATAGGAATAGTACTAGTTAAGACACCACTCATATAGGGTGTCACAGCACATTGCTCCGTGCACGTGCAGTGCCCCAACTTGGGAGTAAGAGGACTGACCAAGCTGCTTTTTCCATCTCCCGGTTCCTAAAATCAATTCAGTTTGGTGTATCAGAGTTTGGTCTGTCACTGTGAAGGCAGTCGAAGGTACCCGGCCTAAATTTTTTTTCACAAAAGGCAATCCCACCCTTATATGGGACGTAACAGGGATTAAATTGATGAGAATAGTACTACAGAAAATAGCACTCATATCGGGTGTGACAGTAAATTGCACGGCGCAGACGCAGTGACTGTGGTTTGGATTCAAACAAAGGGGAGGGAGACAGCGTTTTTTTAACCATCTCCCTGTTCGAAAAATCTATTTAATAAATTGACCCCAGATTGGGGACATAACAGGGATTAAACTGATGAGAAGAGAGAACTACAGGAAATACCACTCATATCGGGTGGGACAGTAAATTGCACGGCGCAGACGCAGTGACCGTGGTGTGGATTCAAACAAAGGGGAGGGAGCCAGCAATTTATTAATCATCTCCCCGTTCGAAAAATCCATTTAATAAATGGACCCCAGATTGGGGACGTAACAGGGATTAAACTGATGAGAAGAGAGAACTATAGAAAATAGCACTCATATCGGGTGGGACAGTAAATTGCATGGCACAGACGCAGTGACCGTGGATTCAAACAAAGGGGAGGGAGACAGAGTTTTTTTTAACCATCTCCCTATTCGAAAAATCAATTCAATTCACCTTTCCGGGACCCTTGGTGTTGTACGTGGCTGGGTGGAGGAAGAAACCTTCAATGACATCAACGGGACATGGCTAGCTTGGTATCCAACCTTGTGCAAATGGGAAGTTTGCGGTTGGGCAAATGGACTGTTTGCGGTTGTTTGCGGTGCATTAAAAGGGGAGTTTGGTCTGTCAATGTCTGTGAAGCGGGCGTAACCCTTACACTACCTGATCGATACAACATCATACCTGATCGTATACACACACTGGATGTTTTAAACCACGTTGTTCCAAAAAAAATTGGATTGTTAGGTGATTTATGCCCTTTATGGATTAAAATCCAACTCTGCGTCAACTATGTAATTTTTCATGCGAGTTTTGCCATGGATGCCCCTCCGGCATGCCACAGTCCAGGTGTTAGTCCCCTTGAAACAAATTTTCCATCACTATTGTGGCCAGAAAGAGTCCCTGTGGGTTTTAAAATTCGTCTGCCTATAGAAGTCAATGGCGGTTCGCCCGATTTGCCCATTCGCGAACATTTGTAGAAATTCGCGTTTGCCGTTCGCGAACGGAAAATTTTATGTTCGCGACATCTCTAATCTTTGATGAAAAGGACATATATAAACGTCAGTGGAGATACGCTCAATACCTTGCAGATTGTTTCTGGGACAGATGGAGGAAGGAATACCTCACACTTCTTCAAGGACGCAAAAAGTGGCAAACCCAGAAGCCTAACTTAAAGGAAGGGGACCTGGTCCTGCTAAAAGACCAGCAAGCTCATCGGATCCAGTGGCCAGTTGGTCTTATTACAAAGGCCATTACCAGTGATGATGGAAGAGTCCGAAGTGTGGAAGTCAGGATCGTTAAGGATAGGGCATCAAAAACCTTCCTGAGACCAGTCACCGAGACAGTCCTAATTATGCCTGCTTTCAAAAATTCTGATTCAGCGTTATGTGAAGGAGTCACTTAAGACCTTTAATATAGCTAGCTTATAGACTTGAGAAGGTTAAATAGCATGTTAATGTGTGCAATGTTAATAGTATTTTAAAATAAAACAATGTAGTGTATAGTGGCATCTCACGATACCAGGCGGGGAGTGTGCTGCCATGCAGCTTTTACTGTCTAGAAGTTGTTATTACATGTTATGTTACCAGATTATTTGGTATGATCCTTACACCCCCTGTTGTTTCTGGCTAGTTGGTTGTTCCCACCCTCCATTTCCTGCTGTAACTCCATTTTGTATAGTTGTTGTGAAGAGACTGCAGAGTGTGGGAGCTGTGTAACTTCATTAGAAATTTACCTATGAAAAAGCCTCTATGTTCATATCCTTGCTACCTTGAAGCATACAAAAGCATTGAAATTCACCTCTGGAGTCTTTATTCATTAAGTAAGCTATCTGTTAAAGTCATCATTCAACCTGCCGCACACATCCTTACAGACTGGGTCTACAAGAAGCTTGTCGCAGGTACAACCGATGCTGAGACAGAATAGTTGCCCCACCCCCCCCCAAAGAAAAACTGATTGAGATACCACAGCTAGATAGAGGGACAGACGCTATTGGAATAACTAATTTCAACTGGTGTGATATACCTGTTGTCCCGAAAAAAAAAAAATCTGATTGAGGGTTGTGATATACCTATAATATACCTTCTAACATAGAAAGTAAATTATAGTGCATTTGTATTGTGCAGCAGTTGTATGCGATTCTGCTGAGATACCGCAGCTAGATAGAGGGACAAACGCTATTGGAAAAAGTAATTGCAACTGGTGTGATATACAGTACAGACCAAAAGTTTGGACACACCTTCTCATTCAAAGAGTTTTCTTTATTTTCATGACTATGAAAATTGTAGATTCACACTGAAGGCATTAAAACTATGAATTAACACATGTGGAAATATATACATAACAAAAAAGTGTGAAACAACTGAAAATATGTCATATTCTAGGTTCTTCAAAGTAGCCACCTTTTGCTTTGATTACTGCTTTGCACACTCTTGGCATTTTCTTTATGAGCTTTAAGAGGTAGTCACCTGAAATGGTTTTAACTTCACAGGTGTGCCCTGTCAGGTTTAATAAGTGGGATTTCTTGCCTTATAAATGGGGTTGGGACCATCAGTTGTGTTGTGGAGAAGTCAGGTGGATACACAGCTGATAGTCCTACTGAATAGACTGTTAGAATTTGTATTATGGCAAGAAAAAAGCAGCTAAGTAAAGAAAAACGAGTGGCAATCATTACTTTAAGAAATGAAGGTCAGTCAGTCCGAAAAATTGGGAAAACTTTGAAAGTGTCCCCAAGTGCAGTCACAAAAACCATCAAGCGCTACAAAGAAACTGGCTCACATGCGGACCGCCCCAGGAAAGGAAGACCAAGAGTCATCTCTGCTGCGGAGGATAAGTTCATCCGAGTCACCAGCCTCAAAAATCGCAGGTTAACAGCAGCTCAGATTAGAGACCAGGTCAATGCCACACAGAGTTCTATTAGCAGACACATCTCTAGAACAACTGTTAAGAGGAGACTGTGTGAATCAGGCCTTCATGGTAGAATATCTGCTAGGAAACCACTGCTAAGGACAAGCAACAAGCAGAAGAGACTTGTTTGGGCTAAAGAACACAAGGAATGGACATTAGACCAGTGGAAATCTGTGCTTTGGTCTGATGAGTCCAAATTTGAGATCTTTGGTTCCAACCACCGTATCTTTGTGCAACGCAGAAAAGGTGAATTGATGGACTCTACATGCCTGGTTCCCACCGTGAATCATGGAGGAGGAGGTGTGATGGTGTGGGGGTGCTTTGCTGGTGACACTGTTGGGGATTTATTCAAAATTGAAGGCATACTGAACCAGCATGGCTACCACAGCATCTTGCAGCGGCATGCTATTCCATCCGGTTTGCGTTTAGTTGGACCATCATTTATTTTTCAACAGGAGAATGACCCCAAACACACCTCCAGGCTGTGTAAGGGCTATTTGACCATGAAGAAGAGTGATGGGGTGCTGCGCCAGATGACCTGGCCTCCACAGTCACCAGACCTGAACCCAATCAAGATGGTTTGGGGTGAGCTGAACCGCAGAGTGAAGGCAAAAGGGCCAACAAGTGCTAATCATCTCTGGGAACTCCTTCAAGACTCTTGGAAGACCATTTCAGGTGACTACCTATTGAAGCTCATCAAGAGAATGCCAAGAGTGTGCAAAGCAGTAATCAAAGCAAAAGGTAGCTACTTTGAAGAACCTAGAATATGGCATATTTTCAGTTGTTTCACACTTTTTTGTTATGTATATAATTCCACATGTGTTAATTCATAGTTTTGATGCCTTCATTGTGAATCTACAATTTTCATTTTCAAACTTTTGGTCTGTACTGTACCTGCTACCAGCAAATACTCATTAAGGGGTTCTATATACCTGTTTCCAGTATATCAATCCCCTCTATCAAAATTTTGTGGAAACAGGTATATAGAACCACTCAATTTATATTTGGTGGAAGCCGGTATATCAATCCCCTATTGATATACCGGCTTCCACCAAATATAAATTGAGGCCTGCGATACACCGGCTTCTACCAAATATTGATTAAGGGGTTTAATATACCTGCTTCCACCAAATACTTATTAAGGGGTTCTATATACCTTTTTCCACAAAATTCTGATAGAGGGGATTGATATATCGTCTTCCACCAAAAATTGATTGAGGCCTGCGATACACCATCTTCCACCAAATATTGATGAAGGAGTTTGATATACCAGCTTCCACCAAATACTCATTAAGGGTTTCTTTATACCTGTTTCCACAAAATATTGATAGAGGGGATTGATATACCGGCTTCCACGAAATATTGATTGAGGCCTGCGATACACCGGCTTCCACCAAATTTTGATTAAGAGGTTTGATATACCAGCTTCCACCAAATACTCATTAAGTGGTTCTATATACCTGTTTCCACAAAATTTTGATAGAGGGGATTGATATACCGGCTTCCAACAAATATTAATTGAGGCCTGTGATACACCAGCTTCCACCAAATAATGATTATGGTATTTGTTTTATCGTCTTCCAGCAAATACTCATTAAGGGGTTCTATATACCTGTTTCCACAAAATACAGATAGAGGGGATTGATATACCAACTTCCACCAAATATAGATTGAGGCCTGCGATACACCGGCTTCCACCAAATATTGATTTAGTGGTTTGATATACCAACTTCCAACAAATACTCATTAAGTGGTTCTATATACCTGTTTCCACAAAATTTTGATAGAGGGGATTGATATACCGGCTTCCACCAAATATTGATTAAGGCCTGTGATACACCAACTTCCACCAAGTAATGATTAAGATATTTTATATATCGTCTGCCAGCAAATTTTCATTAAGGGGTTCTAGATACCTGTTTCCACAAAATACTGATAGAGGGGATTGATAATCCGGCTTCCAACAAATCTTGATTGAGGCCTGCGATACACCAGTTTCCACCAAATATTTATTAAGAGGTTTGATATACCAGCTTCCACCAAATACTCATTATTGGGTTCTATATACCTTTTTCCACAAAATACTGATAGAGGGAATTGATATATCTTCTTCCACCAAAAATTGATTGAGGCCTGTGATACACCAGCTTCCACCAAATATTTATTAAGGGGTTTGATATACCAGCTTAGATCCAAATACTCATTAAGGGGTTCAATATACCTGTTTCCACAAAAGTGTGATAGAGGGGATTGATATATCGGCTTCCACCAAAAATTGATTTAGGCCTGCTATATACCATCTTCCACCAAATATTGATGAAGGGGTTTAATATACCAGGTTCCACCAAGTACTCATTAGGGGGTTCTATATACCTGTTTCCACAAAATACTGATAGAGGGGATTGATATACCCACTACCAACAAATATAGATTGAGGCCTGCGATACACCGCCTTCCACCAAATTATGATTAAGTGGTTTGATATACCAGCTTCCACCAAATACTCATTAAGTGGTTCTATATACCTGTTTCCACAAAATTTTGATAGAGGGGATTGGCATACAGGCTTCCAACAAATATTGGTTAAGGCCTGTGATACATCAACTTCCACCAAGTAATGATTAAGGTATTTGATATATCGTCTTCCAGCAAATACTCATTAAGGGGTTCTATATACCTGTTTCCACAAAATACTGAGAGAGGGGATTGATATACCGGCTTCCAACAAATATTGATTGAGGCCTGCGATACACCAGTTTCCACCAAATATTGATTAAGAGGTTTGATATACCGGCTTCCACCAAATACTCATTAATGGGTTCTATATACCTTTTTCCACAAAATACTGATAGAGGGAATTGATACAGTACAGACCACAAGTTTGGACACACCTTCTCATTCAAAGAGTTTTCTTTATTTTCATGACTATGAAAATTGTAGATTCACACTGAAGGCATCAAAACTATGAATTAACACATGTGGAATTATATACATAACAAAAAAGTGTGAAACAACTGAAAATATGTCATATTCTAGGTTCTTCAAAGTAGCCACCTTTTGCTTTGATTACTGCTTTGCACACTCTTGGCATTCTCTTGATGAGCTTCAAGAGGTAGTCACCTGAAATGGTCTTCCAAGAGTCTTGAAGGAGTTCCCAGAGATGTTTAGCACTTGTTGGCCCTTTTGCCTTCACTCTGCGGTCCAGCTCACCCCAAGCCATCTCGATTGGGTTCAGGTCCGGTGACTGTGGAGGCCAGGTCATCTGGC
The DNA here is from genome assembly GCF_014858855.1 of Bufo gargarizans. Taxonomy (NCBI): domain Eukaryota; kingdom Metazoa; phylum Chordata; class Amphibia; order Anura; family Bufonidae; genus Bufo; species Bufo gargarizans. The sequence goes on along the minus strand of NC_058082.1, from coordinate 79,331,355 downwards.
GCAGCACCCCATCACTCTCCTTCATGGTCAAATAGCCCTTACACAGCCTGGAGGTGTGTTTGGGGTCATTGTCCTGTTGAAAAATAAATGATGGTCCAACTAAACGCAAACCGGATGGAATAGCATGCCGCTGCAAGATGCTGTGGTAGCCATGCTGGTTCAGTATGCCTTCAATTTTGAATAAATACCCAACAGGGTCACCAGCAAAGCATCCCCACACCATCACACCTCCTCCTCCATGCTTCACGGTGGGAACCAGGCATGTAGAGTCCATCCGTTCACCTTTTCTGCGTCGCACAAAGACACGGTGGTGGGAACCAAAGATCTCAAATTTGGACTCATCCGACCACAGATTTCCACTGGTCTAATGTCCATTCCTTGTGTTCTTTAGCCCAAACAAGTCTCTTCTGCTTGCTGCCTGTCCTTAGCAGTGGTTTCCTAGCAGATATTCTACCATGAAGGCCTGATTCACACAGTCTCCTCTCAACAGTTGTTCTAGAGATGTGTCTGCTGCTAGAACTCTGTGTGGCATTGACCTGGTCTCTAATCTGAGCTGCTGTTAACCTGCCATTTCTGAGGCTGATGACTCGGATGAACTTCTGCAGCAGAGGTGACTCTTGGTCTTCCTTTCCTGGGGCGGTCCGCATGTGAGCCAGTTTCTTTGTAGCGCTTGATGGTTTTTGTGACTGCACTTGGGGATACTTTCAAAGTTTCCCCAATTTTTCGGACTGATTGACCTTCATTTCTTAAAGTAATGATGGCCACTCGTTTTTCTTTACTCAGCTGCTTTTTTCTTGCCATAATACAAATTCTAACAGTCTATTCAGTAGGACTATCAGCTGTGTATCCACCTGACTTCTCCACAATGCAACTGATGGTCCCAACCCCATTTATAAGGCAAGAAATCCCACTTATTAAACCTGACAGGGCACACCTGTGAAGTGAAAACCATTTCAGGTGACTACCTCTTGAAGCTCATCAAGAGAATGCCAAGAGTGTGCAAAGCAGTAATCAAAGCAAAAGGTGGCTACTTTGAAGAACCTAGAATATGACATATTTTAAGTTGTTTCACACTTTTTTGTTATGTATATAATTCCACATGTGTTAATTCATAGTTTTAATGCCTTCAGTGTGAATCTACAATTTTCATAGTCATGAAAATAAAGAAAACTCTTTGAATGAGAAGGTGTGTCCAAACTTTTGGTCTGTACTGTATATCGGCTTCCACAAAAAATTGATTGAGGCCTGTGATACACCAGCTTCCACCAAATATTTATTAAGGGGTTTGATATACCAGCTTACATCCAAATACTCATTAAGGGGTTCAATATACCTGTTTCCACAAAATTTTGATAGAGGGGATTGATATACAGGCTTCCAACAAATATTGATTGAGGCCTGTGATATACCAGCTTCCACCAAATAATGATTAAGGTATTTGATATATCGTATTCCAGCAAATACTCATTAAGGGGTTCTATATACCTGTTTCCACAAAATACTGATAGAGGGGATTGATATACCTACTTCCACCAAATATTGATTGAGGCCTGCGATACAACGCCTTCCACCAAATATTGATTAAGGGGTTTGATATACCAGCTTCCACCAAATACTCATTAAGGGGATCTATATACCTGTTTCCACAAAATACTGATAGAGGGGATTGATATACCTACTTCCACCAAATATTGATTGAGGCAAGCGATACACCAGTTTCCACCAAATATTGATTAAGAGGATTGATATACTAGCTTACATCCAAATACTCATTAAGAGGTTTGATATACCTGTTTCCACAAGATACTGATAGAGGGGATTAACATACTGGCTTCCACCAAATATAGATTGAGGCCTGCGATACACCGGCTTCCACCAAATATTGATCAAGGGGTTTGATATACCAGCTTCCACCAAATACTCATTAAGGGGAGCTATATACCTGTTTCCACAAAATACTGATAGAGGGAATTGATATATCGGCTTCCACCAAAAATTGATTGAGGCCTGTGATACACCAGCTTCCACCAAATATTTATTAAGGGGTTTGATATACCAGCTTACATCCAAATACTCATTAAGGGGTTTGATATACCTGTTTCCACAAGATACTGATAGAGGGGATTAATATACTGGCTTCCACCAAATATAGATTGAGGCCTGCGATACACCGGCTTCCACCAATTATTGATTAAGGGGTTTGATATACCAGCTTCCACCAAATACTTATTAAGGGGTTCTATATGCCTCTTTCCACAAAATTCTGAAAGAGGGGATTGATATATCGGCTTCCACCAAAAATGTATTTAGGCCTGCGATATACCATCTTCCACCAAATATTGATGAAGAGGTTTGATATACCAGCTTCCACCAAGTACTCATTAAGGGGTTATATATACCTGTTTCCACAAAATACTGATAGAGGGAATGATATACCGACTTCCAACAAATATAGATTGAGACCTGCGATACACCGGCTTCCACCAAATATTGATTAAGTGGTTTGATATACCAGCTTCCACCAAATACTCATTAGGTTGTTCTATATACCTGTTTCCACAAAATTTTGACAGAGGGGATTGATATACTGACTTCCACCAAATATTGATTGAGGCCTGCGATACAACGCCTTCCACCAAATATTGATTAAGGGGTTTGATATACCAGCTTCCACCAAATACTCATTAAGGGGATCTATATACCTGTTTCCACAAAATACTGATAGAGGGGATTGATATACCTACTTCCACCAAATATTGATTGAGGCAAGCGATACACCAGTTTCCACCAAATATTGATTAAGAGGATTGATATACTAGCTTACATCCAAATACTCATTAAGAGGTTTGATATACCTGTTTCCACAAGATACTGATAGAGGGGATTAACATACTGGCTTCCACCAAATATAGATTGAGGCCTGCGATACACCGGCTTCCACCAAATATTGATCAAGGGGTTTGATATACCAGCTTCCACCAAATACTCATTAAGGGGAGCTATATACCTGTTTCCACAAAATACTGATAGAGGGAATTGATATATCGGCTTCCACCAAAAATTGATTGAGGCCTGTGATACACCAGCTTCCACCAAATATTTATTAAGGGGTTTGATATACCAGCTTACATCCAAATACTCATTAAGGGGTTTGATATACCTGTTTCCACAAGATACTGATAGAGGGGATTAATATACTGGCTTCCACCAAATATAGATTGAGGCCTGCGATACACCGGCTTCCACCAATTATTGATTAAGGGGTTTGATATACCAGCTTCCACCAAATACTTATTAAGGGGTTCTATATGCCTCTTTCCACAAAATTCTGAAAGAGGGGATTGATATATCGGCTTCCACCAAAAATGTATTTAGGCCTGCGATATACCATCTTCCACCAAATATTGATGAAGAGGTTTGATATACCAGCTTCCACCAAGTACTCATTAAGGGGTTATATATACCTGTTTCCACAAAATACTGATAGAGGGAATGATATACCGACTTCCAACAAATATAGATTGAGACCTGCGATACACCGGCTTCCACCAAATATTGATTAAGTGGTTTGATATACCAGCTTCCACCAAATACTCATTAGGTTGTTCTATATACCTGTTTCCACAAAATTTTGACAGAGGGGATTGATATACTGGCTTCCACCAAATATTGATTAAGGCCTGTGATATACCAACTTCCACCAAGTAATGATTAAGGTATTTGATATATCGTCTTCCAGCAAATACTCATTAAGGGGTTCTATATACCTGTTTCCACAAAATACTGATAGAGGGGATTGATATACCGGCTTCCTACAAATATTGATTGAGTCCTGTGATACACCAACTTTCACCAAATATTGATTAAGGGGTTTGATATACCTGCTACCAGCAAATACTCATTATGGGGTTCTAAATACCTGTTTCCACAAAATACTGATAGAGGGGATTGATATACCGGATTCCACCAAATATAGATTGAGGCCTGCGATACACCAGCTTCCACCAAATATTGATTAAGGGGTTTGATATACCGGCTTCCATTAAATACTCATTAAGGGGATCTACATACCTGTTTCCACAAAATACTGATAGAGGGGATTGATATACCGACTTCCACCAAAAATTGATTGAGGCCTGTGATACACCAGCTTCCACTAAATATTGATTAAGGGGTTTGATATACCAGCTTCCACCAAATATTGATTGAGGCCTGCGATATACCTGCTTCCACAAATACTGCTCTTCTATAGGGACTTTGTCACAGGGTCATTTTGAATATGACAGGTAGAGGAGGAGGCAGGCCATCCCGCAGGGGTGGTAGGGGTTGGGCAGGTGCAACAGGCCAGAGCCTAAGTGGGAAGTTGGAGAAGGTGCATGCGATTACGTCAAAGGACACACTGAGTTGGTTGAGTGGCTCACTCAGCCTTCCGCTTCTGCACCCTCCTCATCCTCTGTATCTACACCCTCCTCACTCTCTGCTGTGTGCACCCCCAAAGGCACCACCACCACCATAGTCCCTCCACTCGAGTCAAAGGAACTATTTTTCCATCCATTCCCAGACCTTACCGACGCGCAGCCAATCTTTTCATCGGATCAGGAAGAGGAGGTAGCAACAGCCGCCAGCGGTCTGACGACAGTACCCAGATCAGCTCAAGGAACTCTGCAGTGTGGGATTTTTTTAACATGTCAGCTGCTGACAATAGTGTTGCCATTTGCAGCCTGTGCTGTCAACGCATAAGTGGCAGTAAGCCCAACACTCACCTAGGGACCACCACCTTAAGAAGGCACCTGGCCTCCCATCACCGAGCCCATTGGGAGCAACACCGTCAGAACCCACAAAGCTACACTACAGGCGCTCCACGTCCTGCCTCTTCTCCTTTTCCTCTCTCCTACCATTTGTCCTCCACTCCATCTTCCTCTGTGCCGTCGTCACGTTCATCTGGCAAAAGGCAGGCTTCCGTGGCCCAAATGTTCAAATTAAAAAAGTTGATGACGCCGGATATCCCTCTTTCCCAACGGCTGACCGCTGGCTCGTCAGAACTGCTAGCCCACCAACTTCTGCCATGCTTCTGTCCACTGGTGGACTCAAAGGCTTTTAGAAAACTTGTTTCCATTGGCACACCGCAATGGAAAGTCCCCGGAAGGAAATATTTCTCCCACAAGGGCATGCCAGATCTATATGGCCATGTTCAGCGACAAGTGAATGTATCTCTGGCACACTGTGTCGGTGACAAGATACATCTGACCACAGACACGTGCTCTAGGGAAGGTACATAACTTTTACTGCCCACTGAGTGAACCTTCTGACGGCTGTCAAGCATGCAACCCTTGGCACCCATGTGGATTTGGTGTTACTGCCACAGATTGCATGCAGGCCTGACTCTTCTTCTCCTCCTCCTACTCCATCCTCCAGCTAATCCTCGGCTGACAACTGCTTTTCCACTGCTACTGCCTCTTCCGCTGCACCCCAAGCTCCCAGAACCTATTTGATGTGCCAGGTGAGACGTTGCCATGCTGTGCTGCGGCTGTTGTACCTGGAAGCCAAGAGCCACACCAGTCCTGCACTGCTTTCCTCTCTGCAGTCACAGGCCGATCAGTGGCTAACCCCGCTCAATTTGACAGTTGGTAAAGTGGTGTGCGACAACGGTGCCAATCTGCTGAGCCCTCTGAAACAGGGCAAAATGACACACATGCCGTGCATGGCACACGTCCTGAACTTAGTCGTGCAGAGATTTGTTGCTAAATACCCCGGGGTCCAGGACGTCTTGCGGCAGACCAGGAAAATCACTGGCCATTTTAGAAGATCTTACCTGGCCATGGCTGGTCTTGATGACGTTCAGCGGCCCGTCAGGCGTCTGATTTGTGACTGCCTGACGCGCTGGAACTCCATCTTGTATATGCTTGATAGGCTGCTCCAGCAGAAATGTGCCATTAACGACTACCTGTAAGAACTCTGCAGCAGGACAGGTTCTGGGAGCTTGTTTTTGTTTCACCGGGCCAGTGGCTGCTCAGACTTCTGCGGCCATTTGATGAGATCACCAAACTGGTCAGTCGCAGCCAGGGTGCCATCAGTGACATTGTACCTTACGCCTTCTTTCTGAAGCATGCATTGCATCGTGTTATTGATCAAGCCATCGAGGAGCAAGAGCTGGAAGATGAGGAAGTCACAATGCTGAATTAATTCCCGGGGGGGCTACTCGATCTGAGACAAGTCAGCAGGAGTCTGAAGAGCAGTCAGAGGAGGATGGTGGTTGGGGGAAGGAGGAGGAGCAAGAAGAGCAGGCTTTAAACGTTTCAGGAATCCCTGGTGTTGTCCGTGGATGGGGGGAGGAGACAGAGGATGACATTCTCCTGGTTGTTGAGCAGGAGCCAGGGCGCTCCACCACTTCCAATTTAGTGCAAATGGAGCCTTCATGCTCCAGTGTTTGAAGACGAACCCCCGTATAAAAAGCATAAAGGGCAAGGACCAGTACTGGGTGGCAACGTACTTAGACCCCCGGTACAAACACAAAATGGTGGACATGTTACCAGCATCACAGAGGGCTGTCAGAATGCAGAATTTCCAGGCCTTGCTGCGAGAGATGCTGCATTCTACTGTTGCGGGCGCTGGCAGAGGAATTTCCACCCACAGAGAAACAGTCCTACCACGCATGCAAGAAGAGGGCGGTTTGAAGAAGTGTTGGTCACTTCAGATATGAGATCATTCTTGCAGCCAACCCATCGAAAGCCACCCTCCGGATCAAGCCTCAGGGAACGCCTAGACCGACAGGTGTCTGACTACATCAGGTTAACGGCCGATGTGGATGCTCTGAGAAGCGAGGAACCCCAGGACTACTGGGTATGCAGGCTTGATCTGTGGCCAGAGCTGACACAATTTGCCATGGAACTCTTGGCTTGCCCCTCCTCGAGTGTCCTGTCCGAAAGGACATTCAGCGTAGCTGGGGGTATCGTGACCTATAAGCGCACTCGACTAGCTCACAACAGTGTGGACTACCTCACATTTCTAAAAATGAATAAGGCATGGATCTTGGAGAAGTTCAACACCTATGACAACCACGTCTAATAGAATTTCCTCACGCCAGTCCACACATATCCGCCACCACCCAGAACAAGGAATGGTCCCTGTCTTATGTAAAGACAGCGACATAAAAAGCCTTTTCTGTCCGGTGAATGCCTAATGTTTGGGGCCTGTACTCCACTGGCCTACAATAAAATTGTTATACCTCCAGCCACATAATCACTTGATCTTTTCTGTACGGTGAATGCCTTATTGTTGGGGCCTGTACTCCACTGGCCTGCAGTAAAATTTATATCCAATGACCGTCTAATATACTTCCAGCCACAAAATCACTTGATCTTTTCTGTACGGTGAATGCCTTATTGTTGGGGCCTCAGAGGAATACTACACTTGTGACGACCACGTGTTATCAAATTTCAATTATTATTATTTGGGGTTTATTCAAGAGGGGGGATTTGGTTAGCCATGTTTTTAATCCAATTTTATATTTTAAACATATGCATTTGACATGTATTTGTACTGGCCTACAGTAAAATTGTTATCCAATGACCGTCTAATATACCTCCAGCCACATAATCACTTGATTTTTTCTGTCCGGTGAATAATAATATAATAATAATAATCACAATTTCTTTTATGTCAGGTGAATCCCTAATTTTTAGGGCCTGTACTCCCGTCCCATGGCCTAAAATAAAAAACATTTTAGGCTCCAGCAGGGCACATTTTTGAGAATTTCCCTTTAAGACGCATTAAAATGGCCCCTGATTAAAATACATATTTTTGTGGGAATTTTTGTCATTGATCCCCTTCTGGTATGTCACTGTCCATGTTGTGGGACTATTTGTGCACTTCTAGTAAGTATTTGGTGGCTGAAAATATGACCTGAAGGTTTTCCAGGTTCGCCTGCCATTAAAGTGAATTGGGCCTGCCGCGAACTTGCGGTTCACAAACATTTGATCGTGTTCGCACGATCGCGTTTGCGAATCGTCCCGGCCGATGTTCGTCCATCACTACTTCTCATTATTAGCTAGAAAGTCCCAAAAGTGTCTCAGTGTTCATTAACCCTTTGCCATACAAATACAGTGCAAATGAACAAAATATATCACAATATACATATAAGATGCAGTTAGACGATATTGGACAGTATAAGTCAATGTAGGTTAACCCTTAAAAGTAAAATAATGTAAGGCTACTTTCACACTAGCGTTTTTTGAGGATCCGTCATGGATCTGCAAAAAACGCCTCAGTTACAATGATACAACCGCATGCATACGTCATGAATGGATCTGGTTGTATTATGTCTTTTATAGCAATGATGGATCCGTCTTGAACACCATTGAAAGTCAATGGGGGACGGGAACACCATTGAAAGTCAATGGGGGACGGATCAGCTCTCTATTGTGCCAGATTGTGTCAGAGAAAACAGATTCGTCCCCATTGACTTACATTGAGTGCAAGGAAGGATCCGTTTGGGTCTGCTTCGTCAGGCGGACAGCAAAACGCTGCAGGAAGCGTTTTGGTATCCACCGCCAGAGCGAAATGGTGACTGAACGGAGGCAAACTGATGCATTCTGAGCAGATCCTTTTCCATTCAGAATGCATAGAACGGCAAAACTGATCCTTTTTGGACTGCTTTTGAGAGCCCTGAACGGATCTCACAAATGGAAATCCAAAATGCTAGTGTGAAAGTAGCCTAAGGAGTTGATGACTTTGCATAGAGGAAACGTGCAAATGTCCACAAATGTCCAGACTTCAAAGTATCCCTGCTCCAGGGCACTACAACAGTCAGAAACAAAGCATCTTAAAAACTGCTCCAAAACCTGGTTGATCCATTCAGTTTGTTCATTTGTCTCAGAATGGAATGCAGATGAAAATGAGAGTTTGATCCCTAATTTGTCACTAAATTCCCTCCAGTATATCGAGACAAACTGGACATCTCTATCTGAGAATATTGTCGACAAATAAAGCAGCCAATTCTTTGGTGTTGCAAAGTTTCTTCAATGGAATAAGATAACACATCTTAGAGAACCTATCAATGACCACCAAGACGACCGTCTTTTCCCGGGAGGGTGAAAGGTCCATAAAGAAATCCATTCAGATGTAGGTCCATGGTCTCTGTGACATGGGCAATGGGCAAAGTAAACCTGCAGGACGTCTCCAGGTTACTTTTGCCCTAGCACACACATCACATGCAGAGGCAAAGGCAACCACATCTCGTAACCAAATAAACCTTAAGCAGGCTTTGGAGAAGTAATGTTTAGTCCCAGTAATACCCGGATGACCTGCCAGTACAGAGCAATACAATTCCTACAAAACCTTAAGACGAAGATTTGAAGGACAAACTACATGATAAGGCTTCCGCTTTCACATTAACGGACCCAGGACAAAAAGTAACAATAAAGTTAAACCAGATAACTAGGATTCAAGTGTTTAGCAGTATCCAGATAAATCAAGTTTTTGTGATCCATAAGCACTGTGATTTGGTGCTGAGCCCCCTCTAAGAAGTGTTGCCACTCTTCAAAGGCCCATTTGATGGCCAACAGTTCTTGATTGCCAATATCAGAATTCCTCTCGGCAGAGGAAACATTTCTGGAGAAAAATGTGCATGGTTGCAAATTAGTTAGTGAAGATCCCTGCGAGAGTAAAGCACCCACTCCTACCTCAGAGTCATTCACCTCAACAATGAATGGTTTGGTAACATCCGGCTGAATGAGTACAGGTGCATGAATGAAGCTTCCTTTAAGTGTATCAAAGGCGGACACTTCCTTAAGAGACCAATGGAGAATATCTGCCATTTTCCTGAATGAAGAGAAGATGAGAGAATGAGAGAAGATGCCTCCTTGGCCAAATTGGAAAGATAGCTCAGATAGGCACCATATTGCCTATTCCTCTTTATATGCAGACTTGGGAAAATTGTCTATATAACTGGTGCCTAAATTTGCAAGTGCCTGTGTATATCACCCGCTAAATTGTTTCAGTAAAGTACAGTTGACATGGTCTAGAAAGAGCAGCTTCATCATTTTGCATCATCCTCATCTACACTGCCATAGCACTGCACTGTGGCACTTCCAGGGAGCCTGCCTAGAACACCAAAATGGATCAACTCCAAGGGCACCGCAATCACCGACAGGCAGGAGGTTCCAAAACAAGCTGTGCCCTAAGGTGAAGAAAAGGTGCGCCCTTCCCTTTACCGCATGCCCCAGAAAACACCAGAGGGGGGACCGCCAGAATGAGTATTATTGTGGAGACAGCATGGTACTACTGCAACTTACTTTGCAATGTCCACAAACAACAACACACTCAGAGGTTCACCAAATCGGCATACTGTGGTGCCTAACGTCAAGAATGAAACTGTAACTCATGGTAGAAAATGGAATACGTGGTACTCACCATCTGATAGATAATATCTCTTCCTTTATTTTGCAACAAGCGATACATAGTGAATGAGTATAACAGGCGACGGTCGTGCACACAGAACTTCCTCTGGCCTGCACCTTTACTCAAAAAGACACATCCTCATATACACGTCACACAAATGCATGTAAATATTGACAGGTGAGTAACATGCTTATGTCATTGTTATCATTTAACCTTAACGGTCCCAAGGCTCTCATTCTCATTATAATTTTAGCTTCCTTCTGTAATAATATCTTATCTCTATTCCCTTCTGCCTTTGGTGTTGTTACTTTCTACAGGCCTAAAAATTGCATTTGTTTAATTTCACCATTATGAATCCATATCATGCGGTCCATCAATCTAGGTGACCCTGATTTAGTCACCAATGACAGTACCTGTTTGCCAAACTGTACTTGCATGGGCCTAATGGTCTTCACTATATGGAAGAAGCCACATGTACAGATCATAGCATACACCAGATAGTGTGATTTACAGGAAATCACATCATGTATCATGAACTCACAGCCATCCAATTGGAGAACACAAACACATCACAGTCTATCACAAAAACTGCATTGTCCATAACTATAATTTCCTCCTGGTTGTTATCCCTTTAACCAATTGTGCTCTTTCCCAGTTAATGGTGTCTCAAACCAACCCTTCACAAGGACATCCCTTAAGTTCTTAGTCAGTGTAACATAACGTGAATTCAAAAGATTTGAGAATGAATAAGCTTACATGGGCTAAGTGAATAAATATATTTACTAAGTCTGATTAAATATATGATAACACAAACAAATCACATACTGAATAATAAAAAGTAAAAACATAAGTAGCCGTTGATCATTCTATAACACATGGCTATCTACCACATTATAACACATGACTGACACCCTAGGGTGTACACGAGATAGGGCAAATCAATACTTACATCATACCTAGGATGAAGTTCTTGGTAGAGTCTCCTGAATGAATATGTGCCACAGAGTTTAAACCTGTTTGCCCCTCCTCCAGTGTGCAGCACCCATGTTTCTGAGATCACTCAGGAATGTGGTCGTATCAGCACAGTGGGGGATGGGTACTAGATTTACAAGGCGCATAATTACAGAGAATGATAATAATAAAAGGGAACAGAATTAAAGAGACAGGACCAATCAGTACTTAAAAAATACCCTTACAATACCGTCCGTCTAAATAATTTAAGTGGCTAACGATCAGCTGCCTATTTAAGCATAGGGTCACCGGCAATAATATGCCAGTTCTTATAGATCAATGTCTTTACAGATACAGCCGAGTTAAACTTGATGTTTAACACGTTAAGTAAAAAATGGCACAAAAAGGTTAACTTGCTCTTTTACTTTATTTTAATGGCTTTTGTCACAAGATGGCATGAGTTAACACTGTGACGTGTTATCAGAGTCAATTTTTGATTGGCTACATCTGTACTTTGTCTGATACTGGGCTAAATGGAAAAGAAAAAATCTTCTGTCATGATTATAACTATTATTATTTTTCTTTTTCTCAGAGATATATGATCCTTGTCTTGAGCCTGAGACAACGAATCCTTCATCAAATCTCCGGGATAACCTCTCCTTCTAAAACGTTCACAAACTTCACAATCACATAATATACCAGCTTGTTCTTCAAACTTCTGATCATCACTATTACAGATGAGCGAATTTAAAAAAAAATTGATTTGGCCGATTCAGCCGGTTTGATGCAAATTTATTTGTGGCGAATCGCACAAAAAAATGGCCATTTCCTGGCTGCAGAGAGCCTTTATAGTGGTGTAGAATCTGCCTTGCCATTTCTTTTCTATCCTACGAAAATGCGAGTGATATATCAGGATCAAGCTCATTTCTTTAACCAACCAGACGAAGTACGGGACTGGTTGGACGGTAGGGGGATAGGCTCTTGATTTATTTTTATTTTTTTCTCGACACTTAATGGAGACAGTATGGGGGGTGGACAGGTGAAGGGATGGGGCTGTAGTGTAAAAGGTTAGCAAACTATTCGGTTTGTCTGATTAAGCGGGGGGCTGGGAGGGGGTGGAATGGGGTTGGGGGGAGGAAAATGGGCGTTGGTTGGGTGGGCAGATGGGGTCCCTGTGGTCGCCACAGTGTGCTCTCTCTCTTTTCCCCTCCCTTTACCCGCCTCCGTGGGGGGTCCTGAAGGTGACATCATTATATAAGAAAGATCATGAATAGAATATTGACATGGAACATACGTGGAATGGCCAAGAGGGCTAAGCGGGTGGTCATGTTTGATGTAGTCGTGAGACATCTTCCCGCAATAGTATGTCTTCTAGAAACACATCTTACAGATAAGAACATCAACTATGCGAAAAGGATATGGGCAAAATATGACTACCACGCTTGCTGCGCAGCGTATTCCCGGGGTGTTAGTGTTTATGTCCATAGAAATATGGATTATACTCCAATCGCCCAAAGAATTGATAGAGAGGGTAGATTTGTTTTCCTTCGTTGTTATTTAAATGGCACCGCCTGTATATTGGCATTTGTTTATGTCCCTCCTCCCTTTTCTATGTGTGTTATGTCATACCTGGCGGACTTTATTAGCTCCACTGCAAGATGTCCAGTTTTGGTAATTGGAGACTTTAACGATGTTATGGATTTGAAGAAAGACAGATACTCTAAGGATCATCCCTATAATCTAGATCGGGATCAATTAACATCATTAAGAATGGTCTCCCGGGAAATGGCATTGACAGACATCTGGCGATACCTATATGGGGAAAAAAAGTATTCTCTTGCTTTAGTCGGGCAAACACCATCATGTCCAGAATGGATTTAGCTTTGGCTAACCCCGACCTCTTAGACTGTGTAACTAAAATGAAGTATGAAATACATACGATATCTGACCACTCCCCAATCGTAGTCACGATAAAAATGGGGAATGTCAAAAAGAAAAAATGGAGCTTCACACTAAATCCCCACTGGATTAAGTTAGTTAGCGATCAGGAAAATATAACAAGGGAGATCCGTGAATTCTGGCTACTGAACATTCCGTCTGCCCCTATGCACATAGTATGGGATTCCTTTAAAGCGTTCTTACGGGGAGTGTACATAGCCAAAATAAACTGGAAAAAGAAAGAATATGCAGAAAAAGAACTAGCTCTTAAAAAAAGGGTGCAGGATTTACAGGGACAGTTAGTTAATAATAATACTACTGTACAATCACAGTTTGAGGAAGCTAGACTGGAGTATAAAAATGATTTATTTTAAAGGGCTCAACATGGGGTCTTTTTTACAGGAGCTAAATATTTTTTCTCAAGCAGGGAAACCTCTTGTCACTTTTGATCCAAAACCAAAAAAATATTAACAGAATAAAAAATATTAGATTGGGAAATGGAGAGATAACCACGCGCCCGGAGGAGATTGAGCGAGAATTTGTTAAGTACTATAACACCTTATATACAAGCAATAAAAACCAGCATGACGGAGACGTTGAAAAGTTCCTGGAGAACATTAACCCCTTCACGTCTGCAATCTGTATATATACGTGATAGCTGCACATACCCCGTGCAGCTACCACGTATATAAACGTTCTGGCAGCTCTTTAATCCAAGCGCTGCAAAGCGCTTGGATTAAAGCTTCTGCCCCTGCCCTGTATGCTGTCACGGACAGCATACAGTGCAGTAATGCCGGCAAGGGACCAATCAGAGTGGCCCCTTGCCGGCAATCGATCCGATTGGTTAGTCTGTGCAGACTAACCAATCGGATCGCGGCAGTGTTAAAATGCCGGTTTCAGGCTCTGATCTGCGCTCTGCAGATCAGAGTCTGAAAGCAGATAGTGTAACTCATGCCCCCCGATCTGTGCCCCTCCAAGCACTTAGTGCAGATCTGTGCCCCCTCATCTGTGCCCCTCATCTGTGCCCCGCTGATCTGTGCCCATCTCCTGCACTTATGCGGTCCGCCGCCTCCCCGCCCCCTGCATTAATTTTCAAGCCGCCCCTCCTGCCCCAGCCTCCCTCGATATTATGGGCAGCCTCCCGGAACCCCCCTCTTTCATGCGCTGCCCCCCCGATCCCCCTGCTGTGTGCGATGGCGGCGGCTCAATTACTGAGCCGCCGCCATCAGCAGAGAGTGTCAGCTCTATGCTGACACTCTCCTGTAACCCCTATAGATGCCGCGGTTGCGGCATCCATGGGGTTAACAGAGGGAGGGAGCTCCCTCTCTCCACCATCGGGGCTGCAGCGCTGTGATTGCAGCACCCGATGGTTGCCATGACAACCGGACGCTTTGCAAAAGCGTCTGGTTGCCATGGCAAAGGCGTCCAGTGCTGCCACCTACAGGCAATCTGGAAGTACTATACTTTGCAATGCAAGAGCATTGCAAAGTATAGTACAACTATCAGCCCCACTGGATCTTCAAGATCCAAGAGGGAACTGATAAAAAAAAAGTGAAAATAATAAAAGTAAAAATAAATAAATAAATAAAAATGTAAATTAGAAAAAAGAAATTGCCTTTTCCTATAAAAAAAATGAAAAAATAAAATAAAATACACATATTAGGTGTCGCCGCATCCGTAACGACCATCTCTATAAATATATCACATGATAGACCCCGTCCGATAAACACCATAAAATTAAAATTAAAAAAACTGTGCCAAAAAAGCTATATTTGTCACCTTACATCACAAAAAGTGCAACAGCAAGCGATCAAAAAGGCGTATGACCCCCAAAATTGTACCAATCAAACCGTCACCTCGTCCCGCAAAAAATGATACCCTGATTAAGACAATCGCCCAAAAAATAAAAAAGCTATGGCTCTCAGACTATAGAGACACTAAAACATCATTTTTTGGGTTTCAAAAATGCTATTATCGTGTAAAACTTAAATAAATAAGAAAAAGTATACATATTAGGTATTGCCACGTCCGTAACGATCTTCTCTATAAAACTATCACATGACCTAACTCCTCAGATGAACGCTGTAAAAATAAATAAATGAAAACTGTTCCAAAACAGTCAATTTTTGGGTCACCTTGCCACATAAAGTGTAATAATGAATGATCAAAAAATCCTATGTACCCAAAAATGGTACCAATAAAAACCTCAACACTTTCTGCAAAAAACGAGCCCCTGCACAAGACGATCGGCACAAAAATAAAAAACATATGGCGTTCAGAAAACCAATCCAGCACAATTTACCTTCCAAAAACCATATGGCATTCCTTTCCTTCTGCGCCTGCCGTGTGCCCGTACAGCAGTTTACGACCACATGTGGGGTGTTTATGTAAACCGCGGAATCAGGGTAATAAATTATGAGTTTTGTTTGGCTGTTAACTCTCAATGTGTTAAAGAAAAAAAATATATAAAATGGAAAATCTGCCAAAAATGTGAAATTGTGAAATTTCATCTCCATTTTCCTTTAATTCTTGTGGAACGCCTAAAGGGTTAACAAAGTTTTTAAAATCAGTTTTGAGTAACTTGAGGGGTGTAGTTTCTACAATGGGGTCATTTATGGGGGTTTCCACTATGTAAGCCCCACAAAGTGACTTCAGACCTGAACTGGTCCTTTAAAAAGTGGGTTTTGGAAATTTTCATAAAAATTATAAGAATTGCTTCTAAACTTCTAAGCCTTCTAACGTCCTAAAAAAATAAAATGACATTTCCAAAAAGATGCCAACATAAAATAGACATATGGGGAATGTTAAGTAATAAATATTTTATTAGGTATCACTTTCTGTTTTAGAAGCAGAGAAATTGAAATTTGGAAAATTGTGAATTTTTCCACATTTTTTGTAAATTTGGGATTTTTTCCTAAATAAAGGTGAAATATATTGACTCAAATATATGACTATCATGAAGTACAATGTGTCACGAGAAAACAATCTCAGAATGGCATGGATAAGTAAAAGTGTTCCAAAGATATTACCACATAAAGTGACGCATGTCAGATTTGAAAATTTTGACCTGGACATTGGGGCATCAATGACCCTTGGTCATGAAAGGGTTAATCTCCCTAAATTAACAGAGCGGGAGTGTAAAATATGAAATCGACCTATAGAACTAAAGGAATTATCTGAGGCTGTTAGGACCATTCAGGGAAACTCCTCTCCGGGGACTGACGGGATCCCGTTTGAAATCTATCGCCAACATGGGGACAAAATCCGGCCAATGCTATTACAGGTTCTTAATAATACCTATCAGACAGGTCCGCTACCTGCATCTCTATATGAAGCAGTGATCACACTTATTTAAAAAAAAGGGTAAGGATGAGAGAGAGATTGGTGCATACCGCCCGATTTCTCTCCTGAATACAGACTATAAAATCTGTGCAAAAATATTTGCTAACAGATTAAAGGGAGTTATCGATAGGTTAATTGACCCTGACCAGACCGGATTTATACCCAAGAGATTGGTACAAACTAGTATACGAAGAGCTTTTCTAAATATGCAGGTTGAGCAGAGGGGTGGGTCCCGCTCCATCCTGTCATTAGACACCGAGAAGGAGTTCGACAGGGTGGAGTGGGAATATCTCTGGAAAGTAATGTATAGGATAAATATGGGCAAATATTTTATTAAAGTGGTTCAGATCCTATACAATGATCCCAAGGCCAAAATTAACATGAACGCAGTATGGTCGGAGCAAATGAAGCTGCACAGAGGAACTAGACAGGGATGTCCCCTCTCTCCCTTGTTGTTTGCTTTATTTATAGAACCACTGGCAGCTAAAATAAGAGCGGATGAGGGGATTTCCGGTTTTGGTATGAAGGGGACCTTTGATAAGATAAGTATGTATGCAGACGACATTCTGATCTTCTTGGAGAACCCAATACTGCAGCTGCCATATCTCATGGAACTAATAAATAATTTTTGCGATATTTCTGGATATAAAGTCAACTTGGCAAAATCAGTATTGTTACCACTCAATCAGGAAAACCCACCGAATTCCCTAGGAATTAGGGTATAAAAAACTGCGGAATCTATGGAATATCTGGGTATAAAGTTAAGTGCAAACATATTAGATTTTGTGAGATTGAATGTCACCCCCCTGTTGACTAGATGTAAAAGCAAAATTGGGGTTTGGCAGAAGTTACCTCTTGGACAGGCGAACAGAATCACATTAATAAAAATGATTTTGCTTCCCCAGATTCTGTATATATTGGCGGCCTGTCCAGTTTGGACAGAGGATCGTTTCTTCAACCACTTAGAACGACTGCTGAATGACGTAATCTGGGGGAGAAAAAGGGTAAAACTTAAGCAAAAATATCTCTGGTTAGCGGAGGAAGACGGAGGTCTATCGGTCCCTTTTTTTCACTGGCCTCTGAAGTCCAGTGGATAAAGTCAGGGGGAAATAATATAAAATAATTTTTGGAACAGGGTTTTAACGGCCCAAAATACGATATATTCAGCATATTGGAGACAGGATTTATTCAAAACAAAGGGAAAAAATGCCCAATATGTCGAATGGTGGACTTGTCTTGGGGAAAGATAAAAAAAAAATTGGGGGAATTTTGAACACTTCAAATTTCTCACCTTTGTGGGGTAATGGTAATATTGCAGAATTTCAGTTAATTATTGATTATAAATACTGGGTAAATTATGGTAATATTTATGCATCACAGTTAGTAAAGAATGGGAGAATAAGAGCACTAAAAGAACTATGTCCTGGAATAAATATAGACTTAATGAGCCACTACCGGTATCACCAATTGAAACATGCATTTGAAGCTACACAAAATAGGGAAAATTTTACTACAACAAAACACAAATTTATACAATCACATGACATCAAGGGTGACCAATTCTCAGGTGTATAGGATATTAAGGAAGGGAATGGGGAAAATACTAAAGTTCAACAGCGAGGAAAAATGGGCAAGGGATATAGGATCAAATACAATTGAATGGGGTAACATATATAAAAATATAAAAAAAAGACATGATATCTAGCAATTTTAGGATCATCTACTTTAATATTATTCATAGAATAGATCTGACTCCAATGTTGCTTAGTAAGATCTATAAAGAACGAGAATCAAAATGTTGGAAATGTAGAGAAGAGTCCACTGACTACATCCATTTGATATAGACCTGCTCAAGTATGCAATCTTATTGGCGAGAGTTCTTTGATTTCCTAAGTGTAGAGTCCCTAATATCCCTTCCATATAAATTGGAAGTGGCCGTGTTTGGCTGTTTTACATCACTAATTAGGGAAAATGAGAAGAAAAGGGTCTGGACAAGAGGTCTTATGGCGGCAAAAGTTATTATCGCAAGAGAGTGGGGAGCAAAAAGAGCACCTAGCATTAGGGAATGGAAAAACCTTCTGGCAAGGATTGAGAGATATGAAGCATTTGCGTCGGGCGCTAAATGAGTGCCATTGCCGCCTAGATCGGGGGTGGGCGAGGGGGGAGAGATTGGAGCGACTATTGGCGATGTCCACCGGGATGACCATCAAGGGGGGGGCTACGGGGGATACGTTTGGACAGACAGTGGGAGAGCTGAGTTTAATGTAATATGGAATTGAACAGGGAATGTATGAATTTTCCAAAACAGCTTATGATTATGTATTAGATCTACATTTTACTTTCTGTTCAATCTGATATATAATTTATTATGTCTGCAATGTTGCCAGAACTAGTATAGATGCACTCAGATTCGGTACTGCCAAATTGATTTTTTTAACCCCTTAAGGACACAGCCCTATTTCACCTTAAGGACCAGGCCATTTTTTGCAAATCTGACCAGAGTCACTTTAAGTGCTGATAACTTTAAAACGCTTTGACTTATCCAGGCCATTCTGAGATTGTTTTTTCGTCACATATTGTTCTTCATGACACTGGTAAAATGAAGTCAAAAAAATTATTTTTTTTGCACCAAAAAATACCAAATTTAACAGAAATTTGGAAAAATTAGCAAATTTCAAAGTTCCAGTTTCTCTACTTCTGTAATACATAGTAATACCCCCAAACATTTGGATGACTTTACATTCCCCATATGTCTACTTCATGTTTGAATTATTTTGGGAATGATATTTTATTTTTTGGGGATGTTATAAGGCTTAGAAGTTTAGAAGCAAATCTTGAAATTTTTCAGAAATTTACAAAAACTCAATTTTTAGGGACCAGTTCAGGTCTCAAGTCACTTTGCGAGGCTTACATAATAGAAACCACCCAAAAATGACCCCATCTAAGAAACTACACCCCTCAAGGTATTCAAAATTGATTTTGAATACGTTGTTAACCCTTTAGGTGTTGCACAAGAGTTATTGGCAAATGGGGAGGAAATTTGAGAATTTTATTTTTTTGTCTAATTTTTCATTTTAACCCATTTTTTCCACTAACAAAGCAAGGGTTAACAGCCAAACAAGATGGTATCTTTATTGCCCTGACTCTGCCATTTACAGAAACACCCAATATGTGGCCGTAAACTACTGTACGGCCACACAGCGGGGCGTAGAGTGAAAGGTGCGCCGTTTGGTTTTTGGAAGGCTGATTTTTATGGACTGGTTTATTTACACCATGTCCCATTTGAAGCCCCCTGATGCACCCCTAGAGGAGAAACTCCCTAAAAGTGACCCCATCTAAGAAACTACACCCCTCAAGGTATTCAAAACTGATTTTACATACGTCGTTAACCCTTTAGGTGTTGCACAAGAGTTATTGGCAAATGGCGATGAAATTTGAGAATTGCATTTTTTTGCCTAATTTTCAATTTTAACCCATTTTTTCCACTAACAAAGCAAGGGTTAACAGCCAAACAAGACTGTATCTTTATTGCCCTGACTCTGCTGTTTACAGAAACACCCCATATGTGGCCGTAAACTACTGTACGGCCACACAGCGGGGCGTAGAGGGAAAGGTGCGCCGTTTGTTTTTTGGAGGGCTGATTTTTATGGACCGGTTTTTTGACACCAAGTCCCATTTGAAGCCCCCCTGATGCACCCCCAGATTATAAACTTCATAAAAGTGACCCCATCTAAGAAACTACACCCCTCAAGGTATTCAAAACGGATTTTACAAACTTTGTTAACCCTTTAGGTGTTGCACAAGATTTAATGGAAAATAGAGATACAATTTCAAAATTTCACTTTTTTGGCAGATTTTCCATTTTAATTTTTTTTTTCCAGTTACAAAGCAAGGGTTAACAGCCAAACAAAACTCATTATTTATGGCCCTGATTCTGTAGTTTACAGAAACACCCCATATGTGGTCATAAACCGCTGTACGGGCACACGGCAGGGCGCAGAAGGAAAGGAATGCCATACGGTTTTTGGAAGGCAGGTTTTGCTGGACTGTTTTTTTTTTACACCATGTCCCATTTGAAGCCCCCCTGATGCACCCCTAGAGTAGAAACTCCAAAAAAGTGACCCCATTTTAGAAACTACGGGATAGGGTGGCAGTTTTGTTGGTACTAGTTTAGGGTACATATGATTTTTGGTTGCTCTATATTACACTTTTTGTGCGGCAAGGTAACAAGAAATAGCTTTTTTGGCAGCGTTTTTTATTTTTTTATTTACAACATTCATCTGACAGGTTAGATCATGTGGTAATTTTATAGAGCAGGTTGTCACGGACGCGGCGATACCTAATATGTATACAATTTTTTTTATTTATGTACGTTTTACACAATGATTTCATTTTTAAAACAAAAAAAATGTTTTAGTGTCTCCATAGTCTAAGAGCCATTGTTTTTTCAGTTTTTGGGTGATTATCTTAAGTAGGGTCTCATTTTTTGCGGGATGAGATGACGGTTTGATTGGCACTATTTTGGGGTGCATATGACTTTTTGATCGCTTGCTATTACACTTTTTGTGACGTAAGATGACAAAAAATGGCTTTTTTTACACCGTTTTTATTTTTATTTTTTTACGGTGGTCACCTGAGGGGTTAGGTCATGTGATATTTTTATAGAGCCGGTCGATACGGACGCGGCGATACCTAATATGTATACTTTTTTTTTATTTATGTAAGTTTTACACAATGATTTCATTTTTGAAACTAAAAAAATGATGTTTTAGTGTTTCCATAGTCTAAGAGCCATAGTTTTTTCAGTTTTTGGGCGATTATCTTAAGTAGGGTCTCATTTTTTGCGGGATGAGATGACGGTTTGATTGGCACTATTTTGGGGTGCATATGACTTTTTGATCGCTTGCTATTACACTTTTTGTGACGTAAGATGACAAAAAATGGCTTTTTTTACACCGTTTTTATTTTTATTTTTTTACGGTGGTCACCTGAGGGGTTAGGTCATGTGATATTTTTATAGAGCCGGTCGATACGGACGCAGCAATACCTAATATGTATACTTTTTTTTATTTATGTAAGTTTTACACAATGATTTCATTTTTGAAACAAAAAAAATGATGTTTTAGTGTTTCCATAGTCTAAGAGCCATAGTTTTTTCAGTTTTTGGGCGATTATCTTAAGTAGGGTCTCATTTTTTGCGGGATGAGATGACGGTTTGATTGTTACAATTTTGGCGTACATGCGACTTTTTTGATCACTTTTATTACCTTTTTTTGGGAAGTAAGGTGGACAAAATTTCAATTTCATCATAGTTTTTTATTTTTTATTTTTATGGCGTTCACCGTTCGGGTAAAGTAACATGACCGTTTTATAGATCAGGTCGTTACGGACGCGGCGATACCAAACATGTGTAGGGAATTTTATTTTTTTAATTTTTAATCAGTGATAAATGTGTTTTTTGATTTTTACCTTTTTTTCACTTTTTTTTTGACCCAGACCCACTTGGTTCTTGAAGATCCAGTGGGTCTGATGTCTGTATAATACAGTACTGTACTCTATATAGGGCTCTGTACTGTATTTTACTTACACTGAACAGATCTATGCTTTCAGCACAGATATGTTCAGCACCATGGACAGCAGGACGCCTGAGCAGGCCATGGGAACCTTCCCCGTCTGCTCAGTTATGGTCAGAACTGCGCAGACGGGGAAGGGTAAGGACGGGGCTCTGGGGGGCTGTCTGGGGGCTCTCTCCCTCTCCATCGGGGGGCTGCAAAGGCACTGCAGCCCCCCGATCGGAGAGGGAGGGAGCTCCCTCTTACTGTTAACTTTTTCCATACAGCGGTCCGTACGGACCGCTGTATGGAAAGGGTTAAACGGCTGACATCGCATCACCGATGTCAGCCGTTTATACCAGGGTGCCAGCAATGTGCTGGCACCCTGGTATACCCACTGTACACCAACGATTACGCAATAGGAGGCGGGCGGGGGATCGCGATCCCGCCTGCTGCACCGCCCGCCTCCCGCACCGCCCCCACCGCCCGCAACACCCCCCCTGCACCTCCCACCGGGCTAAAATCATTCAGAGGTGCAGGGGGGGTGATAAATATATATTTTCGCCACACTAAAGTTTCTGATCGCCGCGGTCAGGGACCGCAGCGATCAGAAACTGCAGAAAGCGCAACAAACCGCAGGTCTGAATTGACCTGCGGTTTGTTGCGATCGCGGACATGGGGGGGTCACGGGACCCCCCCGCGCATTTAGCCGAGGTGCCTGCTCAATGATTTGAGCAGGCACCTTGTTCCGATCACAGCCGGCCGCACGGCAGTGATCGGAACAACACATGACGTACCGGTACGTCATGTGTCCTTAAGGACTCGGGAAACATGCCGTACCGATACGTCATGTGTCCTTAAGGAAAAAACTGAATAAATAAATAAAAAAAATAAAAAAGGCAAAAAATGGCCCAAAAAGGTTAACTAACTTTATTTCAATGGCTTTTGTCAAAAGATGGCATGAGTTAACACTGTGACGTGTTATCAGAGTCAATTTTTGATCGGCTACATCTGTACTTTGTCTGATACTGGGCTAAATGGAAAATAAAAATCTTCTGTCATGATTATCACTATTATTATTTTTCTTTTTCCCAGAGATATACGATCCTTGTCTCGGGCCTGAGACAAGAAATCCTTAATCAAATCTCTGGGATAACCTCTCCTTCTAAAACATTCACAAACTTCACAATCACATAATATACCAGCTTGTTCTTCAAACTTCTGATCATCACTATTAGAGTTGAGCGAATTTTACAAAAATTTGATTTGGCCGGTTTGATGCAAATTTATTTGCGGCGAATCGCATTAAAAAATGGCCATTTCCTGGCTGCAGAGAGCCTTTATAGTGGTGTAGAACCTGCCTTGCCGTAACATGCATAGGGAGTCTGCTGTGGTAGTGAAATAATACTATGAGTCAGTATGACATGCAGATGACAGGCGTCTCTCTTTTAACCACTGCACACTTCACTTATTTGGGCAGTCACGGGGCCAAAACTGACCAAATAACTCAAGTATGAACTCAGCCTTACAGGTCGATGTTAGCGCCAAGAAGAAGCGCACTCCTTTTAGTCAGCTGATTCCACATAGATGTCTACAGAACCTGTTCTATTAAACGCTTATACAAGTAGAGTCCCCCGACAGAGTAGAGAGGGTGTCAGCAGTAAGTTTGTGTTGACATCACTGATTATTTTGCCCTTCCTCTGATCCATGAGAACAATAACCCCAGAAAAACAGATCTGTCAGAACAATGACCCCCCAGAAAAAAGATCCAACACTACGCACTGATTGACTGCTACCGCCGCTGCCTCTGTGAACCCTTTCACTGCTACTTCCCGGGCAGGTAGGCTCCTGCGAAGCGGGTGGTCTACCCCGCGCACATTTGGCTACCAACCTCCCACTGCTGCCACCCTACTGACTCCCGGCCACGCTAGCACCTGGCTGGCTGCGCCGCTGCCTCATAGGCAAGCTGCCACCCTCTTCTCCCGATGAAGCCTCTTCGTCAGAAGGGGTGAAGACGTGATGACGTAGGTTTGCTATGTCGCTCCTCCCTGTGACCGTTCTATCCCGCCGCACTATGCAAGACACAAGCTTCTCTATCTGAACCGTGGAAAGCCCCCACCTCTGGAACATTTGCGTTCTGCTGGACCAGAATCTCGGCGGATGCCCTGCGTTTGTCCACCTTGTCTGGCGGTGTCTGCTTGCTGCCTCGCTCGCAGACGGGGCGGTCGCCCTCCTTCTGATGTTTCGGTCTCCGCTGCTTCCTGCCACCCTCTTCCTTGGATCTTCGGTGTCGGCTGGGACCTGGTTACAGGTTTGAAGTTTGAAGTATTGAATATATGTTGCTTCGTGTCCTCCTCTGCCTCCATGATTGACCTCTCCTCCCCCATGCCCTGTGTAATTGTTTTCTCGATCTCCCCGCTTCGTCTATTAATTTATATGGGACAGAAGGTTAAAATTTCTCAACTTTATAAAGTGTTGCTTAAAACACGATTTAATAATACACATTCTCCGGAACAAAAGGCTTGGCAAATCGATTGTCCGGGAATTTCCCTTGAAGATTGGGATAATATATTGGCGAATTTAAGTTTAGTTTCTTATAATTTTAATCAAGTTTTGGAAAATCAATTCCCAAAAATTTTTCTTTCCACCTGGAGACGAATCCTGTCAAAATAGATGCAAGTGCAATATAGCTGTTCATCGAGCCAGATACTTTTGGGGGAACCTGCCTGGCATGAACAGGCCTCTAGTATCTACAGACAATGAGAAGACAAAGCTACAAGATTGCTTGGAGCCCGGAAGAGTCGCAAAGTTCATCAAGATTCAAACCATAACTACTGGTCTCTTCGATAGGGAAAACATCACGAGTTCCCAGTCATCAAGGATGGGAAGGAGGACATCCTGTGGTGCACGGAGATGGAGATGGTCTTCGGATTCCCCCCACAGAAATGAACAGCTCCCGACAGAAGATCCTGGGAAGGTCATAGAGCGTCCCGGTCATTCGGCATCTATTCGCCACGCTGAAGGACTAGTGTGTAGAAGCCACACAGGGCCCCCACGCTGCAGATGTATCATGGAGACACCAGATTTTATAATATTACATTATTATATAAAGAAAAAAAATGAAGACCCTTTATCACCCGTTTCCCTAGTGCGATCAGCTACATCATCATCATTAAGTACTGTCTGCACGACACTGATGTCCTCCTCAACCGTCTCTGGGACAGGATCCTGACCACTCGCAACACCAGCTCCCACGCCACTCTATTCATCACTACTTGCCTGCCTAGTGGAGGAAGCGGCAGATGTCTCCTGCACATCTTGGCTTGCCAGTAGCTGCTGACTGTCGTCTAGTAGCTCATCCTCACTGTATAGTGGAGCTGAGCCCACAGCATACAATACTTTTTGGGCTGAGGGAACATAAAATAATAGAGGCAGGTTGAGGACAGGTGAGGGCACAGGGTCTGCTCCCGGACTATGCCAACTATGGGTTGTGTCTGATAAACCCACCGACTCTTGGCTGGGGGTGTATGATGTCACTTGCAACATAGTCAAAGATCGAGTCAACCATTCAAGAACCGCTGGGTTGCTGATCAAGACAAGACCGCTAGCTGACACCGGGAGCTCAGGCCTCTCGAAGTGACCCCTGCCCTGCTGCCACGCCCCCTTACTCTGCTGCGACCTGTGCCTGTACCAGAGACATTTAGGCCTCTGCCACTCCCCTGTGCAGAGCCTAGCCCTTCTCTGTCTGACATACTGTTAGATCAAATAAATAAATAAAAAGGAACTTAAAACACCCCAATAAAGTCTGTAATTTTCTCACTTCACCACACAATAATAAGCCCTTTTTTCCCCCCCACTAATACACACAAAAGAGCTTTAGAGCATATAACTGCACCGCTGAATGGCAAATATATTTTTATTTTGCCACTGTTACACGACAAAAAGGGCTTTAGAACATATAACTGCACCGCTGAACAGCAAATAGATGCTTATTTTTTTCTAGTTATTCACGCCAAAAAGGGCTTTAAAACATATAACTGGACCACTGAACGGCAAATATATTTTTATTTTGCCACTATTACACTCCAAAAAGGGCTTTAGAACATATAACTGCACCGCTGAACGGCAAATATATTTTTATTTTGCACTATTACACGCCAAAAAGGGCTTTAGAACAAAAAAAGCCGCCAACTGGATTTAACTAAGCAAATAATTATGAGCCTCTATTGGATAATTACTGCATGAGCGATTATCTTTCAGATGGCAATAAGTTATTTAACCCCAACTAGTGCAATGAGTTGCTTCTCATTTCGAAAGACACATCTCGTGGTCGTGGAAAAGATGTTAGTCTGTTTGAGAAGGGTCAAATCATTGGCATGCATCAAGCAGAGAAAACATCTAAGGAGATTGCCGAAACTACTAAAATTGGGTTAAGAACTGTCCAATGCATTATTAAAAACTGGAAGGATAGTGGGGACCCATCGTATTCGAGGAAGAAATGTGGCAGGAAAAAAATCCTGAATGATTGTGATCGGCGATCACTTAAACGTTTGGTTTGGTGAAATCAAATCGAAGAAAAACAACAGTAGAACTCAGGGCTATGTTTAATAGTGAAAGTAAGAGCATTTTCACACGCACAATGTGAAGGAAACTCAAGGGATTGGGACTGAACAGCTGTGTAGCAGTAAGAAAACCACTAATCAGTGAGGCAAACCAGAAAAAAGGCTTCAATTTGCTAGAGAGCATAACGATTGGACTCTGGAGCAATTGAAGAAGGTCATGTAGTCTGATGAGTCCAGATTTACCCTGTTCCAGAGTGATGGACGCATCAGGGTAAGTAGAGAGGCAGATAAAGTTAAGCACCGATCATGCCTAGTGCCTACTGTACAAGCCTGTGGGGGCAGTGCTATAATCTGGTCTTGCTGCAGTTGGGCAGGTCTAGGTTCAGCAACAGTATGTGCTCCAAGAATGAGGTCAGCTGACTAACTGAACATACTGAATTAGGAATGACCAGGTTATTCCACCAATGGGTTTTTTCTTCCCTGATGGCAAGGGCATATTCCAAGATGACAATGCCAGGATTCATCGGGCTCAAATTGTGAAAGAGCGGTTCAGGGAGCATAAGACATCATTTTCACACATGGATTGGCCACCACAGAGTCCAGACCTTAATCCCATTGAGAATCTTTGGGATGTGCTGGAGAAGGCTTTGTGCAGCAGTCAGACTCTACCATCATCGATGCAAGATCTTGGTGAAAAATAAATGCAACACTGGATGGAAATAAATCTTGTGAAATTGCAGAAGCTTATCGAAACAATGCCACAGCGAATGCGTGCCTTAATCAACGCTAAAGGTGGTCCAACAAAATATTAGAGTGTGTGACCTTTTTTTTGGTGACAACTTTTTTTGGGGACAGGCAGTGTATAGCTGCACTGCTGAACGGCAAATAGGCCCTTATTTTTTTCCACTTATACATGCCACAAAAGCCTTTAAAACATATAACTGCACTGGTGAACGGCTAATATATTTTTATTTTGCTGCTATTGCACGCCAAAAAGGGCTTTAGAACATATAAGTGCAATGCTGAATGGCAAATATATTTTTATTTTGCAACTATTACACGTCAAAAAAAGGGCTTTATAAGATATAACTGTACCTCTAAACGGCAAATATATTTTTATTTTGCCACTATTTGATGCCAAAAAGGGCTTTAGAAGATACAGATGTAGCAGGGTTAACACTCAAACTCTTAACTCAAATTTCTTAACTCATTGTGTTATCTTGAAACAAAAGCCATTGAAAAGAAATTGAAGGTGTTTGCTTAACGCATTTTGTTTAGATAACACATCTCATAAAGCATGAGTGTTAACTCTACTACATCTGTATAACTGCACCGCTGAATGGCAAATAGGCCCTTATTTTATTTCCACTTATAGATGCCACAAAACATATAACTGCACCGCTGAACGGCAAATATATTTTTATTTTGCCACTATTACATGACAAAAGGGGCTTTACAACATATAACTGCACCGCTGAACGACAAATATATTTTTATTTTGCCACTATTACACACCAAAAAGGGCTTTAAAACATAACTGCACCACTGAATGACAAATATATTTTTATTTTGCACAGAGCACAGCGCAGACTGCTCAATGAGGTGAAGAAGAATACTAGAGTGTCAGCTAAAGACTTACAAAAGTCTCTGGCATATGCTAACATCCCTATTAGTGAATCTACGATATGTAAAACACTAAACAATAATAGATTTCATGGGAGGATACCACAGAGGAAGCCACTGCTGTCCAAAAAAAAACATTGCTGCATTGTTTACAGTTTGTACAAGAGCACCTGGATGTTCCACAGCAGTACTGGCAAAATATTCTCTGGACAGATGAAACCAAAGTTGAGTTGTATGGAAGAAACACACAACACGAAGTGTGGAGAAAAAGAGGCACAGCACACCAACATCAAAACCTCATCCCAACTGTGAATTATGGTGGTGGGGGCATCATGGTTTGGGG
Organism: Bufo gargarizans; assembly: GCF_014858855.1. Taxonomy (NCBI): domain Eukaryota; kingdom Metazoa; phylum Chordata; class Amphibia; order Anura; family Bufonidae; genus Bufo; species Bufo gargarizans. The sequence goes on along the minus strand of NC_058082.1, from coordinate 79,302,646 downwards.
CTGCTTTGCTGCGTCAGGGCCTGGACGGATTGCTATTATCGAAGGAAAAATGAATTCCCAAGTTTATCAAGACATTTTGCAGGAGAACTTAATGCCATCTGTCCACCAGCAGAAGCTCAACAGAAGATGGGTGTTGTAACAGGACAACGACCCAAAGCATAGAAGTAAATCAGCAACAGAATGGCTTAAACAGAAGAAAATACGCCTTCTGGTGTGGCCCAGTCAGAGTCCTGACCTCAACCCGATTGAGATGCTGTGGCATGACCTCAAGAAAGCGATTCACACCAGACATCCCAAGAATATTGCTGAACTGAAACAGTTCTGTAAAGAGGAATGGTCAAGAATTACTCCGACCGTTGTGCACGTCTGATCTGCAACTACAGGAAACTATTGGTTGAAGTTATTGCTGCCAAAGGAGGTTCAACCAGTTATTAAATCCAAGGGTTCACATACTTTTTCCACCTGCACTGTGAATGTTTACATGGTGTGTTCAATAAAAACATGGTAACAATTAATTCTTTGTGTGTTATTAGTTTAAGCAGACTGTGATTGTCTATTGTTGTGATGAAGATCAGATCACATTTTATGACCAATTTGTGCAGAAATCCATATCATTCCAAAGGGTTCACATACTTTTTCTTGCAACTGTAACTGAATCGCACAAGGGCAAATAAGATGTAGAAATATTTTCTTGTAATAAACCCTGTTAATCCAGACATGGAATTCAGCCAGTTTCCTCAGGTTCTCCAGATCCAGTTGTTAAAATTACAGCAGCTGCTGGAGATGAGCACTTCCATTCCATAGTTTAGCTCTTTAGACTTTTTAAAAGTTGGATGGCATGTGTGTGTAGTGTATATATGGTGTACTTATGTGTATGTGGGTTTGCATATACAGTTGCAATAAAAAGTATGTGAACCCTTTGGAATGATATGGATTTCTGCACAAATTGGTCATAAAATGTGATCTGATCTTCATCTAAGTCAATAGACAATCACAGTCTGCTTAAACTAATAACACACAAAGAGTTAAATGTTACCATGTTTTTATTGAACACACCATGTAAACATTCACAGTGTAGGTAAAAAAAGTATGTGAACCCTTGGATTTAATAAGTGGTTGAACCTCCTTTGGCAGCAATAACTTCAACTAAACGTTTCCTGTAGTTGCAGATCAGACGTGCACAACGGTCAGGAGTAATTCTTGACCATTCCTCTTTACAGTTACAGTTCAGCAATATTCTTTGGATGTCTGATGTGAATCGCTTTCTTGAGGTCATGCCACAGCATCTCAATTGGGTTGAGGTCAGGACTCTGACTGGGCCACTCCAGAAGGCGTATTTTCTTCTGTTTTAAGCCATTCTGTTGTTGATTTACTTCTATGCTTTAGGTTGTTGTCCTTTAGAAACAGCCATCTTCTGTTGAGCTTCAGCTGGTAGACAGATGGCCTTAAGTTTTGCAAAATGTCTTGATAAACTTGGGAATTAATTTTTCCTTCGATGATAGCAATCCGCCCAGGCCCTGATGCAGCAATGCAGCCCCAAACCATGATGCCCCCACCACCATACTTCACAGTTGGCATGAGGTTTTGATGTTGGTGTGCTGTGCCTCTTTTTCTCCACACATAGTGTTGTGTGTTTCTTCCAAACAACTCAACTTTGGTTTCTTCTGTCCACAGAATATTTTGGCAGTACTGCTGTGGAACATCCAGGTACTCTTGTGCAAACTGTAAACGTGCAGCAATGTTTTTTTTGGACAGCAGTGGCTTCCTCTGTGGTATCCTCCCATGAAATCCATTCTTGTTTAGTGTTTTAAATAGCGTTGATTCGCTAACAGGGATGTTAGCATATGCCAGAGACTTTTGTAAGTCTTTAGCTGACACTCTAGGATTCTTCTTCACCTCATTGAGCAGTCTGCGCTGTGCTCTTGCAGTCATCTTTACAGGACGGCCACTCCTAGGGAGAGTAGCAGCAGTCCTAAACTTTCTCCATTTATAGACAATTTGTCTTACCGTGGACTGATGAACAGCAAGGCTTTTGGAGATACTTTTATAACCCTTTCCAGCTTTATGCAAGTCAACAATTCTTAATTGTAGATCTTCTGAGAGCTCTTTTGTGCGAGGCATCATTCTCATCAGGCAATGCTTCTTGTGAAAAGCAAACCCAGAACTGATGTGTGTTTTTTACAGGGCAGGGCAACTGTAACCAACACCTACACTCTCATCTCATTGACTGGACTCCAGTTGGCTGACACCTCACTCCAATTAGCTCTTGGAGATGTCATTAGTCTAGGGGTTCACATACTTTTTCCACCTGCACTGTGAATGTTTACATGGTGTGTTCAATAAAAACATGGTAAGTATCAATTCTTTGTGTGTTATTAGTTTAAGCAGACTGTGATTGTCTATTGTTGGGATTTAGATGAAGATCAGATCACATTTTATGACCAATTTGTGCAGAAATCCATATCATTCCAAAGGGTTCACATACTTTTTCTTGCAACTGTATATGGTGTATGTATATTTAAACATGTGTTGTGAGGCTGTGTGTCCGCCGTTGAGTAGGGAACCTGTTAAAAATGTGAATTCCACCCCTGGCTGCATCAAACAGCACTTGCACCCCAATAACAAGAACGGTTTGGTGGAATTACAGAGCTGTATAATGGCAATTTGGGTCCCCAGTCAGTGCAGCAAGGTGTAATAAGATTGTTCCTATTACCCAGGCTGTAACCTCCCCTACTGAACCTTGTTCAACATTAATGCTGTGGAATGATTCCTCCCTATCCTTTCCCTACACCTTGAATAATCTTTCCCTGCAGTTGTAAATCTTATTTTAGCACAATGACGTTTTTCCTACCACTGTTCCTAGCGCATGCTGACGTCTCTCCCTGCACTAAGCACACTGGAAAATGGCAGAATCCAAGATGGCTGAGGCTATTTATAGAACTGTGACATCACAGAGCTGGTTGGCTGCTGATTGGCTGCATGCATGGCATAATGGGTGATCCCGCCTTCCCAGAGTTCCTTTCTCCATGTCCTCACATGTACAGAAGTCATTCCATGAATGCACTATGAATATATCGTTGATGTACCTCAGGTATACTTTAATGTATCTTACATATATGTTATCAATAGAATAAATCATTTTGTCTTCTAATTTGTAATCACAGAAGGTGTGGGATACGCTAAAATGTAACTTTTATTGGTTTATCCATAAAATAGGGAGAGGAACAATGTGACCTAAAAAATCCCTAATAATAGGCAGGTGGGGTGGCACTAACCAAGTGCTCAAACAATTGTGGCATGTGAACCCACCATGTGTGTAGTGTTGCCACCTCCACTCTGTAGCCAAAGGGATATGAGAATGTGTCCCAATATCAAATCGCCTCCATAGGCCTGGACAGGTATCCAGGTACAACTATGGAGAAGTGTGATGGGAATCACATGCAAGCTAATCAACCACAGCTGATGCTAAAATGGCAGCATGAGAGCCAGGAGACAAGAGTGCACTTGTGTGATAAACACACCAGGGGCAGGTCCGTCTTATTGCCACCTTTGATGGGGCAAGTGGTGCCATATGTGACATTATAAGCAAGCACTAGGGGATTCTACAGATGGACCTTGATGTTGGTCACCTTATGGGCCCCACACCTGCAATTACACTTCGTAGGGGCCGAAATCTTAAGGATTGCCGCTGTCACAGCCATTTTAGGTCGCCGGTCTCTTCTACATGGCTGGGAGACCCCCTAAAGGGACGTTTCGCTATGGCGGTTGCATAGCCTGTGATTCCATCAAAAGGGGTTCTGAGTTCAGCAGTACAGTGACTGTGAAATCATATACCATCCGGATGTTTATTAACTCCAGATCTTCTGGTGTGGTTTACCTGGCCACATGCATCTGTGGTCTCCAATACGTGTGGAAGACGATTCGTGAGTTTCACCGGCGTATAGGGGAGCATATCAATGATATCAAAAAGAAAGTGGACACTCCTGTGTCCCATCATGTCAACACCTGTCATTCGGGGGATGTTGGGTCCATCTGTTTTCAGGGGATAGAGATTGTCAGACCTTCTCCTAGAGGGGGCAACGTGGATCAGAGGGTCCTTCAAAAAGAGGCGCAATGGACCTTTAAATTGGGGACCCTTCACCCTAATGACCATATATCATAACTCAGTTTCATTGAATAGTCGCCTAAAAATGGGCGCTATTCTTTTGAATAATGAGTGCTGACATGGAAGATAAAGGAAAAAAGAAAAGAAAAAAAACATTATATATATATATTTTTTAATGCATCCTCATGATCAAAATTCAGATTTAATACATATATGGCACTTTTTGAACGTTGTCTCGTTCTTCCTTCCGTGGTTACCAATGGTAACCAACAGCGACTGTTTATATTTTTGGTGATGCAGTTACTTTTAGCTTGCAGGGATCTCCCTATGGATAATTACATCTACATAGGTGGTTGCTGCTGTTTTTCATCGTTTCCTTCACATATCCCTTATTGTTATTCCATCCAGCATTGTTTAATATTTTGCCAAGGATTCCTCTATATACATACACTTTACTTAGATGCAGGCATCGCTTACTTTGGTCTAGCCAGGGTGATGTGGGAGGTTTACAGGCATCCCGCCCCTTCCACACGTGATTAACTGACATGCGATCCCTGCGTCATCAATGGGGGAGGGCTTCCCTCCTTAAATCAGAGGGTTTTTGGCCGCCGCTTGCTCTTAATGAATGAGATAGCTAAGCTTAGATAGGCAGGTTATTTTGGCTCCTGATGACTCTTATATAGAAGAAACGCGTTGAGCTAGTATTACTGCGGTCTTGCAGGATACCTACAGATTGGGTGCGGTCTTGCAGGATACCTACAGCTGTGTTGCTACACCCTGAATCATACAGCACAGAGGTGATCCATGCTTGACACAGTGTATCAGGACGCTGCACCCTGATCTGCACCTAACCCTGTTCTTCCCAATTTAATCACCACAGCTCGTCTGAGAGCGCTGGGACATTGTAGTGTATCACACGAGTACACTCTTGTCTCCTGGCTCTCATGCTGCCATTTTAGCATCAGCTGTGGTTGATTAGCTTGCATGTGATTCTCATCACACCTCTCCATAGTTGTGCCTGGATACCTGTGCCATGCCACAATTGTTTGAGCACTTGGTTAGTGCCACCCCACCTGCCTATTATTAGGGATTTTTTAGGTCACATTGTTCCTCTCCCTATTTTATTGATATACCAATAAAAGTTTAATTTTAGCGTATCCCACACCTTCTGTGATTATAATTGACTAGGGACGCTTTACTTTATCACCTATTAATTTCCATGAATTGTCATTTAATTTGGCTAAAAAAAGCTTAGCTAATCTTGTCCCCGACTTCTGATGGTACCACTTACTATCAAACTTGAAAGCATCATTTTCCAAAATAAATGCAAACATTCTGCAAATATATTGCGTTGATTCCAAGCTTCTATCACTTCTGAGAAGGTGTTGACGGACAGCCTGCACGTCCCAAAAATCTCTTTGCTCCATTCAGCTTTCACTCAACCCTCACCAGTCTCTATCCCAGCTGCTGAACCCCCCCCCACACACACACACACACACACACACATCATCATGCTACCACCATCATGCTTTACTGTAGATATGGTATTGGGCAGTTTCTGGTTTCCTCTAAACATACCAGACCAGTTTGAGAGTTCTTTAGGCGCTTTCTTTAAACTTTCATGTGTCTTTGATAGAGTAAAGGCTTCTTTCTGGCCACTCTGCTCTAAAGCCCAAATTGGTGAAGTTCTGCAGCAATGGTTGACCCTTTGGAAACTAATGTAACTACAGCGGTCTTCTTCACTGACAAGCAAGAGATTGTCAGGAAGGAACGCCTCCTTCCCGACAACCGCTTGCTACATCGGACCATGTAAAGGAGCCTTAACAGGTTACATCTTTCCCTAACAGCAGCAGTAAACTTACCATTGATTACCTATTTGTATAGGAAGTTTATCTCTATGTGCTGACTGCTCCAAAAGAACAATATTTTGCATTTAATTTGCAATGGTATAGAACTGCCAAAATGAAAAGCAGCCAAAAAAAGTTTTCTATTAAATTTTATAAAAAACAAAACAAAAACTATGATGTGTGTCCCTTTAAGCACCTGAGCATATATCATCTATGCAATGGGAAGTTAATACATGACTTTAAAGGAGTTCCCCTTTAGGGGTAGGTGTTCTTATGTGTTTTATTATATGTGTAAATAACACATTGTAAACAACATGGTGGTAAACCTACTTTCAAGGAGATTATCTGATACAGATATGTTGGTCTGTGAAGCAGGAGTGTATCTATAGGGAAAGCAGGGGAAGCGTCTGCTTTGGTGCCTAAACTCGAAAAGGACCTACCCACAAGGAGGACTAAAATATTTTATTATCATTTTATTATCAGGGCCTCCTCAACTGTATTATAAAATGACATTATACTGTATACAGTGACACTGTAGAAAACGGACAGAGTTGCTGCTGGGCCTCGTCTGAGATAATGATCTTGACTAGCCACAAGAGTGGGGGTTGCATGGGAGAAGGGGTTTGCTGAGGGGGCTGTGGGGGCATTCCAAAATTTACTGTGGGTCCCAGTCAGTTCTAGCTACGCCACTGCTGCGGAAGTAATGCAGCCCCATTTCACTGTCACTGCGTTCTTTTCACACTGTAATAATTTGAGTAATTTAAAACTCTTCTCATTCCTCTGCAAAGCATCATCCTTAGAATACTACAGTCATTTTATTTTGAATTACCGTTATGTCTTTACACTCTGACCAGTGGATTAAGCGAGGGAAGCTGGATGAGATAAAGGGTGCAGCCTTGTTTTTAACATTCTGGAAGAATGCGTGGTGTCACTGTAGGTAACAGATAAGCGCAGTCTAGACAGCGGCACAATTAATAAAATCTTCAGCGAGGAAAAGTATTTTCGCAAGTATTAATCGTCTTAGTTGAAATAAGAGAGAAAATATACAAAGGTAACATTAGTAGAAACTTTTCTGTAACTTTAATTTTTATAGTTGAATCCATTACGTGGAAATTATTAAATAGCTAATTAAAACAATGTAATCAATAAAAAACTGTAATGAGTGAATAGCCGAAGTTTCACTAAAGCCCTTCTAGTACCTTTCACACAGTCAAGTCACAGTTTAGGAATCAGAATCAGACAATCAGAACCAACTCACGGGAGGGTAAAAGGGCATAGCAAAGGCAAGCCTCAAGGACTGAGGGACCTAGTTAGGATGATAAAGTATGATATTGGAGTTTGTATGTTCTCCCCGTGTTTGCGTGGGTTTCCTCCAGGTACTCCGGTTTCCTCCCACACTGCAAAGACATACTGATAGGGACCTTAGATTGTGAGCCCCATTGGGGACAGTTGGATGCTAATGTCTGTAAAGCGCTGCAGAATATAGTAGCGCTATATATGTGCTTAAAATAATAATAATATATTTAGACCATGTTCACATCTCAGTTACTTGTTTCAGTTGTTTTGCTCCGTTAGAGGGGCAGAACAACAAAAATGGTGAAAGTGCCATATCGGGCACATAACTGAAACCAAACAAGCTGAATAAATCCTGTTGACTATAATGGGGTCTGTTCAGTTTCCATTTGGGTGTCCGCTTTTTTAGTGAAAACAAAAGTCCTGCAACCTGTATGCAGGACTTTTCTGTCCACTCTTTTTGGTGGAATCTGTGATGGAGGCCCCGAATATAGCCTTCAAGAAGTGAACATGCCTTTACATCGCTGATACTTAGGCACTGTACAGATTTTTATTACAGTTTATGATGGTGGCAGCATTGTATTCATGCCGCCCAACCGACTTGGATCCAGTGGGAAAGTTCCAGATTTCAGGTGCTGTATCTTTGCCCTAGAGGCCTGCTGCATGTTTCAATTGCGGCTGGATCTGTGTTCCAAGGACACCATTTGATGTCCCACTGGATCCAGCCATTTTGCAACCAGTGGGACATTAAAGATGAATTAGCAAGATAGATAGGTCAAGATAGAAGATCCTTCCGACTGGCACCAAAATTCTAGAAACCATTGTCACGATCTTCTACACAGTTAACACCCGAACCTATACAAGTGGATAGAGTAAGGCTGTCTGAGAAGGAACATAGCCACAAATATGCCAGTAGACTTTGTCTGTATTGCGGAGGCAAAGATCATTTTGCCCATATATGGCTCAAGAAGCCAGAAAAATTCAAAGCCTAGAGTCAGTAGGAGAAGTAACCTTATGAGAAGTCCTCTCTACCTATGACTTGGACCATGATTTTGTCATTTGGAGGTACTTAGTTTAATAAATTGGCCTTCACTGATTCTGGTTTGACAGGTCCTGCATCCAGCCATGGTGGATCACTACAGAATACTATTTTGACACCTCAAGAAACCCCTGGTGGAAACGTCCTGCAACCTGCATGCAGGATTTTTCTGTCCACTCTTTTTGCTGGAATCTGTGATGGAGGCCCCCAACATAGCCTCCAAGATGTGAACATGCCTTTACATAATTTAGCACTGATACTTAGGCACTGTACAGTTATTTTATATTTACAGTTTATGATGGTAGCTGCATTGTATACATGATGCCCAACCGTTTTGGATCTAGTGGGACAGTTCCATGATTTTAGGTGCTGTATCTTTGCCTCAGAGGCCTTCTGCATGTTCCAGTTGCAGCTGTATCTGTGTTCTAAAGACACAGATACAGCTGAATACAATGGTGTAGCAGGGAGTTATCAGTGCCTTGGCATGGGCATGATGCAGTGATGTCATCACACCTGTTGTTAGCCACATACAGCACAGAGCATGAGAGGCCTGCATTGTGGAATGAGCTCAGTTTGTTTTGGTGACGTGGTTAGATGATTATTAACATCATACTGCAGAGTAAGGCACTAAAGGAGCATCATACTGTGTGGGGGACACAATACTACATGGGGAGGCACTATGGGTGCATTATACTGTGTGGGGGGCACTAAGGGGAATTTATACTGTGTAGGAGACACTAAGGGGGCATAATACTGCATGGGAAGGCACTAAGTAGGCATAACACTGTATTTGGGGCACCGCAAATTGTCAGGGCCACTAAAGGGTCATTATACTTTGGGTAAAGGGCACTAAGGGTGCATCATTACTCTCTCAGTGGCACTAAGGAGGCATCGATACTGTCTGGGGGTAACCTTAATGTGTAGGGGGTACTAAGGGGCATGACTGTTGTGAGGGGGCCTTTTTGTCAGATTTTTGCACCCAAATATTTGATTGATCTATATGGAATGTATACATCTCCAGGCCTGCAGAAGAACCATTGGCAAAACTTCTTCAATCATGAAATAACAATAAATGACTGTGTTTGAAAACTGGGTTTGGTACAACCATATACAGTTGCAAGAAAAAGTATGTGAACCCTTTGGAATTATGTGGATTTCAGCACAAATTGGTCATAAAATGTGATCTGATCTTCATCTAAGTCACAACAATAGTCAATCACAGTCTGCTTAAACTAATAACACACAAATAATTAAATGTTACCATGTTTTTATTGAACACACCATGTAAACATTCACAGTGCAGGTGGGAAAAGTATGTGAACCCCTAGACTGATGACATCTCCAAGAGCTAATTGGAGTGAGGTGTCAGACAACTGGAGTCCAATCAATGAGATGAGATTAGAGGTGTTTGTTACAGCTGCCCTGCTCTATAAAAACACACACACCAGTTCTGGGTTTGCTTTTCACAAGAAGCATTGCCTGATGTGAATGATGCCTCGCACAAAAGAGCTCTCAGAAGACCTACGATTAAGAATTGTTGACTTGCATAAAGCTGGAAAGGGTTATAGGAGTATCTCCAAAAACCTCGCTGTTCATCAGTCCATGGTAAGACAAATTGTCTATAAATGGAGAAAGTTCAGCACTGCTGCTACTCTCCCTAGGAGTGGCCGTCCTGTAAAGATGACTGCAAGAGCACAGCGCAGACTGCTCAATGAGGTGAAGAAGAATCCTAGAGTGTCAGCTAAAGACTTACAAAAGTCTCTGGCATATGCTAACATCTCTGTTAGCGAATCTACAATGCGTAAAACACTAAACAAGAATGGATTTCATGGGAGGATACCACAGAGGAAGCCACTGCTGTCCAAAAAAATACATTTCTGCACGTTTACAGTTTGTACAAGAGCACCTGGATGTTCCACAGCAGTACTGGCAAAATATTCTGTGGACAGATGAAACCAAAGTTAAGTTGTTTGGAAGAAATGCACAACACTATGTGTGGAGAAAAAGAGGCACAGCACACCAACATCAAAACCTCATCCCAACTGTGAAGCATGGTGGTGGGGGCATCATGGTTTGGGGCTGCTTTGCTGCGTCAGGGCCTGGACGGATTGCTATTATCGAAAGAAAAATGAATTCCCAAGTTTATCAAGACATTTTGCAGAAGAACTTAAGGCCGTCTGTCCACCAGCTGAAGCTCAACAGAAGATGGATGTTGCAGCAGGACAACGACCCAAAGCATAGAAGTAAATCAACAACAGAATGGCTTAAAACAGAAGAACATACGCCTTCTGGAGTGGCCCAGTCAGAGTCCTGACCTCAACCCGATTGAGATGCTGTGGTATGACCTCAAGAAAGCGATTCACACCAGACATCCCAAGAATATTGCTGAACTGAAACATTTCTGTAAAGAGGAATGGTCAAGAATTACTCCTGACTGTTGTGCACATCTGATCTGCAACTACAGGGAACGTTTGGTTGAAGTTATTGCTGCCAAAGGAGGTTACACTAATTATTAAATCCAAGGGTTCACATACTTTTTCCACCTGCACTGTGAATGTTTACATGGTGTGTTCAATAAAAACATGGTAACATTTAATTCTTTGTGTGTTATTAGTTTAAGTTGACTGTGATTGTCTATTGTTGTGACTTAGATGAAGATCAGATCACATTTTATGACCAATTTGTGCAGAAATCCACATCATTCCAAAGGGTTCGCATACTTTTTCTTGCAACTGTATTCATCAGTGCTTTATACAGGCCATCAGGTATGCCTACTACATCATCCTGAAAAGCACAAAGCATACAGAAAAGTTAAATAACACCTTTGACATCTGTACCAGAAAAGAAAAGGATAATTGATGTTCTCATACCACATTTACCTAAGTATTTCCATTGTATTATTTATAGTGGCTGATATCACAAGGAATAGTTAGATAAAGTAAAAGAGACACAAAATGGCATTGTGACAATTTTAATAGAACAGATACAAGATATAGACTTTTAGATCAATGAGATACAGACAAGGATAGATATTCACAAATCTCTCCCTGGAACGCTAATGACTGACGTTTGCATTCTAGCTCTCTGAGTGAAAAGTCCACTTTTATCAAAGAGGTAACGGCGCTTTTAAAGAAAGTTAAAAAATAGAATAATTACCGTACATTATAAAATCTTCAGCTAAGGAAATGACAACCTTAGCAGAAGTCATGTTAACCTTATTGAATCCTGAAAAGGATGATCGTCCAGGGTAATAGTTAGACTTTCCATCACCTGGCACCTGGGGCTGTCCTAGTCTCGGACCAAAACATCCTGGTCAAGGCTGGGTAGCTTGTGCCCCCCCCCCCCCCCCCAAGTTCTCTTCCCGGGAGTGGAAAGGGGGTCATCTCAACAAATCCAACATTTACATTTCTGCAGGGCCTGGTGGACCATTAATACCTAAGAATCAGTTTGGAGCATTATTATCCAATATCTGGCATAGAGTAGAACTAAAGGATAGTATGATATAGATAGCTTGGTGGAGATTCACACAAAATATTTTTGGAGGAGGTTGTGAGGTAGATTTTCATGCAGGTTTTTCAGCCCCGGTCAGCAGTGGATTAAAAAGGAATTGGAAATATAAAGGAAGGATTTATACTTCTCTTTCCTACTGGATCCACTTCTAGCTTTACCTGAAAAGACCTCGGCCCCCGTACACTGCTGCGACTTGTGCCTGCACCAGAAACATTTAGGTCTCTGCCACTGTGCACGGCCTGGCACTTCTCTGTCTGAAATAATGTTAGATTAAATAAACAAATAAATAGGAAATTAAAACACCCCAAAAAAGTCTGTAATTTTGTCACTTCACCACACAACGGCTAATAAGCCCTTTTTTCCCCACTTATACACGCCACAAAAGACTTTAGAACATATAACTGCACTGCTGAAAGGCAAAAATATTTTTCTTTTGCCACTAATACACAACAAAAAGGGCTTTAGAACATATAACTGCAACGCTGAACGGGAAACAGGCCCTTATTTTTTTCCACTTACACACGCCACAAAAGGCTTTAGAACATATAACTGCACCGCTGAACAGCAAATATATTTTTCTTTTGCCACTAATACATGACAAAAAGGGCTTTAGAACATATAACTGCACCGCTGAATGGCAAATATATTTATTTTGCCACTATTACACGCCAAAAGGGGCTTTAGAAAATATAATTGCACCGCTGAGCGACAAATCTATTTTTATTTTGGCACTAATACACAACAAAAAGGGCCATAATTTTCGCACTTCACCACACAGTGGCTAATAAGCCCTTTTTTCCCCACTAATACAAGCAAAAAAATGCTTTAGAACATATAACTGCACCGCACAAGGGAAAATAAGACGTATAAATATTTCCTTGTAATAAACCCTGTTAATCCAGGCATGGGATTCAGCCAGTTCCCTCAGGTTCTCCAGATACAGTTGTTAAAATTGCAGCAGCTGCTGGAGATGAGCGCTAATGTTCCTATTACCCAGGCTGTAACCTCCCCTACTGAACCCTGTTCAACATAAATACTGTGTAATAATTCCTCCCTATCCTTTCCCTACACCTTGAATAATCTTTCCCTGCACTTGTAAATAGTTTTTTTTAGCACAATGACGTTTTTCCTACCACTGTCCCTAGCGCCTGCTGATGTCTCTCCCTGCACTAAGCACACTGGAAAATGGCAGAATCCAAGATGGCTGAGGCTATTTATAGGGCTGTGACATCACAGGGCTGGCTGCTGATTGGCTGCATGCATGCCATTATGGGTGATCTTGCCTTCCCAGAGTTCCTTTCTCCATGTCCTCACCAATGCAGCAGTCATTTTATGAAAAAATTCGATTTGTTACCATGAAGCGTAAAGAAATTCGGGCTTCGGTGCGAATCTAATTTTTCCTGAAATTCGATCGAATTCCACTTCGTCACCTTTGATTCTCTCATCTCTAATCACTATTAGTGATGAGCGGGAGGTGCCATATTTGATTTCGCGATATTTCCGACTATTCGAATGAATATTCGTCTTATATTCGTTGAAATCGAATATTCGTCATTATTCTATTTATCGCGAATAATATCTGATTTAATTATTCGCGTACTGCGATGTTTTTCTTTTGACAGTATACGGCAAGGTTCCTATGACTATGGCTAGGCTAATATGTGTATTTTACGAATATTCATAATATTGCTCTAACTTCGTCTTTTAGAATATTACGAATATTCTAAAAGACGAAGTTAGAGCAATATTACGAATATTCGTAAAATACACATATAGGTTGTAATTTAGCTAATATAGTGCTATAATCTTTTTTTTTTTTTGTCAATTTTTTTTTGCCTCTTCTGAACTTCAGTTTTGTAAAATAATTAGTTAAATAATTACTATAGCACTATATTAGCTAAATTGCAGTCTATATGTGTATTTTACGAATAATCGTAATATTGCTCTAACTTCGTCTTTTAGAATATTACGAATTCACAATGCGATTAATATAACCTGTATTACTCGCATTGCGAATTCAACAGAGTTGGGTTCCTATGGTCGTATTGCTAGAATTGACAAAGATGATGAATATCACGAATTCACGAATATAGCACTATATTCTCAATCTTCGTTATATTCTAGCAACAACCATTAGTAACCCAGCTCTAAGTTGAATTCGCAATGCGATTAATATAACCTGTATTAATCGCATTGCGATTACAACTTAGATCTGAGTTCCTAATGGTTGTATTGCTATAATTGACGAATATAACGAATATAGCACTGTATTCTCAATCTTTGTTATATTCTAGCAACAACCATTAGGAACTCAGCTCTAAGTTGAATTCGCGATGCGAACATATACTCGCATTGCGAATTAAACTTAGAGCTGGGTTCCTAATGGCTGTTGATAGAATTGACGAAGATCACGTCATATTCGTTAAATCTAGATAGCCATAGCCAAACAATAGTGAAGTAAGTTGCATATACCCCAATGCAAGAATATTAATTTGCCTACTTTTTTTTTTTTAAGTACATGTCGCTCTTAAAGGGGTGGTCGCTCTTAAAGGGACGGTCACTCTTAAAGGGGTGGTCAAAGTCACTTTTAAAACAGCGGTCACCGTTAAAGCGGCGGCCATAGTGAAAGTCACTGTTATTTTAAAATAAAATTACAATAAATAAATACCCGAGCAACGTTGGGTCATCGGCTGGGAGATGGACAAAAAGCACCGTAAAGGGATGCAGAAAATGGAGGAGCTACTTTCCGAACTCACAATGTTGCCATAGAGGCCTTTTTTATTTTGTTAATAAATCGTTTTTTCTGAGTTATAATGCGTGATTTCATATATTTTTTTATAATGTTATGTTATGGTGTAATTCTTACTGATAACTTTATTGGAAGGCTTGGTGTTGCTATTTTTGATATGTAAGCTGACCCAAATATGGCGCTTTTTTTGGGCGCTGTTTTATTTTTTATTTTTTTCAGTGTTCAACAGAGGGGTTAAGTCATGTAATAATTTTTAATGAGCACGTTAATAGGGACGCGGCAATTCCATAATATATCTACTTTTTTTAATATTTAACTTTTACACAATAACAACAGTTTAGAGGCCCTGAAAAACAGATTTTACTGTCTCCATTGTCTGAGAGTCATATTTTCTTTTCATATTGTCTCAAATAGTGTATCATTTATTGCGGGATGAGGTGACGGTTTGATTGGTACTATTTTGGGGTGCATACGCCTTTTTGATCGCTTGGGGTTGGAATTTATGTCATGGAACGTAGCAAAATATGTCTATAAAATATGTCTGTTTTTGACACTTTTTTATAATTTTTGTATGGGATTTGCCAAAGGGTTAAGGTCACGCTATATTTTTATAGAGCTAGTTTTAACGGATGTGGCTATACCAATTATGTGTACTTTTATTATTTATGTAATTTTTAGATTACATAAATGAATATATATGAGAAAATACCATTTCTAATTTTTTTTTCTTTTAAATTTGTATTTTTATTGTCTTTCAATTTTTTTATGACTTTTTTTTATATATATTTTTTCTTTTTTTATATTTATATTATTTATCAAGACCCATCTGGATCCTGAAGATCCATTGGGTCTGATCACTACACAGTGCATTGCAATAGTCATCTATTGTAATAAACTGTATAGTCAGTGCTACACTTACACTAAGGCTGATCAGAACTCAGGGTCTGATCAGCCTTAGGTAAATGGCAACTAGGACGCCTTTTTAAGGCGTCCGGGTGCCATGGCAACCATCTTGACGTTGCGGCAGCAGTGACGGCAAGATGGAAGAGAGAGGGAGCTCCCTCTCAACCACATAGATGTCGCTGGCCTGAAACAGGCTTTTTTTTTAAGTGCTGCGCTACGATTGGTTAGTCTGCAGAGACAAAACAATCAGAGCGCTTACTAGCAAGGGAACACTCTGATTGTTCCTTTGCCGGCTTACCATGTGTGTCTGCTTCTGGGGAGAACGGAGACTCCGAGGCTGTGACACTTTATAGTGTCACAGCCCCGGGAAGCAGTTTGGTCGTGGTCGTACGTTGAAATGCAGCATGTCACTTGTTATTTGGTCGTACAGTTATGTCAGAAAGCATGAAGGGATTAAAGGATAAAGATTTAACATGTTTATTATTGTTTGCTGGAATAAACTGACCCCAGTGACTGAGTTAAAACACCTACAACACATATTATTTACCCTCCTGTCGGGGGGTGGTCACCAGCTCCTCCTCCTCACTCTCCTCATGAGAACTGGGGTGGTCTGGGGGTCTGGCATCCTCATGCTGTGGGGTATGGTCAGAGGGTCTGGCCTGCTCCTGCTCATCCTCCTCTGACACCTCCTCCTCCACCACCACTGCCTTTTTTGAAGGCCTGCAGCGGACCGAGGGGACGGGATCACCTATAATGACCACATTTTCATAAGTTATAAAAACCTCATAAAGCATAACTGTACATATACATTACAGAGTGTTGGTGAAAGATACAAAAGTTATGTAAGCATTGTACCTGGGCAGATTTTGTTTCGGATCTCAGTGTTCCGATCCTGGTGTCTCCGATTCAGGTCGGACAATTTTTTAATAATGGCCATCCACTTGTGCTTTCCATTGTGGTTACGATATAGCTCGTAACCTATTTTTCGCAGGATCTGCTGCTTCTCCAAGCGGCACCTGGTGGTGTCGTATTTCATCTGTAACATTCGCTGCAGGATAAAAATGCAACCATATAATCCCAAATTTTTTAAATAAAAGTATTAGAAATTAATGTCATCATCTCAACACAACAAAAAATATTTAAGTGTTTGAAAGTAAAATATTAGATTTAATGTTACAGTTATAAAATCGGATTATATTGAAATTGTATGTGTGTGGGGTATGAGCAATCAGGTACCTGTCTAGTGAGGTGACGGTACAGTATGGGGTGTACAGTGGGTCCGCCTCCCCGTGGTGCACCCTGGGTAACGCTAAATGAACCAGCAAATAATGGCGGTCAAACATTACTTCTCCTGACCAACCGGACGCATATTAGAATCCAAAGACTGTGTGTGTGTGTGTGTGTGTGTGTGTGGGGAGGGATATACACTGTGGGGTATACGGTGTGGGGTATACGGTGTGGGGTATACACTGTGGGGTATATAGTGTGGGGTCTATAGTGTGGGGTATACAATGTGGGGTATGCACTGTGAGGCAGGAAAATGTATGTGCAATGTGCATATGAGAGATATTTCTTCTATCCATACATACATGCTACCAGACATAGTGATGGGATGTCATAACAATACTTAGTGCACCTATCATTAACCCCCTCATGCCCAATGACATAGGTGTACGTCATTGGGCGGTTGTTTAAACATGGCAGCCGCTCTTGGCTGATGCGGGCACCATAGCTGCGACCGCCAGTAATGTCGATCAAGAACTTTGAACCCCTCAAATGTCGTGGTCAATCGTGAACATGGCATCTGCATGCGCCCAAAAAATAAAGTTTTACTTTAGGTTTTGCGCCGGACCCCCCGTGTGGCAATCTGAGGAGCCAGAGCCTGTATGCAGTAGCCTGGCTCTTTGTGAATGACAGGAGGCTGCTGCATAGTACAGTATTTCCTTTAGAGCCCTTGCCTGTAATAGGGCTCCATAGGAAAGTAGTAAAATCATTATAGACTCCAATACAAGTGTATTGGAGTTTATGATAATAGCAATCAGATGACTGATTGTTATAGTTCCCTATAGGAACTATCTAAAAGTAAAAAATAATAAACCAAAAAAATTCTAATCACCACCCTTTTCCCAAAATAAAAAAAAATAAAAAAATAAACAAATAAAAAAATATACATCATGGGATGCCGCAGAAGGGAAGGAATGCCATACGGTTTTTGAAAGGCAGATTTTGCTGGACTGATTTTTTGACACCATGTCCCATTTGAAGCCCCTCTGATGCACCCCTACAGTAGAAACTCCAAAAAAGTGACTAGAAACAACGGTATAGGGTGGCAGTATTGTTGGTAATAGTTTAGGGTACATATCATTTTTAGTTGCTCTATATTACACTTTTTGTGAGGCAAGGTAATAAGAAATAGCTGTTTTGGCACAGTATTGAATTTTTGTTACTTACAACATTCATCTGACAGGTTAGATCATGTGGTATTTTCATAGAGCAGGTTGTCACGGATGCGACAATACCAAATATGACTTTTTTGGTTGTTTGTTTCAGTTTTACATAACAAAGCATTTTTTTTTATGATTATTTATTGTCTCGACATTCTGAAAGCCATAGTTTTATAAAATTTTTTGGGCGACTGTCTTGTGTAGGGGCTCATTTTTTGGGGGATGAGATGACGGTTTTATTGGCACTATTTTGGGGTGGTTATGACTTTTTGATCGCTTGCTATTACACTTTTTGTGATGTAAGGTGACAAAAAATGGCTTTTCTTATACCGTTTTAATTTTTATTTTTATACGGTATTCATCTGAGGAGTTAGGTCATGGGATATTTTTAGAGAACAGGTTATTATGGACGCGGCAATACCTAATATGTCTACTTATTTTTTACCAATTTTTTTTACTTTACTTGGGGAAAATGATGTTTTAGATTTTTTTTACTTGAAACTATTAATTTTTTTTGGGGGGGGACTTAATTTTTTCAACTTTTTTTCGCTTTAATTTTTGTCACACTTTGGGACTTCAACTTTTGGGGGTCTGATCCCCTTTACAATGCATTCCAATTCTTCTGTATTAGAATGCATTGGCTGTATGAGTAATGAGTAGCCATTGGCTATGTGAACAGACAAATAAAAAAGTTATGGCTCTTTGAAGGCAATGAGCAAAATAAAAGGCTAACAAAATTACTCTGGCTTTGACAGGGTTAATATGCACTGAAGCTAGATAACATGTGAATTTGTATAAATACATTGAAATAACAAGCATGTCATATGTAATACAGTGCTGTAATGTGGAATTACTTACAGTGATCAGGAGATCTTCCTCGACTTCTTTAAAATTGCTAGAGACCATTTTCACGCTAGTCACACACGAATAATGCACTGCACTTCAAACTTCCGCCTGTCAACAAACTCGGAGGACAAAGCCACGCCCGTATAGGCTCACGCAAATATTTCAATGAAGAATTCTCGCGATAGAAACAACATGTGCATATTGCTAATGCAACTTAGGCAATTTCCTATTGGTTGCCTTGATAGAATGACCGATTATTGAGAATATACCCCCTTGTAAGTTGGATGCGCAATGCGAGTAAACTTACCTAAATTACTCGCATTGTGCATACAACTTAGTTCTGTGTATAGGCAAAGTTTTCCTAATAATGGTTGGCTTGTTAGAATTAACGAATATGACGAATACGAATATAGCGCTATATTCTCTATATTCGTTAATTCTAACAAGCCAACCATAAGGAACGTTGCTTATACACAAAATTAAGTCGGATGCGCAATGCGAGTAATTTAAGTAAGTTTACTCGCATTGCACATCCAACTTTAACCATGGTCTAGATAACCGTGATTCTCACATCCGACAGTACATTCTAGCATGGAGGTGTTCCCATGGTGATGGGGATGCTCCATGCGCACAGGAAGTCGGCACTCGGCAGACTCGGCAACGGGCACTGACTGGAGCGGGCAAGGAGCATGGAGTCCCTAGGACATGTAAGAAGAACTGCTTTTTGGGAAGTGTGAACAACTTAAAAATAAATTAAAAAAAAGAATATTAAAATTAACGAATATATAGCACTATATTCGAAATATTCGCGAATTAGCAAAGTGGCGATATTCACGATAAAAATTCGCTATTCGAATAATCGCGCTCAACACTAATCACTATTATATCTCAATAATCGCAGAAATTGTCCATATAGGAGAGCCTGTTTCACATGTTTATAGTGATAACTTTTATATCTCAAAAGTGCTGTCGTTTACCTGTATTTACAAGTTTGCACCTCACCATTTCTAACTGCTTCTTCAACATCCAAAATCTCCATATTGGTGAGTAAAAAGCATATTGAATTAATTGCAATTCAAATATTCCATGAATGCACTATGAATATATTATCAATGTACCTCAGGTATACTTTAATGTATCTTACATATGGGATATCAATAGAATAAATCATTGTGTCTTCTAATTTGGCTAAAAATAGCTTAGCTAATGTTTCTGCCACTGGTGTCCCCATCGCAGTCCCCGACTTCTGATGGTGCTACTTATTATCAAACTTGAAAGCATCATGTTCCAAAATAAATGTAAACATTCCACAAATATATTGTGTTGATTCCAAGCCCCTATCACTTCTGAGAAGGTGTTGACGGACAGCCTGCACGTCCAAAAAATCTCTTTGCTCCATTCAGCTTTCACTCAACCCTCACCAGTCTCTATCCCAGCTGCTGAATAACACCCCCACATCATGATGCTACCACCATCATGCTTTACTGTAGATATGGTATTGGGCAGTTTCTGATTTACTCTAAACATACCAGACCAGTTTGAGAGTCCTTTAGGCGCTTTCTTTAAACTTTCATGTGTCTTTGATAGAGTAAAGGCTTCTTTCTGGCCACTCTGCTCTAAAGCCCAAATTGGTGAAGTTCTGCAGCAATGGTTGACCCTTTGGAAACAAATGTAACTACAGTCGTCTTCTTCACTGACAAGCAAGAGATTAACAGGAAGGAAAGCTTCCTTCCCGACAACAGCTTGCTACATCGGACCATGTAAAGGAGCCTTAGCAGGTTACATCTTTCCCTCACAGCAGCAGTAAACTTACCATTGATTACCTATTTGTATAGGAAGTTTATCTCTATGTGCTGACTGCTCCAAAAGAACAATATTTAGCATTTAATTTGCAATAGTATAGCACTGCCGAAATGAAAAGCAGCCAAAAAAAGTTTTCTATGAATTTGTATTAAAAAACAAACTATGATGTGTGTCCCTTTAAGCACCTGAGCATATATCATCTATGCAATGGGAAGATAATACATGACTTTAAAGGAATTCCCCTTTAGGGGTAGGTGTTCTTATGTGTTTTATTATTATATGTGCAAATAACACATTGTAAACAACATGGTGGTAAACCTACTTTCAAGGAGATTATCTGATACAGATATGTTGGTCTGTGAAGCAGGAGTGTATCTATAGGGAAAGCAGGGGAAGCGGCTGCTTTGGTACCTAAACTCGAAAAGGACCTACCCACAAGGAGGACTAAAATATTTTATTATCAGGGCCCCCCCAACTGTATTATAAAATGACATTATACTGTATACAGTGACACTGTAGAAAACAGACAGAGTTTCTGCTGGGCCTCGTCTGAGATAATGATCTTGACTAGCCACAAGAGTGGGGGTTGCATAGGAGAAGGGGTTTGCTGAGGGGGCGGTGGGGGCATTCCAAAATTTGCTGTGGGTCCCAGTCAGTTCTAGCTACGCCACTGCTGCGGAAGTAATGCAGCCCCATTTCACTGTCACTGCGTTCTTTTCACACTGAAATAATTTGAGTAATTTAAAACTCTTCTCATTCCTCTGCAAAGCATCATCCTTAGAATACTACAGTCATTTTATTTTTTATTACCGTTATGTCTTTACACTCTGACCAGTGGATTAAGCGAGGGAAGCTGGATGAGATAAAGGGTGCAGCCTTGTTTTTAACATTCTGGAAGAATGCGTGGTGTCACTGTAGGTAACAGATAAGCGCAGCCTAGACAGCGGCACAATTAATAAAATCTTCAGCGTGGAAAAGTATTTTCGCAAGTATTAATCTTCTTAGTTGAAATAAGAGAGAAAATATACAAAGGTAACATTAGTAGAAACTTTTCTGTAACTTTCATTTTTAGAGTTGAATCCTTTACGTGAAAATTATTAAATAACTAATTTAAACAATGTAATCAATAAAAAGCTGTAATAAAGGCAAACACCAGGAGAAGTTTCACTAAAGCCCTTCTAGTACCTTTCACACAGTCAAGTCACAGTTTAGGAATCAGAATCAGACAAACAGAACCAACTCACGGGAGGGTAAAAGGGCATAGCAAAGGCAAGCCTCAAGGACTGAGGGACTAATTAGTTAGGATGATAAAGTATGATATTGGAGTTTGTATGATCTCCCTGTGTTTGCGTGGGTTTCCTCCGGGTACTCCAGTTTCCTCCCATACTGCAAAGACATACTGATAGGGACCTTAGCTTGTGAGCCCCATTGGGGACAGTTGGATGCTAATGTCTGTAAAGCGCTGCAGAATATAGTAGCGCTATATATGTGCTTAAAATAATAATAATAATAATACAAATAATATATTTAGACCATGTGTAGAACAAATTTGTTCACACCGGGTTATCTCAGCTGTACTTAGGGTTCCCACCCCCAGAATATTGTATAATAAAAATCACAGCAGTGAGAGGTATTTTTTGATTGCAATTTATTTTTTGCAGGTAATGTGCGACATTCATGTGAACGCATTTTCGGCTATATATTAGCCTTCATCAGACACTATGGAATACAGAATAGAAGGGTCATATATATATACAAGGTCATATACATAAACTCATGTAATACACCATTGGTGACAATAAATCAAGGAACATAAAAGGTGAAGCAATAAAAAGAAAAAATGAACAAACAAGTAAAATAAAGAGAAATAAAGAAAAATAAAGAAAAAAATGGCCAGCAGATAATTAATGAGAAATCAGCCTGATATAGAATTACAATTCAGTAGCTACATAATATTGTGCTGGAATACAACATAGGATATGCATGGCGATGCGATGGTTCCTGAAGGATCAATTTAAGGAAAAATCAAAAAGGAAAAATCTAATCTAAGCAGAGTTCTCTAAATGAAGTATGATGTCCATTCTAATAGGTTATCGACTAAAAGTCACCAGTATGGTAATAAGGACAACATATCAGACAGTTGAATCACCCCAAGTAAAAAATACCATATGAATCAGATAAATGGATAGCCTAATCCCCACTCAGGAGGACCTACCATTGCCGATGGAGATGGAAGGAGAATGTGGAGGTCACACAGTTATAGATCAGGTGCTGTCAGCACCAGTGGTTTTGAGGTGTGTGCCCATAGTAGTGTGATCCACTGCTTTAAATGAGTGCCAGAGAGCGCGCCAAGCGATGGGGGCGGACCTGGACGATGGAGCACGTGTGACGCCGTGCGTTCCATTGGCCGGAAGTAGATCGGCAAATGGAACGCATCGGGTCACGTGACTGCGTTCCAACGACCGGAAGTGAGTCGGTCTGTTGGATGCAGTCGTCTGAAACAACACTGGGGACTTGAGAAAGAAACCAAAGGATCAGGGATTGTGTAGAATAATATCATAGAAGGGAAAAGAAGATATGAATGTGGCTTTGTGTGGTTGTATGTGAAGGGATGCTATTAATGGATGAGTGTACATGGCCAAATGTGTTGGTATATACTGGTAATGTGGTACAGTGTGTATTATAGTATACTGTGCAATCGGATGGTATAAATGGTATAAGTGAACGGCATTAATGTGTGATATGTATCTATGTGATGTAATTTTACTGGAAAATAATAGAAAATACAGATAAAGGATACAGTAGACGGCATGTGGTCCAAGAGGTGGGGATCAGGAGGCCTGTCAGAAAAAAAGAGAGAAAAAAAGAGGCCTGTCAGATCCCCACCTCTTGGACCACATGCCGTCTACTGTATCCTTTATCTGTATTTTCTATTATTTTCCAGTAAAATTACATCACATAGATACATATCACACATTAATGCCGTTCACTTATACCATTTATACCATCCGATTGCACAGTATACTATAATACACACTGTACCACATTACCAGTATATACCAACACATTTGGCCATGTACACTCATCCATTAATAGCATCCCTTCACATACAACCACATAAAGCCACATTCATATCTTCTTTTCCCTTCTATGATATTATTCTACACAATCCCTGATCCTTTGGTTTCTTTCTCAAGTCCCCAGTGTTGTTTCAGACAACTGCATCCAACAGACCGACTCACTTCCGGTCGTTGGAACGCAGTCACGTGACCCGATGCGTTCCATTTGCCGATCTACTTCCGGCCAATGGAACGCACGGCGTCACACGTGCTCCATCGTCCAGGTCCGCCCCCATCGCTTGGCGCGCTCTCTGGCACTCATTTAAAGCAGTGGATCACACTACTATGGGCACACACCTCAAAACCACTGGTGCTGACAGCACCTGATCTATAACTGTGTGACCTCCACATTCTCCTTCCATCTCCAGCGGCAATGGTAGGTCCTCCTGAGTGGGGATTAGGCTATCCATTTATCTGATTCATATGGTATTTTTTACTTGGGGTGATTCAACTGTCTGATATGTTGTCCTTATTACCATACTGGTGACTTTTAGTCGATAACCTATTAGAATGGACATCATACTTCATTTAGAGAACTCTGCTTAGATTTGATTTTTCCTTTTTGATTTTTCCTTAAATTGATCCTTCAGGAACCATCACATCGCCATGCATATCCTATGTTGTATTCCAGCACAATATTATGTAGCTACTGAATTGTAATTCTATATCAGGCTGATTTCTCATTAATTATCTGCTGGCCATTTTTTTCTTTATTTTTCTTTATTTCTCTTTATTTTACTTGTTTGTTCATTTTTTCTTTTTATTGCTTCACCTTTTATGTTCCTTGATTTATTGTCACCAATGGTGTATTACATGAGTTTATGTATATGACCTTGTATATATATATGACCCTTCTATTCTGTATTCCATAGTGTCTGATGAAGGCTAATATATAGCCGAAAACGCGTTCACATGAATGTCGCACATTACCTGCAAAAAATAAATTGCAATCAAAGAATACCTCTCACTGCTGTGATTTTTATTATACAATATTTAGACCATGTTCATATCTAAGTTAGTTGTTTCAGTTGTTTTGCTCCGTTAGAGGAGCAAAACAACAAAAATGGTGGAAGTGCCATATCGGGCACATAACTGAAACCAAACAAGCTGAATAAATCCTGTTGACTATAATGGGGTCTATTCAGCTTCCATTTGGGTGTCCGCTTTTTTAGTGGAAACAAAAGTCCTGCAACCTGTGTGCAGGACTTTTCTGTCCACTCTTTTTGGTGGAATCTGTGATGGAGGCCCTGAATATAGCCTCCAAGAAGTGAAAATGACTTTACATCATTTAGCACTGATACTTAGGCACTCTACAGATTTTTATTACAGTTTATTATGGTGGCAGCATTGTATACATGGCGCCCAACCGACTTGGATCAAGTGGGAAAGTTCCAGATTTCAGGTGCTGTATCTTTGCCTTAGAGGCCTGCCGCATGTTGAAATTGCAGCTGTATCTGTGTTCTAAGGACACCATTTGATGTCCCACTGGATCCAACCATTTTGCATCTAGTGGGACATTAAAGATGAATTAGCAGGTTGGGACCTCCCAACATCTCTTGATGCCATGGTAATTATTTCTACCTGGATTCATACCCAGCTCCATGAACAAGCCAAAGAGATAGGTCAAGATAGAAGATCCTTGCGACTGGCACCAAAATTCTAGAAACCATTGTCACCCTCTTCTACACAGTTAACACCCGAACCTATCCAAGTGGATAGAGTAAGGCTGTCTGAGAAGGAAAATAGCCACAGATATGCCAATAGACTTTGTCTGTATTGCGGAGGCAAAGATAATTTTGCCTATATATGTCCCAAGAAGCCAGAAATCTTCAAAGTCTAGAGCCAGTAGGAGAAGTGACCTTATGAGAAGTCCTCTCTATCTATGACTTGAACCATGATTTTGTCATTTGGAGTTGCTTAGTTTAATGAAAGGGCCCTCACTGATTCTGGTTTGACATGTCCTGCATCAAGCCATGGTGGATCAATACAGAATACTATTTTCACACCTCAAGAAACCCTTGGTGGAAATGTCCTGCAACCTACATGCAGGATTTTTCTGTCCACTCTTTTTGGTGGAATCTGTGATGGAGGCCTCCAGCATAGCCTCCAAGATGTGTACATGTCTTAACAAAATTTAGCACTGAAACTTAGGCACTGTACAGTTTATTATATTTACAGTTTATGATGGTGGCTGCATTTTATACATGATGCCCAACCATCTTTGATCTAGTGGGACAGTTCCATGATGTTGGGTGCTGTATCTTTGCCTCAGAGGCCTGCTGCATGTTCCAGTTGCAGCTGTATCTGTCTTCTAAAGACATAGATACAGCTGAATACAATGGTGTAGCAGGGAGTTATCAGTGCCTTGGCATGGGCATGATGCAGTGATGTCATCACACCTGTTGTTAGCCACATACAGCACAGAGCATGAGAGGCCTGCATTGTGGAAGGAGCTCAGTTTGTTTTGGTGACGTGGTTAGATGATTATTAACATCATATTGCAGAGTAAGGCACTAAAGGAGCATCATACTGCATGGGGGACACAATACTACATGGGGAGGCAATATGGTGGCATCATACCGTGTGGGGGGCACTAAGGGGAATATATACTGTGTAGGAGACACTAAGGGGGCATAATACTGCATGGGAAGGCACTAAGTAGGCATAACACTGTATTTGGGGCACCACAAATTGTCAGGGCCACTAAAGGGTCATTATACTTTGGGTAGAGGGCACTAAGGGTGCATCATTACTCTCTAAGCGGCACTAAGGAGGCATCATTACTGTCTGGGGGGTACCTTTAATGTGTAGGGGGTACTAAGGGGCATCACTGTTGTGAGGGGGCCTTTTTGTCAGATTTTTGCACCCAAATATTTGATTGATTTGAAACTTCTATACGGAATGCATACATCTCTAGGCCTGCAGAAGAACCATTGGCAAAAGTTCTTCAATCATGAAATAATAATAAATGACTGTGTTTGAAAACCGGGTTTGGTACAACCATATATTCAGCAGTGCTTTATACAGGCCATCAGGTAAGCCTACTACATTATCCCAAAAAGCACGAAGCATACAGAAAAGTTAAATAACACCTTTGACATCTGTACCAGAAGAGAAAATAATAATTGATGTTCTCATATCACATTTACCTAAGTATTTCCATTATATCATATATAGTGGCTGATATCACGAGGAATAGTTAGATAGAGTAAAAGAGACACAAAATGGCATTGTGACAATTTTAATAGAACAGATACAATATATAGACTTTTAGATCAATGAGATACAGACAAGGATAGATATTCACAAATCTTTCCCTGGAACGCTAATGACTGACGTTTGCATTATAGCTCTCTGAGTAAAAAGTTCACTTTTATCAAAGTTACGGCGCTTTTAAAGAAAGCTAAAAAGTAGAATAATTACCGTACATTATAAAATCTTCAGCTAAGGAAATGACAACCTGAGCAGAAGTCATGTTAACCTTATTGAATCTTGAAAAGGATGACCGTCCAGGGTCATAGTTAGACTTTCCATCACCTGGCACCTTCGGCTGTCCTAGTCTTGGCCTGAAACACCCTGGTCAAGGCTGGGTAGCTTGTGGCCCACCCAAGTCTTCTTCCCGGGACTGGAAAGGGGGTCCTCTCAACAGATCCAACATTTGCATTTCCACAGGGCCTGGTGAACAATTAATACCCAAGAATCAGTTTGGAGCATTATTATCCAATATCTGGCATAGAGTAGACCTATAGGATAGTATTATATAGATAGCTTGGTGGAGATTCACACAATTTTTTTTGGAGGAGGTTGTGAGGTAGATTTTCCTGCAGGTTTTTCAGCCCCGGTCAGCAGTGGATTAGAAAGGAATTGGAAATATAAAGGAAGGATTTATACTTCTCTTTCCTACTGGATCCACTTTTGGCTTTACCTGAAAAGATGTAAAATGGGATAAGGCTACTTTCACACTTGCGGCAGGATGGATCCGACAGGCTGTTCACCCTGTCGGATCTGTCCTGCGGCTATTTTTCGCCGTGCCGCCGGACCGCCGCTCCGTCCCAATTGACTATAATGGGGACGGGGCGGAGCTCCGGCACAGCATGGTGGTGCACGGCGAAAGGCCGCCGGACTAAAATTACTGCATGTCAGGCTTTTTAGTCCGGAGGCTTTCGCTGTGCACCGCCGTGCTGTGCCGGAGCTCCGCCCCCGTCCCCATTATAGTCAATGGGGACGGAGCAGCGGCCTGGCGGCCTGGCGAAATAGCCGCAGGACGGATCCGACAGGGTGAACAGCCTGTCGGATCCGTCCTGCCACAAGTGTGAAAGTAGCCTAACAAAGAACAAGCCTCCAGGCATAGATGGCATCCCGTTTGAGGTGTATGTTCAATACAAGAAACATTAATCCCGAAACTGCTTAAAGTCTTGGCAGTCAGCAAAGCAGGTGGGAAAACTGCCGGACTCCATGCGGGAAGCCTCGATCACACTTATCCTAAAGCCAGGCAAGGACCCGGCCCTGATGGACTCGTATCGTCCTATTTCACTGATTACTACAGACAATAAAATATTAGCTAAGATTTTGGCATAAAAGACTGGAGAAATGTAACATCTTTCAAGTAATAGA
This sequence comes from Bufo gargarizans, assembly GCF_014858855.1. NCBI lineage: Eukaryota > Metazoa > Chordata > Amphibia > Anura > Bufonidae > Bufo > Bufo gargarizans. The sequence goes on along the minus strand of NC_058082.1, from coordinate 79,274,374 downwards.
AACGGGTATTCTGGCCAAACAAGGAGGTAAACCTAGATCTTTGATTCTGTTGATGGCCAAGAGCTGGGAGATGGTAAAAGACCTGTGGTCCCAAACAGGGCTATCTGTAGACACCATATTATGGGACAATACTGGCCTCACAGAATTAGAGTTAGTTGAGCAGAAGATCTGGTGGAAACACGGAATATACAAACTGGGACAGGTATGGGAGGCGGGGGATATAATTCCTAATGAACAGTTAAAAAGGAAATACCAACTGAAAAATATAGGGTCGAGGTTTTATTACCTACATCTAAAACATGCACTGTATAAGACGATAGGGAAAGGCACACAAATAGCCACTCTGCCACAGCCTTTGGAGAATATTACTGAGTTAATACCTGGTAAGAAATTGATTTCAAGAATATACCAATGGCTGTCGCACCAAAAGAACAACAGAGGGGCACTCAATAACCTGACCTATGAATGGCAGGGTATTCTGGAACCCGTACGGGAAGAATTTTGGAATTCAGCTATACAGGCAAAGACTAGGGTTTCAAGGAATTTCTCAGATAGAATAATCCAATTTAATATATTGTATTGTCTCTACTACTCTCCGAAAAAGTTAATGAAGTTCTACAGTACTAAAGTCTTTGCTTGTCAGAAGTGCGGAGAGATGGGGGTGGACGATACACATATATTATGGACGTACAGAAATCCAAAACTACTGGGCAAAGATAATTGAAAAAATAGATGAATACCATCAGCTTACAGTGCCTAGACATTTCGAGGAATGCATTTTAGGCGTACTGGATGGTGTGGAAGCGTTTCAACATACGGAAATTGCAACTAAATTACTGTTCCAAGCCAGGAAATGTATAGTCGGGCATTGGGTGGGCCCCAACAGTTAAAGAATGGGAGAACCGCACGAGGCTGTCGCCAGTGAGGAGCTTTGCTTGACCGGTTTGAAGAAAAAACATAGATTTGCTAGGCTGTGGCGGAGGTCGCTCGGTCGCTAAATAAAAACTGAGGGGAGCTGGGGGGGAGGGGCAATAGAGAGAGGAGGTTATTATTAACTTTTTTTTTTTTTACGGCAACCAACAAACTATGGGTGAGGAGGCGGGGAAATATTTATATGCAATTAACTTATGTAATTATGTATTCAAAAGATGTTGTATGCAAATTTTGTATGAATTGAAAAATTGTAATAAAGAACTATTAAAGAAAAATATATATAGATAGCTTGGTGGAGATTAGAAAGGAATTGGAAATATAAAGGAAGGATTTATACTTCTCTTTCCTACTGGATCCTCGTCCGGCTTTGCCTGAAAAGTCCTGCAGCAAAATCTGTCTCCTCCAGCACTCAATGAGAGCTATGTATGGAACAAAGGCAGTGGCAGTACTGTGACTGTTCAAATGATTACCAGAAGGTTGCTGCTACGTCTAGGACCAAAAATACCTTATGAGAAGATAAGTCCTCTCTACGTCTATAAATTTGTCATTTGTAGTTACTTGGTTTAATGAATTAGCCCTCCTCGATTCTGGTTTGACAGGTAGTTTCCTGCAACAAGACATGGTGGATCAGTGCAGAATACTAGTTGGACGCCTCAAGAAACCCCTGGTAGTAATGTCCGGTGTGGGGGTGCTTTGTCCATACAGTTTGTCAATGAACCCCTGTATCTGACAGTTGGAGTTCTCCACCCTAAGAAGGTATCCCTTACGGTTCTTCAAAAATTGTATAACTCTCTTCTGTTGGGGCTGTCATAATCCAGTTCTACACTGGAATTCTGGTGAATTTCTTCGATAGGACTAACTTGCCAAAAAAAAAAAAAAACTGCTTAGCCTCAGCTCAGCCTTCTTGAACTCCACCTCTGATATATTTTATCTATCTATATAGTCAACACCCTACCTCAGGGATGCTCAATCTGCGGCCCTCCAGATGTTGGAAAACTATAACTCCCACTATGCCCTGCTGTAGGACAATAGCTGTAGGCTGTCCGGGCATGCTGGGAGTTGTAGTTTTGCAACAGCTAGAGGGCCGCAGGTTTAGCATCCCTGCCCTACTTCATGGACTGTTCCTCAGAACTCTAGACTTTTTAGTACCCCTGATAGCTAGAACTGTAGCACACATCTAGCTACCAGGGAAACAAGACAGCAGAGTAATCAGCAAAATACAGCTTTACAGACATTGCTGTAAGGTGAGGGACAGCAGCTCAGACACCATCACCATCCTAAACCATCGCTAGGCCATACTAACCTTAAGCCTGTACTACGGTGGACAAATATATCCACAAGTACTTGCTAGTGCCAAACTACTGCTATCCAACCTACCACCATATCTCCTCATCTCCCACCAGAGAAACTGCACTTTGCATTTATTGCTCTTGGATGTGCCACAAATTATTACACGTTCACTTCTGTCTCATTCTTCAATCCACACTTTCACTGCGCCAACCCAAAAGAGCGACAGACTGAGGGAGTACACCTTGACACAACATGTCATCAGAGCCACTACCACTCCCATCCTCTCCACTGACTCGCTGCATTACTATATATAGAAAATTTAACTTTTTTGGTTAAAGGGGTATTATCATCTTAATGATCACTGTTAAATCTGTTAATGATTTAACAGTGATCATTTTTCTAAATATATTTATTTAACAAATCCCCACCCCTTAGAAAAAAATAAACCTATACTTACCTGACTGTTGTCTTCCGTCTCCCCTGGTTACGGCCTCCGCTCTTCTCAGGAATCGCGGTGGCCGCGCGTGCGCAGACGTCTTCTTTTCTTCTCCCGGCCAGCCGCGCTCTGTACTGAGCGCGCACGCCGAGTCCGCGCATGCGCCCTGGAGACTTCTTCCTGGCAAGTATACTATACTGGCCAGGAAGAAGTCACCAGGGCGCATGCGCGGACTCGGCGTGCGCGTTCAGTACAGCGCACGGCCCGGCCGGGAGAAGACATCAATGAAGATGGAGCCCGCCCACTGCCGAAACCAGGAAGTGGACGGCGCGTCGGGAGCAGGTAAGTATAAACCTGCGTCTTGAGAAAACCCCTTTAAGGGAACATACAGTACAGACCAAAAGTTTGGACACACCTTCTCATTTAAAGAGTTTTCTTTATTTTCATGACTATGAAAATTGTAGATTCACACTGAAGGCATCAAAACTATGAATTAACACACGTGGAATTATATACATAACATAAAAGTGTGAAACAACTGAAAATATGTCATATTCTAGGTTCTTCAAAGTAGCCACCTTTTGCTTTGATTACTGCTTTGCACACTCTTGGCATTCTCTTGATGAGCTTCAAGAGGTAGTCACCTGAAATGGTCTTCCAACAGTCTTGAAGTAGTTTCCAGAGATGCTTAGCACTTGTTGGCCCTTTTGCCTTCACTCTGCGGTCCAGCTCACCCCAAACCATTTCGATTGGGTTCAGGTCCGATGACTGTGGAGACCAGGTCATCTGGCACAGCACCCCATCACTCTCCTTTATGGTCAAATAGCCGTTACACACCCTGGAGGTGTGTTTGGGGTCATTGTCCTGTTGAAAAATAAATGATGGTCCAACTAAACGCAAACCGGATGGAATAGCATGCCGCTGCAAGATGCTGTGGTAGCCATGCTGGTTCAGTATGCCTTCAATTTTGAATAAATCCCCAACAGTGTCACCAGCGAAGCACCCCCACACCATCACACCTCCTCCTCCATGCTTCACGGTGGGAACCAGGCATGTAGAGTCCATCCGTTCACCTTTTCTGCGTCGCACAAAGACACAGTGGTTGGAACCAAAGATCTCAAATTTGGACTCATCAGACCAAAGCACAGATTTCCACTGGTCTAATGTCCATTCCTTGTGTTCTTTAGCCCAAACAAGTCTCTTCTGCTTGTTGCCTGTCCTTAGCAGTGGTTTCCTAGCAGATATTCTACCATGAAGGCCTGATTCACACAGTCTCCTCTTAACAGTTGTTCTAGAGATGTGTCTGCTGCTAGAACTCTGTGGCAACTGATGGTCACAACCCCATTTATAAGGCAAGAAATCCCACTTTAAACCTAACAGGGCACACCTGTGAAGTGAAAACCATTTCAGGTGACTACCTCTTGAAGCTCATCAAGAGAATGCCAAGAGTGTGCAAAGCAGTATTCAAAGCAAAAGGTGGCTACTTTGAAGAACCTAGAATATGACATATTTTCAGTTGTTTCACACTTTTGGTCTGTACTGTATATCTTTATAAACCCCTGGGTCTCATATAGTAGGATAAGGAACAGGTCCATTATTTGTTCTGCGGCCCATAGGACTCTATTTGTGATCCAGTTTCATATGAACTTAAATCCAGGAAAATATTATTGTCTCTTGAAGTTCTAAATCTAGACATATGAAAGACATTTGCAGGGCTGGTGGTTTATGTGGTCTAAATCTACACAACTCTTTTGTGATGCTAATGCAGTATAGAAGTTACATTTGTGTAGTTAGCTGCAAAACTGCATTAGTTACAGTTTGAGTTCAGCTTATGGTTAAATGCCCAGCCCCTTTAAATAAATAGGTCGTCAATATCAGATCAGTGGGGTCTCGGCACCCCCACTATCCTAAAAGGATAGGTCATTTATACATAGAACATTTAACATTAGAAACACAGATGTTTTATATGGCCATCTCCATGTTATTAAGCTCATCACAATAATCTGTAATTGAATGTGTGAATAATACAGCCATAAACATCCATAGATGATAATATTTTTATTTCTGCATGAAAGTTGTTAAAGTCATACAAACAAAGAAAAGCTCTTCATTTAGATAGAAGGGAGCAGATAATCTTGATTCTGCTCTTCAGGCCTTGGTTTATGCTTGTGTGTTGCTTCTGGAAATCCAGGCCTCGTTCACACATGATGAAGAAGTGAAGTGCTGGAATGTTTGAAGTGTGACCTGTGTAGGTGGAGTTCTCCCTGGATTCCTCTAGGACAGTGATGGTGAACCTTTTAGAGGCCGAGTGCCCAAACTGCAACCCAAAACCCACTTATTTATAGCAAAGTGGCAGCACGGCAATTTGCCCTAAATACTACAGTCCAATATAGTATATCCTCTATGTACTTTATCATTTAGCTATAATAGCCTGCCTACATTCAGTGCGCTGCCTGTGCTGTTCATAGTGCGCCTGCGCTGATGAGTGGCAGGAAAAGTCCAAGGCATATTGGTACACCATAGACTTTTTCCAGAGTGCGAGTGCCCACAGAGAGGGCTCTGAGTGCCGCCTCTGGCACCCGTGCCATAGGTTCGCCATCACTGCTCTAGGAGGTTCTTCCCACAACACTGCATTCCTCCATTTGGCCTTTTGACAGATCATGGTTTGAAAAGGAGCAGCCGCATCCTTTTGCCATTCCATGTCTGATAGGAGAAGGAGCAGCCGCATCCTTCTGTTAGTCCAAATTCGGTAAATGAAGGAGCAGCTGCATCCTTCCTCCAGTCCATATCCGGTTATTGAAGGAGCAGCCGCATCCTTCTACTATTCCATGTCTGATAGGAGAAGGAGCAGCCACATCCTTCTGTTAGTCCATATTCGGTAGTTGAAGGAGCAGCCGCTTCCTTCTGTCATATCCGGTAGTCAATATTAGTAGTGTTTGTCATTGCCACCACATTTGCAGATGAGCTGTCTAGATGGTTACATAGCAAGTACTATTGAAAAAAGTTCTTTAATTTCAACCTAATAATTACTTGCTATGGAGATCCAGAGAGAGGCGAAAAAGCCCTGAGGATTGTTGGTGCTCATATCTGCATGGATGTTAAGTGGTGGATGCTTGGTAGGGTTGTCACAAATCGGTGTAGAAAGGTTCATTCCTGGATGTTACTCGAATGAGGCTGATTTATATCAGCCGTTTACTCCTGTAAGAAGACAAGTAGACATGTCTGAGAATCAGCTCTTCACATATATATTGTGTAACTGGGGGGAGGGGGTAAAAATAATGATAAGGTTTATAGTGTCTATGTAACTGAGCAATGATAACACTATAGATGACATTGTGAGTTATACTTACAATCCCATTGGAATGGTGGGCGGGCTCTGCCGGACTCCATTTCACCCCAGTCTATTGAGTGGAAAAACCGGTGGCATCTGATGGAAGATGTTATTGCCAATCGGCCACTTGGAGATTTGCAGAGGAGCTGGAAAATGAGAGAGACCATTAGATATTATGTCATTTATTGTTAATGATAAATGCCAACAACATAGGTTCTAGTATACTGTATGTGAACTTTTCAAATCCTATTATCATTCATATTCATCTGATGCTACTCACCCCTTCTATGACATTGATGGCATCAGTGCATGTTCCAGGTAGAAATTAAGGAATATCCTCATGCAGTGACTGATGATAATCATCCAGTGTGCCCTGGCCATAAAACGGCTTGTCACCTACACTCATCTTAAATAGAATGATGCCAAAGGAAAATGAGTCCACCAGATAGTTGTAGCTTTCACCATCCAAAACCTGTTAAAACATCAGTTTGACATCATCTTTAGGTTCACAAAAGTACTTATAGAATGGAAACAATAAAAGTAAAACAATTTCTCAGTCCTACTATCGATCAGACAGGAATAGTCCTTACCTCTGGGGCAATATAACCAATCGAGCCTAAACAGTCTGTCATTGTGTCCTCCGCAAACACATTAATTGCTGATAAGCCAAAGTCAGCTATTTTGATGTGTCCGATTTCATCTAGGAGGATATTTTCAGGCTTTAGGTCACTGTAGAGAGAAAGACACTTATTATCGAGGATAATTAATGAAAATAACTTTACACAATTGATTTGTAAGAAAACAGCTTGGGGAGTCAATGGTTATGTGTGAATTACCGATGAACGATGCCATGTTCATGCAGGTATTGTAGTCCACAGACCATCTCGGCTGCAAAGAGTCTGAGGAGTATAAAGCAGAGGACTGATTAGAGGTTACATACATAATCATACAGAGAACATGAGATGATTGTTGTCATTGTTCTGCACACCGGTCTACAATGAACAGGCAGCAGATTTTTATGATTCAGGTATAAGAAATCTACCTTGTCTGCATATTAAACACATTCCATTCCAAAATTAGGTCAAACAGGTCTCCTCCAGCCATATAGTCCATCACAATGAAGTATTCATTTGGTGTCTCCATAGATGCCCTCATAGATGTTAGGAAGCGACTCCCAGTGGCAATTTTTAGGACTTCTAGCTCTGTAGAGATTGTGTCCTCTATCTCACTCTTAGCCATGACTTTGACAGCCAGCAGTTTTTCACTGACTGTATCTGATGCCAAGATGACCTGGAGGAGAATCAAAACAATTCAGACCAAGAAGAATTTTGAGGAGCAAAATTGATTAATTATAAGGATGTGTCTAATAGCAGGAAGTAGTTGAATGGTTTTATGCCACTTACTTTTCCGTAGGCCCCCTCTCCAAGCTCTTTTTGAAACGTAAGATTGTCAAAGTCAATAGGTTTTATTATGTTGACCAATTCTTTAGGGGATGTAGTATGGCTACTGGCATCACCAAAGTCTTCAACTGCAATGACCACTGTATTGGAGCGTTTAAAAAGGCTTCCATCTGCTGTGTCGATACAACATAAGTTGTTGTTTTTTTACATAAAACACGTAATAAGTAAGCAAGAAATGTATCCTATATGACCCCTTATTTATCAGATATGCCAGAGGGAAAAAAAATGTAATTGTTTCCAATAGCAACCAGTCAGTGCTCAGATTCCATTTCCTTAAATGCTCTGGAACAATGCAAGCTGCATTGTAATTGGTTGCTATGGACAACAAGACAGTTTGCATTAAATAATTTTGAATAAATGAGGCCTGATACATAACAGTAAAATCCACCTCTCCCAGGTTTCGGGTCTCTAGACTTTCAGATCTGGAGGAAGAGACATATATTGGTGTTTTTTGGAGAACCTCTTCAAACTCTAACTCTGTGCTGATGATCTTTCTAAGCTTTTCGAGGATTGCATGTTTGTTTATCCTCCTTCTGTCATGGACCAGTTCTCCAATTTTCCTCATGGTATCAAGAATGGTCCTCTGAAGTTCTTCACTGGCAGAGTGAGATTTCATGAGGTTTTCCATTTTCCTCTTTTCTGTAAGAATTTCATGTGTCTTGATCTTTCTTGTTTTCTCCAGATTCCGTCTTTTAGATGACATTTTTGAGGCATCATTGTCTATATCCGGTGATGGAGAGTTTTTTAGCCCTAAAGCAAACAACAGTTTCTGTTCATCGATTCCTCTCCTCTGTCTCAGAACCCGATCTCTTTGGGTTCTTCTTCTCTTCTCCTCCTCCATTATGAAATCAGCTTTTGCTTTGTTTATCACGAAACGCATGGCGACCACCTCACCTGCGGGAGTCTGTAAGGAGAAGGAGCAGCCGCATCCTTCTGTTAGTCCAAATTCGGTAAATGAAGGAGCAGCTGCATCCTTCCTCCAGTCCACATCCAGTAATTGAAGGAGCAGCCGCATCCTTCTACTATTCCATGTCTGATAGGAGAAGGAGCAGCCACATCCTTCTGTTAGTCCATATTCGGTAGTTGAAGGAGCACCCGCATCCTTCTGTCAGTCCATATCCGGTAATTGAAGGAGCAGCCGCTTCCTTCTGTCATATCCGGTAGTCAATATTAGTAGTGTTTGTCATTGCCACCACATTTGCAGATGAGCTGTCTACATGGTTACATAGCAAGTACTGTTGAAAAAAGTTCTTCAATTTCAACCTAATAATTACTTGCTATGGAGATCCAGAGAGAGGCGAAAAAGCCCTGAGGATTGTTGGTGCTCATATCTGCATGGATGTTAAGTGGTGGATGCTTGGTAGGGTTGTCACAAATCGGTGTAGAAAGGTTCATTCCTGGATGTTACTCGAATGAGGCTGATTTATATCAGCCGTTTACTCCTGTAAGAAGACAAGTAGACATGTCTGAGAATCAGCTCTTCACATATATATTGTGTAACTGGGGGGAGGGGGTAAAAATAATGATAAGGTTTATAGTGTCTATGTAACTGAGCAATGATAACACTATAGATGACATTGTGAGTTATACTTACAATCCCATTGGAATGGTGGGCGGGCTCTGCCGGACTCCATTTCACCCCAGTCTATTGAGTGGAAAAACCGGTGGCATCTGATGGAAGATGTTATTGCCAATCGGCCACTTGGAGATTTGCAGAGGAGCTGGAAAATGAGAGAGACTATTAGATATTATGTCATTTATTGTTAATGATAAATGCCAACAACATAGGTTCTAGTATACTGTATGTGAACTTTTCAAATCCTATTATCATCCATATTCATCTAATGCTACTCACCCCTTCTATGACATTGATGGCATCAGTGCATGTTTCAGGTAGAAATTAAGGAATATCCTCATGCAGTGACTGATGATAATCATCCAGTGTGCCCTGGCCATAAAACGGCTTGTCACCTACACTCATCTTAAATAGAATGATGCCAAAGGAAAATGAGTCCACCAGATGGTTGTAGCTTTCACCATCCAAAACCTGTTAAAACATCAGTTTGACATCATCTTTAGGTTCACAAAAGTACTTATAGAATGGAAACAATAAAAGTAAAACAATTTCTCAGTCCTACTATCGATCAGACAGGAATAGTCCTTACCTCTGGGGCAATATAACCAATCGAGCCTAAACAGTCTGTCATTGTGTCCTCCGCAAACACATTAATTGCTGATAAGCCAAAGTCAGCTATTTTGATGTGTCCGATTTCATCTAGGAGGATATTTTCAGGCTTTAGGTCACTGTAGAGAGAAGGACACTTATTATCGAGGATAATTATTGAAAATAACTTTACACAATTGATTTGTAAGAAAACTGCTTGGGGAGTTAATAATTATGTGTGAATTACCGATGAACGATGCCATGTTCATTCAGGTATTGTAGTCCACAGACCATCTCGGCTGCAAAAAGTCTGAGGAGTAGAAAGCAGAGGACTGATTAGAGGTTACATACATAATCATACAGAGAACATGAGATGATTGTTGTCATTGTTCTGCACACCAGTCTACAATGAACAGGCAGCAGATTCTTATGATTCAGGTATAAGAAATCTACCTTGTTGTCTGCATATCAAACACATTCCATTCCAAAATTAGGTCAAACAGGTCTCCTCCAGCCATATAGTCCATCACAATGAAGTATTCATTTGGTGTCTCCATAGATGCCCTCATAGATGTTAGGAAGCGACTCCCAGTGGCAATTTTCAGGACTTCTAGCTCTGTAGAGATTGTGTCCTCTATCTCACTCTTAGCCATGACTTTGACAGCCAGCAGTTTTTCACTGACCGTATCTGATGCCAAGATGACCTGGAGGAGAATCTAAACAATTCAGACCAAGAAGAATTTTGAGGAGCGAAATTGATTAATTATAAGGATGTGTCTAATAGCAGGAAGTAGTTGAACGGTTTTATGCCACTTACTTTTCCGTAGGCCCATTTTGAGGAGCGAAATTGATTAATTATAAGGATGTGTCTAATAGCAGGAAGTAGTTGAACGGTTTTATGCCACTTACTTTTCCGTAGGCCCCCTCTCCAAGCTCTTTTTCAAGCGTAAGATTGTCAAAGTCAATAGGTTTTATTATGTTGACCAATTCTTTAGGGGATGTAGTATGGCTACTGGCATCACCAAAGTCTTCAACTGCAATTGGAGCGTATTGGAGCGTTTAATAAGGCTTCCATCTGCTATGTTGATACAACATAATTTTTTTTTTTTACATAAAACGCGTAATAAGTAAGAAAGAAATGTATCCTATATGACCCTTTATTGATCAGATATGCCAGAGGGAAAAAAAATGTAATTGTTTCCAATAGCAACCAGTCAGTGCTCAGATTCCATTTCCTTAAATGCTCTGGAACAATGCAAGCTGCATTGTAATTGGTTGCTATGGACAACAAGACAGTTTGCATTAAATAATTTTGAATAAATGAGGCCTGATACATAACAGTAAAATCCACCTCTCCCAGGTTTCGGGTCTCTAGACTTTCAGATCTGGAGGAAGAGACATATATTGGTGTTTTTTGGAGAACCTCTTCAAACTCTAACTCTGTGCTGATGATCTTTCTAAGCTTTTCGAGGATTGCATGTTTGTTTATCCTCCTTCTGTCATGGACCAGTTCTCCAATTTTCCTCATGGTATCAAGAATGGTCCTCTGAAGTTCTTCACTGGCAGAGTGAGATTTCATGAGGTTTTCCATTTTCCTCTTTTCTGTAAGAATTTCATGTGTCTTGATCTTTCTTGTTTTCTCCAGATTCCGTCTTTTAGATGACATTTTTGAGGCATCATTGTCTATATCCGGTGATAGAGACTTTTTTCACCCTAAAGCGAACAACAGTTTCTGTTCATCGATTCCTCTCCTCTGTCTCAGAACCCGATCTCTTTGGGTTCTTCTTCTCTTCTCCTCCTCCATTATGAAATCAGCTTTTGCTTTGTTTATCACGAAACGCATGGCGACCACCTCACCTGCGGGAGTCTGTAAGGCAGTGATTTCCTCCAAGAAGGAAGATCGAGATATAGAAGGTGATGATGTCATAAAATAGCTTATCACATAGTTCTTCTTGTGAAGTCACAGCATTAGGGTTCCATGACATTAGGCTACCATGATAAATATTCTTACTATGAGGTCATAATACTAGAGTTCACCGTAGCAATCACTGTGGCATATTACTCATATTACCATATTTACTGGAGCAATCACCATGGCATATTACTCTGTGATGGGAGTGTATGTGTGTATTTATAAATATTTATATATACTGTATGTGTATATATATATATATACAGTACAGACCACACGTTTGGACACACCTTCTCATTCAAAGAGTTTTCTTTATTTTCATGACTATGAAAATTGTAGATTCACACTGAAGGCATCAAAACTATGAATTAACACATGTGGAATTATATACATAACAAAAAAGTGTGAAACAACTGAAAATATGTCATATTCTAGGTTCTTCAAAGTAGCCACCTTTTGCTTTGATTACTGCTTTGCACACTCTTGGCATTCTCTTGATGAGCTTCAAGAGGAAGTCACCTGAAATGGTCTTCCAACAGTCTTGAAGTAGTTTCCAGAGATGCTTAGCACTTGTTGGCCCTTTTGCCTTTACTCTGTGGTCCAGCTCACCCCAAACCATCTCGATTGGGTTCAGGTCCGGTGACTGTGGAGGCCAGGTCATCTGGCGCAGCACCCCATCACTCTCCTTCATGGTCAAATAGCCCTTACACATTCTGGAGGTGTGTTTGGGGTCATTGTCCTGTTGAAAAATAAATGATGGTCCAACTAAACGCAAAACGGATGGAATAGCATGCCGCTGCAAGATGCTGTGGTGGCCATGCTGGTTCAGTATGCCTTCAATTTTGAATAAATCCCCAACAGTGTCACCAGCAAAGCACCCCCACACCATCACACCTCCTTCTCTATGCTTCACGGTGGGAACCAGGCATGTAGAGTCATCTGCGTCACACAAAGACACGGTGGTTGGAACCAAAGATCTCATATTTGGACTCATCAGACCAAAGCACAGATTTCCACTGGTCTAATATCCATTCCTTGTGTTCTTTAGCCCAAACAAGTCTTTTCTGCTTGTTGCCTGTCCTTAGCAGTGGTTTCCTAGCAGATATTCTACCATGAAGGCCTGATTCACACAGTCTCCTCTTAACAGTTGTTCTAGAGATGTATCTGCTGCTAGAACTCTGTGTGGCATTGACCTGGTCTCTAATCTGAGCTGCTGTTAACCTGCGATTTCTGAGGCTGGTGACTTGGATGAACTTATACTCCGCAGCAGAGGTGACTCTTGGTCTTCCTTTCCTGGGGCGGTCCGCATGTGAGCCAGTTTCTTTGTAGCGCTTGATGGTTTTTGTGACTGCACTTGGGGATACTTTCAAAGTTTTCCCAATTTTTCGGACTGACTGACCTTCATTTCTTAAAGTAATGATGGCCACTGGTTTTTCCTTTACTTGCTTTTTTCATGCCATAATACAAATTCTAACAGTCTATTCAGTAGGACTATCAGCTGTGTATCCACCTGACTTCTCCACAACACAAATGATGGTCCCAACCCCATTTATAAGGCAAGAAATACCACTTATTAAACCTGACAGGGCACACCTGTGAAGTGAAAACCATTTCAGGTGACTTCCTCTTGAAGCTCATCAAGAGAATGCCAAGAGTGTGCAAAGCAGTAATCAAAGCAAAAGGTGGCTACTTTGAAGAACCTAGAATATGACATATTTTCAGTTGTTTCACACTTTTTTTTTGTTATGCATATAATTACACATGTGTTAATTTATAGTTTTGATGCCTTCAGTGTGAATCTACAATTTCCATAGTCATGAAAATAAAGAAAACTCTTTGAATGAAAAGGTGTGTCCAAACTTATGGTCTGTACTGTATAAAAAATCTTTTTTAGACTTCACAAAGAGTCTCCTCCATGTACCCCGAAACGCGTTATTTCAGAATAAAGTAAAACTATATTTGACACCTGGTTGTGTTCTGCACCTTGTGGTATCCATACAAGCTTGACTACCATGGTCCGGCTGCCGCCTAGTGCTGTCTCACCACTCTGTCATTGGGCCAATCTGTGGACTTCTCATGCTGTTCTCCCACCCTCCCCACTCCATGACTGGGCTACTCTTTTGCCTTTTCGGCCTGGCTGACATCATCATTTATTTGACCCTTCTTCTGATATGTCAGAAGGAAGGAAAAATAAGACCCACAAAGGATCCTGTCTATGTAACAGCTGTAAGGCCTGCATGACATGGTCCCTATTTTGCTTCAGAATTGGCTTATGATTTGGTAGCCAAAAGCAGGAGTGGGTACAAAACACAGAAGACATGCAAATATTCTATTCACGTGTCATCTCTGTTTTCCATCCACTTCTGTTCTTTTTGGGGCATTAGCAATATTGACAGATTACTGACCAAATGCTGACTGAGTGAAGGCAGATGCTCAACAGACAGGATCGGTTTTTTTCGTGGGTTATTGTTCTGATGGATCAGAGGAAGGGCAAACTAATCAGTGACTTCAACACAAACTTACTGCTGACACCCTCTCCACTCTGTCAGGGGCTCTACTTGTATAAGAGTTTAATAGAACAGGTTCTGTATACATCATGGATCATGTATGGAATCAGCTGACGATGGTGTAAAAGGACTGCGCTTCTTCTTGATGCTAACATCGACCTGTAAGGCTGAGTTCACACTTGAGTTATTTGGTCAGTTTTGGCCCCGTGATTGCCCAAATAAGTGAAGTGTGCAGTGATTCTAAGAGCGACGCCTGTTATCTGCATGTCATACTGGCTCACAGTATTATTTCACTACCACAGCAGACTCTCTATGCATGTTACTGCAAGGCACTGTGTTCTACACCCCTATAAAGGCTCCCTGTAGCCAGGAAATTGTTTTTTTAACGTGGTTCACCACAAATAAATTTAGATCTAATCTTTTTGGAAAATTCAGCGAACCGTCCGGATCGAATTTTTGAGAAATTCAATCATCTCTAATTATGATGTTCTACACCAGCTAAGGCGTGTATTATGAGGCTCTGCAGCAGCTGAGCTCTGTACTGTATATTGAGGTTCTACAGCAGCTACAGTGTGTATTCCAATTAGAGATGAGCGAATTTCTCAAAAATTGGATTCAGCCGGTTCGACAAATTTTCCGAAAATTTTTGCTTCGATCCGAACATATTCGCAACGAATTGCGATAAAAAGGCTATTTCCGGGCTGCATAGAGCCTTTATATGGGTGTAGAACACTGTGCCTTGCAGTAACACGCATAGGGAGTCTGCTGGGGTAGTGAAATAATACTGCAAGTCAGTATGACATCTAGATGACAGGCATCGCTTTTAGAATCACTGCACACTTAACTTATTTGGGCAGTCATGGGGCCAAAACTGACCAAATAACTCAAGTATGAACTCAGCCTTACAGGTCGATGTTAGCGTCAAGAAGAAGCGCACTCCTTTTACACCATCGTCAGCTGATTCCACATAGATGTCTACAGAACCTGTTCTATTAAACTCTTATACAAGTAGAGCCCCCCAGCAGAGTGGAGAGGGTGTCAGCAGTAAGTTTGTGTTGAAGTCACAGATTATTTTGCCCTTTCTCTGATCCATCAGAACAATAAGCCACAAAAAACGGATCCTGTCTGGGGAGTATCCGCCTTCACTCGGTCAGCATTTGCTCAGTAATCCATGAGTATTGGTAATGCCCCAAAAAACGGAGTGGATCTAAAACAGAGATGACACGTGAAGGTAATATTTGCATGTCTTCTGTGTTTTGTACCCACTCCTGCTTTTGGCTACTAAATCATAAGCCAGTTCTGATGCGACCATATAGGCTTTACAGCTGCTACACAGACAGGATCCGTTGTGCGTCTCATTTTTCCTTCCTTCTGAACCGATCAGAAGAAAGGTAAAAAAATTGTGATTTCAAAAAGGTCAAACAAGGACAATAGCGACCCAGTCATAGAGTGCGGAGGGTGGTAACAGCATGAGAAGTCCACAGAGTGGCCCTATGACATAGTGGTGAGGTGGAAGCAGCATGAGGAGACCACCAAGTGGCACAATAACAGGGTCTGGAGGTGGAGGCAGCATCAGGAGGCCACAGAGTGGCACAGTGACAAAGTGTGGAGGTGACAGCAGCAGTATGATTAGGCCACAGAGTGGCACGGTGACATAGTGAGGAGATGGCAGTAAAAGCAGCAGCATGATACCACAGACTGGCATGGTGACATAGTGGGGACATGGCTGCATCAGTAGGCCACAAAGTGGCACGGTGACATGGTGTGGAGATGGCAGCAACAGCAGCATGATACCACAGAGTGGCAAGGTGACATAGTGTGGACATGGCAGCATCAGGAGGCCACAAAGTGGCACGGTGACATGGTGTGGAGATGGCAGCAACAGCAGCATGATACCACAGAGTGGCAAGGTGACATAGTGTGGACATGGCAGCATCAGGAGGCCACAAAATGGTACTGTGACATAGTGTGGAGATGGCAGCATCAGGAGGCCACGGAGTGGCATGGTGACATAGTGTGGACATGGCAGCAACAGCAGCATGATACCACAGAGTGGCACGGCGACATAGTGTGGAGATGGATGATCTAATCTGATGCATCAGGTATTGGTGGGTGGAAATCCTGGCTGATCCACGCCTGATTCATCTTGACAATTCTCTACACATTTTGGGTGGACAGGGCCACACTAAACACCCGCTCTGATGCCACAACACTGGCCATGCAAGACAGCTTTTCCAGGGCAAACTCGGCCAGCCTGGCTGCCCAGTAGTCCAGCAGATCTTCTATGACGGCTGGCAGGGTGCTGTCAAAGTATGCCACCACCTGCTGTTTCAGGTCCTGCTCCAGGTCTACCTGCTGCTGCTGGTGAGTAGTTTCTTCACTATGCGGGTGAAGAAAGCTGCTCATCAGCGACTCTAGACTCAGGCTGCTGGTGCTGCTGTCACTTGAGACGAAGTCGAAGATCCAGTCAACCAATCAAGAACCGCTCGGTTGCTGGTCAAGACACGACCACTATCTGACATATGGACCTGAGGCCTCGGGAAGAAACCCCTGCTGCTACGCCCCTTTACTCTGCTGCGACCTGTGCCTGCGCCAGAATCATTTACGCCTCTGACACTCCCCTATGCAGGGCCTGGCACTTCTCTGTCTGACATACTTTTAGCTGAACTAAATAAATTAAAAGAAAATTAAAACACCCCTAAAAGCGCCAAATATACTTTTCTTTTTTTTACTGAGATAGGCAACTAAAGGATTTGAAATTGGCAACGAAATGATTTCAGCGTAAATAACAGCAAAAGTGAACTGCGTATATATTTCTCGTATCGGACTAAAATAGGCAATTAAACGATTTCTAAGTAAATAACAGAAAAAGTGAACTGCAAATATTTTTCTCTAGGAATATGACAAACGCTTTCAGCGCAAATAACACTAAATGTGAACTGCGTCTATTTTTCTTATATTGTAGTGAAATATTTCTCATATTGTATTGAAATAAGCCACTAAAAGATATCAGCGCAGTTAACAGCAAAAGTGACCTGCGTATATATTTATCTTTTTCCACAGATAAAAGCCAATAAAGGCTTTTCAACATATCACTTGCTCCCCAATAACTAATTGCTGGAATGACAGAGCTGTATTATGAGACTATCTGGATCCCCAAGTAATGTTTCCCTGCACGTGTAAATCGCTTTTTTTCACAATGAGGATTTTCCTATGACTCTCCCTAACATCTGCGCGTCTCTCCCTGCCTGTGAAATGATTCCTCTCACTGTCCTTTTCCTGCACTAGTAAATCGCTTCTTTCCTTTTTTTTTTTTAACAATTCTGCATACACGTCTGTGCCTGAACAAAGTACGATAGTGAATGGCAGACTCTAAGATGGCCGCCGTATTTATAGGGCTGTGACATCACCGGGCTGGCTGGCTGCTGATTGGCTGCATGCATGGCATTATGGGTCATCCCGCCTTCCCAGAGTTCCTTGCCCCATGTCCTCACACGTTTAGCCGCCATTTTAGCCGCCATTATAGCCGGATAGCCGCCATGTTAGGAAAAATTGTGATTCGTTACCACGAAGCATGAGGAAATTCGAATTAGTTCAGAATCTAATTTTTTCTAAAATTCGGAACGAATTCGACTTCGTCAGCTTCAATTCGCTCATCTCTAATCACAATGTTCTGCAATGGCTGAGGAGTGTATTATGAGCAACAGAACCCTACTGTAGCTGTCATCTGACAGAGCATTCAGTCGACAGCTATTGAAGGCTAATGAACCATGCATTTTCTGGGTTTGCAGAAGCTAATAGCTATAAAACATTAAAACATGTATGAATTCAAATGCAATGCCATTGGCTTCTTAGTATTTACCTTTCATACAAGCAAACATGTTGCTAGCTTTATTGCCCCTTACTGGCACTACTTGCTAATTTGTACAATTACTGTGTTAATTACCTTCATTTGGTGATTCAACCAACACAATTCAGTTTAATGCCCAGATTAAATGTAAAGACTATGTATGCACTGTGCACTAATAAGAATTTACAACGTGGCCATATCGTGTTGTGGTTACTCATCAATCCGCAATCACTGCCGCTTAGACTGCGGACTCTAACAAGATAAATATATTTTACTTCCGACCTAATTGGAAGCAAGTGCTTTAAACCTGTAGAGATACTCTGTATTTGTAATAAAAAAGTACCACTTTGTTGAATCTTTGAGCGTTAATTTAAGACAATTGTATAGAAATAATGGGGCAACTTTTATGTCTGGTGGATACAATCTGGTGGTGCCCAGAGAGCCGTACAGGAGCTGGCATTAGGAACGTCGCAGACATTTGATGTCAGCATTATATTATTATGGTATACATATGAAAGCGGCATTATGAGCAAATTGTTTTGTACAGGGAATTTTGTCAAGAAGATAAAAAGCGTAATTATGCATCAAGCTATTCCCCTGCCACAATATTTATTAGGGCTGTGATGAAATAACAGATTAACATTCAGGAGCAGGGAACAATGGCAGAGAAGAGGAAGTTAGAACCATATTATTCGTTTTTTAGAATATCAGATGCTACATGGTGCTACTTCTACCATTTTTTGAACTATGCCTCTGGTAATGGTTCCATCATTTAAAGGGGTTCTCTGGGCTATTAATATTGATGATTGATGACCTATCCTCAGGATAGGTCATCAATATCAGATTGGAGGGGGTCCGACACCCGGCACCCCCGCCGATCAGCTGTTTGAGGAGACGGCGCACGCAGTGGGCACGTACTATCTTCCATCTCTCTTCCTTCTCTCTTCTCTATGTCTATGGCAAAGCAGCGGCGAACAGGAAGGGAGAAGGCACATGCACAATGTGCGCTCCGTCTCCTCATATACTTGATCGGCCGGGTGCTGGATGAGGATAGATCATCAATATTAAAAGCTCGGGGAACCCCTTTAATATATACATTTTCAATTAAATGAGCTATACATCTTCTACTAACTTATAATTGTTCTGTAATTGTATGCACAAAATTTAAACCACAGATATTAAGTGCAATCATTTTTATTGCTCCAATGCATCCTAAATGAAAAGAAAAATTAAGCATTTTTTCAAATAGACTATTTTGTGTCTGCAGCTCCTTTAAAGACCTAAATGTTGCCACAGTTAGTCCTTTTTCACACAAGCAATACAGATTGTGTCAGGATCTGTGCAGGAAAAAACGGATGTTTACTCACAAGTTCAATCAGGTTTTTCTGCGATTCCGTTCAGTGTTTCCGTTTTTCCTGTCTAGGTCATATCCGGATTACATGCGTTTTTCACGCACGTGAAGAAAAACTGAAGTATAACAATCTACATCTCCCAGCAACAATCAGTGAAAATGCATTACATCCAGATGCCTTCCGCTTTTCACCCCATTCACTTCTATGGACCCAGGGCTGTGCGAAAAACGCACAATATAGAACATTCTGTGATTTATCCCAAATGCAGAGATGATGCGTAAAAAACAACGTTCATGTACACAGACCCATTGAAATGAACTGGTCAGGATTCAGCCCGGATGCTATGCGTTTGCTACACGCATCCTGATAAAAAACTTGCTTATGTGAAAGAGGCCCAACAGATCAACCAACAAACCCTGGATAGTTTGGCAAAAAAACAGGGGTCAAATTGATGGTGTATAACTGCAGGACCAATCTACCACATGTATGATGGTAGGATCAAACTGCACAGGGTTTGTTTGTTGTCTGTTACCATGGAAATGCATAGACCTGCATAGGCACTGTCGATACAAAATGGTAGGACATTGTAAATGAAGACTATTTGGAAAGATGTGGATTTTTATTTTATTTTAGATGCATTGGAGAATATAAAATATCAATTAGGAAGGTAAACAGAGCCTTTATGGATTTTAGTACCAATCCACAAGATCAGCAATTTCCTAAGGGAACATTCACTGAGGTTCTCTACATATACTTTTGCCATGTTTCTACTGCGATTGCAGTCACAGTTTGTATTTAGGTAGCATCATGCCAATCTGTCAAGATCAGAACATCATAACAAAGTCACCTCTCCTGGCATGTCTGTTTCAGTATCTACTGTACTTGCATTCCCAATGTGGTTCCATTCCTGTTATGTTGTTCTGTTGCTCGGTTATTGAGACTAGAGGCTTATTAATGAATCTGCAGCTGAGTGTCATCAGTTGGGGGGGGGGGGTGTCCTCACACAGACTGACACTGTCTAATCAGTGCTTCCAATGTCAGACTGTGCAGAGACACCCCCCAACTGGTAACACCCAGTTGCAGATTCATTAATATACTTCTAGAAAGAACTGGGGAACAGAACAAGATATAGTTCTATGAAAAATATGCTCCAAAATCATTACTACATGAGTGTTAAAATAATGTAGTAAAACATACATCAAGAGTGGTGACAGGTGCTCTTTAAACATTCACATCCATCACATTTGTTGCATACAGTGGTGCTTAACAGTTTGTGAACCCTGTGATGGTCCGCTTGGCAACCCGACTGGGTGCCTCCACCAATCGATGCTTCCTAGTGCTTACCGAGTACTTCCAAGCACTCCACCGGACACCATTAGCACTGTAGTCCTCACTTCCAGTGTTACAGCTTGGCTGGGGTCTCACTGTCCTCCACCCACCCTGGGCCCAAGACCACGATCCAGCTCCCAGTGGGTAGAACCATGTTGTAATCCCAGGGGAGTATAATACCGATAGAAATCCCCAGAGTAAATATAGCTATTCCTCCCACACATGAGATGAGACTCTATGTTGAGGGTGAAAAAAATCAAGAACTCTCTTTATTGAAGACCAACTCAGTATATATACAGTTCAAGAAGTCTAAAAACATAACTCAATCAAACATGAACAGCATGGAAACAGACATCCCCTCCCCAGTGTCTTAATGAAAGAATAGGGAGAGAGGAGACATATGTGATGAGATTATCTCCTGAGTGTATCATAGGGTGATCTACTCCTCTACGCCGGAGTTGTCTACTCCTAGAGTCAGCTATCTTAATCCTATCACTAAGACGATAGAACAAAGTGACAAATAAACACATGCATTGGGAGTCTCAGTGTTGCGGGATTCACACCCTGCACCTTTAATGGGCAATAGGAAAGATGTGGCCTATAACTCCACACATAAATCAGGGTTATAAGTTCCTTGTAACCCCAAGAGGTCTGAGGGGGGTCTCCATAGTTCTGGGTCCATAGTCCGTAGGAAGGAGGCTAGCCCTCAGGCTTCTTTAGCAGCCCCATTGACGGTTTAGTCCGTCACAAACCCTTCAGAATTTTTTATATTTCTGCCCAAATTTGAGCCAAAACCACCTCAGATTTTCACACAAGTTTTTATAATGACCTAGGTTCGGTCCAGCAGAGCCGTCATGGGGTCATGTGCTAAAACCATAATATAGACCTTAAAAGAGATCCAGAATATGGTTTAGGACATGAGACTTTAGGTTGGATTTCACTCTTGCATTGACTCTTCACTCTTGCAGAGTGAATGACTGATGACTTACTAATAGATGTTTCAATCTAACCTAATTGACAAAAATAAGAACATTTCAACATGACATATCTTGTGAGGGAAAAAAACATATGTAAAAAATGTAGAATTCGTCTTAAATTTTTCCAGAAAGGCTGTGATGAGGTCTATGGCAATAGAGCCATTAACTTTAATTCTGTGGAATAAGTATAAAAGTTTCACATTTATGCTTCAGAAAGTGATCAGAATATAAAATTGCCCCAGAAACTACCCATCTGTCAAACTTTGTGTTTAGCCATGATCAATTAATTATTATTATTTTTTTAACTGCAGAAACAATGTTGATCCCTGGTTACGTGTGCTGAGTAAGGCGGCAGAAAACAGGTGCAAGCTCACAGCTAGCAGACCTACCAGATGCCAAGTAGTAGCAGAAGAGTTAAACAAGCCAGAGACAGAACCAGTATAGTCAAAAGCAGACAAGGGGTTCAACCAGAAAACAAGCTGAGGAGTCATAGACAGGAGAAATAGTTACAGTCAAATCAGTAGTCAAGGGGTTAATCCAGAATCTAGCAGAGGTAAATACATAGGAATGTCCAACATAAATGCAACACTGTGCTGCACGCACAGAACTAAAGTAGCCAGGACAGATTTCACAGGCAAGGACAGCAGTATGTACAAGGCTTAACTCCTCAGCCTAGCTTTGGGATTGGACATCGAGTCAGATATCTGATTGGTTCAGCATCCAGTCTCACATTTATATTGAACAGCTGGGGCTTGTCTGGTAAGCATTGCAACCCTCCTGGCACAGACTTTGGAAAAATGCCTCAGGATATAAGCTAACACCAGAATCTTTTTTAAAAGAAAAATACACCAATCTGCGTTGACTTTTGTCAGTCCAGTACAAAATACTGGTTTGGCTGGGTGACAAGCCTGTTTTTTTTCCAGTACTTAGATATGGATATCAGATCGGTAGGGGTCCAAAATAGATCAGTTGTTTCAGGCAGCCAGGCCGGAAGCGCAAGGTTCTGTCCACTGTGCCAGAGTAATACAGCTCAACTTCCAGTCTGAACTACAGTACCCAGCGCCCGAGACTTCTTTCCACTGTATAGTTTTAGGCGCAAGAATCTGACATCGTTGGAAATTGTCAGACCACCACTGATATCATGCTGATGTGAAGATAGATCAATATCTAAGTACCAGAAAATCCCTTGTGGTTTCTCTTCTGGAGGACACCAACTTGTTGCACAAGAGCTTATTTACATTTCCTTTTTCCCAGGAAACAAATGTCTGGGCTATAAGACTCTGCTTATACCAACTTGTCAGTCTCCAGAAGGAAAATTGTAATTCCCTTAGACCCATGTCAATGGCCACCCAGCTAAACCAGTATCCTGCTCTGCATTGCTGATGGGCAAACCCCCTTGATTCCCTCAAACAAAAATATCTGTCTGCATATTGATGCAGAAAATGGAAATTATTTTGGTTTATATCCCATGTCATTGTTCCAAGGCCTGTATAAAAAAACTCAGACAGTGCTTTTGTCACCACCAGATCTTCGAGAAGTTCTGATAGACGTTCTTCAGTACCTCCTGCATGATCTTCTTTTGTTTTGCTTTTGTTTTGACATCTCTCCTCCCTCTCCCAGCTGTCATCTATTACCAGTGATTGCCTCCCTATATATCTCCTCCCCATACTGCCTCACCTTGCGGTTTATATTACATCCTGAATTGTGTTCTCTGCTAGAAGTTGCTACAGCTGGGTTTTCAGATAAGTCTATTTCTAAATTAGTTGTTTTCCTGTTGGCTTGGTTCTAGGTGACCCTGACTCCCTCCGTATTAAGTGCAGGGAGCTGGTAGTGGTGTCCCCTCACTATTATAGGGTTTGCAGGTGTCAATCAGTCTAAGTACGTGGACATGCAACCTTCTATCACTGAGAAGACAGGGAGAGCTTCAGGGCTTTAATAGGGGTCACCCTTTTGTTCCTTAGTTTTGGATTTAGCCAGTCGGATCCTTATTTGTAACTTCTTGTTTTCTGTTACACCATCCGTGACAGCTTTATAGGGTAGCCATAAATGTTGATCGAGCACCAAAGTGCTCGGGTGCTCGAGTAGAACACTTTAGGATGCTTGGGTGCTCTACAGAGCACCCGAGCACAATGGAAGTCAATGGGAGAACCCGAGCATTAAACCAGACACCCCCTGCTCTGAAGAGGGGAGGGTGTCTGGTTCATAGGAAAAGGTCAGAAATTGATGGAAACACCACTGAAATGTTTCAGGAACAGCATAGGGAGAATGTCTGGATGCATCTTGGACTCCCAGGTCGCAGCTGGGAATGATGTTGTTCGAGTAGTACGCCACTTTTACAGACTGACAATAATACGCACAAAACCGAAGATAAAATCGATTTTAGAGGAAAAATTGGCAGGAAAACATTCTTTCCTGTATATTTACTTGTATATAAAGTGCAAGTGCTGCCAAAAATTGCAAGAAAAAGGCATGATCAATTAATTATTATTATTTTTTTAACTGCAGAAACAATGTTGATCCCTGGTTACGTGTGCTGAGTAAGGCGGCAGAAAACAGGTGCAAGCTCACAGCTAGCAGACCTACCAGATGCCAAGTAGTAGCAGAAGAGTTAAACAAGCCAGAGACAGAACCGGTATAGTCAAAAGCAGACAATGCGCCCAGCAGTACTAAATACCCGCTCTGACAAAATGCTGGCGGCAGGGCAGGCCAGCACCTCCAAGGCGTAGAGTGCCAGTTCATGCCACCTGTCCAGCTTGGACACCCAATAGTTGCAAGGCACAGAGGGATTAGATGCCTCTGTTGGAACACAGCAGTGTTCCCCTCGTCTCCCCTCCTCAGGTGCCCAAGGAAGTACGGACTCTGCTGACAGTGGTGTCAGCTGGAATTCTTGGAGCAATTTTTCAACAAGGACCTTCTGATATTGGACCATTTTGCTAGTCCTCTCCACCACAGGAATGATAGATGAGAAGTTTGCTTTGTAGCAGGGGTCGAGAAGGGTGAATCGGTGTTGGCCAGGCCAAAATGCGTATAACGCGAGGGTCAAGGGAAAGGCAGCATAAAATAAAGTCAGCCATGTGTGCCAGAGTCCCAACAGACAAAACTTTGCTGTCCCCATCAGGAGGATGACTTTCATCCACGCTGAACAGATGGAATAAACCTGCTATGGGTACTATCCTCTGTAGCGGAGTCAACCGTCTCCTGCTTCTCCTCCTCATCATCATCCAATTCGTGCTGGCTGAGAAGACGAACGGAGGGTGGTCTGGCTATCATCCTGTGTACTGTCTTCCCCCATTACCACCTCTTCCACATGCAAAGCATCCGCCTTAATTGTGAGCAGCGAGCGTTTCAGTAGACACAGAAGTGGGATGGTTACGCTGATAATAGCGGTATCGCCGCTCACTATCTGTGTTGATTCCTCAAAGTTGTGTAAAACCTCACAGAGGTTAGACATCCATGCCCACTCCTCGCTTGTGAAGATCGGAAGCTGACTGGAAAGGCGACAACCATGTTGCAATTGGTATTCCACTACTGCCCTCTGCTGCTCACAAAGCCTGGCCAACATGTGGAACGTGGAGTTCCAGTGCGTGCTCACGTCGCACAACAGTCGGTGAGCTGGCAATTGCCGGAAATGGGCACACATGCGGCACACCTTCACCAGTAGCTCAGGCAAATTGGGGTAGGCTTTGAGAAATCACTGAACCACTAAATTGAACACGTGGGCTAGGCATGGTATGTGTGTGAGCTTGCCGAGCTCCAAAGCCGCCCCCAAGTTACGGCCATTATCAGACACGACCATGCCTGGTTGTAGGTTGAGTGGCGAGAGACACAGCTCAGTCTGGTCCCTTATACCCTTCCACAGCTCTGCGGCGGTCGGCTGTTTGTCACCTAAGCAAATTCGTTTCAGCAGGGCCTGTTGCCGCTTCCCCACTGCCTTGCTACACTGCTTCCAGCTACTGACTGATGGCTGACTGGTGCTGCAAGATGAGAATTCAGAGGTGGAAGTGGCGATGGAGGAGGAGAAGTGGGGGTTCCAGCCACTAATGTAGGTTGTGGCAGAAATCCTGATGGAAGTAGGGCCCACAATCCTTGGCGTCGGTAGCACCTGTGCCATCCCAGGGTGCAACTCGCTCCCGGCCTTCACAGCGTTCACCCAGTGTGCTGTCAGGGAAATGTAGCGTCCCTTGCCAGAAGGACTTGTCCATGTGTCAGTCGTTAAGTGGACCTTCCCAATAACTGCATTGGTCAGGGCACGTGTGATGTTACGGTACACATGCTGGTGTAAGGCGGGAACGGCACACCGGGAAAAATAGTGGCGGCTGAGGACTGAGTAATGAGGGACCGCCGCCATCAGGCTGCGGAAAGCCTCAGTGTCCACAAGCCTAAACGGCAATATTTCCAGGGCCAGCAATTTGGAAAGGAGCGCATTTAGTGCTATGGCCTGTTGGTGGTGGCTGGGTATTTGCGCTTTCGCTCAAAGGCCTGGGGTATGGACATCTGTACGTTGCGCTGGGACACAGAATTGGATGTGCTAGCTGATGGTGCTTCGAAGGTCCAGGTGCATGGCGGGAGGCATCCTGTCCTGCGTCTTGGACAAGGGATTGGCCAGCATGTAACACAGGGGAAGAGGAGGCAGTGTTGTGACCCGCAGACACTGATTGTGGACCCAGGCGTTCAGCCCACCTATTAGGAAGCTTTGATGCCACATTTGGGATCATGCTGGTGGTGGTGAGGTTACTAGTGTTCACTATCCTGCTCATTTTGGTACGGCACAGGTTACAAATGACAATTCTTTTATTGCCCGCACTTTGCCTCAAAAAAGCACCAGACTGTGGAACACCTACCCCTTGGCAAGGGAGAATGCCGCAAGGGGGTGCTCCGTGGAACAGTTGTAGGCCTGTTTGGTGTGGCCCTTTTCCCACCCCACTGCCTCTTCCAGCCTGTTGCGGTGCCTCTGTACTGCTGTCCTTGCTCGGCTTGCCACCTTCCCAGGTTGGGTCAGTGATTTCATCGTCCACCACCTCCTCTTTCACTTCCTCACTCTAGTCATCCTCCTGACTTGTTGACCTATATCAAGAACCTCAGATATTGACAACTGTGTCTCATCTTCATCATGAAGCTCTTGAGACACTAATTGAGGTTGACTTATTGGCAACTGTGTCTCATCATCATCATCCACCTCGTGAAACACTAATTGCCGTTCCCCACCGTCATCTTTTTCTGACTGTGGATGCTCAAGAGTTTGGGAATCAGTGCACAAGATCTCCTCATGTCCCTTTTCAAGCGGGCTTGGCGAGAGGGCCAAATCAAGGAATGGTGATGAAAACAGCTCCTCGGAATATCCAAGTGTGGGATCACTTGTTTGCCAAGACTCTCCATGGTGGGAGGAAGGAGGATCAGGGTGAGGATTCTGTTGACCAGACTCTTGGCTACTGAGACTGGACTTTGTGGAAGACAGGGTGGTGCTTAACCGACTGGAAGCATTATCTGCTGCAGTCCAACCGACCACCGCACTGGTGTGACTTTGAGAGTGGTGTCCTGCGCCACCCTGCAAACTGGAACATGAAGCTAGGTATCGTGGATGAGTGTGTGTCTTGTGCTCTGGCAGCAGGCACAGTTTCACCACACCCAGGGCCACGGCCTCTGCATGCACCATCAGCAGCACGGCCACTTGACTGAATGTCACTGATATTTAGAATGGGCAAATGTTATACAGGAGATGTAGCACAGGTAATGTCTCTGCCACTAGCAGCGAAAAAATTACACTGAATGTCACTGATATTTAGGATGCGCAAACATTATACTGGAGATGTAGTGCAGGTAATGTCTCTGTCACCAGTGGCCAAACAATTGCGCTGAATTTCACAGCGCAAATGTAACACAATAGATGTAGCAGAGGTTGTGTCACTGTCAGCAGCGGCCAAACAATTGCACACAATTTAACGCAGGTTGCGCTAATAATATATATGGCAGCCAGATAAAACAATAGTCCTTAAAAGGACTTTTGGGTCTCCAACACCTTTCACCAGTAAACCCTGCCTAAAAAAAACTATTCCTGTCCCCACGCTATCTGTCCCTTCTGCTGCAGCTCTCCCTGACTAAGACTGAGCCGAACAACGTGTCATCGGGTGCTATATATCACCCGATGACGTGTTTCGCCAGCCAATCACTCTAATGCCAGTAACCAACATAGCTATGGTATTACAGTGAGTGTCAGTACCTCTGCGCATGTTTATTGGCTGCGTAGCAGGCAAAAAATGTGCGGGGAGGAGACTCGAGCATCACACTCGAGCACACAAGGTGTTTGGTTGAACACCGCGATGTGCTGAGCATCGCGATGCTCAAGTATAAAAGTGTTTGGCCGAGCATGCTCGCCCAACACTAGTGGCCATCTGAAAGGTAGCATTAGAGAGCCAGACTCGTCCTCCTGTATAAGACCTTTTTTGTATCAAATTTTTTCAAGGGAGCATTGCCTGTCCAATAAGATTTCCAACCCCAGCTTGGTAGTCTCCACAAAGTAATAGGGAACTATAACAGAACTCAATTCAAGTGAGGCTGTACCCCTACCAACAAAGAAGCGATGGTATACCTGAGCATGGCTGCCTCCTGGTGTATGTGAGTACTTGCAGTAATTGTGTCCTTGTCTAACCCATACTTGACTCGCCAAAAGTAAAGTCCTTGTATCTGCTCAAGTTTGCCTGGTGCCGATACCACCCCTGTATCCGAGCGTTATTCCATTCTTTATAATTATAGGAGGTCCATTTGAAATCCGTGGCTCTCAGTCTTCTATATGTTAATGTCACAGAAACATCCCTGTACCTCTTATGCCTAGCTGAATTTCTACACAATGCAAATTCCTCCTCTTAGAGTTTCCATACATTTCAGTTATAGGAGCAGCCAGGTAGAACAAAGCTCTAATAATATGGTAAGACATAAAATTTTCTATATTAAAAAATTGTGTTTTAATAGTGCGCCCCGAAGCAAAACCCTCTACTTTAACATTATGAAAAAATACCTAGGAATAATGTGCTGAATTTAGTGAATATATCGAGCATACATTTTTTACCAGTATGCAGTAGTTTTTTGTAATAAATAATTCTATGCTACTGAAACTGCAAGCGAGAGTTGTAAGTATGGAAAGCAGATTAGTCTCTTTATGATACATTTTATATTAAACGTAAAAGTTTTAAGCAGAAATCCGTCATTAAACAATTTTAGGAAAAAGCCGTTGTGTAAGGAGTTCTACAGGTTTTCAAATCTGTAATTCCAGTCCTGAGGCTTGGCATAAAAAAGCAGATTACATTTCTGTTAAAAATAAACTTTCCCTGTGCTTAGCCCGGAGGGCATTACTGTGCGTGCAGTGCCTATTTCCTTAAAATTTATGCTCTATCCGTTTCTGTGAATATTAGTCCTAAAGGAATTATTTGTGCTGGTTTACCCCAATTTTATGCCAAATCGATCTAAATTATACATAGGGCACAGTCGGTATAAGTGAACACCTAAAAAATACACTTGCCAGAAATGACTGAAGACTATTTACTCCTATCAAGTTACCATTTCAAGTGCAAACTAATTAAATTGCTTGTATTCATTAAAAGAGTGAAATTGTACAAGAGTAAAATCGAAGAAAGAGCACATAAAAGACAACAGTGAAAATATGTTTACGCTGTCATTACAGAGCCATCTGGAAGGCTTTCGTAAGTATGTGGGGTAATTTGGTGCTCGTGACAGCCATTAGAGCAGATTTTCTGGGTTCTTGGCAAATATCATTGAATATTGTCAATCACTTGATCACTAGGGCATTTGGGGAAATAGGGTCCAGTCCTAGTTGGTGCCATTTCCTTTGCTAATGTGTTACAAGAACCTGTGCAGGACTCCCCTCTATAGAGGAACTGCAATGTTGGCAAACATGGGGTGGGGAACAAGTCCAAAGAGTTATAGGAAGAACATAGTAGGAAAGAAACACTGTGGTTGATATTTGTTGTGATATTTGCACTAATATTGTGGTGTTAAAATGTTGTCACATGCCATTTTTGTTTTGATTTAAGACTTTTCCTCCTTAACGCCACTTTTTTTAAAGTTGCGAGAAAAGGAGGCATTGGCCTCGTGAACAGCAAGGCCAGAACATTTATCTTCACTCACACCAGTTTTCTAGGTCTTTCTAGGCCTTCTAGCTGCTGTAGATTTTAGTCTGTTGCACCACCTGCAGAGGATCTGCCAAGTCTATGCAGAGGCCTAAGCCACCGCATATTTTTGGCACATCCTCTTACTGTTCAGGGGGAATCAATTAACCTTTCACCATAATGGGAGACTTCTTTGATCTTTCACTATGGTGCTCGCTCTCCACTGCTTGATCACTAAAAGGACTCCATTTCATTCTCAAATTGGTTTCATCCTCGGCTAAAACTAGGGCCGTATACAACCAACTAGTCATACACCTACCTACAGAAAAAACAATGGATAATTCCGTTTAGTTGGCTTGTTTATGTTCAAAACCATCCTACACAGTTCTCCAACTTTTGCTTAGATTTACTCATGCCTCCTTACCTTCAAAATATCTTTAAACAATCATGACAGAGATCAAAGTTTCCAATAGCGGACAAGATCACCTAAACAAATTTTCATTTGCCCTTTTAAGCAGGGCTCAAATTGGTGTATAACTCAAGTAATTCTCCAAGTACAGAAATAAGACAATTACCCAGTTCCCCATCAGTATGTCTTTGTAGTGTAGGAGGAAACCCACGCAAACACATGGAGAACATACAAACTTCATGCAGAGCCTAGGACCCCAGTGCTGCAGTGCTAACCACTGATGGAAGACGTTGATTGCTGCACTATGGACAGTCCTCCTTCACTGAATGGCCTTAGCATTCAGCTCACCCAGTAATTGTAATTGTACACTCGTCTCAGAAACATTTTAAGAACAAACTTATTTTTGTAGAGTAACTCAAAATTATAATCAGAAGATTATTTAATTTTTTTGCTTCAAACCTCATGCAGCCATGGTTAGGTGATTTCCATGGTAACAATTAGAAAAGTGAGTTCTCAGATATAAGAGGAAAATGAGAACATAATGCTAAGTATCTCAAATGGGTCCTGCTCTCTACCGGAAGTTATTTTAAGGTTTTTGAAAGACACAACTCTTAACTTTTTTAAACTGAAGAACGAAAATACAACATGAGCAAACATAAGAAAGTGCACTTGAGCAGAGGCAGAGAAAAGAAGTGCAGAGCTTGAGGTATATTTTATATTTAGGTAAAGTAAATTATGTCCCAAATGAATTACCTATATACACTCACCTAAAGAATTATTAGGAACACCTGTTCTATTTCTCATTAATGCGATTATCTAGTCAACCAATCACATGGCAGTTGCTTCCAGGGGCGTAACTAAAGTTCTATGGGCCCCGGGGCAAACTTTGATTTGGGGCCCCCCACTGGGCCCGACCCCCCCCTTCCTGTCATACACAGGGGACTGGCATAGCAGCAAATCCTTCATAGGGGCCCAGCCTTGGGGGCAAAATCATGAAATATATACAGAGCGGGCAAAATGGATATATATATACAGGGGGCAAGGGCAGGGTCATAACGATAGGGTCGTATATAAATCCATTTTGCCCCTCTGTATATATTACATTTGTCCCCTGTGTATATATTACATTTTTTGCCCACTCTGTATATATACATTTTTTTTCACTTTACCCCTATATACAGTCATGTGAAAAAATTAGGACACCCTTTGAAAGCATGTGTTTTTTTGTAACATTTTTAATAAAAGGTTATTTCATCTCCGTTTCAACAATACAGAGAGATTAAAGTAATCCAACTAAACAAAGAAAACTGAAGAAAAGTCTTTTCAAGATCTTCTGTAAATGTCATTCTACAAAAATGCCTATTCTAACTGAGGAAAAAGATAGGACACCCTTGCCCCTAATAGCGAGTGTTACCTCCTTTGGCTGAAATAACTGCAGTGAGACGGTTCTTGTAGCCATCTACCAGTCTTCGACATCGGTCTGAGGAAATTTTACCCCACTCCTCAATGCAGAACTTTTTCAGCTGTGAGATGTTTGAGGGGTTTCTTGCACGTACAGCCCTTTTCAAGTCACCCCACAGCATCTCAATGGGATTCAAATCTGGACTTTGACTTGGCCATTCCAGGACTCTCCATTTCTTCTTTTTCAGCCAATCTTTGGTTGATTTACTAGTATGTTTTGGGTCATTGTCATGTTGCATGGTCCAGTTCCGCTTCAGCTTTAATTTTCTAACTGATGGTCTCACATGTTCTTCAAGCACCTTCTGATACACAGTAGAATTCATCGTGGATTCTATGATGGTGAGCTGACCAGGTCCTGCTGCAGCAAAGCAGCCCCAAACCATGACACTTCCACCTCCATGCTTCACAGTTGGTATGAGGTTCTTTTCTTGGAATGCTGTGTTTGGTTTACGCCAAACATGTCCTCTGCTGTTGTGTCCAAATAATTCAATTTTGGACTCATCTGTCCAAAGAACATTATTCCAGAAGTCCTGGTCTTTGTCAACTTTATCTCTGGCAAATGTCAGTCTGGCCTCGATGTTTCTCTTGGAAAGCAAAGGTTTCCTCCTTGCACACCTCCCATGCAAGTTAAACTTGTACAGTCTCTTTCTGATTGTAGAGGCATGTACTTCTACATCAACAGTAGCCAGAGCCTGCTGTAGTTCTCGAGATGACACTTTAGGGTTTTTGGAGACCTCTTTTAGCATCTTGCGGTCTGCTCTTGGGGTGAACTTGCTGGGGCAACCAGTCCTGGGCATGTTGGCAGTTGTTTTGAAAGCCCTCCACTTGTAGACTATCTTCCGGACAGTGGAATGGCTGATTTCAAAATCTTTTGAGATCTTTTTAAATCCCTTCCCAGACTCATAGGCTGCTACAATCTTTTTTCTGAAGTCCTCTGACAGCTCTTTTGCTCTCACCATGGTGCTCACTCTCACTTCAACAGTCAGGAGCACACCAAACTAAATGTCTGAGGTTTAAATAGGGCAAGTCTCATTCAACATGCAGAGTAACGATCTACTAATTATGTGCACCTGGTGTGATATACCTGTGTGAGATCTGAGCCAATTTAAGAGGGAATACATGTGAGGGTGTCCTATCTTTTTCCTCAGTTAGAATAGGCATTTTTGTAGAATGACATTTACAGAAGATCTTGAAAAGACTTTTCTTCAGTTTTCTTTGTTTAGTTGGATTACTTTAATCTCTCTGTATTGTTGAAACGGAGATGAAATAACCTTTTATTAAAAATGTTACAAAAAACCACATGCTTTCAAAGGGTGTCCTAATTTTTTCACATGACTGTATGTCATGATTTTGTCCCCCAGGCCGGGCCCCTATGAAGGATTTGCTGCCATACCAGTCCCCTGTGTATTGCCACTGTGCCACACTGCCAGGTGCCCCTCTGTGAGTTAAGAAGCCAGCGGTGTTTGCACATTTACACACCTTATCTGAGAAGACTGCTCCACTCCCGTCATCCTGCATGCGCAGCGGGCCCGCGTGAACTGGTGAGATTACAGCAAAAAAGCAGCGCCGGATTGGTGGAGGTGTGGCCAGGGGTGGGGCAGGATGGATCATGTAATTAACTGTGAAAGCGCAGCGCTGTGCCGCCGGTCAGGCACGACCTGACTGGCCATTATAAGATTAAACATTTTTAAATCACTCTGCGACCGCGATCGTTACCACTGGCAAAGGGGGCCGTCTGGGCCCCCCTGGCTTAGGGGCCCGGTTGCAACTGCGACCGCTGCGACCCCTATAGTTACGCCACTGGTTGCTTCAATGCATGTAGGGTTGTGGCCCTGGTCAAGACAATCTCCTGAACTCCAAACTGAATATCAGAATGGAAAGAAAGGTGATTTAAGCAATTTTGAGCATGGCATGGTTGTTGGTGCCAGACTGGCCGGTCTGAGTATTTCACAATCTTCTCAGTTACTGGGATTTGCACGCACAACCATTTCTAGGGTTTACAAAGAATGGTGTGAAAAGGGAAAAACATCCAGTATGCGGCAGTCCTGTGGGCGAAAATGCCTTGTTGATGCTAGAGGTCAGAGGAGAATGGGCCGACTGATTCAAGCTGATAGAAGAGCAACGTTGACTGAAATAACCACTCGTTACAACCGAGGTATGCAGCAAAGCATTTGTGAAGCCACAACATGCACAACCTTGAGGCGGATGGGCTACAACAGCAGAAGACCCCACCGGGTACCACTCATCTCCACTACAAATAGGAAAAAGAGGCTACAATTTGCATGAGCTCACCAAAATTGGACTGTTGAAGACTGGAAAAATGTTGCCTGGTCTGATGAGTCTCGATTTCTGTTGAGACATTCAAATGGTAGAGTCCGAATTTGGCGTAAACAGAATGAGAACATGTATCCATCATGCCTTGTTACCACTGTGCAGGCTGGTGGTGGTGGTGTAATGGTGTGGGGGATGTTTTCTGGGCACACTTTAGGCCCCTTAGTGCCAATTGGCCATTGTTTAAATGCCACGGGCTACCTGAGCAGTTCTGAAGGCAAAAGGGGGTCCAACACCGTATTAGTATGGTGTTCCTAATAATTCTTTAGGTGAGTGTATAGTATAGCATTAAAAGGGGTTTCAGTACCAAAGCTTATCTGACAATAATGCACCCAAATAAAAGAGGGCCCTTAAGGTCTGATATACACAGAGGGTGGCCCCTCAGAATAATTTCCTCTGGTGGGCCCAAGGGACTTCAGTCCAACACTGGCAATCTTTAATGCCATCGCTAAAAGTACAGGCCTGCATAACAAACCATGAGATGGAGGCACATCTATAAGCCAATAGCAGTTATGGAAGATGGCTCCCAGTCCTAGAGGATGGAAGGCAGTTAAAGGGGTTGTCTCATCTAAGACAATGTGGGCATATCGCTAGGGACCACTGGGACCCGCACCTATATTGGGAAAAGAGTCTGGCAGTGGGACCCGCACCTATTAGACAATGGGGGCATATACTAGAGGTATGCCCCCAATGTCTGAGATGAGAATAACCCTTTAAGTATTGACTCATGGATTATGTTATTTTCTTTGATTTGTAAAGGAGAAACATAGAAACATAGAATGTGTCGGCAGATAAGAACCATTCGGCCCATCTAGTCTGCCCAATATACTGAATACTATGAATAGCCCTTGGCCCTATCTTATTTGAAGGATAACCTTATGCCTATCCCATGCATTCTTAAACTTCTTCACTGTATTTGCAGCTACCACTTCTGCAGGAAGGCTATTCCATGCATCCACTACTCTCTCAGTAAAGTAGTACTTCCTGATATTACTTTTAAACCTTTGCCCCTCTAATTTAAAACTATGTCCTCTTGTAGCAGTTTTTCTTCTTTTAAATATTCTCTCCTCTTTTACCTTGTTGATTCCCTTTATGTATTTACAAGTTTCTATCATATCCCCTCTGTCTCGTCTTTTTTCCAAGCTATACATGTTAAGGTCCTTTAATCTTTCCTGAGAAGTCTTTTTGGAAGAGATTAGACTTTAAAGGGAAACTCCACTTTTAACACCATTTAATTACATTGATCCAAAGGAATAGGACACAAACTATTTTACTACGCTGTCTTCTACATGCTTATATTGCATTGAAGGCCAGTCCTTTGCAGATTTCCACCACATCGCAGACGGTTTGAGCCATGGATGCCAGCCACTAATTTGTTTTTTTATTATTTTGCTACACTGAACGCCCTCAATCTACGTAGAATATTGTTATCCATCATGGCAATGGACATCGTCTGTGACAGACAAGACAACATTACATGGATTCGATCCATCAACTCATCAGTTTTTTTTATCAATGAAGTCAATGGAATGGTAGATGTAGAAGATTCACGTCAGTGAAGGATGATGTCATGTTCTTCCATCCATCATCCTTTGGATTTCAATGTTAAAAATGATGGATCGTAAAGCTGATGTCTTAGTTACTTCAGTAGTGGAAAATGGAGGTATTTCCATCCACTGAAGTTTGCAGAATTTGTCCAAACATATTCATAGAGCCCCATTCACATGATGGATGTCTGTATAAAAATCTGCATAAAAAGAGCAATCTGCTTGACTTTTCTATATAGAAGCATTCCCAAAAAAGTATACAGCAGCATGATATATGTCTCTATGGATGTCTTATGCCACTGTATCTCTACCTCAGCCTACCATTGGAGGTATACGTCGAAGAATGCTTTATTTTTAACAGAATGCTCAATCGTGGTGTGAACAAAGCCTATATGGGGCAAGAGAAGAACAACCCTCTGTTCCACTATGTAATGGTTTATAAATAAAAATGCTATGCAACCTAATGACGCTGTGTGCCTCTTAGCATCTGACTGCCACGCAAGCTGGCACCTCTTCTTACCCAGGCAGCATCTTTTTGTCTCTGTTGCCTATAGATTAAGGACTTAACCTTTGCCTCCTGATTGATCCTGACATTGACTTTGCTATTGTCCCTGGATATCACTTCTACATCACTCTTAGGATTATTTGTCTGATATCCGTTATTCTACTCTTGATTTTGACTAATCTTGACTATCTTGGGGACTGTCATGGACATTCCACCATACCTCCTTGATGGCATTAAGGATGAAGAAAGGGGATATTCCTGAAAGTGCCCATACATGTTAAATAGTTGTTGGCTGAATGCTCATTCTGTCGAAGGCTAACTCTTCCTTCCCTCCTCCCCCCATATCAGTGTTGCCAACCTAAATTCTTATTTTTTTCTCGACAATTTATCCAAAAAGTACAGACAGCCAAGATTTTTTACGGACAAATTGGAAAACTATACTGAATTATAATAAATATATATTATATAAGTAATACATGTCTGTAGGTCAGATACTACTATACTAATAATGAGCACATTACCAGCACTTACTGTGAGCTCTAAAATGCTGATAATTATAATCAAAGTGACTGGCTCAAACACCAGCAGCCTCAAAAAAAATTACGAACACATCAAATTTTTTTTCACAGACACTGGAAAAAAGTCCCCTTTTTTTACCGACTGTCCAGGTGTGTCTGGACGGTTGGCAAGTCTTAGAGATATGCCTTCACTTTCTGGGATGGGAAAAGTCATTTAACTTTCAGAGTTTTCCTATAGAAAAAAAACAGCTGTGTGGAGACCGCTGGTGGCAGGGGGGGAATAAAGCAATTGACGGAGTTACCAAACTTCTACTTATGTTTTCCATTTTTAATTTCTTCCATCTCCTGACTTATCCCGTTAAGGGAGCAGCAATCACATTTCAATAATACCCTGAGATTGCTAATTTGATTGTACATGTTCACTTTTTAACAGAAAGTGTTTAACTTTTACATATTCAATCGTAAGATGTTGAAAGCTTATCAGGAATATAAATGAGCCGGAATATAAATGATCCAGTCTATATCACTCAATGCCACATTTCCATGATGTTATCAAGTTAAAATTTTAAAAGAAAATGAGCAATTCTTAATTAAGACAGAGGGCTATGAATCAGAGCCTAATCAGACATAATCAGGCTAATTTCTCTAATTTTATCTCAGTTAGGAGGTGGGTAAGATATATTAGAAGGGAAGTTCATATAAAAAAATATGTTCTCCTGTTAATGATATTACAAGAGCAGGCTAGAAATGAAGCAAAACTTTGACCACAAGCTTTTTTTTCATACATATTAGTGTCACGGTCAGCCCTCAGGGCTGGAGCATTGACTGTGTTGCTATTGGATTTGGCTTAGAGATAAACCAAGTAGGACAAAGTCTAAGGTATTTTGCCATCTTCACCTTAAAGTACCCCTCATTGGGTATAGGAATCCCCAGATCACTACCCAGCCCTAGCCAGATCCAAAACAAAATACAAGCTAGCACCTTCACAGATGAACAGAAACAAAGGAACCTTGTTGCTCAGTAAGATGTGACTGCTCCAAGCAGTTAGATCCTAGGTTGAGTACAACTGGTTGACATTTGACTGTCAGTTTGAGATGTCACTTGGCATGCACAACATTCTGTAGAAACTGGTGACAGTGACACATGGAGAAGGCAAGGGCAATGGTCAGCATTCCGTTATGATTGTATGTCTAATATGTACTCTTAGAAATCCCTCTTGATTAGTGATGAGCAAATTTATTGAAATTAGATTTGGATTCAATTCAGGCCAAATCGGTAGGGAGTTGAAAGTGTTCCTATTGTCCTGAAACGTTGTGAATAACGCTTTGGGGTCTTCTAGGATTTTTTAGAAAGTTCTTTAATTCTAATCCAGCATTAGTAATCTTAAAGCGTACCTGAGATAATAAAAAAAAAAAAAGTTTGCATAATGGCAGTGCTTCTTTGTACAATCATAACTGTCACAAGGTTCCATAGAATGTTGTGCATGCCAAGTGACAACTCAAACTGTCAGACAGTTGTACTCAGCGTAGGGTCTAACTGCTTGGAGCAGCCACAATAGCTGTGTTTCAGCTACATAGTTAGATGCATTTCACTCAGAAGCAGGTGTTGTCTCCCTTATGTGGAATCTGCCAGCACTGTACTTTCCATTACTTCTCACTATGTTTGTTTTCAGCTCTTGCGCTCATAGAACAGATATGGATGAGGAGATCACAGACACACCGGAGGCTCCAATGTATTTAGTAGTGTAGACGCAGTTCTTTTATCTCACAGTCTCAGCTAGCTCTGGCCCCCTCCCCCAACAAACACACACACTTACTCTTAGCCATCTTCTGAGTCTATGTTAGGGATGGGGGATGTCAGGGATGGATCTTGCCTGACAACAGGCAATGGATTGAAAATTAGGTGGAGGTGAGATCCATAGTGGCCATACCCTTACCCCTTTTTTTTCAGGTTTATGCAGGCCGATTTTTTTAATGAAGTGATATTTTCTAGTTATACCATTCTCTATCAAATAAAATGAAATTGTGTGAAAGTACACTGACTCTTTAAAGTGACAACAACATATACACTACTCATAAAAAGTAAGGGATATTTGGCTTTCGGGTGAAATTTAGGGAAAATTTAAAAAGTTCACGCTACAGTGACATTATATAATGAAAGTGGGGCATTTAAGTAGAACTATGCAATGGTGATTTCCTCATCTCAAACAATTAATTGAAAGAAAAGCCAACACCAGTCGTGGGTATAACCCCACAAAAAATGGCAATGTCTCAATAACTTGTCATGTGGCCTTGAGCATTAATTACAGCTTGACATTGACGTCTCATGCTGTTCACAAGTCGACTTATTATCTGCTGAGGCATGGCATCCCACTCTTCTTGAAGGGCGGTCATCAGTTCATTGAGGTTCTGAGGTAAAGAGTTATGAGCCGCTATAGGGTGACTCAGCTTATCCCGTAGGTTTTAAATGGGATACAGGTCTGAAGAAAGTGCAGGCCTCTTCATTTGAGGTACCCCAGTCTCCAGTAGCCATTCCCAGTAGCGCATTGTTGACCATAAAGATGAAATTAGGCCTGTGTTGTTCATGCAGAGGCACAATGACTGGATTAATGATGTTATTCAAGTAGTATACTTGTCACCATAGCATTCACAAAGTATAGGGCAGTTCTGATGCATATCGCTCTCCTTGACATCTCCAACATCATTGGCGACCATCATTTCTCCTCATCCTGAATCGACTTTCATCAGTGAACAGCACTGAGGCCAAATGGTCTCTCATCCAGCGTAGATGCTCCCTGACCCATGTAAGATGATGACACCTGCGGTCAGGTATCCTTGCAGGTCATCTAGCACGCAGACCACGCTGATGTAAATGGTTTTGAATGGTCTGACGTGACACTTGGGTGCCTCTCACCTCCGTTAAATGTGCCTGGAGTTGTGTGGCATTCATCATCCGGTTCCACAGGGCATTGTTCACAATATAGTGGTCATCAGTGTGGGATGTGGCTAAAGGACATCAACTTCTATGTTTTTCCGTGACTCTTCCAGTCTCTCTGTATCTCTATTGAAACCTGCTGATTACACTCTGTGACACTCTAAGCTCGGTGGCCATTTTCATCTGAGAACATCCTGCTTGATGCCTCGCAATGGCGAGGTACTGTTGATAAAGTGTTAGGTGTCATCTTGGTCTCATGATATCAAAATGTGAACAGCATGATGAGGAAAACTGTTTAAATGCCAATTCTAATTGAACCAGGAAACTTATTGGCTGATTCATGGATCAAACACCCGAGTTTTGTCGTTAAGCTCCTTGTTAGAGAAAAGCAAGTTGTGCAAAAAGTACTAAAACATTGAACAGCATCTTTTTGTGAGTATTGTATGTCTATGGCTAACTGTATGGCTGCTGGTGGTAAAAAAATGGACGAAAAATGGAAGAAACATTTTCGGCTTTTAGTGGCAAATCCCTGCCAGTGTGTATACATACACCTCCTGGGGTTATGTGATCCTCCTTCTTCATCTTTCCTGTCTTCTGATCTGAAAAATGGCTGATGCCATTTTAGAAATTCACCCTTATTGAATATCAAAAAAGTTGACCTGAATTTTTTGAAAATTTAGGTGGGATTCTATTTTAGAATCAAATTGCTCACCTCTACTCAATCAATGGCAATCTAGTTGATGGCAGCGCATGTGGATTCACTGTGTCACTGAACAGTTTTGACTTGGGGCTACTCCTAAGGGAGTTATCTAGGTGTTCCCTCCTGGTTGTCACCCTTTACTTAACTCCTATACATGGAACTGGACTCATCTATACGGAACTGCAGGTGAACCAACTGGCCACTACCTCTTTGAGTTTTCTTTGTTCAGTTGGTTGAGAGGCACCAGTGCAACGGCAAAACAAAAGTCAGGAAACAAGTTAAGGTTAGAGGAGGGAACGTACAAGCAACCCAGCAAACGGTCCAATGGTCAGGGCAAGCAGCACATGGTAAATTCTGGTAAACAGGCAAGGATTGGTACACAGGCAAGAACGGAAGTATAGCACACCTTTTCAGGAATCTAGTAATTATAACCTATTGCTCAGGCACCTTCCCCTGTGGAAGGCTGCCATAAGCTGGGAGCAACTGAAGTTTATGCAGCCTAGGAAGACGAGAAGAGGCTATAGGCAGGACATACAGGCCTAATGGGAACCCATGCAAAGCTCTGCTGGTGCCATGCCCATTGGGAAGGCATAGAAGCATGTCGTTGGGCACCGACCACCAGAGAGGAAGCAAGGAGGATTGTGAGTGACCCGGTAGCCACGTTCAGAGCAGAGGGGCCCTGCGGGCATGGACCACTGATATAACACACTGAGTGAGAGACATTTGTCTGGCATTGGAGGTACTATTTCTCCTTGTTGGTGTAAGAAGTCTTAAAGGCCAGGCAATGCTCCTGTAAACAAATTAGCTCTTTTTCCTACATCTTTGATATCATCACCTTGGCATTGGCCAAAAACAGACCCTCATACGCAAATCTTTTTATTGGAAATGTAGGCAAACATAAAACATACATATTGGGTTTTCACATGAAATTCAGTTTTGTCCCCTGGTTGGTGCACACATCATACAGTGAATGTGAACAGTGTTTTTTTATTTTATTTTTTTTATTTGTCTTTAGTGGCATTTCATAGAATCTACAGTCTGTTTAAAATGTGATTTCCGTGCTGTATAAATCTTTTTTCGTGATACAGTGGAGGTTTGAAAGGTCCCGTACATCAGCTGCAGCACGCAAAACGACTGTCAGGATTCCATGTCCAATGTACAATTGTCCCAGACAGGGACTATCCAGGGACACAGTGCCCAGGCGTAATAACACATATTTATTGATTATCGCCATTACTCAATGTTTACTATGCAACCCTCTTATAAAATATCCGGAACTTGTGGCCTCCCTAAATATACAGCTCAAGATATAGTACAGACAAGACATCACATCTGCAAAAAGCTTAAAGGTATTGTCCCTGCTGAACTCTTTTAAGGTATGGGGTAGAGGTTATTAGTGTATAGCACTATGGATGGGGGTGTCCTATACAGCACCCTTTCTGTTAAGAAAATTGAGAGAAACTGAAGAGCGGCTTTTGCTCGGGTGAATTCACCAAATGTACAGTTGCAGCAAATTTTAAAGGGGTTGTTCCAAGATAATTAAAAATCTTAGACCAGCTCTCTAATTGCCTACAATAAATTATATACTCACCCCTTTCTCCAGCCCCATTCTCTGAAGCACAGGTCTGGTCCTCCTACAACTGCTTGTCCAATGAGGACAGTGATTGGCTGCAGTAGTCACGTCACCACTGCTGTCCGACGACCCCTTTATATTTTGCTTTAAATATCAATTTAAAGTTTTCAGTAACTGTGTTACTTAGTCACCCATAAATCTGAATGGGCACTAGGTGATATCATATTTCCCCTATAGCAGGGATATATGGCTGCCCACAGTTTCTGCCAATGATATCAGCTATAGGACAGCTTTTTGTTACTGCCATGTAAATCTTTATGCGCAGTCATAATCATGTCGGATACAAAACATGTCACGATTAACGCCTGGGATAAGGTCACAACTTCA
This sequence comes from Bufo gargarizans, assembly GCF_014858855.1. Lineage (NCBI taxonomy): Eukaryota > Metazoa > Chordata > Amphibia > Anura > Bufonidae > Bufo > Bufo gargarizans. The sequence continues at coordinate 79,232,348 of NC_058082.1, read as the reverse complement.
CAGAAGGTCACAAAGACAGTCGGAATCATGGAACAATAGGCAGTAGGCTACGAAGCTCCCTCTGGTGGTGGCTGCAGGCATACACAATTTAATCATTTAAATTGAATATGTTACCTTCCGCAAGCACTACTAAATGCAGTACTACATGCCCCCTCTTCCTCATTGCCCCGTTGTGCTACAAAGTGTAACTGAAATACATTGACAAGACTCCTGAGCTTGTGCTCATAACAGAGAGAATGCAAGCAGGTGAAGTCACCAGCAGTAGTATTTTACATGTAGTGCGGCACTTAATACTTCTTGGGAAAGTGACAGACTACCTTCAAAGCCATTTTTTCACATAAAGACCACTCATGCCCATAAGCCCTATTTGTCACGAGGGTGTCAAGAGCCACGCCTGACTCCGTTGTACCCGGGGTCAGGAGGTCGCAGCGGTTGGCTGCACGCTCTATGTCAGATAGGGAAGTTTCCTTATTGTAGCTTTCTGGGTTTGCTTTACAAACCCCTTTGGCTCACTCAGGGATCCGTAGCTCCTTCTCTCAGCTGTTCCTTGTCCAGCACTCCCAAACCTCCTTATATTCCTCTCTCACACTTCTCTGGTTGCCAGATATAGAGCTTCCTGCCTGGACATCTATTCTGACCCACTGGAGCTGTGTTGCTGCGTTCTCTGAGTGTTGCCTTAGAACGCTACCCTCCGGATCCCTGTTGGACCTTTGTGGACAATTGTTGCCGTCCACCTGGGTGTTTGTGTTTGTCTGTGTTTGTCTGTCCTCTCCCTGATGTTTCCCTCTTAGTGCAGTGGTGAGGACTAGCGATCCCACCGGCCCGTTCATTATCTAGGGCTCATTTCAGGGAAAGCCAGGGTTTAGGCACGTGATCGCCGCACGGGTGAGGAACCCGTCTAGGGACGTCAGGGCAGTCAGGTGCCAGCTGCAAGGTGAGTTAGGGGTCACCACCTTTCCCTCTCCCTTGGGCAGGGCTTTCCCTGTTTTCCTCCCTGTGCGTGTTGCCGGTCATTACATTATATCTGGCCCTTATTTTTGTCTACCTACTTAGAATCCAGTATGGATCCAATTGCTGCTCTGTCCGAACAATTTCATGGCCTGTCCTTGGAGGTGGCAGGATTGAAGGCGTCGGTCCTCCAGCAACAGCAGCAATTACAACAGCGGTTGTACTACTGGTAACCAGGTTGTTGCGGAACCCAAGGTCCCTCTCCCTGACAGATTTTCTGGGGGAAGGGACAAGTTTTTGACTTTTCGTGAGGCCTGTAAACTATACTTTAAACTGCGTCCTTACTCCTCTGGTAATGAAGAACAGCGGGTGGGTGTTGTTATTTCCCTGCTGCAGGGGGACCCGCAGTCCTGGGCATTCTCTTTACCTACTGATTCCCAGGCTCTTCGGTCAGTGGATGAGTTTTTCGGGGCCTTGGGTCTCATATATGACGACCCTGACCGAGTCGCACTGGCTGAATCAAAATTACGGAGACTCCTACAAGGAGAGCGGCCGGTAGAGGAGTATTGCTCTGACTTCCGTAGGTGGGCTACGGATACCCAATGGAACGACCCGGCTCTCAGGAGTCAGTTCTGCTCTGGGTTATCCGAAAGGGTTAAGGATGCGCTTGCATTGTATGAGACCCCCTTTTCCCTTGATGCAGTTATGTCCCTTTCTATCCGTATAGATAGACGCCTTAGGGACAGGTTGAAAAAACCGGAGCCATTGGTAACCCCTCCCAAGCAGCAGTTAGTCTGTACGGACTTAGACGAGCCTATGCAGCTAGGAGGAACTACTCGTCAGGTCCGTTCTCCTGAGGTTCGCCGTAGGCGTGGGGGTTGTTTTTTTTGTGGGGAGAGGGGTCATTTCATTAATGTCTGTCCTTCTTTCCTAAGAAACAAAAAACCGTCGGAAAACTACTAACCCCAGGCTGTGTGGAGGATGTCAGCCGGGGGGTATACGTTTCCTCCATACGTACATCGCAATTTGTGTTGCCAGCGGTTATTGTTTTTGGTGATAAGACAGAGACTATTTCTTTCTTTCTAGACAGTGGAGCAGGGGTAAATTTGATAGATGCCCATTTTGCCCGCACTATGGGTTTGTCTCTCTGTACACTACAGAGACCTATTCCCATATTTGCTATAGATTCTGCTCCTCTGTCTCAGAGAAACCTCACCCACATCGTTCATAATTTACACCTTCGGGTAGGGGACCACCATAACGAGATGCTCTCATGTTTTGTTCTGCAGGGGCTTCCCGCTCCGGTAGTGCTGGGTCTTCCCTGGTTGGTAGCGCACAATCCAGTGGTGGATTGGCAGGCCAGGGAGATATTGGAGTGGAGTGAGCCGTGCAGAGAAAATTGCTTAAATAGCAATTGCTTAGTCGCCTCCATAGCTACCCTACCTACATTTGTTTCGGACTTTGAGGACGTTTTTTCTGAAAAGGGTTGTCAGAAGTTACCACCTCATCGTCCTTATGATTGCCCGGTTAACCTTATTCCCGGCGCAAAATTACCCAAGACCAGGTTATATAATCTTTCAGGTCCAGAGAGACAAGCCATGAAGGATTATATCTCCGAGAGTTTGGCTAAGGGACACATCAGACCCTCTTCTTAACCCGTGGCTGCAGGGTTTTTCTTTGTTAAAAAGAAAGATGGGGGCCTGCGTCCTTGCCTAGATTTTCGTGAATTAAATCGGATAACCATCCGAGACCCATACCCTCTTCCTCTCATTCCTGACCTGTTTAACCAGATTGCGGGTGCTAGGTGGTTCTCCAAACTCGATCTTAGGGGGGCCTACAATCTGATTCGTATTAAAGAGGGGGATGAGTGGAAAACAGCTTTTAACACCCCTGAGGGGCATTATGAAAATCTAGTTATGCCTTTCGGCCTGACCAATGCTCCTGCCGTCTTTCAACATTTCGTTAATGACATTTTTAGTCATCTAATCGGCAGGTTTGTGGTAATATACCTAGATGATATCTTAATTTATTCGTCTGATCTGAGAACACATGAGGAGCATGTCAGACAAGTACTACAGGTCCTACGGACGAATGAATTATATGCTAAAATTGAAAAATGTGTTTTTGCCGTTCAGGAGATACAATTCCTAGGTTATTATTTATCTGCGTCAGGTTTCCGTATGGATCCTAGGAAGGTCCAGGCAATTTTGGATTGGGATCTTCCTGAGAACCTCAAAGCACTACAACGGTTCTTGGGCTTCGCGAATTTCTATAGGAAATTCATTAAAAATTATTCGGTGATCGTAAAACCCCTTACTGACATGACTAGGAAGGGGACTGATTTTTCTAAATGGTCTGACACCGCTAAAGTTGCTTTTTCCTCTCTAAAAGAGAGATTTACCTCAGCACCTGTACTAGTCCAACCTGATGTCTCTCAGCCTTTTATTGTTGAAGTCGATGCATCAGAGGTGGGAGTGGGGGCTGTACTGTCTCAGGGTCCGTCTCCTGGCAAATTGCGTCCTTGTGCATTCTTTTCTAAAAAACTATCTGCAGCAGAACAGAACTACGATATTGGCAATAGGGAACTGTTAGCTATTAAACTTGCGTTTGAGGAGTGGCGTCACTTTTTAGAGGGGGCAGTCCACCCCGTCACTGTGTTTACGGACCACAAAAATCTGCTGTACCTCGAATCAGCTAAGCGTCTCACCCCTAGACAGGCTAGGTGGTCGCTATTTTTTACCAGGTTTAACTTTGTGATTACCTATCGTCCTGGGGTAAAGAATACCAAGGCTGATGCACTATCTTGTTGTTTCCCTGGAGGGGGTAATGTGAGTGATCCGGTACCCATTCTACAAAGAGGAGTGGTTGTCTCTGCGGTACACTCTGCTTTGGAGGGGAAGGTGTTAGAGGCCCAGGGGGACGCCCCGGTCTCCTGCCCCTCAGAGAAATAGTTTGTACCGTTGAACCTACGTCTCGAATTATTAAAGGAACATCATAATTCGGCACTTGCTGGGCACCCGGGTAGTAAAGCAACCTTAGAGCTATTGTCTCGTCGTTTCTGGTGGCCAAGGTTGCGTCAGGATGTATTGGATTTTGTGTCTTCTTGTTCTACCTGTGCGCGCGCAAAAGTTTCACATACACGTCCTGCAGGGTCTCTATTACCACTCGTCATTCCCAATAGACCATGGACACATCTGTCTATGGATTTTATCACTGACTTACCTTTGTCTGCGGGTAAAACAGTGATTTTGGTAGTAGTGGACAGGTTTAGCAAAATGGCACACTTTATTGCGTTACCCGCACTACCTAATGCTAAAACTCTTGCTCAGGTATTCGTCAGTGAGATCGTGAAGCTTCACGGGGTCCCCTCCGATGTTGTTTCGGATCGGGGAACCAGTTTATTTCTAAATTTTGGAAAGCTTTTTGTTCCCGTTTGGGGGTTCACTTGTCCTTTTCCTCAGCTTTCCATCCTCAGTCGAATGGACAGACTGAGCGTACCAACCAAAACCTGGAGACATATCTAAGATGTTTTGTGTCTGAAAACCAAGAGTTGTGGTCGTCATATTTACCGTTAGCTGAGTTTGCCATAAATAATCGCCGTCAGGAATCCACTGGCAAGTCACCATTTCTTGGTGCATATGGTTTTCATCCCCAATTCTGTACTTTCAAAGAGGGGGGGTCTTCTGGGGTTCCCGAAGAGGAACGGTTTTCGTCATCTCTTTCATCAGTATGGCAGAAGGTGCAAGCTAACTTGAAAAATATGGGAGGTAAATACAAATGCATGGCTGATAAGAGACGGTCGCCAGGTCCGGACCTAGGAGTGAATGACTATGTGTGGTTGTCTACTAGGAATATCAAGTTGAAGGTTCCCTCTTGGAAACTGGGTCCTAGGTTTATTGGTCCTTACAAGATTGTAGCCATCATCAACCCCGTGGCTTTTCGCCTGGAGTTACCTCAGACTTTTAAAATCCATAATGTCTTTCATAAGTCGTTACTCAAAAAATATGTTCCACCTCTAGAACCGTCACCGCTGCCACCCCCTCCTGTTGTCGTGGATGGTAGTTTGGAATTTCAGATATCCAAAATTATTGATTCTCGTCGGGTCCGCCGCTCTCTCCAATATCTGGTGCACTGGAGAGGTTACGGTCCCGAGGAAAGAATGTGGGTTCCTGCGTCTGAGGTAAACGCCGACAGGCTAGTTCAGATTTTTCATGCCTCTCATCCTGAGAGACCTGGTCCTGAGTGTCCGGAGGCCCCTCGTAGAGAGGGGGGTACTGTCACGAGGGTGTCAAGAGCCACGCCTGACTCCGTTGTACCCGGGGTCAGGAGGTCGCAGCGGTTGGCTGCACGCTCTATGTCAGATAGGGAAGTTTCCTTATTGTAGCTTTCTGGGTTTGCTTTACAAACCCTTTTGGCTCACTCAGGGATCCGTAGCTCCTTCTCTCAGCTGTTCCTTGTCCAGCACTCCCAATCCTCCTTATATTCCCCTCTCACACTTCTCTGGTTGCCAGATATAGAGCTTCCTGCCTGGACATCTATTCTGACCCACTGGAGCTGTGTTGCTGCGTTCTCTGAGTGTTGCCTTAGAACGCTACCCTCCGGATCCCTGTTGGACCTTTGTGGACAATTGTTGCCGTCCACCTGGGTGTTTGTGTTTGTCTGTGTTTGTCTGTCCTCTCCCTGATGTTTCCCTCTTAGTGCAGTGGTGAGGACTAGCGATCCCACCGGCCCGTTCATTATCTAGGGCTCATTTCAGGGAAAGCCAGGGTTTAGGCACGTGATCGCCGCACGGGTGAGGAACCCGTCTAGGGACGTCAGGGCAGTCAGGTGCCAGCTGCAAGGTGAGTTAAGGGTCACCACCTTTCCCTCTCCCTTGGGCAGGGCTTTCCCTGTTTTCCTCCCTGTGCGTGTTGCCGGTCATTACACTATTAGGGCATATGGACATGATGGAGAGTGGTCTACAGCCACAACACAGAGCTGCTCTGTTCTGGTAGACCAAAGATGCCCTTCAGATCTGACCCCACTATCATCAGTTTATGACTTGGACACAGGGCACTTGTATAGAGTCCCATCCTAGCTGAAATCAGTCAGTGCATTACCCCTTCCACATGGGTTCCACTGGATACTTCATGACTAGGAACATTTGAAGCCCAGTCAAAATTTGATGTAATAGTCTACAAAACACGCATAAAAAATAGCTTAAAAGTCCAAACACAGGCCAGTATGAGTTGTTTGCTGCAGCTCCTTTAATAGGATTTAGTTCTCTCTACATCTTTTCAAAGAACCGATGGAAATCCCATTATATGAAGAGGATGTTAACATGGAGCAGGGAGAATGCATTAAAATAGCAAGTCTTCTCGGCATAAGCGATGACTGCAGATCTATAATGTACCGCATGAGGACTGGGTACTTAAATTGGCCCTGAAAAAAAAAAAAAGTTTGTGGGGCAGCCGCAGCGGATCGCGGACCCATTCACTTGAAGTGGCGCAGCAACCATCCATAGTAAATTTTACTGACTGTTAATGATGGGCAGCAGGGCAGGGCAGTGGGCACTCAATCAGAGCAGCAGTGGCAAAGAGACTCACTGAGGCCAGCAGCAGCCATTTTAGTCAGATTACAGCCACTCTGCAGCTTTGGCTCTAATCTGACTGGAATGGCTGTTGCTGGCCTCAGTCTCTCACCACTGCTGCCCTGCCTTTTTTTTTCACAGGGACCACTGCCCAGCCCACCAAGTGTATTTGACCAACAAAATGGTGGATTATTAATCGCACACCAAGTTTTAGTTAGAATATCAAAATAGTGGATTTTTATTAATCCTTCTCTTCACAGGTGCCTAGCCGAGCACACCAAGTTTTTGAACATCAAAATGGTGATTATTAATCCCTGTATGATACAGAGATTATTAATCCACCATTTTGATGGTCAAATGCTCGGTGTGCTGGGCATGTGTGAGGAGAAGGATCAATAGTAATCCACCATTTTGATATTCAAATACTTGGTGTGCTGGGCATGGGATGTCACCTGAGCATGAGAGTGTCATCTGAGCATGAGGGTGTCATCTGAGCATGGGAAGGTCACCTGAGCATGGGGCGGTCATCTGTGCATGGCGTAGTCATCTGTGAATGGGGCGGTCATCTAAGCATGGGGCGGTCATCTGAGCATGAAGGTGTCTTCTGAGCATGGGGCGGTCATCTGAGCATGAAGGTGTCTTCTGAGTATGGGGAGGTCATTTGAGCGTTGTGCAGTCATCTTTGCATGGAGCGGTCATCTGTGCATGGGGCAGTCATCTGTGCATGGGGCAGTCATCTGTGCATGGGGCAGTCATCTGAGCATGGGGCGGTCATCTCTGCATGGCGTGGTCATCTGTGCATGGGACGGTCATCTAAGCATGGGGCGGTCATCTGAGCATGGGGCGGTCATCTGAGCATGAGGAGGTCATCTGAGCGTTGGGCAGTCATCTTTGCATGGAGCGGTCATCTGTGCATCGGGCAGTCATCTGAGCATGGGGTGGTCATCTGAGCATGAGGGTGTCATCTGAGCATGGGGCAGTCATCTGAGCATGGGGCAGTCATCTGAGCATGGGGAAGTCATCTGAGCATGAGGGTGTCATCTGAGCATGGGGCAGTCATCTGAGCATGGGGCAGTCATCTGAGCATGAGGGTGTCATCTAAGCATGGGGCGGTCATCTGAGCATAGGGCAGTCATCTGTGCATGGAGCGGTCATCTGTGCATTAAGCGGTCATCTGAGCATGGGGCGGTCATCTGAGAAATCTTGAAACATATTGTGAAAAACAAAGATTGCCAGAAGTCTCACTAAAGCTGTCTACACTACAGGTAGGAAAGGTGGTTTAAATGCACTTTTAAATGTTTGAAAACTCAATTGCAGTAATACTGTCCTGTGCACACATATTTGTGTAAATGTATAGCTTGTGGCTTCTGGCAGTCATACATATTTTTTTCTGGCTCTTTGTGTCTGTAAGGTTGGTCACCCATGGTCCACGGGGTCCGTAGGCTCCGTTCGGCTCAGTTATGTGCCGAAACTGTCCTTTTCCTTCTTCTGCTTCTATAACAGAGCAGAAGAATGAAAAGGCTGAACGCTGATGTGCTATACATAAAGGGGGCACATATAAGAGGCACTATACATACAGGGGGCACATATAAAAGACACTATACATACAGGGGGCACATATAAAAGACACTATACATACAGGGGGCACATATAAAATACACTATACATACAGGGGGCACATATAAAAGGCACTATACATACAGGGGGCACATATAAAAGACACTATACATACAGGGGGCACATATAAAAGGCACTATACATACAAGGGGCACATATAAAAGGCACTATACATACAGGGGGCACATATAAAAGACACTATACATACAGGGGGCACATATAAAAGGCACTATACATACAGGGGGCACATATAAAAGACACTATACATACAGGGGGCACATATAAAAGGCACTATACATACAGGGGGCACATATAAAAGACACTATACATACAGGGGGCACATATAAAAGACACTATACATACAGGGGGCACATATAAAAGGCACTATACATAAGGGAGCACAAGTAAAAGGCACTATACATACAGGGGGCACATATAAGAGGTGCTGTACATAAAAGGGGCACATATAAGTGGCATTAGTTATGAGGGCCACCAGGCATGTGGCATTATATAATGGGGGCACAGAGCATGTGACACTAGCATCAGTGGCACTATGTGTGGCACTATAAACAGAGGGCACTGGACGTATGGCACTATTTACAGAGGGCACAGAGCATGTGACACTATATACAAAGGGCTCAGAGTGTGCGGCACTGTATAAAGAGGGCACAGAGCATGTGGCACTATATACAGAGGGCACAGAGCATATGGCACTATATACAAAGGGTACAGAGTATATCCCACTATATGCAGAGGGTATAGGGTGTGTGGCACTATTTACAGAGGGCACAGAGTGTGTATATACATAGGGCACAGTGTATGTGACACTACCATTGGCCTTGTGTGTAGCAATAATGCTGCTGTTATATTCAGGGCACAGCGTGTGGCACTAACATGAGTTTGTGTTAGTATGCAGGGTGCCAATGTGTTGGTAAAGAGAGAAGCTGAAGACATCTTTTCTGCAAAATCTGCAGAGCCGAATTGTGGCTGGGAGATGTCATCATGGTGGTCTGGACCAGACAGTGAAGCGCTGAGGAGAAGACATCACCTGTAAGTCACTAAATGGAAATGATAATTCTGCTACTGACTGTGCATGATGAGTGCTGTAGTCACATGGATGATCTACAACTGATGATGGGTGGTAGCATGCGGTTTTGTGGAACAACTCCCATCATCCCTTTAGTGTTCAGGCCATAATGGGAGCTGTAGTTTCACACCAGACAAGCTTATATGGCAAGAGCTGACCAGACTACTCAAATGGTAACTGTATTGAAGTTTTCAAATCTGGTGATGTGTATATATATATATATACTGCACATGGTCCTGTTGTTGTATTTATGTAATGAACTTGGTTCTGGTGCTGTGTTTATGTAGTGATCTTGGTTCTGGCATTATATTTATGTGTTAAATGTTCATCTTATGTTATACTTTTATCCAATATTATTCATTCACATCTGAGTTCGGCCACTGTCACAGATTCTGTCAAAAAGACCGGACAAAAAATTCCTGCATGCAAGACTTTTTTGTCCAGTAAAGGAGAAGAATCCTGAGCAGTAGAGATGGCCTTGCGGTTCGCCCAGCGGTCATTTCGCTGCGAACTTTGCTCGTTCGCGGTTTGCCGAACGGGCGAACATATGCAGATGTCCGCCAGCGCCATATTTTTTTACATTGTGAAGAACTTTGACCCATGACACATCCATCAGGTGGAACAGGACAGCCAATTGAGACTTTTCAGCACATGGACATACCCGCTACCTTATAAATAAACCGCCATTTTACATTCAGTCTTCTGCCAGTGTAGGGAGAGGTTGCTATGTGGAACAAGGACAGACTGTTAGGGACACCAAACGCTAGCTAATAGGGCCACAAAAGTCCTTTTCTAGGTGTGCTATCGATAGGTGTGACTTACTGAGGGATGTAATATACTTATAATATACTTTCTATAATAGAAAGTATATTACAGTGCAATTGTATTGTGCAGCAATTATGTGCGGTTCTGCTGAGATACTGCAGGGACAAACGCTAATGGAACAAATAGTTTCTACTGGTGTGATATTCCAGTTGCCCCCCAAAAAAACTGATTGAAGCAGGGGTGTTAGATACCAATAATATACTTTCTATATACAGTTGCAAGAAAAAGTATGTGAACCCTTTGGAATGATATGGATTTCTGCACAAATTGGTCATAAAATGTGATCTGATCTTCATCTAAGACAATCACAGTCTGCATACACTAATAACACACAAAGAATTAAATGTTACCATGTTTTTATTGAACACACCATGTAAACATTCACAGTGCAGGTGGAAAAAGTATGTGAACCCTTGGATTTAATAACTGGTTGAACCTCCTTTGGCAGCAATAACTTCAACCAAACGTTTCCTGTAGTTGCAGATCAGACATGCACAACGGTCAGGAGTAATCCTTGACCATCCCTCTTTACAGAACTGTTTCAGTTCAGCAATATTCTTGGGATGTCTGGTGTGAATCGCTTTCTTGAGGTCATGCCACAGCATCTTAATCGGGTTGAGGTAAGGACTCTGACTGGGCCACTCCAGAAGGCGTATTTTCTTCTGTTTAAACCATTCTGTTGTTGATTTACTCCTATGCTTTGGGTTGTTGTCCTGTTGCATCACCCATCTTCTGTTGAGCTTCAGCTGGTGGACAGATGGCCTTAAGTTCTCCTGCAAAAAGTCTTGATAAACTTGGGAATTCATTTTTCCATCGATGATAGCAATCCGTCCAGGACCTGACGCAGCAAAGCAGCCCCAAACCATGATGCCCCCACCACCATACTTCATAGTTGGGATGAGGTTTTTATGTTGGTGTGCTGTGCCATAGTGTTGTGTGTTTCTTTCAAACAACTCAACTTTGGTTTCATCTGTCCACAGAATATTTTGCCAGTACTGCTGTGGAACATCCAGGTGCTCTTGTGCAAACTATAAACGTGCAGCAATGTTTTTTTTTTGGCCATCAGTGGCTTCCTCTGTTGTATCCTCCCATGAAATCCATTCTTGCTTAGTGTTTTACGTATCGTAGATTCGATAACAGGGATGTTAGCATATGCCAGAGACTTTTGTAAGTCTTTAGCTGACACTCTAGGATTCTTCTTCACCTCATTGAGCAGTCTGCGCTGTGCTCTTGCAGTCATCTTTACAGGACGGCCACTCCTAGGGAGAGTAGCAGCAGGGCTGAACTTTATCCATTTATAGACAATTTGTCTTACCGTGGACTGATGAACAGCGAGGCTTTTGGAGATACTTTTATAACCCTTTCCAGCTTTATGCAGGTCAACAATTCTTAATCGTAGGTCTTCTAAGAGCTCTTTTCTGCGAGGCATCATTTACATCAACAATGCTTCTTGTGAAAAGCAAACCCAAAACTGGTGTGTGTTTTTTATAGGGCAGAGCAGCTGTAACCAACACCTCCAATCTCATCTCATTGATTGGACTCCAGTTGGCTGACACCTCACTCCAATTAATGTTTACATGGTGTGTTCAAAAAAACATGGTAACATTTAATATTTTGTGTGCTATTAGTTTAAGCAGACTGCGATTGTCTATTGTTGTGAATTAAATGAAGATCAGATCACATTTTATGACCAATTTGTGCAGAAATCCATATCATTCCAAAAGGTTCACAACTGTAGTGCATTTAGGTAGTGCAGCATTAGTTTGCGGTTTTGCTGCGTTACCACGGCTACAGATAGTGACAAAAGCCATTGGAACAAATAATTTCTACTGATGTGATATACCAGTTGCCTTACAAAAAAACTGATCGAAGCAGGGGTGTTATATACCAATTATATACTTTATATATCAGGCATTCAGGTGGTGCAGCATTGGTTTGCGGTTTTGCTGCGTAACCTCAGCTACAGATAGTGACAAACGACATTGGAACAAATAATTTCTACTGGTGCTATATACCAGTTGCCCCCCAAAGAAACTGATTGAAGCAGGGGTGTTATATCTCAATAATATACTTTCTATATAGTGCATTTAGGTAGTGCAGCATTTGTTTGCGTTTTTTTTGTGTTACCGCAGCTACAGATTGTAACAAATGCCATTGGAACAAATAATTTCTACTGGTGTGATATATTAGTTGCCCCCCAAAAAAACTGATTGAAGCAGGGGTGTTATATACTAATTATATACTTTCTATTTAGTGCAGTTGGGTAGTTCAGCACTTGTTTGCGGTTAAGGAACGAGCCATCCACCATGCACGGTCACATCTGGCGCTCCCAGGATGCCTGCACATGGCTCCGCAGTGTGGACTTTTTTAACGTGTCCGCTGCTTATAATAGTGTTGCCATCTGCAGCCTGCGCTGTCAACGCATAAGTTGCGGTAAGCCCAACACTCACCTAGGGACGACCGCCTTAAGAAGACACCTGGCCTCCCATCACCGAGCCCAGTGGGAGAAACACCGTCAGAACCCAGAAAGACACTCCTAGTGCTCCACGTCCTGCCTCTTCTCCTTCCCCTTCTCCTCTCTCCTCCCATTTGTACTCCACTCCACCTTTCACTGTGCCGTCATCCCGTTTAGCTGGCAAAAGGCAGTCTTCTGTGGCCCAAATGTTTGAGCGAAAAAAAATGATGACGCCGGATAACCCTCTTGCCCAATGGCTGACCGCTGGCTTGTTGTAACTGCTAGCCCGCCAACTACTGCCATATAAATTGGTGGACTCGGAGGCCTTTAGAACAGTGTTTCCCAACCAGTGTGCCTCCAGCTGTTGCAAAACTACAACTCCCAGCATGCCAGGACAGCATTTGGCTGTGCGGGCATGCTGGGAGTTGTAGTTTTGTAACAGCTGGAGGCACACTGGTTGGGAAACACTGCTTTAGAAAATGTGTGGCCATTGGCAATGGAAGGTACCCGAAAGGAAATATTTGGCCACGTTCAGCGGCAAATGAATGTATCTCTGGCACACAGTGTCGGTGCCAAGATGCATCTGACCACAGACAAGTGGTCTAGCAAACAGGGGCAGGAAAGGTACATAACTTTTACTGCCGACTGGGTAAACCTTCTGACGGCCGTCAAGCATGCAACCCGTGGCACCCGTGTGGATTTGGTGTTGCCGCCACAGATTGCATGCAGGCCTGCCTCTTCTTCTCCTCCTCCTACTCCATTCTCCGTCTCCCCCTCGGCTGACTCCTCCTTTTCCACTGCTACCGCCTCTTCCGCTGTAGCCCCCAAGCTCCCCAGAACCTATTCGACGTGCCAGGTGAGACGTTGCCATGCTGTGCTCAGTGGCGTACATACAGGGGTCGCAGGGGTTGCACTTGCGACCGGGCCCGGCACTCCAGGGGGCCCGGCCGCCTGTGGACCCGCCCTGCAGTAGTACTGTGCCTGTATAACCCGGGCGGCCGGCCGGGGCCCGCCCCCCAGTGTTGAGTTTCCCTGCTGCCAGCCCTACCCTCCCTTGAGTCTCCTCCCCCTAAGTCTCCTCCCCGGCCGCCTGTGGACCCGCCCTGCAGTAGTGCTGTGCCTGTATAACCCGGGTGGCCGGCCCGGGGCCCGCCCCCCCAGTGTTGTTTCCTTGCTACCAGCCCTACCCTCCCTTGAGTCTCCTCCCCCTGAGCAGTGGCTACCTACCATATAGGCAGACTGGGCCCCGAAGTGGAGGAGAGGCCCCGCCCCCTAATTGCTCCTATTTATCTTTCTAAAGCTAAAGGACCTTTGATGATGTCATCAGAGGTCCTGTAAGGGAACTGCACAGTGTAAAGTGTAGTTCCCAGGTTAGAACAGTGCATCTGCCAGGACCTGTGATGACATCATATTCAACATCACAGGTCCTGCAGAATCTAGCAAAGGAACTGCACCAAAAATGGTGTAGTTCCTAGGTTTCAAAGGTATATCTGCCAGGACCTGTGATGACATCATCCCAGGTCCTTCAACCCCTAACAGCAAGTATTAGAAGTTCACAATCAGCTCTGCGTTAATTCATACAGACTGGACTGGAGTGGTAAGAGGAGGTCCTCCACTTTTCATCATTTACCCCCCCTCCATGCCCTGTTTTTACTCATTGCTCACTCATATATAATACTTCAGACAGTTAGGCTACTTTCACACCTGCGTTCGATCGGATCCGTTCTGAACGGATCCGCTCCTATAATGCAGACGTTTGCATCCGTTCAGAACGGATCCGTCTGCATTATAACTTAGAAAATTTTTCTAAGTGTGAAAGCAGCCTGAGCGGATCCGTTCAGACTTTACATTGAAAGTCAATGGGGGACGGATCCGCTTGAAGATTGAGCCATATGGTGTCATCTTCAAGCGGATCCGTCCCCATTGACTTACATTGTAAGTCGGAACGGATCCACTCGCCTCCGCACAGCCAGGCGGACACCCGAACGCTGCAAGCAGCGTTCAGGTGTCCGCTCACTGAGCGGAGCGGAGGCGAGCGCTGGCAGGCGGATGCATTCTCAGTGGATCCACCTCCACTGAGAATGCATTAGGGCCAGGCGGCTGCGTTCAGGGCCGCTCGTGAGCCCCTTCAAACGGAGCTCACGAGCGGACACCTGAACGCAGGTGTGAAAGTAGCCTTACAGTGACCACTACCTCATATACCTCACACACACAGTGACCATAATGTATAACTGACCACATATATCTGTAAACACTGCAGCTACAGTATTATACCTTCTATGTCTCACATCAATACACTGCTGTGTGTGTGTGTTTGTGTGTATATACAGGTCCTTCTCAAAAAATTAGCATATTGTGATAAAGTTCATTATTTTCTGTAATGTACTGATAAACATTAGACTTTCATATATTTTAGATTCATTACACACCAACTGAAGTAGTTCAAGCCTTTTATTGTTTTAATATTGATGATTTTGGCATACAGCTCATGAAAACCCAAATTTCCTATCTCAAAAAATTAGCATATTTCATCCGACCAATAAAAGAAAAGTGTTTTTAATACAAAAAAAGTCAACCTTCGAATAATTATGTTCAGTTCTGCACTCAATACTTGGTCGGGAATCCTTTTGCAGAAATGACTGCTTCAATGCGGCGTGGCATGGAGGCAATCAGCCTGTGGCACTGCTGAGGTGTTATGGAGGCCCAGGAGGCTTCGATAGCGGCCTTAAGCTCACCCAGAGTGTTGGGTCTTGCGTCTCTCAACTTTCTCTTCCCAATATCCCACAGATTCTCTATGGGGTTCAGGTCAGGAGAGTTGGCAGGCCAATTGAGCACAGTAATACCATGGTCAGTAAACCATTTACCAGTGGTTTTGGCACTGTGAGCAGGTGCCAGGTCGTGCTGAAAAATGAAATCTTAATCTCCATAAAGCTTTTCAGCAGATGGAAGCATGAAGTGCTCCAAAATCTCCTGATAGCTAGCTGCATTGACACTGCCCTTGATAAAACACAGTGGACCAACACCAGCAGCTGACATGGCACCCCAGACCATCACTGACTGTGGGTACTTGACACTGGACTTCAGGCATTTTGGCATTTCCCTCTCCCCAGTCTTCCTCCAGACTCTGGCACCTTGATTTCCGAATGACATGCAAAATTTGCTTTCATCCGAAAAAAGTACTTTGGACCACTGAGCAACAGTCCAGTGCTGCTTCTCTGTAGCCCAGGTCAGGCGCTTCTGCCGTTGTTTCTGGGGAATGCGGCACCTGTAGCCCATTTCCTGCACACGCCTGTACACGGTGGCTCTGGATGTTTCTACTCCAGACTCAGTCCACTGCTTCCGCAGGTCCCCCAAGGTCTGGAATCGGTCCTTCTCCACAATCTTCCTCAGGGTCCGGTCACCTCTTCTCGTTGTGCAGCGTTTTCTGACACACTTTTTCCTTCCCACAGACTTCCCACTGAGGTGCCTTGATACAGCACTCTGGGAACAGCCTATTCGTTCAGAAATTTCTTTCTGTGTCTTACCCTCTTGCTTGAGGGTGTCAATGATGGCCTTCTGGACAGCAGTCAGGTCGGCAGTCTTACCCATGATTGCGGTTTTGAGTAATGAACCAGGCTGGGAGTTTTTAAAAGCCTCAGGAATCTTTTGCAGGTGTTTAGAGTTAATTAGTTGATTCAGATGATTAGGTTAATAGCTCGTTTAGAGAACCTTTTCATGATATGCAAATTTTTTGAGATAGGAAATTTGGGTTTTCATGAGCTGTATGCCAAAATCATCAATATTAAAACAATAAAAGGCTTGAACTACTTCAGTTGTGTGTAATGAATCTAAAATATATGAAAGTCTAATGTTTATCAGTACATTACAGAAAATAATGAACTTTATCACAATATGCTAATTTTTTGAGAAGGACCTGTATATATATACACGCATACACACACACACTGCATATATTACACAGTATTATACATGCAATATGTACAGATATATAGTATATACCGCAGTGCACTGATATGTGAGGTACAAGGTATAATAGATGCTGTGTGTAGAGATATCAGTACACTGCTGTATATACTATATATGTGAGGTACGAGGTATAATAGATGCAGTGTGTACAGATATATAGTATATACAGCAGTGTACTGATATGTGAGGTATGAGGTATAATAGATGCTGTGTGTACAGATATCAGTACACTGCTGTATATACTATATATGTGAGGTATGAGGTATAATAGATGCAGTGTGTACAGATATATAGTATCTACAGCAGTGTACTGATATGTGAGGTATGAGGTATAATAGATGCAGTGTGTACAGATATATAGTATATACAGCGGTGTACTGATATGTGAGGTACGAGGTGTCAATACACTGCTGTATTTACTATATACCTGTACACACTGCATCTATTATACCTCACATATTACACTACTGTATATACTGTATACACTGCATATTTTATACCCCGTACCTCACATATCAGTACACTGCTGTATATACTATATACCTGTACACACTGCATATATTATACCCTGTACCTCACATATCAGAACACTAGGGAATATACTATATACCTGTACACACTGCATATATTATACCGCGTTCCTCATATGACTGTACACCGCTGTATATAATATACATCTGTACACACTGCATCTATTATACCTCTTTTGTGTGCCAGGGCTGTTTTGTAATCCCAATCCGGCCCTGATGGCATAAATTATAAAACGCAGCAGCAAGAATAGTTCATGGAACAAAGGGAGGGGCTATTAAAGGGGAATGGGGGCCCAATTTAGATTCCTGCTTTGGGCCCCAGTGATTTTTATGTACGCTCCTGCCCCTGAGTCTCCTCCCCGGCCGGCAGTGCGGCGTGCCGGACATGACGTTGAGATGCAGGGAGAAGGCGCCGGAAAAGAAAGGGAGAGGGAGAGCGCTGCGCAAAGAAGCCGGTCCGGCTTTCAGAGTGAGTGAGGTCTGATGGGGGCTGAGAGTTGGGCAATGTATGTAAAGTTATGACCGGTGACTTGTGCTATGAAGTAATGTTTTTTTTTCTGTTGTCTTGGGGTGCAGCTCTTTTGTGTAGGCACTTCTATTGAGCTTCTAGTATATGCTTGGATGTAGCAGAGCTGGTTTTGTCATGCATTTCTTTTGCCTTCATATGGTAAAATACTTCATTGGCCTATCAATGGCTTTATAACTAACTCTGCTATATTTCTGTAGCCTACAATCTCTGACTGCCCAGTTGAAACTACTACACCCAACATGTTCTGGCAGTAATAGTAAATGGATAATGGTGCAATTCTGAGCTACAGGTCTATATAATACATATGTAGCCTACATATTTATTATATAGACTAGTAGCTCAGAATTGCACCAATATCCATTTACTATTACTGCCAGAACATGTTGGGTGTAGTAGTTTCAACTGGGCAGTCAGAGATTGTAGGCTACAGAAATATAGCAGAGTTAGTTATAAAGCCATTGATAGGCCAATGAAGTATTTTACTATATGAAGGCAAAAGAAATGCATGACAAAACCAGCACTAATACATAATGTAGCAGAGCTGGTTTTACGTGGGAATACCGTGGGTTATACCGAATATCATCCTCTTGTATATAGTAATATACAGTATATATATATATTTATACACACACATACACACACGCGCGCGCATACACGCGCGGCAGCGGGTTTGGGGGGGGGGGACCCATTGATCAGTTTCGCACCGGGGCCCCCGTGGATTGTGTGTATGCCACTGGCTGTGCTGCACCTGTTGTGTCTGGTAGCCAAGAGCCACAGTAGTCCTGCACTCCGTTCAGCTTTGTGGTCACAGACCGATCAGTGGCTAATCCCGCTCAATTTGACAGTTGGTAAAGTGGTGTGTGACAACAGTGCCAATCTGTTGAGCACGCTAATACAGGGCAAATTGACACACGTGCCGTGCATGGCACATGTCCTGAGCTTAGTCGTGCAGCGATTCGTTGCCAAATACCCTGGGGTCCAGGACGTCTTGCAGCAGGCCAGGAAAATCTCTGGCCATTTTAGAAGATCTTACACGGCCACAGCTCGCCTTGCTGACGTTCATCGGCGGCACCACCTGCCCGTCTGACGTCTGATTTATGATTGCCCGATGCAATGGAACTGCACCTTGTATATGCTTGATAGGCTGCTCCAGCAGAAACGTGCAGTTAACGACTACCTGTGTGAACTCTGCGGCAGGACAGGTTCTGGGGAGCTTTTTTTTTTGCACCGCGCCAGTGGCTGCTCATGCACGAGACAAGCAGACTTCTGCGACCATTTGATGAGATCACCAAATTGCTCTGAGCCATGGTGCCATCAGTGACCTAGTACCTTTTTTGGAGCGTTCAATGCGTCATGTCATTGATCAAGCCGTCGAGGAGCAGGAAGATGAGGAAGTCGCAATGCTGGATGAATTGCCAGGGGGGGCTAACTCCATCTGAGACAAGTCAACAGGAGTCTGTAGAGGAATCAGAGGAGGATGGTGCCGGGGCGGAGGAGGAGCAAGAAGAACATGAAGAACATGCTTTAAATGTTTCTGGGATCCCTGGTGTTGTGGCTGGGGGAGGAGACCAAGGATGGCATTATCCGGGACGATGAGCAAGAGCCAGGCCACTCCACTGCTTCCAGTTTAGTGAAAATGGGGGCCTCCATGCTCCAGTGTTTGAAGAGAGACCCCCGTATAAAAAGCATAAAGGGCAAGGACCAATACTGGGTGGCAACGTACTTAGACCCCCGGTAAAAACACGAAATGGCAGACATGTTACCAGCATCACAGAGGGCTGTCAGAATGCAGCATTTACAGGCCTTGCTTTGATAAAAAAAAATTGTATTCTGCTGTTGCAGGCGCTGGCAGAAGAATTCACCACTCACAGAGAAACAGTTGTGGGTACCAATCCAACAGCGCATGCAAGCAGAGGGCAGTTTGAAGATGTGTTGGTCACTTCGGATATGCAGCCAACCCATTGACAGCCGCCCTACGGATCCAGCCTCATGGAATGCCTAGACCGACAGGTGTCCGACAACATCAGGTTAACGGCCGATGTGGACGATCTGAGAAGCGAGGAACCCCTGAACTACTGAGTGTGCAGGCTTGACCTGTGGCCAGAGCTGGCAAAGTTTGCCATGGAACTGTTGGCTTGCCCCTCGTCCAGTGTCCTGTCCGAAAGGACGTTTAGCGCAGCAGGGGGGATTGTGACAGATAAGCGCACTCGCCTAGCTCACAACAGTGTGGACTACCTCACATTTCTATAAAATGAATGAGGCATGAATCTCGGTGGAATTCAACACCTGTGACGACCACGTTTAATAGAATTTCCTCATGCCAGCCCACAAATATTCGCTACCACCCAGAACAAATATTGGTTCCTGTCTTGGTTCCTGTCTTAGGTAAATATAGTGGCATAAAAAGCCTTTTCTGTTCGTTGAATGCCTAATGTTTTGGGCCTCGGACGAACTCAACACCTGTGACGACCACGTTTCAACTATTATCATTTTTATCATTTTTTCAAGAGGGGGGATTTTGTAAGCCATGTTTTTAATCCAATTTAATATTTTTAGTTCTTTTAAACATATGTATTTGACCTGTATTTGTACTGGCCTTTAGTAAAATTGATATCCATTGACTATCTAATAGACCTCCAGCCACATACTTACTTGTTCTTTTATGTACGCTGAATGCATAATTTTTGGGACCTGTAGTACACTGGCCTGCTGGAAAATTGATATCCAATGACCATGTAATCTATCTTCAGCCACTTACTTAGTGTTTTTTTATGTACGCTGAATGCATAATTTTTGGGGCCCGTAGTACACTGGCCTTCTGGAAAATTGATATCCAATAACCGTGTAATCTACCTTTAGCCACTTACTTACTTGTTCTTTTATGTACGCTGACTGCATAATCTTTGGGGCCTGTAGTACACTGGCGGCCTGCTGGAAAATTTATATCCAATGACCGTGTAATCTACCTTCAGCCAGTTACTTACTTGTTCTTTTTTGTATGCTGAATGCATAATTTTTGGGGTCTGTAGTACACTGGCCTGCTGGAAAATTGATATCCAATAACCGTGTAATCTACCTTCAGCCACTTACTTACTTGTTCTTTTATGTATGCTGAATGCATAATTTTTGGGGCCTGTAGTACACTGGCCTCCTTGAAAATTGATATCTAATGACCGTGTAATCTACCTTCAGCCACTTACTTATTTGATCTTTTATGTACGCTGACTGCATAATTTTTGGGGCCTGTAGTGCACTGGCCTGCTGCAAAATTAATATCCAATGACCGTGTAATCTACCTTCAGCCACTTACTTACTTGTTCTTTTATGTATGCTGAATGCATAATTTTTGGGGCCTGTAGTACACTGGCCTGCTGAAAAATTTATATCCAATGACTATGTAATCTACCTTCAGCCACTTACTTACTTGTTCTTTTATGTACGCTGAATGCATTATTTTTTGGGCCTGTAGTACACTGGCCTGCTGGAAAATTGATATCCAATGAGCGTGAAATCTACCTTCAGCCACTTACTTACTTGTTCTTTTATGTACGCTGAATGCATTATCCTGTAGTACACTGGCCTGGTGGAAAATTGATATCCAATAACGGTATAGTCTACCTTCAGCCACTTACTTACTTGTTCTTTTATGTACGCTGAATGCATAATTTATGGGGCCTAAAGTACGCAGACCTGCTAGAAAATTGATATCCAATGACCGTTTAATCTACCTCCAGCCACATACTTGTTGTTTTATGTATGCTGAATGAATAATTTTTGGGGCCTGTAGTACACTGGCCTGCTGCAAAATTGATATCCAATGACCGTGTAATCTACCTTCAGCAACTTACTTACTTGTTCTTTTATGTACGCTGAATGCATCATTTTTGGGGCCTGTAGTACACTGGCCTGCTGGAAAGTTTACATCCAATGGCCGTGTAATCTACCTTCAGCCACTTACTTACTTGTTCTTTTATGTATGCTGAATGCATAATTTTTGGGGCCTGTAGTACACTGGCCTGCTGAAAAATTGATATCTAATGACCATGTAATCTACCTTCAGCCACTTACTTACTTGTTCTTTTATGTACGCTGAATGCATTATTTTTTGGGCCTGTAGTACTCTGGCCTGCTGGAAAATTGATATCTAATGAGCGTGAAATCTACCTTCAGCCACTTACTAACTTGTTCTTTTATGTACGCTGAATGCATTATTTTTGGGGCCTGTAGTACACTGGCCTGCTGGAAAATTGAAATCCAATGACGGTGTAGTCTACCGCCAGCCACATACATATTTGTTGTTTTATGTACGCTGAATGCATTATTTTTGGGGCCTGTAGTACACTGGCCTGCTAGAAAATTGATATCCAAGGACTGTGTAATCTACCTTCAGCCACTTACTTACTTGTTCTTTTATGTACGCTGAATGCATATTTTTTGGGGCCTATAGTACGCAGGCCTGCTAGAAAATTGATATCCAATGACCGTTTAATCTACCTCCAGCCACATACTTACTTGTTGTTTTATGTACGCTGAATGCATAATTTTTGGGGCCTGTAGTACACTGGCCTGCTGGAAACGCATATAAATGTCGCCTGATTAAGATACATATTTTTTGTTGGAATTTTTGTCATTGATCCCCCTCTAGTATGTCACTGTCCATGTTGTGGGACTATTTGTACACTTTTACTAAGTATTTGGAGGCTGCAAATATGAGCTAAAGGTTTTTCAGGTTCGCCTGCCATTAAAGTGAGTGGGGCCCGCCGCGAACACGATCGCGTTCGTGAACCGCCCAGGCCGATGTTCGTCCATAACTACATATAACTTGGCAAATATTAAATTACATTGGGTTACCGCCCTTTCACTAAGCAATACAGACAACAAAATATTAACATACAGTGCTATAATAATTAGCAATAAAATAGGAAGCCACATAAGTCAGCACAACATTCAGGCAAATAGTATTAAACGGCATTCAGTGAAGGATGTCTGCATTCCTGGTGTGGTGAATGGGTTAATATAAGCATTCCTGTTGGTCTAGGCCAATAAAGGGGTTACTGTGTATGTCTGGTGGTATAGGACAGTGAGAGAGTTAATTCCAGAATCCCTACTGGTCTTGGGCAATGAAGTGGTTAACGTAAGGATTCCTGGTAGTCTAGAGCAATTAAGTGGTTAATCTCAGTATACCTGGTGGTCTAGGCAAGTGAAGGCGTCAGGGTCAATATTACTGGTAGTCTTAAGTCATTAAGGAGGTTAATTCCAGTACCTATGGTTGTCTAGGAAACTAAATGGGCTACTGTAAGGATTCCTTTGGGTGTAGGGCATTGAAAGAGTTAGTGTAAATATCCCTTGCTGCAAACAGTTGAAGGGTTAATGCTACTACATACCTGGGGGCTCAGTTGTTACTCACCTCTCTAGCATTCAGTGTTGTAACTTCCTTTTTTCCCCCTGCACTTATCATAAGAGCATAAGACATAAGAGCAGGGAGAAGGTAGAGAGAACTGTGCAACTGTGGCTGCTAAACTGTGTTAAATTTAATGACTTAATAATTCATAATATAGTACCATATACAAATAAAAACAAAATTAACAGAATGATAAATAGTAAAAAAAAAAAAACACCTCCCATCAAAAAAGTAGACTAGAAAAAAATACAGCATTCCAAAAGGTGAAATTTTGCTCATATCAAAAACATCTTTGGTCATAGGTCATACAATGATTTAACTCATGACCATCAGAAATTGACATGGAGCTGTATTAATAAACCTAAAGAGGAGATCCAGGATATGCCATCATTGTCAGATAACTGCGGGCCCCACGTCAGAGATCCGCTACTATCTCCAGAGCGGGGCCCCTAAAATAAAGGAGAGCATACAGTGCATGCGCAGGGTGCTCTCCATTCTCTGCTAAAAGAGTTCCAAAAATAGCTGAGTGAGTGTGTTCATCTACTTTTGGAAGTCCCATAGCAGTAAATTAAAAGCTCACCATACATGCTTGGCCAACTCTCCATTCACCGCTATGGCACTGTCGGAAATAGCCAAGCTAGCACTCGGCTATTTTTGCAACTCCCATAGCAGTAAACGTAAGGTGGCCGCACATGTATGGCTGCTCTCCCTTCACTTCGGAGATAGGAGTGGGTCCCTGAGGTGGGACCCACACCTATCTGATATTGATGGCATATTCTAACAATATGTGAACAATGTCTGAGAAGAGAATAAGCCTTTATGATAACTTGAGTAGCATACTTTGACCCAAATATGTAAACATTCCATGTTTTGTACATGATTTACAGTACTTGTATCATTTATTAATTGCACCCTCTTGTGGCAAAATATTGCCAGTACCTGCATTTCCTCATTTTTTTATAAATAACTTCACAAACGACAGATCTTAGATTTATTTATTCACCAACTGCAGAGAAAAAGACAAGAAAAAAGACAAGGTTCGCACATACACACGATATGCATTGATCTGTTGCTGCTAAGCATCATTTATACACATGAACATAAGGCTTTTTAAAATGCATAGACCACTCACCACATCATGGTGGCCTCTTTTGATTGGTTCACTCTGGATAGGTCAATAGTATCTGATCGGTGGGGGCCCAAAACACCCAGGACCCCTGCCGATCAGCTGTTTGAGAAGACACCAACACTCCTGTAAGCACTGCAGCCTTCTTGCAGCTTAGGTAGGCCAGTAACGTCACGTTTATTGGTCACGTGGCCTCAGGGTTGCCAACCTAAATTTTCCTTTTTTCTGGACAACTTATCCCAAAATCACAAACAGGTGACATTTTTTACAGACAAATTGTAAAACCATAATGAATTATAAATATTTTAAGTAATACATGTCTGTAGCTCAATATACAGATAAGTACGCATTACCAGCATTGTGTGATATGTACAATGATAAGAATTACCGCCAAAATAATCTAGTCAAGAACCTCCAGCCTCAAAAAAAAATCTGACACATCTATTTTTTTTCACGGGCACAGGAGAAAAGTCACCCATTTTTAAGGACTGTCCAGAAATTTCTGGATGGTTGGCAAAACCTGCGTGGCCTAGGAGCAGTTCCACCCCATTCAACTGAATAAGGCTGAGCATGATACCAAGCACAGCCGCTATACAATGTACGGCACTGTGCTTGGTAAGGCTACTTTCACACTAGCTTTTTTTGGCGGATCCGTCATGGATCTGCAAAAACGATTCCGTTACAATAATACAAACACATGCATCCGTCATGAACGGATTCGGTTGTATTATGTTTTCTATAGCGATGACGGATCTGTCTTGAACACCATTGAAAGTCAATGGGGGACGGATCAGTTTTCTATTGTGCCAGAGGATAGGTCATCAGTTAAAAAGTCTCAGAAAACACCTTTAAAAATATCAAAGTTTTTGCAATTGGCAGAGTGTATAAATAACTGGAATCTTCCAAAATATGGTGAAGACTAATAGCTTACGGCACAACTAATAGCTTATGTTTTGGTTAGACATATCAGGACTTTGGTGCTTCCTTTCTGTAACCAAAAATTATCCCCTACAAGCAATAATATACATAATTAGGAGGAGCTGGATTCTGTATGAAATTTTACTAGTGCCAAATTATCAACTGTACAACTTGGATCTTGTAATAACAGAACTGTAAGAGTCCTTAAACACACGAGTTTGGATCTGGCATAATAATGACTAGTGTTTTTTATCGCCACTGGCAATTTTTATGGCATTTTTGTGGTGTATTTTGCATACAGCGTGGCTTACAACTATTTTTTTTATGGTGTTTGTTTTCAATATAGAGAAGGTGTTGGCCAAATGTCTGAAAACCCCCCAAACCCCCAGCATGCTTTGGTTTTTGAAAAGAAGCAAAAAGACAAAAAGCTGGCATTTTTACCACAAAAAAAACACATAAAAAAACTGATGCAATAGAAAAAAACACAAGTGCAAAAAAAAGCCACTAAAAAAACTAAGGGGCAGATTTATTAAGAGTAAGTTAAAAAAAATAGCCCCTGCGCTGGCAGTGGTCCCACCGAACTTATGAAGAGGAAGGTGCCAGCCCTTCCCTGCCCACACCACATCCACAATTTTAGACCTGGCATGAGCAGAGTGAAGTCGCAGATAGCGGCACAACTAACTGCTGCGTTGTCATCTGCGCCAGAAATACTCCTAATTTAGGCATATTTCAGAATGGTAAATGACCCCCTAAGTTTCTCTTACTTTTCAATCTCAGTTTTTCAACCTAGATGTATTTTAGCCCTTTAAGCACCTTCCTGACCGCCCCACATAAAGTTACGTTGGCTGTTGGGCATTTAAAAATGGCAGTTTTAAACATCAGGCACCCACTAATATAACGTCAATCACATACATTTAACCCCTCAGATGTCATGGTGAAATGTGACCACAGAATCTGGGAAGTAAAAGAACAGGCGCGAGCACTTCTGGCCGCGCTCTGGCACCACCCTGACAAGGATCAGGGGAGCTGGATGCAATGTGTGGCTGTCACGGCCCCTCCCATGACAGAGGTGAGAAGATCAGGGAGATTGGCAGCACGTGAGGCTATCTGACAGTCTCTGTTCTCACCTTGCAGTTTGTTGTTTAGTGATGACTACACCCCTTGTCAGGTGTTGCCTATGGTCATTACTGAGTATCTATTTAGTTCACTCTCACAGTGCTTACCATGCAGTTGATATTTCCTGCTTGGTGTTTGTTGAGCTGGTGTTTTGTTCCTGTGGATCACTGGCTTCTCCATTCCACCTTTAAAGATAAGTGCTTTTGTTGTGCATTTTGTTGTGACACTTGTGTGTTGTGTATCTAGGCATTAGGGAGATGCTGGGTCCTTCACCTGGGAAAGAACCAGTAGTCTCCTTCCCTGCCACCGTTCCTAGGGATTTCCAGGGTCTCAAGGGCCTAGGTTCCGGTGTATGAGTTTTTCCCCCTTCATGGTCTACTCATACTGGCAGGTGTCAGGGAGAGGTATAGGGATTCCTAGGAGGTCACCAGCCCTCTTTCTTAGCTTTGAGGCTTAGACTCTGGTTTATTTCCTTCTGTATGTTTTCTTGTGTTGTCCCCTCCCCATTACGTGTGACAGCGGCAGTCTATGTACTCAGGAGTGGTTCAGGACTGCTGCATGTTAGTTCCTATGGAACTAATGCTAATGCATTGGAGTATATGAGAAAAGCAATCTAATAGGGGAAATATTAAAAAGTGCAACAAAAAAAAAGGTAAAATGTTGATTGCATACCTTTAACCACGGCATCTGGGAAGTTTAAGACCGGGAGCGAGTGCTCTTGGCCGTGCTCTGGCGAGGTGCGGGGAGTCGGATGCAGTGTGCGTTGGAGTCTATGAGAAAAGCAATCTATTGATTGCTTGTTATAGTTCCCGAGGGGAACTATTAGAAATTGTAAAAGAATAAAAAGGTTTTAAAAAATATAAAAAATATGTATAAAAATTCAAATCACCCCCCTTTCACCAAAATTAAAATAAAAATACATAAATATTAACATCATGGATATTTCCGTGTGTGAAAATGCTCATACTATTAAAATATAAAAATATTAGCTCATATGTGAAATGGTGAAATGTAAAAAAGGCAAAATAGCAGTTTCGCAATTTTTTGGTCGCTTCACCTTCCACACAAAATTTAATAAAAAGTGATCAAATTTAATGAAAAGTACAGACCGCCCCACAAAAGAGTCCTCAAACAGCTCCGTACACATAAAAGTTAAAAAGTTATATGGGGTCAGAATATGGCAGTGCAAAGAAGAAAAATGTATTTTTAAAACACAGAAAAACTATCCATATGTGTTATAGTTGTAATTGTACCGACCCGGAGAAAAAAAGTAACGGATCAGTTTTACTGCATAGGAAACGGTGTAAAAAAAAAATCCATAAAACTGTGGCAGAATGGTGTTTTTTTATATATATATATATATATATATATATATATATAATTCCTGCATAATTCCATTTGGATTTTTTATTCCCATTTCCCACCACTTTGTATGCAAACGTAAATTGGGTAATTAGAAATTGCATCTTGTCCTTCAAAAAAACAAGCCTTCATGTCTATGAGAATGAAAAAATTAAAAGTTATGGCTTTGGGAGGGCTGGAATTAGAAAATGAAAACGAAAAAACTGAAAATCACCTGGTCTTGAAAGGGTTAAGGACCTACACTTTAACTTTCCTTAAGAATAAAATATTTTTAAGACAAAATGCTCTGCACACAGGAAATATTATAAACTCAATAATATTCTATTGCGAGTGAATGTATAACAGTCTTATTGGTAAATTACCATTTTGCCGGCACTTAAATAGAAGTGTAGCTTTAATGTCTGTAAGAAAATTACACTGAGCGGAATCTGCACAGAAAGAAATATAAATTGTTCTGTCACGCGGCAAAGGAAGACGTACGTGCGCAGAGGAACAATTCTGTCCACATATTAAATATAAATGTATAAATGTAAAGTAATTGCACTTCATTTCCATATAAAACTGCCATCCAATTACACAGCACAATTATGGAAACTGTGTACTATAAACATAAGCAGGATATCAATGAACATTCAGTAAAGACTATTAGGAAAAATTGGTTATAGAAAGACTAAAGACCAGAGGTGAATTGCAAGGTTGGAATGCCATAAACTGTATGTATTGGACCCAATCCAATGCAATAGTTCTAGAGAGCAAAGCAAAGAAATCTAACATTTCCTAGTTAGGCTTGTTTTCTACCAAGCTTAGAACTGAAGATACCGCATATGGGGGAATTAGGGTGGTAATACCTTAATGGTGTAGGCTCACTAACAACATTTATCACCGGTCGGGAGGACGGCTGAAAAATATATGACCAATGGGGGACCGACCACTGGCACCACAGTGATCACAAGAATGAGAGTCTCCAAGTCCCCAGGGTTAAAGGAGCAGTAGTGTATACAGGACCTCAACTCCATTCACTGTCTGTGAGACTAGCACGTACAGCGCTCAGCTATCTCCATCAATCCCACAGACAGTGATGAGAGTGGTGGTCACACATGCATACTACTTCTCCATTCACACAGGGAACCAGGTGATAAAAATATGTGAATAGGTAGTAAACGTTGTGCCTAGGCCAAACCCTTTAAACCAGTGGTGCACACAGGTGGAGTCCCATAGCAAAGATCAAGTTGGGCCATCCAGAACACAAGGATCAAGTGTGTGTTCCCACTCCATGCCCTTTCCATGATTATTTAGCCAAAATCAACACCCCCACCCCACTCTGTTTGGTAGCAACACAGTTCCACAGAGATTCTTGCCACCTAATAGTAGTAGCTTGAACCAACAAGGACTGGGCCCATCAACTCAAGGGACCTATAAACAGCTGCATGGGATGCCTCTATGGTATTTATTGGTATTTATACAATTGCCTTAAGATATTTCATAAAACACAGCAGTGGTTCTTCAAACCATAGTAGGGACCTTCATTCAAATTAAGTTAGCTGGCATTAGTGTGAAAATAAAAAACTTAAACAAGAGTAATGATATTACAGAAACACCAGAAGAGAAGAAAATGGCAGAAATACATGTAAAAAAGGAGGCAATGGTCTCAGACCGTAAGATCAATAACTAAGGTAGGTTGTGGTTTTGTTAGGAAGAGGAACAGTTAGGCACAATGTTCATGTGACAAAGATGGCCAAAGACTGAGGTGAGGAACCACCATCGCCCTATTCTCTTGTCTCCTCACTCACACCTGGTTCCAAGGACTGGTCCTTCTCTTATCTTCCCCTTCGATTTTGGTACTGCCCTTCACCACAGTCAGATAAAGCAGAGGACTGACCCCTACTTTTGATCTTTTCTTTCATGTTGAACATGTGGGGCCATAATCACAGCCAGTGCTGCGTCTGCCGCTACTAGTGTCACCATTACTTATGGTAACCCTTATCTCTGAAATTCTAAGTCATAACATCTTTCCCTTTCCAAGAGAATGTGGCAGACATGACTTGTTTCTGACCATTGACTTCTACTAATCTATCAACATTTTGCCTGGGGTGGGTCCTCGTCAGCAGCAAAAACATCAGACGAATCTATATCTCTTATAGACTGGAGGTAGGATGACGAGTTGAAAAAAACTAAGTGTATAGAAACCATAGAAGGGATGAGAAGGTCCTCAGCTGACAATACTGGCTGCAGCTAGCAGCTGTTATTCCAACAAACATCTTCTTTTGTGTGCCCCAAACTTGCCATCTGTTCCACTATTTTTGCAGCCTCGCTTTTAGTAATCACAGTCCTTCCACAATGTACATTTTTTTGTAACCTACCGCCTCAATATGATTAAATCTGCCCTTAACATAGCCCTAGTGCCTGACTGATCCCTCAGCAATAGTCTGAGTGAGCGATGTCTCACACCACAGAAGTTACCATACTGAACAAAGTGATATCTTTCACACCCCCAACTGAAAACACAAAAAAGTTCAGAAAAATACACTATTTTGCCATTCCAACCTACATCAGCAGCCTAAGGGCTTGTACGTACACATGGCCATATTATGGAATAATAATTTTAAAAAAAGTTTTCTCTGCCTGGTCAAAGCCTACTTTTCTCCTGGATTTTTCCATGACCTGGGCCTTCAAACAGATAAGAGTTAGGCGCTTTATTAGCTATGGATTTTGCTAATGTACTTCATACTTCTCATGGTAACATGAGACTTTCCTCTGATTAACTATAGAATGAATGTTCTTCCAATCCTATTTCCATGGTAATGCAAGGTATTACAAATAAATCATTTGGGGCCATTTTTGCTATTAAAATGGTTTTCTGGTACTGGGATACTGATAACGGATCCTCGGGATGTTTATCAATGTTTATCAATATCGGATTGATGGGGATCTGACACCCGGCACTTCTACTGATTAGCTGTTTTGGGCAGCTACTTGCACAGAAACTATACAGTGGACAGTTGTGGAAGTAGAAGGCTTGATCCACAGTATAGGGCCCATGCCGGGGTACTGCAGCTCAGCTCCCCTTTCTACACAGTGGACAGTGCTTTCCATAAACTGTATAGTTTCTGGTGCAGGCAACTGCCCAAAAAAGGGGATTTGCCGTGTGTCAGACCACCGCCATTCTGATATTAATGACTTTTCCTGAGGATAGGTCATCAGTATCTAAGTCCCCGAAAACCCCTTTAATACTGGATTGTCAGACTTGTGGGATTAGCTTGGTATTTCTCACTTTGTTACATTAAAAAAAAAAAAAAAAAAAAAAAAAAAAAAAAAAACGTTTTTCCCTATCATTCTGCTCTTAATACCCCATAATGACAAAGTGGAAACAAAATGTTCAAAATCTTTGCTAAGTTATTGAAAAGAAAAAACTAAAATATTGCATTGACATAAGATTTTAGACCCGTTACTCGAGATGAGCGAATCGAAGTTAATGAAGTGGAATTCGATCCGAATTTCAGGAAAAATTCGATCCGCGCCGAATCTGCATTTTTTCCTAAAATGGCTGCTGCACGTGTGAGGACATGGAGCAAGGAACGAGGGATCACCCAGAATGCCATGCATGCAGTCAATCAGCAGCCAGCCCTGTGATGTCACAGCTCTATAAATAGCCTCAGCCATCTTGGATTCTGCTATTTCCCTTTGTACTTAGTGCAGGGAGAGACGTCAGCAGGCGCTAGGGACAAAGCTAGGAAAGACTTTTGTGGAGTGTATAAGTGGAAAAAAATAAGGGCCTATTTGCCATTCTGCGGTGCAGTTATATGTTCTAAAGCCTTTTGTGAATTGTATAAGTGAAAAAAATAAGGGCCTATTTGTCGTTCAGCGGTGCAGTTATATGTTCTAAAGCCCTTTTTGTCGTGTATTAGTGGCAAAAGAAAAATATATTTGCCATTCAGCAGTTCAGTTATATGTTCTAAAGCCCTTTTTTGCGTGTATTAGTGGCACAAAAAAAGGCCCTTTGAGGAGGCCACGTTATTTGTCAGTCGCCAGGACTACGGGATGAACAAAGTCATTTCACTGCTTTATGTCCTGGGCTATGAGAAAGACGAGGCAGAGGACCCAGACACACCGTGGCCCGATGCATGCTCACTTGCTTGCTTAGTGACAGCTGAATTGTCACCATTCGGCAGAGGGATGACTTCTGGCTCTCCAAGTTGTTGGACCCTCGCTACCGGTCTAAAATGGGGACCTTTTTTACACCCGCTGAGAGGGAGAAAAAAATAAACTACTATAGAGACATCCTATGTAGCCAGTTGGCCGCTGCCTATATGCGCCATTGTCCATCCTCTCGCAGGTCTGACCGGGGGGGCCTTCTGTGCTCACGTTCCTCTGCCATGGCTGCTGTGGCAGGGTGGAGGAGGGGGAGGAGCAGTTCCAGCTCCATCAGCAGCAACTTGAGTCTAGCTTCGCTGATGCCTAGTGAAGAAACTACTCACCAGCAGCAGCTAGACATAGAGCAGTACCTGAACCAGCAGGTGGTGGCATGCTTGGACAGCACCCTGCCACCCCACATTAAAGATCCGCTGGACTACTGGGCAGCCAAACTGGATTTATGACCACAACTGGCAGAGTTTGCCCTTGAAAAGCTGTGTTGCCCAGCCAGTAGTGTGGAATCAGAGTGAGTGTTTAGTGCGGCGGGGGCCATAGTTACCCCCAAAATAACTTGCCTGTCCACCCAAAATGTGGAGAGACTGTCCTTTGTCAAGATGAATCAAGCGTGGATCAGCCAGGATTTCCACCCACCAATGCCTGATGCATCAGACTAGATCAGGCATGGCCAACCTGCGGCTCTCCAGCTGTTGTGAAACTCCCACCATGCTCTGCTGTAGGCTGATAGCTTTTGGTAGTCTGGGCATGCTGGGAGTTGTAGTTTTTCAACAGCTGGAGAGCCTCAGATTGGCCATCCCTGGACTAGTTCATCCATTGTGCCACACCAACAGTTTGACAAAAGAGACCGGTTTCTTCTGGCTACCTGCCTCAGCTACTATTCTGATGCTGCCACCCGCCTGAAGCCGCACATCTGATGCCAAGTGCTCCTTCTTTCACCCACCATCTTCAGCTGGTACTCGTATTGCCACCCACCTCCCCACTCTGTCACTGGGTCACTCTGTGGTCTCCTGATGCTTCTGCCACCTCCACACTATGTCACCTTGCCACTCTGTGGTCTCCTGATGCTACTTTCACCTCCACAGTATGCCTCCTTTCCACTCTGTGGTCTCCTTATGCTGCTGCCACCTCCCCACTCTGCTACCAGGTCACTCTGTGGTCTCCTGATGCTGTTGCCACCTGCACCCTATGTCACCTTGCCACTTTGTGATCTCCTGATGCTGCTATCACCTCCACACTATGTCATCTTGCCACTATGTGGTCTCCTGATGCTGCTGTCACCTCCACACTATGTCACCCTGCCACTCTGTGGTCTCCTGATGCTACTGCCACCTCTACACTATTTCACCTTGCCACTCTGTGGTCTCCTGATGCTGCCATCACCTCCACACTATGTCACCTTGCCACTCTGTGGTCTCCTGATGCTGCTGCCACCTCCCCACTCTGTCACCGGGTCACTCTGTGGTTTCCTGATGTTGCTGCCACCTCCACACTATGTCACCGGGTCACTCTGTGGTCTCCTGATGCTGATGCCACCTCTACACTATTTCACCTTGTCAATCTGTGGTCTCCTGATGCTGCCATCACCTCCACACTGGGTCACCTTGCCACTCTGTGGTCTCCTGATGCTGCTGCTGCCACCTCCACACTGTCATTGTGTCACTATAAGGCCTCCTACTGATGCTGCTGCTGCCACCCCCTTCACACTCTGTCATAGTGCCACTCTGTGTTCTCCTGATGCTGCCGCCACCTCCACACTGTCATTGTGCCACTCTGTGGCCTCCTGATGCTGCTGCCACCTCCACACTCTGTCACCGGGTCACTCTGTGGTTTCCTGATGTTGCTGCCACCTCCACACTATGTCACCGGGTCACTCTGTGGTCTCCTGATGCTGCTGCCACCTCTACACTATTTCACCTTGTCAATCTGTGGTCTCCTGATGCTGCCATCACCTCCACACTCTGTCATTGTGCCGCTCTGTGGCCTCCTCCTGATGCTGCCACGACCTCCAGACTCTGCCATTGGGCCACTCTGTGGTCTCCTCATGCTGCTTCCACCTCACCACTATGTCATAGAGCCACTCTGTGGACTTCTGGGCCTTTCGGCCTGGCTGACATCATCATTTATTTGACCCTTCTTCAGATCTGTCAGAAGGAAGGAAAAATGAGACGCACAATGGATCCGGTCTGTGTAGCAGCTCGAAGGCCTGTATAGTCCCATCAGAATTGGCTTATGATTTGGTAGCCAAAAGCAGGAGTGGGTACAAAACATGCAGATATTCCATTCACGTGTCATCTCTGTTTTGGATCCACTCCAGGTTTTTTTTGCATTAGCAATGCTGATGGATTACTGACCAAATGCTGACCGAGTGAAGGTGGATGCTCAACAGACAGGATCCGTTTTTTGTTGTAAGGGATCAGAGGAAGGGCAAAATCAGTGACGTCAACACAAACTTACTACTGACACCTCTCCACTCTGTCGGGGGGGGGGGGGGGGAGGTCTACTTGTATAAGTGTTTAATATAACAGGTTCTGTAAACATCTATGTGGAATCAGCTGATGACGGTGTAAAAGGAGTGCGCTTCTTCTTGACGCTAACATTGACCTGTAAGTATGAGTTCATAGTTATTTGGACAGTTTTGGCCCCGTGAAGTGTGCAGTGATTCTAAGAGTAATGCCTGTCATCTGCATGTCATACTGACTCACAGTATTATTTCACTACCACAGCAGACTCCCTATGCGTATTACTGCAAGGCACAGTGTTCTACACCACTGTAAAGGCTCTCTGCAGTCAGGAAATAGCCTTTTATTTACGCGAATCGCCGTGAATAAGTTCGGATTGAACCAAATATTTTCGAAAAATTTGCCGAACTGTCCGAATCGAATTTTTGAGAAATTCTCTCATTTCTAATTATAATCCATCCTTCTCTTCAGATCCTCTCTAGCTCTGTCAGGTTGGATTGGGACCTTCAATTTTGTTTTTTCCTTTTTAATACATTTGCAAAAATTTCAAAAATTCTGTTTTCACTTCTTCATTATGGGGGAACGGAGTGCAGACAGATGGGGTGATTTTTTTTTTCTATTTTATTATTTTAGCATAAGGCCACAACATAACAAAATGTGAAAAAGTGAAAGGGTCTGAAGACTTTCTGAACGCACTGTGTATATATATATATATATATATATATATATATATATATATATGTATAGATAATAGAATATATAGATAGATAATAGAATATATATTACATCTCTCACTTGGTGGAATGTTATTAAAACCTGCTAGATATGCAATAAATCAAGCAGAATGCAACACTGAATAAAAGGTTTTTAAGCTACAACAACAAGCTCACAATTTCTGAAGCACACACATAAATGATCACTTGCTCTCTGCCCCTAGCAACAATTCACATATATTGAGCGTTTCCTGAAATATGTCATCCTTGAAATAACAAAGCAGAGGAATTATGCTAAAAGAAGCTTTAGAAGAAAAAACATTGAGCTGTGATTTGATTATAATATTTTTTTTTCAATTTTGATTAATGACATCCTAGTGTGCTGCAGAATGATTTGCCAGGGGCCATTGCTAAATATTCTCATAATGAAGCTATTGGTGATCGAGGATTTAAGGAAGCGTAGAAAATGTAAATGCACCTGATGTTAGGTGGAATCTGAAACTATAATAGAAAGATATAATAGAGTAAAAATTGATAGAGAGAGCTCATTAACCCTTGGTTTCTTATCAGTTTACAATGGAGCAGTAGTTGATGTCCAGGAGTACAACATACATTAAAAAGATTGAATCTGGACAAATCAAAACTTGGCGTTCTAAAATTACCCTACTTGACTCTTGTTTTGGAAAATATGGGAATACTATAAGGCTGGCCATACACATGTGATATCTGTCAGTTAAATGCCTGTTCGGCCAACAGCTATCTCCTCTTTCTGCCTCATGCACATGTGTGCTCAGCTTAGTTTACATGGAGAACTTCCTGTTTTCCTCAGCTTCTTGCTGGGTTTGTTAATCAAACCCAACATGCCTTGCTCTGTAATGTTTCCCGGGACCTGCTTCACTAGCCACACTCTCTCTCTCTCTCTCTCTCTCTCTCTCTCTCTGCCATAGTCATGCCCCCTACACCTCCTCTCTCCATGTTACTAAGGCAGATCAAGCAGTATGCTAGGATCGGTTAGAATTCTCAGCAGGATGGTAATGAAAACAGGAAGTTCACCATGTAAACATCTTGTTAGCATGCAGTGATGCCCAGAACAAAGCTAGGAAAGTGCTAACATGAAAAATAGGTATAGGGGGAAAAAGCATGCAGTGTTTGTGGTATTCTGGGCAGATTATAAAATCATTTTGGGACCAGAGAACCTCCTTAACCGCCTCCGGACCGCCTAACGCAGATGTGCAGTCCGGAGGCGGCAGCGCTGCGCAGAGTCACGCATATACGCGTCATCTCACGAGACGCGAGATGACGCGCTTTGCCGGCCCGCGCATGCGCAGTTCGGGCCGGCATTTCGTCAAGGGGGGTCGCGTCATCAGCTTGCCAGCCAATGATCGCGGCTGGCAAGCTGATGATTTAAAAAAAAAACAATCAGAAGCCACATAGCAGATCATATTAGTAAATATGATCTGTTATATGGCTGCCCTGCTCCTCTGCTGGTCCTTTTCGTCGGTTGGATCCAGCAGAGGAGCAGGCTTCACAGTGAGTAGCACCAACACCACACTTTAGCCCCAGATCACCCCCTGCACCCCAATTAACCCTTTGATCACCCCTTTGATCGCCCCTGTCAATCACTAGTGAAAGGAAAAAAGTGATCAGTGTAAACTGTCACTTTTTTTTTTCACTGGTATTGACCGTTAGGTTTTAGGTTAGTTTAGGCCCCTTGGTTAGGTAGTTTAGGGATCGGTTAGCGCCCAGCCCACCACACCGCAGTCACTGATTCGCTGATTAGCGTATCGCTAATCAGCATTTGTACTTTTATAGTATCTGGAAGTGATCAAAACTGATGACGGTCAGATCTATAATAGTATTAGTGTCCACCCAAAACGCAGTGTTTGCCCGATCAGGCCTGATTGGTCGCCCACATGTGCGTTCGCCCACACCCGCCCCACCGCAGTGACAAAAAAATTTTTTTTTTTGATCACTGCACATTCACTTTACACGCGCTGCGGCGATAAAAAAAAAATCAGTTTTGATATTTTTTATCAACCGCAGCGGCCTCCGGTACTTCGCTAGCCTCCCATTTGTAAGACAGGCTTGCTTTTTTTTCTTGGGTAGTCTCAGGGAATACCCCTAAATTTAGTTGCCCAAATGTCAAACAGGGGGTATTCTTCTGAAGAGGCCTACAGGCTTCTGACCCAGTCGGATGAGGAATGGGAACCCTCATCTGATGAATCTAGCGTGTCAGAATACGAACCTGTAGAAAGCAGTGGCTCTCTGACCCAAAGTTCGGACGAGGAGGCTGAGGTCCCTGATAGCACCAGGCGTACCCGGCCCCGTGTCGCTAGACCACAGGTTGCGCAGGATCCGCTTCAAGAGCAGCAGAGTGGGGCTGGCGCTGTCGGATTACGTGGTGAGGCATACACCAGCAGAGCAGCCCTCCCTGGACCTAGTACCAGCACTGCCGTACAACCTGGTGAAGTGGCGAGCACCAGAAGGGCAGTTGAAGCTGGTACGTTGGCACGAGCAGTAGTGACCCCGTCGCAGCCACCGCAAAGACGGGCTCGTAGAGCCCCTAGAATCCCAGAGGTGCTGGCAAACCCTGATTGGCAGTCCCCAACTTCAGCCGCACCTGTAGTTCCCCCTTTCACCGCCCAGTCTGGAGTTCGGGTTGAGACAGCTCAGATTGGTTCGGCCCTGGGATTTTTTGAGCTGTTCTTGACTGCGGAGCTCTTAGACATAGTCGTGGCCGAAACAAACAGGTATGCCACACAATTTATAACCGCCAACCCGGGAAGCTATTATGCCCAGCCTTTCCGGTGGAAACCAGTCCAAGTTTCCGAAATTAAAATTTTTCTGGGCCTTCTCCTCAACATGGGTCTAACTAAAAAGCATGAATTGCGGTCATATTGGTCCACGAACCCAATTCATCACATGCCCATGTTCTCTGCTGCTATGTCCAGGGCATGTTTTGAGGCCATCCTGCGTTTCCTGCACTTTAGCGACAACACCGCCTCACGTCCCAGAGGCCACCCAGCTTTTGACCGGCCCCACAAAATTCGACCCCTCATAGACCATTTCAACCAGAAATTTGCAGATTTGTATACCCCAGAGCAAAACATCTGCGTAGACGAGTCCCTAATACATTTTACCGGGCGCCTTGGCTTCAAACAATACATCCCAAGCAAGCGCGCCCGGTATGGGGTCAAATTGTATAAGCTCTGTGAAAGGGCCACAGGCTATACCCACAAATTTAGGATCTATGAGGGAAAAGATCAGACCCTGGAGCCGGTCGGTTGCCCTGACTACCTGGGGAGCAGTGGGAAGACAGTCTGGGACTTGGTGTCACCCTTATTCGGCAAGGGGTACCATCTTTATGTGGACAATTTCTACACAAGTGTGGCCCTCTTTAGGCATTTGTTTCTAAAACGGATTGGCGCCTTTGGCACCGCGCGAACTAGTCGCGCGGGCTTCCCCCAACGGCTCGTTACCACCCGTCTTGCAAGGGCTGCATTGTGTAACAAAGAACTGCTCGGGGTGAAATGGAGAGACAAGCGTGACGTTTACATGCTCTCCTCCATTCACGCAGACACGACAATACAAATTGAGCGAGCAACCCATGTCATTGAAAAGCCCCTCTCAGTCCACGACTATAACCTTCACATGGGAGGGGTGGACTTCAATGACCAGATGTTGTCTCCGTATTTAGTTTCCCGCAGAACCAGACGCTGGTATAAGAAGGTGTCTGTATATTTGATTCAATTGGCTCTGTATAATAGTTTTGTTCTCTACAGTAGGGCTGGGAGAACTGGATCCTTCCTCAAATTTCAGGAAGAGATCATCGAGAACCTCCTGTACCCAGGAGGTTCCGTGGCCCCATCCACCAGTGTAGTTAGCCGTCTACATGAGCGACATTTCCCCAATGTCGTTCCTGGTACCTCAACCCAACCGTCACCCCGAAAAAGATGTCGTGTCTGTAGCAGGAGTGGAATAAGGCGCGACACCCGCTATTTCTGTCCTGACTGTCCTGACCACCCTGCCCTATGCTTTGGAGAGTGTTTCCGGAAGTACCACACACAGGTACACCTAGCATAGGGATCACATCTCACCATGACAGGCACACAGGGCTATTAGGGCCCATTCACTCACAGCTGCTGCAAACGTCTCCTTTCACCTGGGACAAAGTGCATAACGCACTTCGCCACATCTTTGGGCGATTTGCGCTTTGCACATTGACCCATGGGGAAGGAGAGGTTTGTTCTATAAAGGTAAAAAAAAAAAAAAAAAACACCAGTAAGCAAAAAGGTTAATGTTTAGTTCAAAAAGTAAAGTTTATATGTTCTGTTCCAAAGTTAATAAAATTATTGCGTTGCGGCCTGTTTTTTTTTTTTTTTTTACCTTCCAGGTGGACCAACCGATCGACTAGCTGCAGCACTGATGTGCATTCTGACAGAAGCATTGCGCTGCTGTCAGATTACACGCAAGTCGGTGTATGCGGCGCTGCAAGACGAGATTTCTACTCTGCAGTAAAAGATACGTTTGCCAAGGCATACGAGCTGAGGAGGAGGCGGCGTTCCTATGCTTTGGCAAACACTTTGTATATAAAAAAAATAAAATCCCGGCAATGATTTATTCATCCACATCGATTGATGTGAATGGAGAAATCTGGTTTGCCAGGGCATACGAGCTAAGTGGGTATGGATGTTGGGCAGAGCTCCTATGTCCTGGCAGATGCCGTTCCCTGCCGTTTTTTTTTTTTGGCAGAGATTTTTTCATCCACATTGATCGATGCGAATGAAGAAATCTGTGCCGTTAATTTTTTTCTTTCAGCCCAGAGGCTGAACGGAAAAAAAAAATCTCATTACCTGTATGCTCAATATAAGGAGAATAGCAGAAACTCCTAATGCTGGCCATACATGTAATGATTGCGGAGACCCTCAAATGCCAGGGCAGTACAAACACCCCACAACTGACCCCATTTTGGAAAGAAAACACCCCAAGGTATTCGCTGAGGGGCATATTGAGTCCATGAAAGATTTAAATTTTTGTCCCAAGTTAGCGGAAAGTGAGACTTTGCGAGAAAAAAAATAAAAAAATCAATTTCCGCTAACTTATGCCAAAAAAAAAAATTCTATGAACTCGCCAGGCCCCTCATTGAATACCTTGGGGTGTCTTCTTTCCAAAGTTGGGTCACATGTGGGGTATTTATACTGCCCTGGCTTTTTAGGGGCCCTAAAGCGTGAGAAGAAGTCTGGGATCCAAATGTCTAAAAATGCCCTCCTAAAAGGAATTTGGGCACCTTTGGGCATCTAGGCTGCAAAAAAGTGTCACACATGTGGTATCGCCGTACTCAGGAGAAGTTGGGGAATGTGTTTTGGGGTGTCATTTTACATATACCCATGCTGGGTGAGATAAATATCTTGGTCAAATGCCAACTTTGTATTAAAAAAATGGGAAAAGTTGTCTTTTGCCAAGATATTTCTCTCACCCAGCATGGGTATATGTAAAATGACACCCCAAAACACATTCCCCAACTTCTCCTGAGTACGTCGATACCAGATGTGTGACACTTTTTTGCAGCCTAGGTGGGCAAAGGGACCCACATTCCAAAGTGCACCTTTCGGATTTCACTGGTCATTTTTTACAGATTTTGATTGCAAAGTACTTCTCACACATATGGGCCCCTAAATGGCCAGGGCAGTATAACTACGCCACAAGTGACCCCATTTTGGAAAGAAGACACCCCAAGGTATTCCGTGAGGGGCATGGTGAGTTCCTAGAATTTTTTATTTTTTGTCGCAAGTTAGTGGAATATGAGACTTTGTAAGAAAATAAAATAAAAATCATCATTTTCCGCTAACTTGTGACAAAAAATAAAAAGTTCTATGAACTCACTATGCCCATCAGCGAATACCTTAGGGTATCTACTTTCCGAAATGGGGTCATTTGTGGGGGTTTTCTACTGTCTGGGCATTGTAGAACCTCAGGAAACATGACAGGTGCTCAGAAAGTCAGAGCTGCTTCAAAAAGCGGAAATTAACATTTTTGTACCATAGTTTGTAAAAGCTATAACTTTTACCCAAACATTTTTTTTTTTTAATCAAAGACATGTAGAACAATAAATTTAGCGAAAAATTTATATATGGATGTCGTTTTTTTTGCAAAATTTTACAGCTGAAAGTGAAAAATTTCATTTTTTTGCAAAAAAATCGTTACATTTCGATTAATAACAAAAAAAGTAAAAATGTCAGCAGCAATGAAATACCACCAAATGAAAGCTCTATTAGTG
The DNA here is from genome assembly GCF_014858855.1 of Bufo gargarizans. NCBI lineage: Eukaryota > Metazoa > Chordata > Amphibia > Anura > Bufonidae > Bufo > Bufo gargarizans. The sequence continues at coordinate 79,191,301 of NC_058082.1, read as the reverse complement.
AGAAGAAAAGGAGGTAAAAGTCATTTGGGTGGTAAGTTGCATGACCGAGCGATAAACGGTGAAAGTAGTGTAGTGGAGAAGTGTAAAAAGTGGCCTGGTCATGAAGGGGGTTTCAGCTAGCGGGGTTGAAGTGGTTAAAGTAATTATGATATAATTAATGAAAAAAATTTAAAATTAGACATCGTATAGTACATGACAATCTCTTTCTAACAAAGCTGCCCTGTACCTAACATGGATCTAGAGAACTCCCCATTCATTGCTCCAATTGCTCTGCTGGATTGTATTCGGGCTAGCAACTCAGGGAGTGTGTCCTTTCTGCTGAAGTCTTTTTACTGTCATAGATTCTAACACTATATATTGCTGGTGCACTGTAAACTCTGTAAATGAATACTTAAGGATGTATAGGATGAATACCCTCATAAGTCTGAAGAAAAATGGAGGGAGGATCTGAGTGGATTCTCAGATCAAGCATCGGTTACCGCTTTGAAATCTATTCCAACACTGCTTTCTAGATTAGTCTACCTTCAATCTCAATTGGTTATTGTCCAATCAATAACATTTAAAGTGTACCTGTCATTACAGGTGACCAGAATAAGCTAAAAGCAAACAAAAGATGTAATAGCGCACTGCAAGCATTAAATAAATGGATGATTTGTGATTCTGAACATTTATTGTCCCCCTCCTGCTGATTTGTCACTTTTGCAGACTGCAGCCCTGTTTGCGGCTCAGCACCCGCAAGCTAAACTAATATGTGTAGGGGACCTTAACATGGTCATGAATTCACGGTGGACCGCTTTCATGCTCAGCCGACTTCCTCAGCCCATGGCTCATCCACACTTTGTTGTCTGCCTGGACCGAGGAGATGGGGTGGCTAGATTTGTGGAGGAAGAAACATCCAGGGACTGTGGAATATTCTTGCTTCACTCCTTCTTGTGGAGCCTTATCCAGGATTGACTATATGTTTGGATCCCCCGAAGTCTACTTAGAATTATCCACTATCTCTCATGGCCCCCAAAGTGTGTCTGATCATGCACCTTTGATAGCACAGTTTAATGTTTTGCAGGAGTTAAGCCCCCGCCTGAAAACGAGAATACATCCATTTTGGCTCACCCTCCAAAAAGAACAAGATAGGATCCCAGACCAATTGCAAATGTTTTTGGAAGTGCATGATGCAGAGACGAATGCTCTGCTCCTATGGGAGACTATGAAGGAATATTTAAGGGGATGCCTTAGATCATCCATTTCCTATATTAAAAAAGACGCCTGGAAAAAAGAGGACTCCCTTAATATTTGTGTCAAGGAAGCTGAGACTAGGTTTGCTCTAGATCCATCTGAGGCAAATAGACAGGACTGGCTGCAGAAGGGAAGGATGTATATGGTTCACCTACATGAAAAAAGTAATCGTAAGTTATTTTTTTACAAACAACAGGCCTTTGAGATAGGAGATAAGGCAGGAAGGGTTCTAGCCCACATAGTCCACAGAAATACGACCGCCCCACCAGTTTTACGTATTCAGGTTCCAGGTGGTGAGACCAGGGAGGTCGACGTCCAATAACATCCTAGGGCCCAAGTTATAGCCCAAATTGGAACCCATCATGATAGGCAATAGGCGATGGCTTCTTTGGATACGGCCAAGGCCTTCGACTCACTGGAATGGGCATATCTAATAAAAGCGTTAGAAAAGTTTGGCCTTGGACCTAGATTTCTACATTGGGTCCCCATAATATATCGAGACCCAAAGGCCAGTATTCTGGTCAATGGCACGGCCTCTCCCCCCTATTGTTTGCAATTGCCATTGAACACCTGGCTTTACGAATCCACCAAGACTTGACATTCAGAGGGGTGGTGCTAGGGGAGAGAGAGGACAGAGTAGGCCTATACGCAGATGACCTCATATTGTATATGAGTGAGGTGGACACTTCTCTACCACGAGCAAACAATTTGGACACTTCTCGGGGCTACATATTAATTGGGCAAAATCGGCCTTGATGCCGTTGTGGCGTTCCTATTGGCCCGAGGTCTATCACAACCTCAAAGTAGTGGACCACTTTAAATATCTGGGGATTTTCATCACCAGAGAGCCGAAGGACTCATACTCTAAAAACTTCGCCCCTTTAGAACCCATCTTCACTGACAAATTTAAGGTGTGGAAAACCCTTCCGCTATCCATTATGGGTAGGATCAATCTAATAAAAATGATCCTATTACCCAAGGGGCTGTATATACTGGAACACACTTGCACCCCAATATCCCGGAGCTTCTTTGACCGCCTTCACTCTCTAATGGTGCAATTTATATGGGGAAAGGCCAGGCACAAGCTCGCTTTGACCACGCTGCAGAGATCCAGGATGCAGGGTGGAGCGTCGCTTCCAAACTTTCATTTGCACTTCCTTGCAGGACAACTGAGGTTCCTGGCTAATTGTGTCAATGGGGAACCCCTACAGAACATAGAGTATTATTTACAGCAGTACCTGGGTCTTTCCAACCTATGGCCAGTGATAGAAAAGGCTGGATCTCTATCGGGACAACTGTTACAAATACATAGGCTAGCGCAGCAGGTCTGGAGAGATGCCAAACTAAGACGATATCAGGATTGGGTCGATACCATACCTCTGTGGGACAACCCATTGTTCCCCCACCTCAATAGACTACACAAGATGGGGAGGATGCCCCAACCTAATTGTCTAAGATGCTCTCATAATACTGCTGATTTCTGGCATATGATGTGGGAATGTATACACATTAAATCATATTGGCAGGCAGTGCTTGAGGTACTTTTATCATTGGGTATAGGTCCAGTACCGATGTGCCCCAAGATATGTTTACTGGGTATCCTGGATAATGATGGTTGGTCCCACTACAATAAGATATTTCTGAGCGAAACTCTGTTCCTAGCCCACAAGGTAATCGCCCATAAGTGGATGGCGGAAGATTTGCCCACATTGGGGATCTGGAAAAGACTAGTGAACCAAATAATACCCTTTGAAAATGTGATATATATAAATAGAAAATGTCCTGATAAATTCCAGAAAGTATGGGGTCTATGGTGCAAATCACATTTAACAACTTTAGCTAGATCTGCGATCTCCACTGGTTCTTAAGCGGGTCAGGTCACTCAAAGTCTCACACGATTTCTATGTTTGATTCAATTTTTTGTATCTTCGCTATATATGTAAAGAAACTGATATGCCCTTCTTGTATTGAATCACCTAAGCACAGATGATACTCTTGTACTGTATGATTTGGTATGATGTATAATACTGTATCATGTTTATATGAATGTACCACAAACATGCCTTGTTACTCTTTTTCAATAAAACGGGTTTAAAAAAATCTTTCACTATATAAATGAGTATGAGGCACTTTGCAAACAGTTTGATCAAAATTAATGTGCCCATCCACCATGACAAGGTGACCGCTTTTACATGGGACCCTACACCAAGATGACTTACCTGTTCTTGTGCCTATAGGTTTCAAATGAATCAAGGGAAAGTAGGATCCAGACATATGGTCTAACTAAAAACAGTCATGGATAGATGGGTGGATAAGGTGTAAGACCAAAGTGGAAGCAGCCATACCTCCACATACACAATGCAAAAACGAAGTTAGTCAGTACATCTTATAAAATAAATGTCTTGGTGTATGTACCCTTTGGCTGAAATACAAAAGTAAACACAAATCCACAGCAAAAATTGAATATATGAATTAGAAATGTTTACTATACTATATTCATTATAGAAATTAATATTACTATAAATATTTCACAAATACTTCAAATGATCAAAATAAACTGGCCCATTTATGACGGTAAGATTACCTCTTTTCGATAGGAACCTACTTGCACCCCAGCCACCAAAACTCTATAGATTATGGGACCAGGTGATTGATAATACCAATTCCATCTTCTATATGAATATTTTTCCTGAAGTTACAATGCTGGATAAGGGTTGGGGACCATGGGCGACAAAATATCAATTAGTAAGGTAATGATTACAATATACACATACTAAAAGGGTTAAGTCAGCCAGTGTATCAGGGATGTTTTTGACATGAATTCATGATGATTATACCCATTACAAAAGGACAATGGTAAAAGATCTAGTTACATGACATAATCCTGAACCATATATTGCTGCCCCATCCAGATTGAGGAGAGTTTATCAAATTCCGTCTACCACATTGGATTATAGACATAATATCACACTTTTTTTGCTCATGGACCTTTTTTATGCATGCTAAGAAAACTGTCATCAAAATTATTATTTTGCAAGTTTTGTAAAACCAGCCTATTAACCTTGTTCCTCACAGATCCTTTGCCTTAAGGATATCATTTTTAAATTATGCACACAGGGCAGTTTCTTCTCATTGATCACAAGGTCAATAGTCGCCAGCTTCTCAGGAGCATTACCATGTATAACAAGTTTTTTTTTTGTGCTATACATAAGTGATTTATTTTCAGTATTTCTCTAATAGTGGATTGTCAGCCTTGTGAGAACTCTGGTATTTTTCCTTGGCAAGTTTTTCTGTAGGGTTAACAATCAGAATTTTTGTACCAACTGCAGTTGATTGATTCAGATTCATACCGTGCCTTGAAAAAGTATTCATACTTCTTGAACTTTTCCACATTTTTTCATGTTACACCCACAAACTTAAATGTATTTTATTGCGATTTTATGTGATCAATCAAAACAAAGTAGCAAGTATGTGTGAAGTGAAAAGAAAAAGCTACATGGGTTTCAAACTTTAAAATAAATAAAAGTTTTGTGTGCAATCGTATTCAGCCCCCTTGAGTTAATACCTTTCATTGCAATTACAGCTGCAAGTCTTTTGGAGATGTCTCTACCTACTTTACACATCTAGAGGCTGAAATGTTTGCCTATTCTTTGCAAAATAGTTTGCGCTCAGTCAGATTGGATGGAGAACGTCTGTGAATAGCAATTTTTAAGTCTTGCCTCAGATTCTCAATGGGATTTAGATCTGGACTTTGACTGGGCCATTCTAAAACACGAATAGGCTTTGAACTAAACCATTCCATTGTAGCTCTGGGTGTATGTTTAGGGTTGTTGTCCTGCTGGAAGGAGAACCTCCACCCCAGTCTCAAGACTTTTGCAGCCTCTACCAGGTTTTCCACCAGGATTGCACACTATTTAGCTCCATCCGTCTTCCCATTAACTCTGACCAGCTTCTCTGTCCCTTCTGAAGAAAAACATCCCCACAGCATGACCATGTTTCACGGCGAGGATGGTATGTTCAGTGTCATGAGCAGGCTTAGTTTTCCAACATACATAGCGTTTTGCATTTGGGCCAAAAAGTTCAACTTTCGTCTCATCTGATCAGAGCACCTTCTTCATCATGTTGGCTGTGTCCCGTACATGACTTATGCAAACTACAAACGGGACTTATTATGGCTTGCTTTCAAAAATGGCTTTCTACTTGCCTCTCTTCCATAAAGGCCAGATTTGTGGAGTACACGACTAATAGTTGTCATGTGGACAGATTCTCCCATCTGAACTGTGGATCTCTGCAGCTCCTCCTCCTCTGGTTAAAATATGAGGATCCTGAACATGGGGTGTCCAGACTATGAACTAATAATAATAATGGTCCTCTACTTCAGATCCACAGAATACAAAAGCTGAAGCAATGGTTGAGCACAGCTGCTCCCTCACAGATTTTCCGGGCACAGATCCTCTCATGCCATGCATGAAACTACAACACAGAGCATTCACTGGTATAAGCCTAAAGGTCCATGGCACTTTTGGTTATCAGATTGGCAGGGATCCAAATGTCAGAACCCAGGGGCGGACTGGCCATATATCCTACAGGGAAATTTCCCGGTTGGCCGATGCCCAGGGTGCACATGAGCCCTCCTCACAGCCTCTGGCCAGGTACATAATGATCTGCTGCTTTCAGCATGAATTAATGCCAAGAGCATCAGGTATTTATGCATCGGACTAGTGGCCACAGTGGTCCTCCTGAATTCAACTGTATTACCATCCGCATTATGGCCATAGGGCAGTATGTTATGCACTGTGGTACATGGTTCTGCTGGAGCGGTATTTCGTGCTGCACTATGGTATTGCTGGCCCTGCCTCTTTCTGTTGTTTCTGACTACTTTTGGCTTGTGTTGGCCTTGCCTACTTGTGTTCTCCCGCCTTCTGTCAATTTGAACTTGCCTGCAACCTGGGGTCACTTTTAGTTTTTTTTCCAGGGCCATTCTAAGTTTCCAGTCGGCCCCGTCAGAACCCCACCAATCATACGTTTTATGGCATGCCCTGCCGTAACATTATTAGATAGGAAGGAATAACCTTGTAAATATCACTAGTGGAATACACATGATCCAGATCTTGTTCAAGTTGATCTCATATAGAAGACCTAAGCAACATAGAGCCCACAGTATTAAACACAAGCTACATCTCTCACAAGATGCTTAATGTCCCGGGAATGAAATGTACTGTTACACAGGGAACAACGACAATCAGGGATTCAGTGAAGCATAATTAAGCGTTCCCGCAAACCGTATGTGACAGCTTTAACAAGACTGCTTTGCTTTATGATAACACTGCAAATTAAATCTCATAATTATGGCAGAGGTCAGAGAAAATCAGCTGCGACTGCCATATTTCATTTGTAAGTCACTGAACTACTGGGCAAGAAATCTGCTGCTCACATTTAATCAATCGCTAATTTGATCTGTGCGGTTTCATCCAAAACTTTGGGCACGTCATCAGTTAGCGTATATTCACATGTAGCAGATTCACATGGATTAAATTAAAGTTAGGCTACTTTCACACTTGCGTCGTTGTTTTCCGGTATTGAGAACCGGCAGAGGGTCTCAATACCGGAAAAAAAAAAAAATTCTGTTTAGTTCTCATGCATTTTGAATGGAAAGAAATCCGTTCAGCATGCATCAGGATGTCTTCCTATTCGTCAGTATTCCGTTTTGCGACTGGACACAAATGTTGCAAGCTGCGGTTTTGTGTCTAGTCATAAAACGGAAACAAAAAAGGATCCGGCACTGAAAACAATGTAAGTCAATGGAGCCAAAAAAATGTATTTAGTGACGGATCTTTTTTTTCCGTTTTGATTTCAAACAACTGCATCCTAACGGAACGGATGCATCCTGATGTGCAAAATCAAAACGGATCAGTTTTTTTTAATTCCGGTATTGAGATCCTCTGCCAAATCTCAATACCAGAATTAACAACGCAAGTCTGAAAGTAGCCTTAAAGGGGTTCTCCAAGATCTAGATTTTTACATTTCTAGCTGGAAACAAGGCAAATATAGCAAAAGGGTGCAGTTTGGATTACACGACCTGTAATTGGTTGAATTTTTGGCTAAGGGGTGTGTCATTTTTTTTTTTTTAAGGATCTATTAAATGGATGGAAAAAAGGATACTATTATATGCAATCCATTTAACGGATCCTCATTACTTTTACTGATTTTTCAGGCAGATTGCAAAAGAAAGCAACAATTTTTTTTTAGCTGGATGGTAAAGCGCAGACAGGAAGGTAAACTAGACAAACATGAGCACTTTTAGCGTTTCTTTTTTCTCTATTGAAGCCTACGTATTCATCAAACACATCCTTTTTCTAACATTTCAGTAAAAATTATTATGTTTAACAGAAAATAAACATAGAGGGAGATTTATCAACCCCCTATACTGAAAAAGGCAAAGACCAGGCAAGTGATGATGAAGTGCACGTCTCGTCATAAATTAAGCGCATAGGGAATATCAACACTGGCGACTTTGATAAAAGTGCATGTGCAGTGGCCGGGTTTGGGGTGGCCCCAACGCTATGCTGGTTCCCCAGGACACTGTTGAGATGTCACCATGTGTTGCTGCTCTTCGGAAGCGATGGCAAGGCGTGGTGCACTCCAATGGGAAATAAGTCCATAGAGTCAGGGTCTGCAGTAACCAGGGTGCTTTTTAGTGGAGGGATTCGGGTGCAAAACAATACAGGCGAGGCATTGGGCTGGCTTCTCCAGTCTCCTCCCTGGAAGAAGAAGGGTTAGATGCTGAGGAGCTGTCCCTCTCTCTCAGAAGGCTGGTACCTTGGCCAATGGCTGGAGATCCACGGTCTGTAGTGCAGTAGTCCGGGTTGCTCCTTGGTCACAGGGCTGGTGACCCATGATCTGTGGCTCAGTGTCTTCTGTTCACTCATACAGGCTGGCATGAGTCTCCCCTCCAAGCACTGGTCCCTAACTGCAGAACACTAGGGGCTCTGACTGCTCTTCTTATATACCATTTCTAGCTAGACTGGAACCTTCTAGGGGGAGGGGTGGAGTGGCTTAGCACAAACAGATACATTATAACACTTTCCATCTCTCATACATTATAGCTTCAATGATACTCATTGGCAATGACACAGCAGTTTTTCCAGACAAAAACACGTTTCCAAACATAAAACCAGACATTCAAAAGGTCAGGCTGTCTGGGTTGGGTGGTAAACAACGTCTGGCTTTTTCCCTCCAAAACATGCTTCTTTACACCCTATGGCAGTTGTGGAAAATTACCAGCTTCTTATGCAAAGTCCCAAAAGTCTCTCAGTATTCATTAACCCATTCCACAGAGCCTTGCAAATACGGTGCAAATGAACAAGATTGTCACGGACGTTTTCGTGGCAGGTACCAGGAGATCGGAGAGACTGGTAAATCGTGGGTTAAATTGACAAGTTCACTGTGGATCTTATTGTGTCTGTGTTTTGATGAATGCCACACCCTTTGCTTCAGGTGTTGCTTGTTGGTGATTTGCCTTTCCCATAAGTAGCCGCTTCTCACTCTTGGAGGTGCGGTTTATGGATTTTCTTCCTGCCTTCTAACTAGCTGGTCGGTTGTACTCTGTGGTGCTTCTGGAGTTGCCAGTTTTCTACTTTCAGATAAGTCTCGTCTTTTCTTATTGTTTTTTGTTTGTTATATTCCATGTTGTTTGTATCTGTGCCTGAGACTTCCATTCGTCCATCTGGGGAGGAATGGGTTGTCCCTGGTCCTAACCTCATTCCAGGGCCTTATTTGGATATAAGGGCCTAGGTATCCTGCATATGAATATTCCTACTTTCAAGGTCTATTCATATTGATAGGTAGTTAGGGCCCAGATTAGGGTTGTCTAGGAGGTGACCTGCTCCTTCCCTAGTTTCCAGGCCCAGTTACTGTTCCCCTTCCCTCCTGTGTTTCGTGTAGAGTTTTTCCGTCACACTGATTGTGACAAGGATATATATCACAACACACATATAAAATGCAGTTACACAGTAATAAACCGTGCACGTTAACCCTTTCAAGAGAAATAAAGTAAGAAGTTTTAACTTTGTATAGGGGAAACAGGGGAAAATGTCCACAAATGTCCAGACTTCACAGTACCCCTGCTCCAGGGCACTACACATTCACACCACTGTATTTTCGGTCCCACTCATTCCTTTGGAGCCGCAAAAAATAAGGACAACACACGGATGTCATCCGTGCGAGCAATCCGCAAATTAGAGAACATGTCCTATTCTTCTCCATTTTGCAGACAAGAATAGGCATTCTTTCAATGGGCCCTGCATCCGTATTTTGCAGAGCCGCGATTTGTGGATTGCAAAATGGATTGCCCCCATGGCTTAAAAGAAGCCTGGGCATTATCTGGGCTTGTCAGATGGCACTAAAAAGACAATATGGCAGCTCCAGCTAAATGACATAGGAGACATTTTAAGAGATTTAATGGATTGCAAATGGATAAAATAAAACAAAGCTGTAATTATGAATGTACTTTTATTATGAATTCAAGGTAAAATAATAAAACATCAGCATTTACCAGCACATTGTGAGATTTCCATCTGCTCAATAAATATTATTTTACACAGTTGAGGTTAGAAATAAAAGAAATATCGACCATGTATCCCTAGGTAAAAATAATAGTAGTACCAAGTATAATATCACAGTACTTGTTCCTGTGGTTATCACAAATATTACAGTGGTGAGATGACCTACCCAGCGGTGGAAGCCATCTTGTGTTTTATTATACATTTCAATTTTGTACAGTTTTCAGGATCTCTTCTGTCAGGCAGACACCAGACACAGCTGTATCCCGTCTGTCTGGCTAACAGACAGAAGATTTCTTAGACTGGATGCAAGACTAGAATGTCACTTCTCAGTAGTAGGTCTGGTTTTTAGCCTCTGACAGCAAGCAGAGATCCTTAAACTGTAAAAAAAAAAACTCGCCAACCAATCTCACGGCACAGCTTTTATATCTCAGAGCTCTTGAAAAAAGAGAACTGCTCTGTGATTGGCTGTTATGGATAACAAGGTTTACTTTTAGACAGTTTCATAAATCTTTCAGATTAGAAATTTGCATACAAATCTTTTAAAGGGGTTTTCCCATCTAGGACATTGATTGCATATCCATAGGTGATGTCATAAATGTCTGATAGGTGTGGGTCCCACCTGAAGGACCCAAAGTAAAAGAAAGTGGCACATGTACGACCACCCTCCATTCACTGACTTCTGAATGTAGCCAAGCGCTGGTTTGGCAATTTTCAGAAATGCCATAGCAGTGAATGTTGGGTTCGGAGATCATGCATGGCTTGCTCTACATTCACTGCTATGGGGCTTGTGAAAATAGCCAAACCAGTGCTCGGCTATCTTCTGAAGTCCCATAGCAATAAGTGCAGAGGACGCAATTCTCCGTTCCCTGCGGAGCCCCATGTGAGAACTGTAATTATTGGACATTTATGGCAAATCCTATCCATATCACATAAATGAGACAACCCATTTAACTAAAGTTCATGTAAATCGAGACTGATCCGTCTTCTAGAATGTGCTGACATATATACTTCCATCATGTGCTAAATAAAAGGGGATATGTTAAAACAAATCATTTAGGCTGGTTTCAGATGAGCAAATGTCACGCTCCGGACTCGCAGCACAGCTCTCGTCCTGAACTTTCAGCACTGCCGGGGTCGTATAGCATTATATTGATTGCTATCATGTACGTTCCAGAGTGTAAGGGTTAAGGGTTACATAGCATCATAAATCAATATAATGCTATGCGACCCCGGCAGTGCTGGAAGTTCAGGCCAGGAGCTGTGCTGCGAGTCCGGAGCGTGACACTCGCTCGTCTGAAAGGGGCCTTAGGCTTGGTTTCCACATTCAGGTGATCTTATGCAGTTTTTAAAGCCAAAGCCATTAATGGATCATAAGTGGAAGATACGTATAAAGAAAAGACTGAGTCGTCACCCTTTTTTAAATATATTCCTGGTTTTGGTTTCAAAAACTGCATTAAAAAACTGAATGTGGAAAGCCAGCCTTAAAGGGGTTTTGCAGTTTGCATTAATCACCTTTAAAATATTCAATTATGAAGATAGCTGTAATTTTGTAATCTATTTATTTTCCCTTTATTGCTCCCATGTCCCGTTCTGGGCTGTGGTCACATGACCATGTCCATGCCGCGCTTTCTTATTTCCTGTGATGTTATGTCAATGGACGGGGCAGTGATAGGGGAGTGTCTATGTAACTAGCTGGGTGGGAGGAGTTATAAACCAGCTGGGCGTTGTTAGGGGCGGTGCTGGAGCTGTGGCAGAGGAAGGAGAGGTGCATCATGGGTTTGGTTGGATACAGGAACAGGAAGTGCTACATACAGGGTGGAAACAAACCAGAGGGATTTGTAGAGAGGGTGAGAATGGGTCAGGAAAGTCCAAAAAAAAAAAAAGACGGGTAAGATGTATAGAAGGTAAGGAAATTAATCAGTTTCTCTGTTAAAAACCATAGTAAGATCTGAAAACCCCTTTAAGGGGAACCTATCAGCAAGATCAACCCTATAACCAGACATACTGCCTGGTAGGCCTGATCCTGCTGAGTAAAATGATAAATATGTTGTAAAAATCAGTTGCAATGTTCCAGAGAAAAAAAAAACACTTATTCTTTATGGAAATGAGGACTTCAGTACACTAAGGGGTGGGGTCTAGTCTCCTGGTGCACCTCAGCAACTCAACTTTCCAGTGCTGGCTATGCCCCTTAGTGCACCGAAACCCTCACTTGCATGAAGAACGTACGTCTTTTTCTTTCGGAATCTGATTTCTACAACACAGGTATCATGTTAACCAGCAGAATCAACCCTACCAGGCAAAACAGCCATAAAGTGAAATTTCGGTATGTCGACAGTTAATCCCCTAATATCCCTCACCTGCCAACATGCATCAAGGAAGCTGGAATATGAGACATTTTTTTCCCAATGTTCTTTTCCAAACAGTTACGGTGCAGGGATAAGGAGTCAAAAATTGATAATTATGGCCCTGTAGAGCCACTATATGGTTGCTCAGAAAAGAACAATGATGTGGGGATATTTAGGCTAAATGTAGTCGCCCCTGAATTTTCAGGTTGCACGTGGTGTTTGGCTGGCCTAAGGTGGCTAAGGCTGCTTTCACACAGTCAGTGTTTTGTCAGTATTTAATCAGTGACCATGAGCCAAAACTAGGAGTGAAGGATTCCCAGAGATAAGGCATAATAGAAAGATCTTCACCTGTTTTGTGTGTTTTAACCGGCCCTGGTTTTGGATCGCTGATGGAAATCACTGATTGTGTGAAAGAAGCCTAAGAATTAAAGGGCTTGTGCAGATGGGGCTGAACTGCAATACCATGCTCAACCGATAGACAAGCAGCCCTATATATATTATATATTCTAATCTTGGATGATTACAGTAAGGCTGACCATACACAAGGGAACTGTTGGCTGAATAGGTCTCTCCCAACCAACCTCCACACACATGCATATGCTATGCTCGAAGCAGGTGTTCTCAGTCAGGAAGAGAGCCCTGCCAGACACTTCTGCCAGTGACTTATCACCCTCCATTCATTTCTATTGGACTGCTGCAAATAGCCATGCGCTGGCTCGGCTATTTCCGTAAGCTCCATAGAAGTGAATTGAGCGGTGGCTGCGCTTGCACGGTCTGCGTCCCATTAATTTCAATATAGCCGAGTGGTTCACAGTCCCATAGAAATGAATGGAGGGTGGCCACGCATGCACGGTGCACCCTCCTGAACTTTACGGGCACCTTTCTAAGGATAGGTGCGGGTCTCAGAGGTAGGACCTGCACTTATCAGACACTGTGGGCATATTCTAGCGAGATGCCCCCAATGTCCAAGATGGAACAACCCCTTTTAAGTCCTGATCATTTTTTCTAGCAAGTCATAGAATGAGATGTCCCTCAGTTGATATATGGTTTACAGTATCCTCTCCCTTCACGCAAAGCGCTCTTTAGGGGTACACTGTATAAATTCCCATATTCCAAGGAACCTTTACACAAGCCGATTATTGTGTAAATTATCAGTAAATCAAGCAAAACCGAACGATTATCGAGCAGTGTAAAAGCAATGAACGATAGAGCGACAACCAACAATCAGTAGATTTCTCGATAGTTCGATCGTTTGTGTGGGCACAAAAATCTTCGTTGGACATTAACGATTTCATATATGTAAACCGGAATCGTTCACTGCACGCCACTCAAATTTCGCTTTTTGTAAATGCAACAGTCTGCTTTAGAAACGATGGAATACGCGATCGAAATTAAGATTCGCGCATCTAAAGGGTCATTGTTCACTACAACAAGAAATGACTCGTTCGTCGCTCAATCGCCTCGTGTAAACATCCCTTTAGAAAGGAGCAAATGGTTAAAAATGTACAAAGCAATGGTCAGTATTTTCCATGAGATTCTTATAAAGGGAACGTAGTCAGGAAGAAACCTCTTAACATCCTCATCTCAAATTTTGCAAGAACGCTATTATAATTGGATTAGTGGCACGAGTTTACCAAACAGACAGGAATGTAATTATGCTTGTAATATCTTTACAACTGGAAGGATTTGAGCACAGCAAACTGAATTATTGCCTTCTCTTTGCCACAGAGGTTCAAATTGCATAATGGATCACAACAGGCGTGAAACATGATCTAATTGTATTCCTAAGTAGCTTTCTATTGCATTGGGGGGGGGGGGGGGACGCTACATTCACATAGACAAGGAGATGCTAAAAAAAAATGGTGATGATACAGGTATAGTACACACTGGTATAAGGGGCTGTAAGAGGAGTTGTGTCATTAGTAGAAACAGGAATGTAAAAATAGGACTGGTATGTTATACTATAGGAAATTGTAAAATAAATCCCAGCTCTAGTAAATAACAGATGTGCAACAGCTATTTAACACTGATCCAGGTGGAGCAAATGTTATGCTTTGTGGTTGAAGGCCCCTTTACATGGCTTGATGGAGCAGATGATGAGAAGGAAGGAGGGGGGAAGTCAAAAATTATCCGCACTCTAGCTGTAGGATTTACTTTTAATCAACTTTCAGAAAAGACAAATGCATCATTTGTCACCATAATCTCCCCAGTGAGAAGCAATGGCTGCCCAACTTGTGAGTTGCACAAAAAAAAAAAAAAAAGAGCAGCGTGCAGTGATTGGTTATTTATAGTCTGAGGGCGTGTCTGGTGCGGATACTTATTGGAGACTGTGTGCACAGTATGGAGAAAGTGTCAAGAAGCGTGTATGAATGTATAGAGAAGCTCAAGGAAGGTCGCAAAGGTGTCAGCCATGAAGGACGTGTCCACAACCAACATTGAGCATTCAAGTGGGCTGGGTTCTGTCGGACAGATGAGCGACCGTGAATTTTATGGCCCTATGAGGACGAAGATTCACTTCTGATGAAGAGGTGAAAACAGCGGTGCATTCATGGCTTGCAGCTCAGCCTAAAATATTTTTTTATGAGGGAAGACGAAAGCTTGTTGACAGATGGACAAAGTGCATTGAAAAGCAGGGAGATTATGTAAATAAAAAATTAAGTACGGTATTTGCCTTTTCTAAAAGTTTATTAAAAGAAATTCTACAGCCAAAGTGCGGATAATTTTTGACTTGCCTTCCTATATGGTTAAAGGCTATGGAACTTTTCGTAACTATTTTTCCAAGGCATGTACAGCAAACAATGAAGCATATTGTCTTCTGTATACTGTCAACCTATGAGTAAACATGGTTACAGACTGCAAACAAACCCTCTATAGTCTGATCCGGCAGTCATGTGCTCCTCTTCTTTCTAACCTGCAGAACAGGGAGCAGGTGGAAAGACGGAAGGGCCGGACGCATGACTGCAGGATCAGACCACATAGGTTTTATTTTGTAGAGGTAACTATAGAGACACATAGTTCTGCGCTGAAGTTGTAGACACAAAACTGTAGGAAACTTACAAAACTGATAGCAAAGTTTCTTTTTTTTTTTTTTTATGCATTTGAGCAATAAAACCTTGACAGGAATCTTACATTAGGAGCAATTCAAATGTTACGCTAGACACACTTCTGCAAAAGTTAAAAAAAAGTTCCCATGGGCAAATCTATCAGTTTTTTTGCACACGGCAGATGATATGGTTTTACATTGGTATTATTTCTGTAGTATAGGCTGTGTCCCGGCACGACCATCTGCTTCTGCCACTCACAGCTAACTTAAAGGGACACCCAAGGATCCAAAAGTATTATAAAGATATGGCACTACTTGTACATTGTTATACTGGGACACCTGCTAAAGGCTGGCATTTCATATGGCAGTCTTTCTAGAAAGTCGGTTGGAGTAAGATGCATCAAATTTATTATTAAGAGGTACACATCTCATAAAGGGGTACAATATTGATGACCTATCTTTAGGACAGGTCCTCAATATCTGGTCAGTGGAGGTCTGACATGAAGCACCACCACCGATAAACTGTTTGCAAAGAAATGGAAGCTCAGTTAGCACTGTGGCCTCCTCACAGCTCACCAAGCACAGCGCCGTACATTGTATAGTGGCTGTGCTTAGTATTGCAGACCAGGCCCATTCACTTGAATGGGTCTGCGCTGGAAACAGGCCATGTGACCTATGAATGTGGCCTCGGAAAAGGCAGCGGCACTTACTAGAGAGCCGCAGCCTCTTTAAACAGCTTATCGGGGGGGCCAAATGGCAGACCCCTCCCAGTAAAGTGTCGGGCAACTTTCTAACTGGCATAAGGCTACTTTCACAGTAATGTTTTTACTGGATCCGGCAGGGTTCAGCAAAAACGCTTCCATTAATGATAATACAACCGCCTGCATTCGTTATGAACGGATCCGGTTGTATTATCTTTAACATAGCCAAGACGGATCAGTCATGAACTCCATTGAAAGTCAATGGAGGACGGATCCGTTTTCTATTGTGGCAGAGAAAACTGATCCATCCCCATTGACTTGCATTGAGGGTCATGCCCGATCCGTCTTGCTCCTCATCCCAAGATGGAAAGCAAACTACAACATGTAGCGGTTTTCTCTCCGGATGGGAACGCAACTAAACGGAGCGGAATGTATTTTGGAGCATTCCGTTCTGTTCAGTTTTGTCCTCGTTGACAATGAATGGGGACAAAACTGAGGCGTTTTTTCCGGTATTGAGCCCCTATGACGGATCTCAATACCGGAAAACGAAAACGCTAGTGTGAAAGCAGCCTAAAGCCTTTGTATATGTGCCCCATTATTTATATATTTCTGGTCCATATAGCTGAAGCTACAATATGGTGAACCAGTGGGAAAAAACTGCAGGATATCACAAATTGGAGGAAGATGTGCTAACTATCCCTCAGGGCAAGGCCTGATACTGAGACTGTGTTATACATTCATGCAGGCCTGAAATTTGGAGTATAAGTTGGACCAGAGAAGTACCTTTCTAAGTGCACTTTGCACAGTGCAACTTATTACAGTTAATAAGGCTAGTGATAATAAGATTGCCCGAAAGATTTGTAGCAGGAGGTTGTAATGTGGAAAAGCGGGTATTTCTTGCAAATGATGGGTTATGGGCACAAAGTAGACTTCTTCACTTGGATAGGTAAATGTTCAAATTGTCACAGGGAATGAACCTTAAAGCAGCTAACTGTTGGATCAGATACATTTAATTGAGAGGAACGATATCCTTTTCCCGTAAAAGAATGGAAAGGAAAGGCAGAGCTGGACCTTATGAGGATTGGCTGTAGTCGATGCAGGGCACCAAGTCAATGTGTCTGGAGTTGGTAAAAACCGCTGGGAATTGTATAACTTGTAGAGCTTGAAAACGTCCCAATGCTATACACGAGAGAAGGTTTGCTAAGCAGAACCAAATTCACTCATCCACTTCTCATATTTCTCCAAGTCTGAAGCAGAAACAGACTTTGAGATTTTCTTTAGTGCCAACTCAAAGTCTGCCATCGTCACTGGCATCTGTAGCTCATCCTTAGACAAAGCACGGATCTGTTCTGGTGTTAAGCCCTGGATACGTCGGCGCATGGCCATCATGGAGGCATCCCTGAAAAACATAATCAACCAAGACAGTGTGAGAAATCTCAAAGACCACTTAAAGGGGCTTGTCTCACGACAGACATTGAAGACGTATTTTAGCATGTGCCATCAATGTTCAACTGCCAGCGATCAAATGAACAAAAAAGGTGGTGGCGGCGGCACTGGAAAAGCACCACGCCAACCCATCTCTGATCGGTCTTAGCTGGGGGCTGCATTAATTATAATGGAGTGATTGTGTGGTTTTTAGAACAAAATTACCCTAATGCCCAGTGCAGTTTAACCCCTTAAGGACTGGAATAGTTTGGGCCTTCAGAAGACTGTGATCGCCACTTTTCAAGAGCCATAACTTCTCCATTATTTTTATGTTGACGCAGCTGTATGAGGGCTGGCCGTTTTTGCAAGAAAAGTGCTTCTATTGGCACCGTTTTGGTATATATATAATTTTTTGAATACTGAATGGTAAAATGCTGCAATTTTTTTCTGTATGGTCTTATTATATTACACTTACAGGTTGACGATGTTGATACCAAAAATGTAAAAATGCATTCAAAATTCAGCTGGTTGCTATAGGAAACAGTCAACAAGCTTGTTGTCAGACACCAGCTTTACAGTTTAGCAGCACTCCTAAAAGGGCTCATGTACACGACCATATGTATTTTGCGGTCCGCAAAAAAACAGAACCACAAAAAATACGGATGACGTCCATTGAAATGAATGGTTCCGTATACGGTCCGCCAAAAAAAAAATAGACGGACGGACATGGAAAGAAAATACGTTTGTGTGCATGAGCCCTTATGGTCATGTTTTTCTTATGTCAGTTTTCTGTGCTGTGCCTTGTGTAAGGACTATGATTCAGCAAGAAATAGCGATTTCAGCTCTAAAGCCTACAGAAATGTGAATGCAGTTCTGGCCATTAATAACACAGGCTGTAACTTTGTACTAGTACAAGATAAACTTACAATTTATTAAGAAACTTACTATCTGTATGAAATTCATTAAATACTGTAAAATGATGTTTACAAGGAACCTCATCCAGGGCGGTATAGTGTAGTGACAGCCCTGCTGATTACAGTGGTCTGTCACTTCTGTGGTGGCAGTCGGTACTTTTACAGTAGTGACCTCCCGATCCTGCAGTGCACACCAGCCCTGCGAGGGAGTAGTCAGACACTGCTCGCCGTGGCCGCCTTCCCCCACCTCCATATGATGAGTGACAAGTCTCTTTCCTATGCCTGTCATTTGTTGTCTGGAGGCGGGGGAGGGTAGGGACAGCGAGCAGCATCAGCGGGCAGCATAGTGCGGCTGACAGGTCCCCTTTAAAGGGTACCATGTGCGTTAAATAAATTGTATACTTTCATTCACATCTTGCACATATGTCCTGAAGGCTCAAGCTGACAACCTACTCCAGTGGCCATCAAGCTCCGGCATTCCAGCTGTTGGAAAACAAATGCTCCCAGCATGCTCTATTCACTTCTATGGGGCGTTCCAAGTACAGCCGAGCAAGTGTGCACGATGAGAGTTGTACAACAGTTGGAGTGTGGAGGCTGCTAACCCCCTGAACTCTACCGTCATGGCAACTCTAGTGGGCCAGAATGCTGCAAAAGGAAACGCCTCTATGATGACATCAGAGCTACAAATTCTGTCCCAATAAAAATGCAAATTTCACATAGATAAATCTATTTAAAAAAAAACAAAAAAACTAGCAGAAATTAACCCCTCTGTGACTACAGGCATTCATCAGACAAATTGCTGCATTTGTGACACCGCTTCAAGGTTTCTAGGAAACAAATTCACTTAATTTTTAGGAGAGGAGCGCTGCTAAAAGTAATTAAGTAGACAATCGAAAAATACTTCCCCCCAGATATTAAATCTGTAATTACATTTCTAAGGAGAGGAAAGCGGTTGATTAATTGCACAAGCAGGATTTCCTTAAGACTGCTAACAGATTGCTAAATTATTTAAGAAAGGTTAAGGTTTTTACCCGAGGAGATTATACCTTTAAGAAAAGCGGAACAACAGAGAATGAGACAAGAGATAAAAACAGCAAGAACATTTCGTATTTCATTTCTTTAACCCTTTTTATTTGCAGAAAACTTTTGCGTTGTAACGCCGCAGTGTAACATTAGGGCTGAGGTACCTGCAAACATTGGTGATGTCTGCGCCAGAGTATCCCTCAATCTTCTCCGCAATCTCCTCCAGGTTTACCGCTGGGTCCAGCTCAACTTCTCGGAGATTTATTTTCAGCAGCTCAGCTCTTCCATTAGCTGTGACACAGAGAGGGAGCAGACTTACATTTGCAGCGATTAATAATAGAACGAGTTCCCCGAAGAACTGAGAACATAAGCAAGGTCTAAAATCTGCCAGGATTAAATCAATTAAATACAAATTATATTCTGTCGTGAGATTCCACTAGGCTGGCAGGTGCCAAATTCTGATAAAATGCTACTCCACGCCATCATGGCAGATTTAGCGGAACATATGTGCAGTGTATAATAAAAATGAGCACAGAAACAGTCACTGATGGCTAACTAGGTAGCCGGCTGTGTCCCGTGTCGTGTCTGTTCTGGTTCTTTCAGCAGTGATAAAACAATTGGCAATTATCAGAATGGGGACAAAACATTGGTTTCAATATACGCTACATGTAGGAAATGCATAAAAAAAATAAAAAAATGTAATATATTTTGCTAGAGACCAGACTGTTTCCTCCTCTTCCCACAAACTGTCTTTCTGTAATGCAACTGGTTGGTGCACAAACCCTCCCCCCACCACTGCCTGGTGTAAGGCTGCGTTCACATCTCCGTCAGAGATGATCCAGCATAAATGCTGGCTATCAGCCGGACGAAAGCCTATTTGTCCGGCTAAAACCCAGCAGTTATGTCGAAAGCGGCCGCAGGATCACCGCAGGATCACCGCCGGATCCCATTAGAGTCACGGTAACCACGCCTCCTTCCCTGCCCCTTTGCTGTGATTGAATGCGCGAGAATTCGGCTGCCTTTGCCGAACAGCCGGCTATCAGTCACAGCGAAGGGGGCGTGGTTACCGTGACTTGAAGCAAGGAGGCCGCTGCCCCCGCGACTTCAAGCCTGACTAGAGAAGCGCGCCGGGGGATTAAAGATCGTTTTTACAGCTTCTGCTCAACTACCTGCAGGAAGAAAAGGATTGTTACAAACATGCTGCTGGCTACTCTCAGGTACTGCTGCCAGCTTGGGATGTTTTTAGGAGGTGACAGGTTCCCTATAAAGGACACATTTTTGCAGTACAAAACATACTATTTTAGAAAGTATCTGACATTGCCGTTCGAATAGCTTATACATTTCTCGGTGTTACCCTTGAAAATGGATTTTGTTTTTGAAAGTCAACTTTTAAAGACCTTGAAAACTCTCCTAATGTTCCTTGCAATTCATTTTTATATGTGCTAAGTAATAAGTTCTCCCAGCAACGGGGAGCATAAAATACATGTATGAATAAATCTGATCTAATGACATCACTTCCCAGGAAAAGCTAGAAAAATCATATACTTCAGCCAAGTCCTCACTGGAAACATATCCACTTTACATGCAGCCCGTACAATGATCACAACTGTTCCAGACGCAGCAACAATCCCATAATTCATACTTCTATTCCAGTCTGGAAGGAAATGCCCTTGAACCAGAAGATTATTATGAGAAAGAGGATTAATAAGGTCCTCGATAATGTTTTGTGTCTGGATAGTTGGCCGGGATAGCAGCACCGCCAGAGAAGTACCGTTGTATCAAGAGGGCAACACACAGTACATCACAATAACCTATAAAAATATACAGTCATACAGTCTCTTTAAATTTAAAAGGGGCAGACCAGTCTATTTAAGCCGTCTATCATACTATGTGTTCCCCAAAAACAGAGGATTGTGGTGGGGAGAGGAAGGATTGATGATTAGCTAGCATCATCGGGTGGAGTGCTGTATTGAAATCAAGTAAACTATATGCAGTCCCTACTGAAAAAAATTGATGCAGGATGCAGGTCTCTGCCCTAAGCAATAGAAAGGGGATCGATCAGGGGACTTGCCTGCATTAGAGCAACTGCAAACTGGAAAACCCAACCCAGCAAATAGAAGTCATTGAGAAGATTTATTATGCCAATAACCCGGGAGGGGCAGGGGAGAGCGGTACAGACATACTTATTGTGAAGCTTTTCTTACCTGTAGTAGTGTGAATATTAATGTTTATTCTGCCAGGTTCTGCTCTTGCAACACACTGGAGGAGGGGCTTCACTGTGAAGTGCACTCTGCATTAAGCTGCTTCACAGCTCTTCCTCTCTGTTCTGAGTGACAGCTGTAGCTGTCTCCTGATGGGATACTACAGCTGTCATTCAGATCATAGGGGAGGGGCTGTGAAGAAGATAAATGCAAAGAGCAGAAAGCACTTCACAGTGAAGCTCCACTCCCAGAACCCGGCAGAATAAAAGTTCACATTCACACTACTCCTGATATTAAAAGCTTTACAAAAGGTATGTTTGTAATTAGAGTTGGGCTAAGCGAGCTTCGGATGCTTAATCCGAAGTCGCTTCGTTCAAAACTTCGGAATAATTTTGTACAGGAGATTCATCTCCGTAAAGTATTGGACTGTATGGGCTCCGATGAGCCGAAGTTAGTTATTAATGAAGTAGTGTAATTCTCTCACTAGGCCCCGCCTAATGCTGTCAGCAGTATAGCATGGTCAAATCTGCATACAGACTCCCTTCAAAGGGAATATCTGATATAACAACTTCTATTTGCAACTAACTTTACTCATCGGGTTATTGCCCGTTTGTAGCCATGAAACAGTTTGACATGTGATGAAATTTTAGTAATGGGAGAGAAGAGACTTCTGCATTCTGATGTAGCTCGAGTCCAGACAGCGCAGTCACAGGGACCAGCCATCGGTGAATTACAATGATCTGATTACAATGATCTGTTCCTTTGCGTGAAAAAAACCGTGGTAACTTATGTTCTTAACCGTCTTCGACAGCTCCCGGTGATGGTGAAATTATGTTGGGATTAAAGTTGCCTGTCAGTGCTTGTAAATATTTAAAAGGAATTACAGATGCATTAACGCCTGTGAAAGGCAAATCACCTTATGTCAGACTATCCTTTGGGAAGTCTGCCTTTCGATGCTGCTCGTTATATTTACATATAGATATATTTCTACTTTGAACACTTGCAATCCTTTGTTGACTTCCTTTGCTTCATCTACTTTATTAACTGTATGTCAAGAGGAGCGGGCGTTCCCTGAAGATAACGACTACCGGGGATGAACAACTCTTGTATATGAAATAGTGGAATGAAAAAGATCAAGGGGGACATTTCTTAAGAATTAGACGCCAGTCTCAGTTTCTCTGTGCTGCCGGCGGGTGTGCGCCAAAGTTATGTTGAGGTGCAGGCCTCTATGTAACTTTGGCGCTTCCTCCAGCAGGCCGTGTGACATACTAAAATCTACGCCAGCTCCCTTGCTGCTGTAGTATTAAGTCATTTTCCATGCCAAAAACTGACATGGAAAATGATAAATGAGACAGGCCTCCCGGCCTGCCATCTTTCCTGCTAATGCCACTCCCCATTTTCTTGGCACTCGGGAAAAGTGGTGTGACAGACAAAAAGTCGCAGATTTTTGCTGTAAATAACCATTGCGACATAATCTGGGACTTTAAAGAGGACCTTTCACTAGAAAATCTAAACTAACTATACAGACATGTAGAGCGGCGCCCAGGGATCTCCCTGCACTTACTGTTATACCTGGGCGCCGCTCTGTTCTCCCATTATAGCCTCCGGTATCTTCATATGTTAGGCTCCACCCAGGGGAACCTGCCGGCGTCTCATTCTCCCATGCTGCAGCGCTGCGATTAATTTAATACTGGTTTTGTTTTCCAATCTTGAAGGGGGAGTGTTTGTATGAATAGAGATGATGGATTAAGCCTTTCCACGACTGGAAAAAATGGCTGACACCTCTATTTCCTAAAAAAAAAAAGGGCCCACTAAAACACCAACCCCCAAACTAAGGCTACTTTCACACTAGTGTTTTTTGTGGATCTGTCCTGGATCTGGAAAAAAGCTTCCGTTACAATAATACAACCGTCTGCATCCGTCATGAATGGATCCGGTTGTATTATGTCTTATATAGCCATGACGGATCCGTCATGAACTCCACTGAAAGTCAATGGGGGACAGATCCATTTTCTATTGTGTCAGAGAAAACTGATCCGTCCCCATTGACTTACATTGTGTCTTGCTCTACACCACATCACGGACAGAAAAACGCTGCTTGCATGGGGACGCAACCAAACGGAACAGAATGCATTCTGGAGTCCTCCGTTTTGTTCAGTTCAGTTTTGTCCCCATTGACAATGAATGAGGACAAAAACGGAAGAGTTTTCCTCCGCTATTGAGATCATATGATGGATCTTAATAGCGGAATTGAAAACGCTAGTGTGAAAGTAGCCCAACATAGAGGTCCAAAGAAACTGGGAAAAAGTCAGATATGGAAGCAACTCCTCTATCACTTTAATCTTAGGTGGACATATAGATACATAACTACACTATATTTTATCCGAGACGTTTAGCACAAATGCAGCTAGTGCAGGTGATGAGAACAGACAGGGTTAACGTGGCATTTTAACGCTTGATAAAGATGTTTTTCACATTCCGCACCGCTTTCCATACAATGGAGTATACAACAAATATCTCGTCCGGCACACTGACAAGTAATTCATTTGCTGCCAATGAGACAGAAAAATTCTTAAAGTCTGACGGAAAAAATATAGACCTGTGACTGGGGATAAAACATTATTCTAGAAAGTAAAAAATACAATGCAACAAAAATACAATGCAACAGTATAAAAAAAAGTATTCTAATGCTAATGCTATGCTTATTATGTAAATTAGAGATGCTTGGCAAATACGGTACATTTTGTAAAAAATTATTTGGGCCCATCTGCCACATGTCAAGGTGATCTCTGTAAGACGGGAACCTAACACTAAATTCCACCTGTTATGTGCCATTACGGCTACCATACAATTCAGGGAGTGTAGGTTCCACATGCATGCTGGGCCCACCTCAATTTTTGTCCTTAAAGGGGTATTCCCATCTTAGACAATGGGGGCATATCGCTAGGATATGCCCCCATTGTCTGATAGGTGCGGGTCCCACCGCTGGGAGCGCTGTGGCTGGAGGACCCCAGATTTCCCGGGATCCGTCTACCACCAAGCGCTAATCCTCGCCTCTCCCGTAGAAGTGAATGGGAGCATGCAGTGCATGTGCGGCCCATGCTCCCATTCATTTCTATGAGGAGAGGGCAATAGCCAAGCCGAGCTAGGCTATTTTTGGCGGCCCCATAGAAATGAATGGAGAGCGGCTGCGCATGCGCTGTGCGCTCTCCTTCACTTTCGGGGCTCCGTTCTCGATATAGGTGCAGGTCCCAGCGGTGGAACCCGCACTAATAAGACAATGGAGGCATATCCTAGCAATATGCCATTGTCTGAGATGAGAAAACCCCTTTAAGGTGGGCCCAGCATGCATGTGGAACTTACACTCCCTGAATTGTATGGTAGCCGTCATGGCACATAACAGGTAGAGCTTAGTGTTAGGTTCCTGTCTTACAGAGATTGCCTTGACGTGTGGCAGACGGGCCCAAATAATTTTGTACAAAATGTATTTGCCAAGCATCTCTAATTTACATAATAAGGGTAGCATTAGCATTAGAATACTTTTTTGTATTTTATTTGGTTTGCAGAGAGCTGTTGAATTGTATTTTTTACTTTATGTTTTCTGCCACAGCAACGTGCACCTGCGCATTGGGATGTGCTGACTGACCCCCCTTTTTTTTCTTTGCAATTATTCTAGAAAACGTCTTTGTTACAAGTTGGCTTAAAGGGCTGTCGGCAGATTTGTACCTATGAAACTGTCTGACCTGTTACAGGTGTGCTTGGCAGCTGAAGGTATCTGTGTTGGTCCCATGTTCATATGTGCCCGCATTGCTGAGAAAAATTATGTTTTAATATATGCAAATGAGCCTCTAGGAGCAATGGGGGTGTTACGTTTACACCTAGAGGCTCTGCTTTCTTTGCAACTGCTGCACCCTCTGCACTTTGACAGGGCCAGGTGAGTTGACGTTTTCACTGCCTGGCCCATTTAATCAAAGTGCAGAGGACGCATAGTTGCAAAGAAAGCAGAGCCTCTAGGAGTAACAGCAACCCCCCCGTTGCTCCTAGAGACTAATTTGCATATATTAAAACATCATTATTTTCAGCAATGTAGACACATATAAAAATGGGACCAACACAGATGCCTTCAGCTGCCAAGTGAAAATGTAACAGGTCAGCCAGTGTCATAGGTACAAAACTGCTAAAAGATGCCTTTTAAAAGGGGTTGTACCAAGTGTACAAGTTATCCCCTAATAACAGGATAGGGGATAACTAACTGATCGCTGGGGGTATGCCTGCCGGAACCCCGATTCATCCAAAGAACAGGGGGTCCCGTTCCCCCGATCTGATGGAGCGCCAGGTAAGGCGGAGTACAGAGTAGAGAATGAATGGAGCGGCAGGGCACATGCCCGTCCTGCTGGTCCATTAGCTTGAGAATAAGTCCCCAAGCGATCAGTTAGTATCCCCTATCATGTGGATAGGGGATACTTCTAAACTTGTTACAACCCCTTTAAAGGAACACTCCTTTCACATCTGATACACTGTGTAATCTTTAGTCTTGTGCCTGAGAGGGTGGAGCATGACACAGTGAACCAAAGAACAAATAAAACTGAATCACTCTGTCACGAACCACCCCCAAGGAACCCACATGAGACATAAAAAAAAGAGTTGGGTCAAGCAAACTGAACAAATGGGAATACTGAG
Source organism: Bufo gargarizans (assembly GCF_014858855.1). Classification (NCBI taxonomy): domain Eukaryota; kingdom Metazoa; phylum Chordata; class Amphibia; order Anura; family Bufonidae; genus Bufo; species Bufo gargarizans. The sequence goes on along the minus strand of NC_058082.1, from coordinate 79,165,172 downwards.
AGAGGAATAGTAACATAGTGGTATAGCCTGGAAGCAGATGCGAAGGATATATATTATATATATTTATTTTTACTTTACTCAACATTTAAATTGGAACACCAAGAAGGTAATGATGTGGAATTATGGACATCACAGACAGACATGTTAATGATGTGCAAATGATACCAAAAAATGGAAACAAAATATTCAAAACATCTGTATTTATTCAGTATCAAGTCTGAGCGCCACACACAGAAATACATGCACTTACATGCCCTGGTATGCTATTAGTGAGGTTATTAAAGGGGTTGTCCGGGTTCAGAGACACCCATAATTTCACCTCGGCAGTCACCCTGACTTGAGCATCGAGCAGTTCATGCTCCGATGCTCTCCTTTGCCCTGCGCTAAATCGTGCAGGGCAAGGGCTCTTTTGTTTACAATCACACACTGCCAGTGTGTCCAGTGACGTCACCGGCTCTGATGGGAGTGCTTTAGCACTGCCCTAGCCGTTTTACAGGCTAGGGCAGCACTAAAGCCCGCCCATCAGTGATGGTGACGTCACCAGGCTTCCTGGCAGCCCTATGGAGAGCCCGGTTTGTCACCGGATCTCTAAAAAATACCTTTGCACAGGGCAAAGGAGAGCATTGGAGCATGAACTGCTCCGACGCTCAAGTCAGGGGGCTGCCTGGGTGAAAATAGAGGTATGTTCGGGTTCAGCTATGAACCCGGACAACTCCTTTAATTGTTGTCTGAGGAATGTTCTACCACTAAATGCACTTGGGCATCCACATTATCAAGATTTGATGCTGGCAGCTCCATTTGCAATTGCTGACAAATGACGTCCCAGAAGTGACAGAGACAAGTTCACAGACTCTGCAGGCCATGGTAGCAGATTTAGGCCCCACAGGCTGCTCACAGTAGCACAAGCAGCATGCAGCCTAGTGTTGGCCTGATGATAAAACAGCTCCTGGAACACTTTGGAGAAATGGCGGTACCACTGTTTCTACAACCAAGCTGTCGAGCTGTTAGTGTATCTGAAATGTAGACTAGAGGGGTCTGTCAACAGTGTGATGTTCCCTTTTGATGACCTCTTCATGGAGTTGCTCATGTGGTCTCCATCACTGAAGAGGATAGATTCCCGCCTCCATTGCAGTCTTGGTGTGCACCATGATAGCCTTTGAGAACAGTGGCATCAGGCCAATGAAACACCTGTAGCTGGATGTATGGCTTGCAGCCTGATGTCATACAAACACCTTCTGATGGTTTGTGTAGACAGTGTTTGGCACCCTAGTCTTGGGATGTCACATCTAATTTCACTTGGATCACTACACTCAGTTTTTCTAATCTGACAAATCGCTTGTGCAGAGGCTCGTCTCTGTGCACCTCTTGCTGTCATTTCAATTCGTCATTGTTGTTCCAACCACTGGGACACGCAACTATGACCGGTGCCAACATCTCAGACTAGGCACATAGTGATGTGCTGGAGTGATAAACCAAGGTCTCTCAGTTGAAATATTACGTCCCTCTCCTTTTGTAACAATTTGTGATAACTGGCATGTCAACGAACAGGAGGCATTGCACAATCATCCCACAGAAGACTTGATGCAATTTTTGAGGTTTCGTGTGGCTAAAAAAAACTTTGCTTTCACTCTGTCTTTTCTGCACATGCCACAGATTGGAGCTAGGTGCTTGAAAATTTGATAGTTTGCAGATCATAGCGACAACTGTTACTTCCTTGATTTGCATAACCTTATTGCTTGTCCTTGCTGGCGTTGCAATTTCTAATGTCGAGGAGTTTATGTATAAAACTATATATATATATATATATATATATATATATATATATATATATTAGGGATCGACCGATTATCGGATTTACCGATATTATCGGCCGATATTCAGGATTTTGAACGTTATCGGTATCGGCATTTATTTTGCCGATATTCCGATAACGTCCTGGGAACACAGATCGCGCTGCTGACAGCGCTCTCCGTGTTCCCTCAGCAGCAGCACAGGGGAGAAGGAGCAGTGTCTCCTCCCCCTGTGCTGCTGCTGCCGCTCCAGCCAATGAAAGTACAGGGGACAGGAGGAGGGGAGGAGCTATGGCCACTGCTCCACCAATGAAGCTTAATCTCACATTAATTCATATACAGGAGGCGGGAGCTGCAGGATCACATAGCCGGCTCCCGGCCTCTATGAGCTGTAGCTGCGATCTGCGGTAGTTAACTTCTCAGGTGCCGCGGATCGCAGCTACAGCTCATAGAGGTCGGGAGCTGGCTATGTGATCCTGCAGCCAGCTCCCGCCTCCTGTATATGAATAAACTAGAGATTAAGCTTCATTGGTGGCGCAGTGCGCCCCCCAAGCCCCCCAGTATCAGACATTGGTGGCGCAGTGCGCCCCCCCTCCCCCCCCCATATTAGGCATTGGTGGCGCAGTGCGCCTCCCCCCAAGCCCCCCAGTATTAAGCATTGGTGGCGCAGTGCGCCCCCCCCCTCCCCCCAGTATTAAACAGTGGTGCGCCCCCCCTCCCCCCCCACCCCAGTCGCAGTGCGCCCCCCACAGGATTCCCTCTCCCCTGCTCCTCCGATCGGAGCCCCAGCAGTGTAATGCTGGGGCTCCGATCGGTTACCATGGCAGCCAGGACGCTATTGAAGCCCTGGCTGTCATGATAAGCTCCATGCTGCTGTGTGCACAAAGCACAGAGCAGCAGGGACAGTGTGAGCTCCTATTCACCCTGATAGAGCTCTATCAGGGTGAATAGGACAAGGGTTCTAGTCCCTAAGGGGGCTAAAAGTTAGTTAAAAATAAAAACACCAAAATATTAAATATAAATGAAAAAGAAAGATTTACAAAAAAAAAAAATACACATTAACAATAAACATTAATTTTCAGCAGATTTGTGGGAATTTTAATTTTTTTTTCAAAAATGAAAATTCCCAGAATATCGGTATAAATTATCGGCTATCGGCCTGAAAGTTCACAAATTATCGGTATCGGCCCTAAAAAATCAATATCGGTCGATCCCTAATATATATATATATATATATATATATATATATATTATGTTCAATTTTACATTTAAATGCCAGCATAATCAGCAATTCCCTAATAGATTGTGAAACTCGCTAGTTTGTTTATGCAGCTGTCCAGGGATTTAAAGGGAACCTGTCCCCTGGTTTGAGCTAATTAACCATCAGCATGCCATTATAAAGCTGGGAGTTAGGACCCTAAACCCCAAATGCGTGCCTTTGGTTTAGTGGCCCCAAAACAGCAACGGGTTCCCTTTGACAGAGCAGACCTAAGCATCCCTTCTGCAGGTGGACATAGGCGCTGCCTTTTTATATAAGTATTATGCATACATTTTTGGGTTTAGTTGCCCTTTATGAGAATTGCACCTGTCCTCATGATATGAATATCTGAATACCTGTAGGTAATGCTATATAGATCCTCTTTTCTAATCTTCTCCGTAAAGCCTCATCGATGTCCCATGGGAAATTGGTAGCAGCCAGAACCATAACCATTTTTAAAGGATCGTCATTTTCCAGGGCACCTCCAACCCCTGCAATATTAAAACGTGCATTATGTAGTTAGCAGAAGAAAATCGAAAAGGGGTTTGACAATGGAGGAACCATAATCTTTATTAAAACCGCACTTTGCTCTGTAGACTTAGAATTCTGAGACCACCTGCCATCAATCACAGGAGCTCTGCTTTCACACCACTGCTCTGCTAGTTCATCCAAGTATATATTCATAAAACAAACTGTCCCAGGCAATTTCTCAAATGGCATCTGTGCACAGTGGTTTTGAAGTCTGATGCTGGAGGGCTTTACATAAAATAACTACTGTTGTACATTGCTCAGCCGAGGGAGACAGGTTATTTATATAACTGTCTCTACTGCTCTCAGACTAAGGGCAATGAAAACTTATTAAAGGAAATACTCCTAAAATTCTTTTATATCACACAAAAAGCAGAACTACATCTAGGCACTTTAGTCCTGTGCAAAATGCCAAACTCTATTATAAAGTCCAAGTTCTTTTAAAAGAACCTATATAGTTTCTTTCTATTCCAGATCTATATGAAAATGACTAGAAGCCCACCCGAGGGCATACAGAAAGTATCAGGAAGGACTTCTATTCTTCACAGACTGGAATATCCAAAGAGGTATCTCCCAAGGAATGAGAACCATTTCAGTAGCGCCAGCACGCTAGATGGTTCTCTTTCTTTGGGAGATGCCTCTTTGCACATTCTTTTTCCATGGAGCATTGCCAATAACTCTCCATACTTTAGAGCACTTCCAGTAAGTCTCCATATATAGCTGGTCTCTTTAAAGAATACCCGAGTTAATGACTGTTTCATTGTAGAATCAAGACTGTAAAGGAGCAGGTCTTTATAGGGCTACTCTAATGTATTCCTCAGCCATACTATTCCCTGTTTCGCTTGCACAGCAAGATGCATTTCTCTCACAAGCAGGGCACATCTCCCTTCAGTTAAATCTGCCAGTAAGGTGTACTGTGACCTCACTTCCTACTGTGTTTGTTTTCTTCTAGGAAGCTCAGAAAGCTGATAGGGAGGGGGAGATCACACTTACAGACACACAAGAGCTTCTCTGCTCTTCAGAATCTGTGTAGAAGTAGTTCCTTTATAAGGCTCAGGGGCTCAGAGTTCTGACATGCCCCCATTTCCTGTGAACCGTCTTTTGAGTCTATGTTACTATAGAAGGATCTAGCCAAACAGGCAGTAGAATGCAAGTTATGTGGAAGTAAGACCCTAGTGGCCATGACTTTACAGCTTTTTTGCACACTTTGCTCAACGCCTATAGTTACTGTAAAGCTGTAAAGGTCTACAGTATTTATAGGCCACCATTCACCCAAAAGGAGACCAAAAAGAGTGTCCCTAGTGGCCTCTGTTGGGGTGCTATGTATATAGGCATGCCATTTTTAAACTGCTTTGCTAAATAGAGGGCCACCGCAAAATATATATATATACTGCACGGGCATAGTATGCCACTGTATGCTTATACAGTGCCGTATGGCAGAATCTTCTGTCTCAGGTATTTATCAGGAAATCTTCCCAATGTATACGTTCAATGAAAGGCTTGAATGCAGTCTGCACAGAGCTTTAGAGATCCTATTTTGATTATTTGCTTCCCATAATCATTAGGGGGCATTCACACTACCATATCCATTTTGTGGTCTGCAGATCATGGATCTGCAAATTACGGATGTAGTCCCTATGCATCCTGCACTTTCTAAGGGCCCCATTAAAAAAATATGTCCTATAATTTGCAGCTCAGCTGCATGAATTCTGACAGCAAACAGATGACATCTATAGAAATGAACGGGTCTCTGTGCAATCTGCAAAAAAAATGCGGATTGGATGCAGACCAAAAAAACGGTCGTATCAATGCTCCCATATACCGTACACAGTAAATATCTATTCATATGGCAGTTTCATTTACATAAGGCTTAAAGGCATTGTCTCACTTCAGAAAATAGCATTTATCATGTAGAGAAAGTCAATACAAGGCACTTATTAATGTATTGTGATTCTCCATATTGCCTCCTTTGCTGGCTGGATTCATTTTTCCTTCTCATTATCCACTGCTCGTTTCCATGGTAACGACCACCCTGCAATCTATCAGTGGTGGTCGTGTTTGAAAACTATAGGAAAAAGCGTTGGTCCCTCTGGTGGCAAGGACTGTGGGAGCTCACATAGGTTGGTGCTTTTGTCTACAGTGTGCAAGCACGACCACCTCTGCTGGATTGCAGGGTGCCGTAACCATGGAAACGTACAGTGGATAATGTGATGGAAAACTGAATCTAGCCAGCAAAGGAGGCAATATGGACAATCACGATACATTAGTAAGAGCCTTGTATTAACTTTCTCTACATGATAAATGCAATTTGCTGAAGTGAGAAAATCCTTTTTAAGGTGTTGTCTCATGACAGACAATGGGTGCATATCGCTAGGATATGCCCCTATTGTCCTATAGGTGCGGGTCCCACCTCATGTGCAGCCGCCTTCCATTCACTTTCCATGGGGCTGGCAAAAATAGCTGAGCGATGGTTCGGCTATTTCCGTTGAGCCCATAGAAGTGAAGGGGAGCGGTGGCCGGTCATGCACGGTGCGCTCCCATTCACTTCTATAGGTAGCCGGCTTGGTGGTGTCCGGACCGAAATCCTCCATCCACCACCTTGCGGGGCTCCGTTCTCCATATAGTGCCGGGTCCCAGCGGTGGGACCCGCACCTATAAGACAATGGGGGCATATCTTAGCAATATACCCCCATTGTCTATGATGAGACAACCCCTTTAAGTACTGTATAATTTAAAAAAAATGTTCAAATAGTCTTGATCAAAACTCTGCTACCGATTTCTTTCTAGAGCTTCTGAACAGACAATACATCTCCACAGTAACAGACAACAAACAAACCCTGTGTCGTCTGATCCTGCAGACTGTTCAGACAGTACAGCAGGATATGTGCTTTTTGACGGGTTAATGAATAGGAGTCAACTGAGAGACAAATATTATACATTTATTACTGACCCCAGTAAACAATAGCATAAGGGCCCCCTGCCCCAGAAAAGAGTAATTAACAGGAGGGTGCATACAGAGCTTTACTGCTGTGTTACTGTATAATGTATAGGGTCACTAGCAATAAATATACAAATTGGTCAGAACTTTTACCACCAGGACTTCTTATGTGTCTTATATGGGCTCTCTCTAACCAACAAGTTAGTCTATCTAATATGCAAAAACTGTTACAATCTGATAGGGACTCATATACTACTAATCTAGTTTTAGATTTTCTAAAATCTAAAACTAGTTTTTTTGTGGTGTGACTCAGTCACTGAACTTATAGTAAACTACACTGACTGCTGATCACTAGATCCCAAGCTTTCACCTACAGTAATATCAGATACCAAATTCCCATTTGTGAATACTAAATGTAAAATGGCCTCCTTCCGGATTGGTTCCTCAACTACTTGCTGTAGAGATAATCCCAGTAGGGAATTTAGAATATCTGTACTCCTGGCAGAACTAGCTATTTTGGTTTTCCAGTTTACATCAGGAAGATGTCTCCCATAATGATAACTTCCCCTTTCAATGTCATTTTAGCTATTTCCTCAACTAGTATATCATCTAATTCTTTGACTTAGCCAGGTGGTCTATATATCACCCCTACACGAGTTACCTTATGATTATCAAGCTGCAACGTAACCCAAACTGACTCTAAATTGGTCTCGCTAACTTGTATTCAATTCGATTTTATGCTACCTTTCACATACAGAGCCACCCCTCTCCCTTTCTTGCCTTCTCTATCTTTCCTATATAGAGAGAACCCTGGTATTGTTATATCCCAGTCATTACTCCCATTGAACCATTGTCGCGGTGGGGAGTGGGGGAAAACCCCCACCGTATAATGGGAACTGTTACTAGTCCAGACTATAGTGAAAGGAGCAGGCCAAAACCTACAGCAGCCCTAATCCTGACCCTGATCTCCTGACTGCATGAGCGAACCCTGAAGGTGAGAGGGCTCATGCACTGGAACCTGGATCCTGCTGACCCTGACAGTCCCTGGCATAGGGGTCAGGAATAGGAGACAACTGGTTCCTCAAGGACTCAGACGAACCGGTGTCTCCAGCTGCCTAGTAACAGGTGGAAGGGAAAAAGACCATATGCAGCAACTGGATCAGCAGGTAAGATCACCAGACACCACACTTACCTGCGCTGCCACAACGACTGGAGCCCGTGCATAAGTACAGATGCCAAAACACCAAACAGGACACTATACAGACAACACACACACACAGGTATCCAGCACTCCTGATACTGCCTGGACCCCATGCAGCAAGGAGCACGGCAGGCCCAGGCAGCACTGCATACAGACTAATGGTTAACCCCTCCGGAGGTATCAACATACCAGGTGACGTATAGCATACATGCAGGGACCAACAACAACCCAGACATGTAACAACCAACAAAATGCTACACACACCGAGAACATAAACCCACACCACACATACAACAAGTGAGGGTAAAGGTACAAGGAAGGTACAAAGGGGAGGACAATTTATGTTCCATAAGGTGGCCCTCAAGGACTGGGCTGGAACACCCAGGCAAGGATCAAAGCACTAACACCAAGCAAGGCTGTAGTACAACTATACCCAGCCAGCAAGCCACAGGTTTATATCAAGCTTGCGGCCACACCCAGGAAACACCTTAATCCCCACTAGTCAGAAGATTAACCCCTTGCTCACCAAAGAGCAGGGAGGCACACCTTGAAGGGGAAGTGCACGTGAAAACCACAAACTACATGTTGCCCCTGGCAACCAGTCTGCACGGCAACTGCGTCACGGTCAAACACCAACATGACCGTGACAACCATGTCTCAGTAACAGCCACTAAATCTATACTCTCAGATGCCATTATAGACTCTAGTTCATTGAACTAATTCCCTAGACTGCGAGCATTTGTAGACAAGACTCTGAGCTTGTCATTTCTTAACCTATGTGCTACTGGCATCTTCCGGCATTGTTCCGGGGGGCAGTTAGACTGCTGGATTATCACTCTTTTGCCCCCCTTTCCTAGTTTAAATGCTCCTTAGCAAATACTTTGAACTTAGGGGTGGGCGATATGGCCTAAAATCTATATTGCGATATAATTTTAAGCATGTGCGATATATATCGCGATATATTGTTTTCTATATTTGGGGGAGGGGTTAAACTTTTTTTTTTACTTTTTATTTAATAACTATTAGCCTCCTTAAGGGCTAGAACCCATGTCATATTCACCCTAATAGATCTCTATTAGGGTGAATAGGGCTTTACACTCTCCCTGCTGCCCTGTGCGTTGTTCACACAGCAGCAGGGAGCTGATTATGGCAGCCAGCCTCTCATGTGCCCCCCAGCCTCTCACTCTTATCAGCCCCCTCTGGTAACTCAAACCCCCCCTCCCTCCCCAGTATTCATCATTGGTGGCAGTGGCCGCAGTGGCCACAGGGTCCCCCCCCCCCCCCATCATTAGCGGCAGAGGGCAGTGCGCGCGCCCCCCCCCCCCCAGTATTGATCATTGGTGGCAGGGGGCCCCCTCCCCCCCCCACATCATTGGTGGCAGCAGCAGTTCTGATCGGAGTCCCAGCAGTGTAATGCTGGGGCTCCGATCGGTTACCATTGCAGCCAGGAGTCACGCTACTGAAGTCCTGGCTGCCATGATATGTCAGTGAGCAGCATTATACTCACGTGCGCCGTGGCCGCCGGGCGCTCCTTCTGTCTGTGCAGCTCACAGCCTGTGTGCTGCGATTGGCCAGCAGTGCAGCAAGGGACACGCCTCCTACAAAAAATCAGTCAGAGGGAGCGCAGACACCGGAGCCTATACCGGGCGAACGGAGCGGCGCCCAGGCATACTAGTAAGTGCAGGGGGACCCCTGGGCGCCGCTCTGCCCACTGATCTAGTTAGCTTTTAGTTTGTACAGTAGTGAAAGGTCCTCTTTAAGACTTATCTTTGTTTGTCATTATAAATTCTAATTCTAATCTATTTCATGTCCAATTTGAGGTATTTTTGTATATGTTTTTTTATACCAAACTTTCCCACTTTAACTGGGGCTGCACAGCATCCCAGGGATCATGTGACCAGTGACATGACCACTAGGACCAAAAACCCATTACTTTATACGCTGTGCTCACTGGGGGATGTGTATGTGAGAAGAGCAAAAACAGAAGTTTCTCTCCAGGGTCCCCGAAGATTCTGGCAGCGGGGAACCAGACAGACAGTCAGCTGTTGTGGGCTTTAGAGACCTGTATTGTCAAGGCAGTCATTAATCACAAAAACTTGTTCATAATAAACACTTTATTTAAAGGCTACGGACACCTTTGGGGACATTTTTTTGTTATTGTATTATATATTTTTGCTCAAAATGAGTAATTTTTTTTTCAATTGGTCTTTATTTAAAATATGGAGCCCTTTTTTCTGTACATAACGGAGATGCTCTAGTAGCAGCCGGTGGATTTTCTGTCTTTTCCGTCATCTGGGGAGCAGACGGACTCCTATCTCTGCTCTCTGACATTATAAACACTCATACTGATAAGAATGTGGCTTAAATAAGGGTTTATGACCTCTCAGTATTTTAGGTGTACATAGCCTTTAAATAATAATAATGACGATAGATTCCCTTTAAAGGGGTATTTCCACCTTATAAAGTGGTGGCATACCACTAGGATCCAATTTTCAGGACTCTCTTTAATCTTAATAATTAAGGGGGCCACAGCACTGGTGTAACGCTGCATCCCCTTCAGTTTGTCCTTGAACATCAGCACCCCAGTGTATAGATCTTATAGAAACTTGTTTAGATGCATCATACCATCCATTTGGATGAGCAGTTCTGACTTGACTCTTCGACTGGCTTCATGTTCATCTGACGTTCCTCTACGGCTGCAGATCGAGTCAATTTCATCAATAAAAATGGTGGTGGGAGCATAAAATCGTGCCTATGGTGAAGGAAATTACACAAAATAAAAATTATACAAGACTATATGAGGGTATAAACACATGTCTTTCCAATGGGGCTTATACAATGACAAGGCGCAATGTTAAAGGGCTTCTGTCACCCCTCAAAAGTCATTTTTTGTTTTTGGGCTACTTAAAATCCTTATACTGCGACTTTTCACTATATAGTGCTCTTACCCTTTTTCGTTCAGTAGTTTCTTTAAAAACATCACTTTTATAATATGTAAATTACCTCTCTACCAGCAAGTAGGGCGGTTACTTGCTGGTAGCAGCCGCATCCTGCTTTAAAAAAAACGCCCCCTCCTCCTGTTGATTGACAGGGCCAGCAAGCGCTCTCGTCCCCTGGCTGGCCCTGTCTGCGTTCTAAATCTCACTAAATCACACTTAGAGGAGGACGCTCACTCGGCCGCTCCTTCCTCAGTGCGCCTGCGCCAGGTGTAGATGTGACGTCATTGGCGCAGGCGCATTGAAGAAGGAGCGGCCGAGCGAGCGTCCTCCTCTCATGGCGCCTGCGCCGACTGAAGATAGGTACGCCGCAGGCGCGAGATTTAGAACACAGACAGGGCTAGCCAGGGGACGAGAGCGCTCACTGGCCCTGTCAATCAACAAGAGGAGGGGGCTTTTTTTTAAAGCTGGATTCGGCTGCTACCAGCAAGTAACCGTCCTACTTGCTGGTAGAGAGGTAATTTACATATTATAAAAGTGCAGTTTTTAAAGAAACTACTGAACGAAAAAGGGTAAGAGCACTATATAGTGAAGAATCGCAGTATAAGGATTTTAAGTAGCCCAAAAACGAAAAATGACTTTTGGGGGGTGACAGAAGTCCTTTATCAAGACTAGAAACTCAAACTCTGACTGATTGGTGGGGGTCAGATACCCGGAACCCCCCACTGATCAGCTTTTTGGGAAGTCAGCGGGGCTCCTGTGAGCGCCGCGGCCTTCCCTCTGCTTTTCCTAGGCCAGTGTCACGTGGCCTAGGAGCAGCTCCATTACATTCAAGTAAATGGGGCTGGGTGCAATACTAAGCACAGCCGCTATACAATGTCTGATAAGCTTGGTAAACTGCGCCGTCTCAGAACAGTGGATCGTGGGTGTCCCGGGTGTCGAACCTCCACCGATCAGATAATGATGACCTATCCAGAGGATAGGGGATAACCCCTTTAATAAGTCATAAGCCATCTATCACTTCTTCAGTGGATTCATCATTGAAGATAATTAGGAGGAACAAGAGCAGAAAAGGGCGCACAGCAAAGCAAGTTAGGCTTAACATCTGTAAGAATTATTACTATAGTCTATATTTAGTATAAAGTTTAGGATCACCACAACCTTGCAAATAATTATACTTTACTTATCTTGTAGATCAAATATCCAAGCATTCCCCGCACACTCAGTGTCTGTACAGAGCTTATTCTAGGGATTTACACTCTAGGCAGTGTAGTATCTATGCCAGGTACTCTCCCAGAAACTCTCCCCAAATGTAGAAGTCCAGTGGGAGGTCCTTCTTGGCAATTGCTGTTAATCTTTGAGTGAGGCCGCCCACTGGACTCCTTATCTCAGAATCAACATCAATCTGCTCAGTTCCTTCTGCTTGTAAGGCCTCTTTCACACTTGTGTTGTCCGGATCCGGCGTGTACTCCACTTGCCGGAATTACACGCCGGATCCGAAAAAACGCAAGTGTACTGAAAGCATTTGAAGACGGATCTGAAGCATTTGAAGACGTCACTCTGGAGCGCCCCGGGAGCCGCACGGACGGTAAGTATGCTGCTCCCCGCTACACTGTACCATGGCTGCAAGGACTTTAGCGTCCCGGCAGCCATGGTAACCACTCTAAAAAAGCTAAACGTCGGATCCGGCAATGCGCCGAGACGACGTTTAGCTTAAGGCCGGATCCGGATCAATGCCTTTCAATGGGCATTAATTCCGGATCCGGCCTTGCGGCAAGTCTTCAGGATTTTTGGCCGGAGCAAAAAGCGCAGCATGCTGCAGTATTTTCTCCGGCCAAAAAACGCTCCGTTCCGGAACTGAAGACATCCTGATGCATCCTGAACGGATTTCACTCCATTAAGAATGCATTAGGATAAAACTGATCAGGATTCTTCCGGCATAGAGCCCCGACGACGGAACTCTATGCCGGAAGACAAGAACGCAGGTGTGAAAGAGCCCTAACATGCAGTCTGATCAGATCAGGTTACACTTTCTGTGTGATTGTTTTGCTTTAAAGGGTGCATTCCTGCCAAATTTCAGAAATGCCATACACGGACATGAAGTGTCATGGGAAACACTAAAACCACTTCAGGGCTTACCTTATCCCACATGGTGAAACTCCCTGGTGTCCATTGGTCATAAATACATGTACTGTAAAGAAACCGTGATGTCCATAGCTTCCCAAGAAGACGCCAGCATCCTCTACTGCACAGGCAGTGAAAGCCTTTAGCAGAATTACAGATAGAGAAGATTATATTCCTGGCATCTGCTCATACGCTGAATGCCTTCAGTGCATGAACAGTAGAAGATGATACCCATGGGTACAGAGAGGAGCCTCACCATGCTGGCTAAGGCAAAACAGACGTTTTGAGGGTTTCTTACGCTATTACACATCACTGTCCAATGGTTCCAAGATTTAGGCCTCTTTCACACGAGCGTGTCCGGATGCGTTGCGGCAAACCCGCGCGAGTAGGTACCCAATTGGCAGTCAGTTTTGACTGCGATTGTGTTCCGTTGTTCAGTTTTTATCACGCGGGTGCAATGTGTTATGCACGCGCGTGATAAAAAACTGACTTTGGTACCCAGACCCGAACTTCTTCACAGAAGTTCAGGTTTGGGTTCAAGGTTGTGTAGATTGTATTATTTTCCCTTATAACATGGTTATAAGGGAAAATAATAGCATTCTGAATACAGAATGCTAAGTAAAATAGGGCTGGGGGGGGTTAAAAAAATAAATAAAATAATTTAACTCACCTTAATCCACTTGTTCGTGCAGCCAGCATCTCTTCTTTCTTCATCTGTGAGGAAAAGGACCTTTGATGACGTCACTACGCTCATCACATGGTACATCACATGATCCAGCACCATGGTGATGGATCATGTGATGGACCATGTGATGAACACAGTGACGTCAAACGTCCTATTCCTCAAAGAAGAAGACAGAAGAGATGCTGGCTGCGCGAACAAGTGGATTAAGGTAAGTTAAATTATTTTTTATTTATTTCTAACCCCTCCAGCCCCATTTTACTTAGCATTCTGTATTCAGAATGCTATTATTTTCCCTTATAACCATGTTATAAGGGAAAATAATAATGATCGGGTCTCCATCCCGATCGTCTCCTAGCAACAGTGCATGTAAATCGCACTGCATCCGCACTTGCTTGTGGATGCCTGCGATTTTCACGCAGCCCCATTCACTTATATGGGGCCTGCGTTGCGTGAAAAACCTCACAAAATAGAGCTTGCTGCGATTTTCACGCAACGCACAAGTGATGCGTGAAAATCACAGTTCATGTGCACAGCCCCATAGAAATGAATGGGTCCGGATTCAGTGCGGGTGCAATGCGTTCAATTCACGCATTGCACCCGAGCGGAAAACTCGCCTGTGTGAAAGGGGCCTTAGTGTTAAGTTTTCAAGCAAGCTTAATTCAGACAGGTTCTATATCTTCAGAATTCGTGAAAATAAATATCTCAAGGACTTATTTAAATGAACACTTCAGGCAAAACACTGTCATGCCTAAGGTACAACTTGGTGTAGGGGCGATACATGGCTCAGCTACAGTTCAGCCATTGAATTGGGTTTGATGGTCTGTTTCATCCCTAAGACTAATGACCTGAAAGGTTTGGGAAGAAATCTGATCATCTTATTTAGACATCACAGTTGCACTAACACAGTATGAAATAAACTACTAAAGAAACCTACCATTTCAAATAATAAGCGCACCAACTTTTCAGACTCTCCCCTGTATTTCGATGTTAAGGTTGACGAGGAAACATTGAAAAATGTTGTTCCACATTCTGTAGCCACAGCTTTAGCGAGCATGGTCTTACCAGTACCAGGTGGTCCAACCATTAAAACACCCTAAAGAAATAAAGAATAAAAACACATTACATTTTGCAGTACTTTTTCCTACAATAAATATTACGGGTACGTTGTATTTGGTCATTTTTAGGTCACTTTTCATTCAGATTACTTCTAAGAGAAACATAAGCATGCAGTGGGCAGGTTTGGGGTGGCCCCAACGCTACACTTTGTCCCCCGGACACCGTCCAGGTGTCACCACGTGTTGCTGCTCTCCAGAAACAATGGTAAGGCGTGGTGCACCCCAATGGCAAATAAGTCCAGAGAGTCAGGGTCTGCAGTTAACCAGGGTGCTTCTTTACTGGAGGAATTCAGATGCAAAATAATACAGGTGAGGCATAGGGCTGGTTTCTCCAGTCTCCTCCCTGGCAGAAGAAGGGTTTGATGCTGAGGAAGGGCCTGAGCTAGCTGTTCCTCTCTCTCTCTCTCTCAGAAGACTGGTACCCTGGTCAAAGAATGGAGGTCCACGGTCTGTAGCTTAGTAGTCTGGGTGGCTCCTTGGTCACAGGGCTAGTGACCCCATAGTCTGTGGCTCAGCATCTCCATCTCAGAGTCTTCTTTTGGTCATTCATGGAGACTGGCATGAGTCTCCTCTCCAAGCACTGGTCCCTAACTGCAGAACACTAGGGGCTCTGACTGCTCTCCTTATATACAGTTTCTAGCTAGACTGGAACCTTCTAGTGGGAAGGGTGAAGTGGAGAAGCTCAGCACAAACAGATACATTGTAACACTTTCCATCTCTCATAGACTTACATTAGAGCTTCAATGATACTCAATGGCATTGGCACAGCAGTTTTTCCAGACATAATAACAGAGCTAAACCAGACATCCAAAAGGTCAATCTATCTGGTTTTGGTGGTAAACAAGTCTGACTTTTTCACTCCAAAACATGCTTCTTTAAACCCTATGGTAGCTGTGGAAAATTGCCAGCTTCTTATGCAAATTCTCAATAGTCTCTCAGTATGCATTAACCCTTTCCACAGAGCCTTGCAAATACAGTGCAAATAAACAGGATATACAGGTGAAACTGAATATCGTGCAAAAGTGCATTTATTTCAGTAATGCAAATTAAAAGGAATTGCATAAATGTAGCTTAAAATGAGACTTTTGTGAAAAGGTTCAATATTCTAGCCTCAAAGTGTCACACTCTAGTCAGATAATTGATCCATACCCCCTCAGCAAAGGGGACCTCAAAACTGTTACCTTGGAGTTTCATAAGCTGTAAGCCATAATCATCCAAATTATAACAAATAAAGGCTTGAAATATCTCGTTTTGCATGTAATGAGTCTCTCATGTGTTAGTTTTACCTTTTAAAGGGAACCTGTCACCATGATTTTGTGCATAGAGCTGCTAGATGGCCGCTAGCACATCTGCAATACCCAGTCCCCATAGCTCTCTGCGCTTTTATTGTGTTAAAAAAAACAGTTTTGATCGATATGCAAATTACCTGATGTGAGTCCTGTAGCCAGAGATGAGTCAAGCGGAAAGGAGCCCAGCACCGCTAGCGCATGCGTAGTTCGTTCCCTGTGCTGATGCCAGCACAGGGAATGAACATGATGCCGACACTGCGCATGCGCTAGCTCGCTCATCGCAAGATTTCGGCGCTCCAGCTCTGTGACGTCAGCCAGCAAGGAGGAGATTCGGAGGACGCGGGGCGGTGCTGGCTGTTTTTTAACACAATAAAAGCGCAGAGAGCTATGGGGACTGGGTACTGCAGATGTGCTAGTGGCCATCTAGCAGCCCATGTCCCCAGCTCTATGCGCAAAATCCTGGTGAAAGGTTTCCTTTAAGTTGCATTACTGAAATAAATGAACTTTGCACAATATTCATATTTTTTGAGTTTCACCTGTATATCGCAACATATATATATAAAATGCAGTTACACAGTATTATTAAACAGTACAAGTTAAATCTTTCAGGTGAAACATAGTAGAAATAGGCAAATGTCCACAAATGTCCAGACTTTACAGTACCCCTGCTCCAGGGCACTAAATACACTGTCAGCTGATTTATGAAATCTGTACAAAAAAAACAACAACCTAGAGATGAGTGAGCTAAGGGATCAGAGGAGGCAGACAGTCCGATACCACAAGATCTCTGTATCCCAGGACCCAGGTAATGATTTGGGAAGTCTGAGGATTCATCTCCAGATGAGAAAAAAATTCTACAATTATATAATTAAAGGAGTTGTTCAAGATAATCAAAAACTCTGGCAGCAGCAGTAACTATCACAAAATAACTGTAAGGTCATACTTAAAGTCTTCTCCCCTTCCACCACTGCAATCCTGTCCCGCAGTGCTGACATCATATTACTGGCTGCAACAGTGACCTTCTATGCACATAGGTTACCATACAGCCAATCACTGGCCTCAGCAGTATACGGGACATCACTGCTGAGGACAATGACTGGCTGCAGCGGTGATATGATGTGAATGGGATGTCGAAAATCACAGAAATAAGATAATAATGCACTTAGTAAAGTAGATGCAAGCATTATATATGGACAAAGTCCTCACTCTGATATGATAAAATCTGTGCCCGCCTACCCAGCGCCAAGGTGGTCTTGGGTCAGGCGGGTCCTACGCTAAACCTACCTAGGCCATTGGGCTTCTATGTTCACCTAATCAAGGCGCTCTATTGGATAGGAAGGGCAAAAGTGCAGATGAATGCTACTCCCAAGATAAATAGGTGCGCATTAACACTTGAAGGTGCCACTCCCTCAAGCAACTACATAGACAAAAAAAAAAAAACACACACACAGAAAAAAACTAAGATAAAAACATCCTGCACAGTATGATCTATAAATTTGCCGATGTCCCTGGCCATATTATTGAAGAAAATCACAGAAATAAGATAATAATGCACTTAGTAAAGTAGATGCAAGCACTATATATGGACAAAGTCCTCACTCTGATATGATAAAATATGAGACACTTAGCCAATATATTTTGATCAAAACACATCTGTGCCACCTACCAAGCGCCAAGGTGGTCAGGCGGGTCCTACGCTAAACCTACCTAGGCCATTGGGCATCTATGTTCAGTCTGCGCTCCTATTTTATCTTGGGAGTAGCATTCCTCTGCACTTTTGCCCTTCCTATCCAATAGAGCGCCTTGATTAGGTGGTACATAGAGGCCCAATGGCCTAGGTAGGTTTAGCGTAGGATCCGCCTGACCTGAGACCACTTTGGCGCTTGGTAGGCGGGCAGAGATGTGTTTTGATCAAAATATATTGGCTAAGTGTCTCAGATTGTATCATATCAGAGTGAGGACTTTGTCCATATATAATGTTTGCATCTACTTTACTAAGTGCATTATTATCTTGTTTCTGTGATTTTCTTCAATAATATGGCCAGTGACAGCCGCACATTTATAGATCATACTGTGAAGGATGTTTTTATCTTAGTTTTTTCTGTGTTTTTTGTTTTTGTTTGTGTATGGGATGACACTGCTGTAGCCAGGAAAACAAACACCAGCCTGGAGGAACAAAGCACTACACTGGAAGCAGCAGGAGCGAAAAGAGGGTGCGCATGACCTTTTTTTTGTTATTTTATGACATTTACTGCCACTGTAGTTTGTATTTATCTTGGACAACCCATTTATTGTCTTATTTCTTTTTCTTACTTTCCATGGTCTTCTGATCCCCTTGAAAAAATCTGGCATCCACATAGGAAGGACTACAGCTTCTCGTAATAATTTCTTTGCCTCTTCCAGATCAGCAATGTCTTCCCTAATGAGGGACAAGTAATAAGAGAATAAGCGGGACGTTGTTGAAATAATGAGAACGGACATTGAAACATGAAGAGGTAATAGAAGGAGAAAGAGAAAAAGTGTCAAAATGCCCTTTCTTTAAGACAACCCTTGATCCTCGAGAGCCACTCAAGAATGCACAGTTTTTAAGTTAAAAGAAATTAAAAGAAAAACTTTGCACAATATGTTTTTTCACTTATGTTCTTAAAAATACAACAAAAAGGAAGAAAACAAGGTTCCATGGAATGACGAAGCCACGTACAGGTTAATATACACACCTTAGAATATAAAGAGCAACAATCATTTAAGGGAATGTGACAAGAGAAAACAGTTTCGCCCTATAAGACACCCCCCCCCCCCCCTTCCCCAAAGTGGGGGGAAAATGTCAGTGCATCTTATGGGGAAAATACTAATGAACGCTTCCATTATGATCCTCGGCTGCTCGCTATGCTGTTACTGCGCACAGAGTGAGGACGTCAGCGTGCTGCGACCTCACGCTGTGAGCTTTGGGTCACAGCACAGAATGCGGCAGGCTGGACTAGAAGAGTGTGGATATGAGCAGCATCTCTAAATTATAGGTGTGTCTTATAGGCAGGTGTTTCTTATAGGGTGAAAACTATGGTGCCTATTACAGACATAAATATATATACTGTGTATGTATATATACACACACACACACGTGTCCCTCCATTGACAGATGTTGATGTAAGTGCAGCATGGATAGGAATAGCAGAACTGGGAGCGACAGAGACCCAGCAGCAGTGACCAAATAAGTATGGTCACCACCGTGGGTCAGCCACTCTGGGAGGTGAGGTCTATGTTAGCATTGGAAAACCCCTTAAATAGAGAGGTGACTGGAACTGTTTCTTCCATGGGTTGGAGGTCTGATGTGGAACCAGCATCTAGCAGACATTTATGGCCTATTCTGTGGATATATCCCTTTAAACCTATTAAAATTAAATACAGGATTTAAGAAATATCAGGGCCACTACATGTCCTACATTTACTTCACTTTTCACAATTATTAGGAATGAACCATTTGTTCACAATAATTGGCCACTCGTGTGAGCTACATGCAGCAATTATCCCAACTATGATCATTCATCCTTGTACAGATTCATTGTTTGTCGGCAGAACATATCTGTTCACACAAGGAGATTGGGTACCAACAAATGATTATTTTATTAGCGTATACACAAAGGATAAGCCTTCTCATTCAAAGAGTTTTCTTTATTTTCATGACTATGAAAATTGTAGATTCACACTGAAGGCATCAAAAGCATGAATTAACACATGTGGAATTATATACATAACAAAAAAGTGTGAAACAACTGAAAATATGACATATTCTAGGTTCTTCAAAAGTAGCCACCTTTTGCTTTGATTACTGCTTTGCACACTCTTGGCATTCTCTTGATGAGCTTCAAGAGGTAGTCACCTGAAATGGTTTTCACTTCACAGGTGTGCCCTGTCAGGTTTAATAAGTGGGATTTCTTGCCTTATAAATGGGGTTGGGACCATCAGTTGCGTTGTGGAGAAGTCAGGTGGATACACAGCTGATAGTCCTACTGAATAGACTGTTAGAATTTGTATTATGGCAAGAGAAAAGCAGCTAAGTAAAGAAAAACGAGTGGCCATCATTACTTTAAGAAATGAAGGTCAGTCAGTCCGAAAAATTGGGAAAACTTTGAAAGTGTCCCCAAGTGCAGTCATAAAAACCATCAGGCGCTACAAAGAAACTGGCTCACATGCGGACTGCCCCAGGAAAGGAAGACAAAGAGTCACCTCTGCTGCGGAGGATAAGTTCATCCGAGTCACCAGCCTCAGAAATCGCAGGTTAACAGCAGCTCAGATTAGAGACCAGGTCAATGCCACACAGAGTTCTAGCAGCAGAAACATCTCTAGAACAACTGTTAAGAGGAGACTGTGTGAATCAGGCCTTCATGGTAGAATATCTGCTAGGAAACCACTGCTAAGGACAGGCAACAAGCAGAAGAGACTTGTTTGGGCTAAAGAACACAAGGAATGGACATTAGACCAGTGGAAATCTGTGCTTTGGTCTGATGAGTCCAAATTTGAGATCTTTGGTTCCAACCACCGTGTCTTTGTGCGACGCAGAAAAGGTGAACGGATAGACTCTACTTGCCTGGTTCCCACCGTGAAGCCTGGAGGAGGAGGTGTGATGGTGTGGGGGTGCTTTGCTGGTGACACTGTTGGGGATTTATTCAAAATTTAAGGCATACTGTACCAGCATGGCTACCACAGCATCTTGCAGCGGCATGCTATTCCATCCGGCTTGCGTTTAGTTGGACCATCATTTATTTTTTAACAGGACAATGACCCCAAACACACCTCTAGGCTGTGTAAGGGCTATTTGACCATGAAGGAGAGTGATGGGGTGCTGCGCCAGATGATTGGCCTCCACAGTCACCGGACCTGAACCCAATCGAGATGGTTTGGGGTGAGCTGGACCGCAGAGTGAAGGCAAAAGGGCCAACAAGTGCTAAGCATCTCTGGGAACTCCTTCAAGACTGTTGGAAGACCATTTCAGGTGACTACCTCTTGAAGCTCATCAAGAGAATGCCAAGAGTGTGCAAAGCAGTAATCAAAGCAAAAGGTGGCTACTTTGAAGAACCTAGAATATGACATATTTTCAGTTGCTTCACACTTTTTTGTTATATATATATATAATTCCACATGTGTTAATTCATAGTTTTGATGCCTTCAGTGTGAATCTACAATTTTCGTAGTCATGAAAATAAAGATAACTCTTTGAATGAGAAGGTGTGTCCAAACTTTTGGTCTGTACTGTACTATATATATATATGTCCATAAATATTGGGACATCGACAAATTCTACGATTTTTGGCTCTATACACCACCACAATGGATTTGAAATTAAACGAACTAGATGTGCTTAAACTGCAGACTATGAGCTTTAATTTGAGGGTATTTACATCCAAATCAGGTGACCGATGTAGGAATTACAACAGTTTGCATATGTGCCTCCCAAAAGTAATGGGACAATTGGCTTCTCAGCTGTTCAATGGCCAGGTGTGTGTTATTCCCTCATTATCCCAATTACAATGAGCAGATAAAAGGTCCAGAGTTTATTCCAAATGCAAATAGCACACTTGAAATCTGTTGCTGTCAACTCTCAAGATGAGATCCAAAGAGCTGTCACTATCAGTGAAGCATGCCATCATTAGGTTGAAAAAACAAAACAAACCCATCAGAGAGATAGCAAAAATATTAGGCGTGGCCAAAAGAACTGTTTGGAACATTCTTAAATAGAAGGAACGCACCAGTGAGCTCAGCAACACCATAAGACCCGGAAGACCACAGAAAACAACTGTGGTGGATGACCAAAGAATTCTTTCCCTGGTCAAGAAAACACCCTTCACAACAGTTGGCCAGATCAAGAACACTATCCAGGAGGTAGGTGTATGTGTCTCAAAGTCAACAATCAAGAGAAGACTTCACCAGAGTGAATACAGAGGGTTCACCACAAGATGTAAACCATTGGTGAGCCTCAAAAACAGAAAGGCCAGATTAGAGTTTGCCAAACGACATCTAAAAAAGCCTTCACGGTTCTGGAACAATGGACAAATGAGACCAAGATAATCTTGTACCAGAGTAATGGGAAGAGAAGAGTATGGAGAAGGAAAGGAACTGCTCATGATCCTAAGCATACCACCTCATCAGTGAAGCATGGTGGTGGTAGTAGTGTCATGGCGTGGGCATGTATGGCTGCCAATGGAACTGGTTCTCTTGTATTTATTGATAATGTGACTGCTGACAAAAGCAGCAGGATGAATTCTGAAGTGTTTCGGGCAATATTATCTGCTCATATTCAGCCAAATGCTTCAGAACTCATTGGACGGCGCTTCACAGTGCAGATGGACAATGACCCAAAGCATACTGCAAAAGCAACCACAGAGTTTTTAAGGGAAAGAATTGGAATGTTATGCAATGGCCAAGTCAATCATCTGACCTGAATCCGATTGAACATGCATTTCACTAGCTGAAGACAAAACTGAAGGGAAAATGCCCCAAGAACAAGCAGGAACTGAAGACAGTTGCAGTAGAGGCCTGGCAGAGCATCACCAGGGATGAAACCCAGCGTCTGGTGATGTCTATGCGTTCCAGACTTTAGGCTGTAATTGACTGCAAAGGATTTGCAACCAAGTATTAAAAAGAGAAAGTTAGATTTAGGATTATTAATCTGTCCCATTACTTTTGGTCCCTTAACAAGTGGAGGCACATATGCAAACTGTTGTAATTCCTACACCATTCTCCTGATTTGGATGTAAATGCCCTCAAATTAAAGCTGACAGTCTGCAGTTAAAGCTCATCATTTCAAATCCATTGTGGTGGTGAATAGAGCCAAAAATGTTAGAATTGTGTCGATGTCCCAATATTTATGGCCCTGACTGTATATATACAAAATGAGGCAAGTAAGGAGCCCAAGGGGCTGTTACCAACATTTCAGGAGCCCAGCCACGTCCACTGTGAAGGAGCCCATCACCGCCTGCATCCTCTGAATCTCCTCCTTGCTCTCCTGATGTCACATAGTTAAAGCGCCATAATCTCGCGCATGCCAGCTAGCGCATGCGCAGTTCGTTCCCTGAGGCTAATGACAGCACAGGGAAGGAACACCATGCTGGCACTCACATGCGGCATACTTGCGCATGCGCAGGATTACAGTGCTTCGGAGGATGTGGGGGGTCCTGGGCTCTTTCACAGTGGGCATGGCTGGGCTCCTGAAATGTTGGTAACAGCCCCTTGGGTTCATTACTTACCTCATTTCATATATATAAAATCGTTTTTTTTACTGAATAAAAGCACTCACAGCTATGGAAAATGTATATTGTGGACATGTTAGTGCCGATCTAGCAGCACACGTCCACAGCTCTATAGGCTCAAACTAGCTGACAGAATCCCTTTAAGTATGTAAAGTGAGAGCTAGAGATGAGCTTCTGTCCACCCACAGAAAGGAAAGAAAGTCTTCCAAATAAACAGACAAGGGAGTTTGAAATGTGTGGGTTAACAAACCCATTTAAGTAAATAATCAGAACAGGATTTCTATCTATCTTTCTCCGATTTGTGGCTCTAATGTAGGCGCCAAAGCTGATATTTGAAGTTTTGTTTGCCAATTGTCATGTTATCTTTCATTAAGAATACCAAGAAATTCCCTTATGAACAAACAAAAGCATTTTAGCCCTAAATTCTGCTTTATTCTAAATACCATATTACATTTCAAGAGACTAAAATATAAATTCCCGGCTAGGTGGAGGATTCTGCGGGCTTAAGTGCAGCTCTGCTTTGTTTAGACGTTAATCACTTAAGCCAGTAACAATTTCCAAAAGTATATTTCTAAAGAGCGTGGATTTTCCTGCATCAGTGCATTCAGCGCGCAACATAACCGCTTTACAGGAAGCCGCAATTCATGCTGCTAAATTTCTTTATTTCACTTTGGGCAGATATAATAAAATGTCAGGGCCACTTTTCTCATGCTGAAATATAAACCCAAAGGAAAAAATAAGCATGGCTGACTACCAATAACCAGCTTAGTAAGGAAGATGGGCAAAGAAGAGGAAGGTGAGCTTATGGGGTCATAAAAATTAAATAAATAAAAAAATCAGCATATAAGGAAGAAAATGGAAACATATCTCAGTTAAAGGGTTCTCCGGGAATTGATATTGATGACCTATACTTGGGATGGGTCATCAATATCTGATCAGTGGGGGTCCGACTCCCGTGAATCCCGCCGATCAGCTGTTGGTAGAGGCTGCTGCACTCCATGAGAGCTTGCGCCTCTTCCTAGGGCAATGATGTCAATGTGCAACAGTAACATGGCCTAGGCGCAGCTTAGTCACATTCAAGTCAATGGGGCTGAGCTACAATACCAAGTACAGCCACTATACAATGTATGGCGCTGTGCTCACTGGAGCCCTGGGTCGGGGACCATCGCGAAGCGATACTGATGACCGTTTTAAAGCAGCACAATTTACCTATATTATTAGCTTATATATACATATAAGCTAATATATATATATATCACATGTTAAAATCCAGAGGAAAAAAACTGTCTGATTTGAGGGCTGCACTTATACAAGCAGACAAACAACGCGAGCTTGTGAGCGCTCGTGTGTTTGATTTCAAGTGTGTGTTTGTATTAAGTGTGTGACTTTTGATTACGTGACTTCAGATTTAGGGACTTTAGCAGCGGACTACAGTAAGTTAGATTTTTATCACTCCACTATATTGTATTTTTTCTCTTTTCTTGCGTAATCCCCATTAGTATGTGTTCCATTATTGACAGCGCAGTCCAGTGAACATCTTGTCTAATGTATGCAGTCCTGGAACAGCCGTTTCAGGGTGCATATCTTTGTTCAAAATGTGAGCAAGTTGCCTGTTTGCAATCGCACATCGTGTATCTAACCAGGCGAAATTCAACACTGAGAA
This sequence comes from Bufo gargarizans, assembly GCF_014858855.1. Classification (NCBI taxonomy): domain Eukaryota; kingdom Metazoa; phylum Chordata; class Amphibia; order Anura; family Bufonidae; genus Bufo; species Bufo gargarizans. The sequence continues at coordinate 79,140,401 of NC_058082.1, read as the reverse complement.
GTGTTGACAATTTGGAAAAGAGTTTGCTGCTCACTGAGCAAGCACTCTATGGGGTAGATGTGGGGGAGGGTGGTAGCGAGGAGGCTGAGGAAAGTGAGGTAGCTGGATAACAGTTAAAAAGCGGGGTAGAGGGAAGAGTGCCATGGAGGCTAGCCCTGATCTGACACACCCCAACAAGTTTGCAAGGTTGGCAGATGAGGGGGAAGTCAGTTCAGGGAGCGCACTGCTGCAGCCGGACACTTCCTCTGCCAGTCAGGGGAATCAGCTCCAGTAAGCAGGGGACCAGTAGAGCAGGGAAGGCCAGACAGGTGCTGGTAGTGGGAGACTCAATTATTAGGGTACAAATAGGGCAATCTGTCACAAAGACCAGGCTCGTCGAACGGTGTGTTGTCTTCCTGGCGGTCGAGTTCGACACATCGCGGATCAGGTTGACAGATTACTGGGAGGGGCTGGAGAAGATCCACGAGTCATGGTCCATATCAAAACCAATGACAAAGTTAGAGGCAGGTGGAGCAACCTTACTTAAAAATGATATTATGGATTTAGGTCACAACCTTAGGGCAAGGACCTCAAAGGTAGTGTTTTCCAAAATACTACCTGTACCATGAGCCACATAAGAAAGGCAGCGGGAGATTAGGGAGGTTAACAAGTGGCTCAAGAACTAGTGTAGGAAGGAGGGGTTTGGGTTCCTGGAGAACTGGGACGACTTCTCTATCGGCTACAGGCTCCATCGTAGGGATGGGCTGCACCTCAATGGGGAAGGGGCAGCTGTGTTGGGGGGAAAAGATGGCTAGAAGGTTGGAGGAGGGTTTAAACTAGGGACTGGGGGGAGGGAAATTACATTATAGGATGGGAAGATAGTGCAGATAGAGACCGGAGGCAAGGTAGTGGGACTGGGGGAGGAATGGAAGGAGGGACTAGAACAGTTCAGAAGGAAAGGTTAGGGGGAAAAATATACATAAACCTCTTAAATGTATGTATACTAATGCCAGAAGCCTGACTAATAAAACTGGGGAACTGGAATTAGTGATGTGTGAGGAGGACTATGACATAGCGGGAATAACTGAGACATGGCTGGATGATAGTTATGACTGGGCGGTTAACGTACAGGGTTACTGTCTGTTTAAAAAGGATTGCCAAAACCAGAGAGGGGGAGAAGGGGTCTGCCTTTATGTAAGGTCCTGTCTAAAGCCCACAGTCAGAGAAGATATAAGTGAGGGACATGAACATGTGGAGTCACTGTGGGTAGAAATACATGGGGGCAAAAACAATAATAAAATACTAATAGGAGTTTATTATAAACCACCTAATATACCACAGAAAATCTACTACTAAACGAGATGGACGAGGAGGCAGATCATAATGAGGTGGTTATTATGGGGGGACTTCAACTACCCAGATATAGACTGGGGAACTGAAACTATACATCTCATAAAGGAAACAGGTTCTTGGCAATAACCAAAGACAATTACCTTTCCCAACTGGTCCAAAGTATTTAAATTACTAAATTACTAAAACAGGAGGGTGGCACGGAAGCACTGAAAAACTTTAAGGAAAAAAATAGAATATGTAAAAAACAAATAAAAGCAGCCAAACTAGAGACCGAGAGATTAATTGCCAAAGAGAGCAAAACTAACCCTAAAATGTTCTTCAATTATATAAATTGTAAAAAGTATAAATCTGAAGGTGTTGTCCCTTTACAGAGTAATGAGGGGGGAGTTGCATAGAGTGATGAGGAGAAAGCAAAGCTATTCAATTTTTTCCCCCCACTGTATTCACTAAAAAAAATAAACTGTCAGATGAAATGCAGAATGTAAAAGTAAATTCCCTATTAAAAGTGCCCCACTCTGACCCAGGAAGAAGTACAGCGGCGTCTCAAAAAGATTCAAATAGACAAAATCGCCAGGACCAGATGGCATACACACCATTATCCTAAAAAAATAAGAAATGTCATAGCCAGACCCTTATTTCTGATATTTAAAGGGAACCTGTCACCAGGATTTTGTGCATAGAGCTGAGGACATAGGTTGCTAGATGGCCGCCAGCACAACCGCATTACCCAGTCCCCATAGCTCTGTGTGCTTTTATTGTGTAAAAAAAAAACGATTTGATACATATGCAAATTAACCTGAGATGTGTCCTGTACATGAGATGAGTCAGGGACAGGACTCATCTCAAGTTAATTTGCATATGTATCAAATCTGTTTTTGTACACAATAAAAGCACACAGAGCTATGGGGACTGGGTATTGCAGATGTGCTAGTGGTCATCTAGCAACTCATGTCGTCGGCTCTATACACAAAATCCCAGTGACAGGTTCCCTTTAAGGACTCTATACTGACAGGGAGTGTTCCACAGGATTGGCGCATAGCAAATGTGGTGCCAATATTCAAAAAGGGTCCAAAAACAGAGGGTTATTAACGGTACACACTCAGATGGCGTCACTGTCACTAGACTAGTGGGGTACCTCAGGGGTCAGTATTGGGCCCTATTCTCCTCAATATATTTATTAATGATCTTGTAGAAGGCTAACACAATAAAATATACATTTTTGCAGATGACACTAAACTGTGTAAAGTAATTGTCACTGAAGAGGACAGTATACTACTACAGATGGATCTGGATAGATTGGAGGCTTGGGCAGATAAGTGCAGATGAAGTTTAACACTGAAAAATGTAAGGTTATGCACATGGGAAGAAATAATAAAAGTCACCCGTACATACTAAATGGTAAAACACTGGGTAACACTGACATGGAAAAGGATCCAGGAATTTTAGTGAACAGCAAACTAAGCTGTAGAAACCAGTGTCGGGCAGCTGCTGCCAAGGCCAATAAGATAACGGGTTGCATCAAAAGGGGCATAGATGCCCGTGATGAGAACATAGTCCTACCACTTTACAAATCACTAGTCAGACCACACATGGAGTACTGTGTACAGTTCTGGGCTCCTGTGAACAAGGCAGACATAGCAGAGCTGGATAGGGTTCAGAGGAGGGCATCTAAAGTAATAACTGGAATGGGGGGACTACAGTACAGTGAAAGATTATCAACATTAGGGTTATTCACTTTAGAAAAAAGACGACTGAGGGGAGATCTAATAACTAGGTATAAATATATCAGGGGTCAGTACAGAGATCTCTCTCATCATCTATTTATTCCCAGGACTGTGACGAGGGGACATCCTCTGTGTCTGGAGGAAAGGAGGCTTGTACACAAACATAGAAGAGGATTCTTTACGGTAAGAGCAGTGAGACTATGGAACTGTCTGCCTGAGGAGGTGGTTATGGTGAATTCACTTCAAGAGGGGCCTGGATGTATTTCTGGAGGGTAATAATATTACAGGTTATAAGTACTAGAGAGGGGTCGTTGATCCAGGGAGTTATCGGATTGCCTGATTGGAGTCGGGAAGGAATTTCTTTCCCCTTAAGTGGGGAAAATTGGCTTCTACCTCACAGTTTTTTTTTGCCTTCCTCTGGATCAACTTGCAGGATAACAGGATGAACTGGATGGACAAATGTCTTTTTTCGGCCTTATAAACTATGTTACTAATGTAAGGAGAAAGACATTGAGATTGTTGCTAAAGTGGTTGTGATGAAAAAAGTATTTTACAGCAGGTAATTTCTACCAACTCTGGAGCTGAGCTCAGGGATAAATAATTAGAATTGGAGCCTGCAGAAGGATAGACCGATAAAGAAACCATATACAGGTCACACAATTGCCACATACAGTGTTCTTCATGTACATATAAAACAGCTAAACTTCAAAGCTCAGAGTTGTTGAATGATAATAAATTATATAAGGGACACCCAATAGTCAGATGATACTATTTTTACTATTCTATACAGGATTTCTATTGTGATCAGATGGTGAGGATGTGGAATGACCACCCCGGTCAAATGTATTAGAACAGAGTACCATTTCGATTTGCTTGTATGGCAACATGAGACATGGTCGAGTAAAAAAGAAAGTTTCCCAAAATAAATCCCACTTTATTACCCACAGATAATAACCTTAACCAACCAGTGGTACTGTTGTCTGGAGCCCAGCTGAAAGGGTATACAGGCATCACATTATTCTCTTCACTGTGAAATCAGTGGGTCACTGTGCTTCAGAAGTTTTCCTTAATTGTCCACCGAATGTATGGAGGTTGATGGAAATAATGAGATCTTCTTGGGACCTGACCCTTTGCTCCTATGGGGCCCAGATATATCTGATGGGGGCAATGGTTCAAGAGCTGATAACAGGTGCATAGGGTACGGCTACTGGGAGCCTGCCAATCAGCTTAACTCTGCATAAAAATACGCTGTCACAGTGACTTAAACGCCACGTGACAGCACTGATCTACCATTCAAGCCGCTGTGTTTGCGGAGGCTTAAGACTGGTCGCAGCAGTCACGCAACCAAGTTTCTTCCTGGTCCTCCAGGAACTAGAAGTGTCCAGGAATGGAGCAGCAGACAGGTGAGTGGGGTTTTTTATGTTGTGGAGAAAAAAGGGAGGAACCCAGGGGTTGTCATCCCCAAGGTCAGACAATCCCTTTAAGTAAATGTGAGCAAAGATGGACTTATTAAGTAAAAAAAATACCCGGCAACATCAAGATTCTTGCACATCAAATTCACTGCAATATTACTTATTCTGTACATACCAATGGACATTGGGATTCCTAGAGATGATGTCACGCTCTAACGCTTCAACGAGATCTTTGTCATATCCAGCACCATCAAACTTCTTCAGCTCGTTTTCCCCACCCACATCTTGCTGATTTTTTCGCCCCTAAAAAACAGGTAGAATTATATTGTGTCTTGGGAACCAACAATCAAAAAGCCATTCATGAGGGTGACATATCCATACTATGTTACTGAAAGTACACTACCTACCAATACACGAAGAAAAACCACAAACTGCAAAAATAGATCTCAGTATTTACTGCCTCAAAAAACAGGAGCATTTGAACAATACACCACAAAACTGTGAAAAAAAACGCAATAAAACAAGAGGACATTACATTGTTAAAAGAAAATGACTAAATGACAAAAAATTGCTATAATTTAATAGTTCAGAGTGATTTTGGTACAAACATTGCTTTGGCCTAGGACCGATAAGTGCCTTTAAATGAGCAAAAAAAAAAAAAAAGCTTATTTTCAAAAAATGTCTGTCTTTTCCACAACTTTATGCCCCTCTATAGAGATACTTGTAACACTGGTTATGAATAAAATAGCACAAAGGGTATAATAAATTAAAGGGGTTATTCTGGAAAAGATAATGATGACTTATCCTCAGGATAGGTAATCATTATCACATGGTTGGGGGTCCAAATCCTGACACCTCCACCGATCATCTATGACAGGGAGACACTGGTCACCGGAGCTCTGTTGTGGTGCAGGTTCGCAGCATTTTTGAAGGACAGTGCCGTACATCATATAGTGGCAGTGCTTGGTACTACAACTAGGTCATGTGACCGATGTACAGCGTTAAACTGAGCTATGAAAGCAACATCCCAAATCCGTCCAATGGCACTGGGTGTGGGGGCTACAAAAACTGCACTAAACAGGCTTCTGTCACAGGGTCGCCGCCAGTAGACATTAATTTACATGGGTCGAACGGGAAGGGGTTAATTAAAATATAAGCAGTTATTCCTCATCATGCCTATGATATATCCTCTGTGTGCAGCTGTTGGAGAATCCTCTGCCGGATCTCAACCCCGGAAAACAACAACGTAAGTGAGAAAACCGCTTTAGGTGAAATGGGCGTGTCTTCATGGGAAAGGGAGAGGACCTAAGATGCATCATTTTATGCCAAAATTGACCCACAATTCTGGAATTAAAGGTGTTATCCGACCCCTGAAATGGCCCCAATATGCCGGGGCCGCTTACACACAGTGTTCTTACCTTGCTCCCCGGCACCCGCGTTGCTTCTGACACCCGTCGCTGCATCTCCCTGTCGCGCAGATGAAAACATCCGTCGTCGGGGGGGAAAGGTGGCAGCCAATGGCTGGCGGTGACAGGGACGAGCCTCCCTAGTGTCACCTGCAATGCAAGGGAGGCTTGTCCCTGTCACGGCTTGCTATTAGATGCCCCCCCCCCCCCTCCAAACAAACCCACCAGCCCATGCCACCCTCCCCGATGCCGGATGTTTTCATCCGTGCAACGGAAAAATGCAGCGGGTGTCAAAAGCAAAGCGGGTGTCGGGGGGCGAGCAGGGGCGTAGCTATAGGGGGTGCAGAGGTAGCAGTCGCTACCGGGCCCAGGAGCCTGAGGGGGCCCAAAGACCCTTGTGCCACATAAGAAGATACCAGTAATATAGAAAGACACCAGTATAGAAAGTGCATGCTGGTCAAGTTATAGCTCTGGCTGGAGGGAAGGGGTTAGGTCAAGAATTTGGCATGGGGGGTGCTGGGGGGGCCTACGGTTTCAATTTTTTGCCGCGGGCAGCATGAAGGCTATGTGCTTCCCTAGCCACAAAACACTGAGGGAAGGGGGGGCCCAAGCTGAACCCTTGGACCAGGGCCCATAAGCCTTCAGCTACGCCCCTGGGGGCGAGGTAAGTGCCTTGTGTGTTAGGGGCCCGGGCATTTCAGGAGTTGGATAACCCTTTAATTTCTGTTTCAAAGTAAGCCAAAGAATAGTTGGTATGGAATCAGAGAAAAGTGTCTGTCTCTGCACCACATGTGCCCTCCCTGTGATAAGTCTGCTGCAGGTCTAGACGGCCGGTCTACACTCACACCGTCTATAGGATTAGTACATCTAGGCCACTGCTGTGAACTGTGCAGGTTCAATGAAAAAGATGAAATGAAACACTGCAGAAAAGCCAGCAATCTGAAGTGTTCTGTCCTCCTGGGAACGTTCTATAGATATAAATGACTTTCTCTGGGATCTACAGAATACTTGTGGCCACATTACTTCTTGCTGCATAATGAATACATGCTATTCATTAAGAGTCTGCCAGCAATAGAATGGGCTCCTTCCATTAAATACGTTATTAATGTACAGAGTCACAGCCAGCAAAAACAAAAACGATTAAGTGGCAATGCAATAAACCAGCTCAGCGCTCGGTTAAGTTATTGACATTCATCCACTCGGCCCACCTAACACCTGGACACTGCGAATGTGCCGCCCTGTACTGCACGCTCCATTAACCATGTCTAGGAGCAGTGTTACAGCTGGCCACATGCCCACAGACATCATGCTCAATATTCCAGCATATCCCAAGGAGTTCTATACAATGTCATTTGCCTTTATTTCATTTCCAATAATGTCCTTCACTGTGACTTTGGACATGTTACGCTAACTAGCAGTATGGTTTGTTTCATCCCAGCTTGGTTGTACCCATATATTTAGTACCCTATCATTATGGGCATCTGTGTCATGAGATCCCCAGAACATGCCCCTTGTGTAGACAGAACGTCAGAACTGTAGAACAATAAATTCTTAGCTCTAATACGCCTCACCTCCCCAACAAACTACACCCTCCTCCGCCCACAAATGCATAGAGTTCTGCTTAAAATACCACTTCTGCCCCATTTAAGGCAGAGGAGTATAGTAATGTAATAGGTGATATCATGCAATAATAAGCTGCAGAGATATAAAGCTTTGCCTGATGCATACTGCCTGTCTATACTATCTGTGTTTGCTGTGTGCAGAATCTCCAGTGTATCCTATGAGACACAGCTTCACACTGCTCTCCACTGCCTCCTTCTGGTCAGACTTCACTGGGAGAAACTTACAAACAAGCAAGGGGGCACAGGCTGAACTTGCAAAACATAGGAATACACTGAGACTCTGAAGTGACTTAAAGGGGTATTCCAGAACGGAAAAGAAACGATGTCTCATGGCCATCTAATGGTTAAAAATAAATAAACATTGCCAATCCCCCACTGATGCTGTTCCAACCTGGTCCACTTTTTGCTACACAGCAGGAAATGGCTAGAAATGCAGTTCAGCTACGCAGCTATGACCCACCACAGCCTATGCGTGACTGGGCGGTATTCCCAGCTGCTCTCCAGCCCATCTAATCGAGTTATCTATGAAGTACAAAGGAAAGGGTAATATTCAAATCCATATCTGTCATAACCCTTCAAAAACCCAGTTACGTATTTATGGCCTCAGGTTTTTGGCCTCAGGAAACCCCAGAATTGAATATTGGTTCAAATTATTAACATTTCATAATTATGTTTTGTATGATTAGATTGGTAAAAATATGGTGAGCAACTTGTCGGTTATATTGCAGGGCACCTCCTTCCGTGATCACTGCATAAGGAGTTCTCCTTCCCGCTGCGGTTCCTCTGTATTTGCAGATATAAGCCGAGTATACTCTAATGTCAAGTGCCTTTTTTACACTTTATTTTCTGAAAAGCAGATGGAGACGCTGCATTCAGTCGGACTGCACGGCGAGAAAAGAAACAGCGGCGCCCTCAACTGTCCAATTCTAAGAAATACCACAAAGTAAATTCCAGCGACAGTGCATCGTGTGCAGCTTATTTTTACAAATAAATTCATTTTGTTGACTTGTATATATATATTTTTTTTTTTACAGGATTTTTATAGAGATATGTATTAAGACTGCTATTACCTTCTCAATGAGAAGTGCGCTGGAGAAAGACGTGCCACATTTATTAAAAGGTGTTGGGTTCCTAAACTTGGTGGTTTTGTGTGGCAGTAAATCAAATCCTCACCTGCTATAAATTGGTGCAGATTTGCACTATAAATTATTTGACAGGCACCAGGAAACCCCGCCCTCCTGATAAGCTCCACCCACTTTTATGAAGTCTAAAACTTAAAAAGGACCTTTCACCACTCCTGACATGTCTGTTTTAATTCTGGAGCATCTATTCTTATGTCTCTATGTTGTGTCATTCCTTTATTATTTCTACTAGAAGTTATGAATGAATGTTTTGTTAGCAGTCTGCAGTAAGGGTACAGAGGGGTGGTAACCTTTTGGGGGGGGTGGTGTACCTGCACAGTCTGACAATGGCAGCACTGATTGGATAGAGTGAGACTGTGCAGGTACACACCCCCAACCGGTTACCACCCCTCTGTACCCTTACTGCAGACTGCTAGCAATTCATTCATAACTTCTAATAGAAATAATAAAGGAATAGAGCCATAAGAATAGATGCTCCAGAAATGTTATTACATGGGGAATGTATGAAGCTATTAAAACAGGCATGTCGGGAGCGGTGAAAGGTCCTCTTTAAAATCTGGCTTGTGCCAAAACCTGTAAATTGTTTTGTTTCAGAAAATTGGTGCAAGTTGCATAATAAATTCCCCCTATGTGTCAGACTCACCATCTTCATGGTGATTCTGTATTGCTCTTAACTCGCTAGCTGGTGTGCCAGAGTTAGAGAGCCATAAAAAGAAATTCTGGCAATAACGGGGTTGCCAGACCGATTGTCTTGGTCTTAAAATGTGCCGGAGGGGGTCAGGACTTCAAGTCCCTTTCTCTAATCCTTGCTCTGGGAGTCCCTAGGAGATACTGGTGTCACGATCAGTGTGGGGGGGGGAACTCCACACTGAACACAGGAGGGAAGGGAAACAGTAACTGGGCCTTAAAACTAGGAAAGAAACAGGTTACCTCCTAGACAACCCTAATCCGGGCCCTAACCATCTATCACGATGAATAGACCCTGAAGGTAGGAATATTCATATGCATGATACCTAGGACTTTATATCCATATTAGGCCCTGGAAAAGGTTGGGACCAGAGACGACCCATTCCTCCCCAGATAGATGAATGGAAGTCTCTGTCTCAGGCCCAGATACAAACAACAGGGAATATAACAAACACAAACAAACGTGACACTTAAAGGGGTTATCCGCGTTAATAAAAAAAAAAAACACTTAAAATCCATCGGGATATACATAAAATTTGGTTAAGCTAGATTTCATCAAGTTAAAACCCATATTTACACCTTTTCATGGTTCTGTTATTGCTGTGTTTACATGCTGAGGGGGCGTATAACAACAAAGCCTGAGCTCTGCCTCATGAATATTTCTGGGCGTGAACAACCTGACCTTTCCTTCACCCTGCTCTGCACTTTGCAAAAAATAAATAAAAAAATACAGTTAGTTCCAATAAGTTCCATCGTCAAATAAGTTCCATCGTCGGATCTGCCTGCCGGATCGACGATCAGTGTGACAACTGACAACTAGGTGCGGATCAGTCTAGAAATGCATTGCAATAACGGATCCGTCTATCCGCTTGTCATGCGAATGGACGGATCCCTCTGTCAGTCTTTTTCACAGTATTCCCGGTTTGTGCATGCGCAGACCGGAAGGACGGATTTCCGTCGTCGCCTGCTGGATCCGCCGATCAGTGTGACAACTGACAGCATTTGTAGACGGATCCAGGTGCGGATCCGTCTGAAAATGAATTGCAATAACGGATCCGTCCAGCGGCACGGGCAAATAGCGTCAGGGCGGATCCGACAGGGTGAACAGCCTGTCGGATACGTCCTGCCCCTAGTGTGAAAATATCATTAGCATTATCTGTATCTAAGCAATATCTATATTATTTAAATATATATTCAATATGGATATTGCTTAGATAAATACATATATTGGTGGCAGATAAGGATTTTATATAGCTGAATAATGATGATGATGATGATGATGATAATAATGATGGCCAATTATTTATTTATATTTCCCAGGGGGTGTTCAATGTGTACTAGTGGGGTGGGTGGGGGGGGGGGGGCAGGGCTGTAATGACGATCCCCAGATGCAGAGGGGAACGTTTACAAACTGCCACCTCTAGCCCCAGTGAATGCAGGAGGGAGAAACATACCCTGCTGCCGGAGAAGATATCGCATGAGCGATCGCATACCAAAGCCGAGGCAGTGTTAGAAGAGCTGGAGAGGGGCGGGCACCAGAGGCTCTGATGTTTCGTTTACAGAGCCTGGCCACTCCCTCAAGCAGGGAGAAGGCTGTAAACGAGACGTCATCACCAGAGCAGGCTTGCTTACGTCGGGGGTCACATGACCCAGAACTGAACTGGCCAAATAGTGAAAGATAGGTTATGAAAGCGATTTTTTAAAACTTTCTCTGGACTACAATAAGAGCAATTAGAATAAATGTATTTAAAGTCGGATAACCCCTTTAACTTTTGTAGAGACGGAAGAGCAGGAACACCAGAGACGACCTCTCACCAGCTCAGCCAAACCCAAATGAAGCTATCTACTGCATAGTCAGAAGGGAGGGGTCAGACTATAAAGGGCAGAAGTGATGACCACTGAGCAACAGCTGAGAAAAGGGAAGTGGTCATTAACCCTATCAACACTGAATCAAGAGAAATCAAGGAGCTGAGCTGGAAGGAAAGGGAGGTTAAGTCAGTAACTTATGCATACGCCTACCCGCTCATAGACTGAGAGCACATGAGGGAGGAGGCTGCTAGATCTCAGAAGGAGCCAGGATCTGATGCTGTTACCGGATCATGGGGCCCTGCTGAAGACAAATGAAGAAGGGAATTTCTTGCTATGATGAATGTGCTATGACCGCCAGGTTAGGGAGTGGTGTTGAGGACATTTTCCTGGATTTATTATTTCCGCTATACCTTTCATCGGGTAAATAAAGTACAACATAGTCTGGTAATGCTCTTACTAATTCATGGGGTTATGAGATATAATTGTTTATTTTATTTTTATTTTTGGTGCCAAACCTGGAATCTTTTATAGAGTTATTTACTGTAAGCGTGATGCCCAATGTACCAATGATAATTTTTATAACATGTAACCAGATGGAAATAGAGCTCAAACGCCCCTATACATGGGCCAAGGCAGCAGGCAATTATCGGAAATGATCTGTTCATCCCTGATAACTGACTGCTCATCAGAGGTGAGAGCTGCATTTAGATGTAGCAGTCATCTCCGTCATATGGGATTACTGCTGCGATCTCTCATGCCCATACACAATTACTGTTTCTGGGTAATAGATGTTTACTGTTTACACAAGATGATCTGCTTTCCAAGATTTAGGTGACCACATCAGCAATGTCTTCTCCCACCCAATCGTGTGATTAGCCGCACTTTTACAGAAGGCAATTATCAAGAATGAGCATTCCTTGGAACGTTCCTTCAGATAACTGTCCCGATCAATGGCCCATGGGGCCTTAAAAGTATTAACCCCTTTGTGACAACAGAAGTTCTTTAACCACTTCAGCCCCGCTAGCTGAAACCCCCTTCATGACCAGAGCACTTTTTACACTTCGGCACTACACTACTTTCACCGTTTATCGCTCGGTCATGCAACTTACCACCCAAATGAATTTTACCTCCTTTTCTTCTCACTAATAGAGCTTTCATTTGGTGGTATTTTATTGCTGCTGACATTTTTACTTTTTTTTGTTATTAATCGAAATGTAACGATTTTTTTGCAAAAAAATGACATTTTTCACTTTCAGATGTAAAATTTTGCAAAAAAAAACGACATCCATATATAAATTTTTCGCTAAATTTATAGTTCTACATGTCTTTGATAAAAAAAAAAATGTTTGGGCAAAAAAAAAAATGGTTTGGGTAAAAGTTATAGCGTTTACAAACTATGGTACAAAAATGTGAATTTCCGCTTTTTGAAGCAGCTCTGACTTTCTGAGCACCTGTCATGTTTCCTGAGGTTCTACAATGCCCAAACAGTAGAGAACCCCCACAAATGACCCCATTTCGGAAAGTAGACACCCTAAGGTATTCGCTGATAGGCATAGTGAGTTCATAGAACTTTTTATTTTTTGTCACAAGTTAGTGGAAAATGATGATGATTTTTTATTTTTATTTTTTTCTTACAAAAGTCTCATATTCCACTAACTTGCGACAAAAAATAAAAAATTCTAGGAACTCGCCATGCCCCTCACGGAATACCTTGGGGTGTCTTCTTTCCAAAATGGGGTCACTTGTGGGGTAGTTATACTGCCCTGGCAATTTAGGGGCCCAAATGTGTGAGAAGAACTTTGCAATCAAAATGTGTAAAAAATGGCCCGCGAAATCCGAAAGGTGCCCCTTTGCCCACCTTGGCTGCAAAAAAGTGTCACACATCTGGTATCGTCGTACTCAGGAGAAGTTGGGGAATGTGTTTTGGGGTGTCATTTTACATATACCCATGCTGGGTGAGAGAAATATCTTGGCAAAAGACAACTTTTCCCATTTTTTTTATACAAAGTTGGCATTTGACCAAGATATTTTTCTCACCCAGCATGGGTATATGTAAAATGACACCCCAAAACACATTCCCCAACTTCTCCTGAGTACGGCGATACCACATGTGTGACACTTTTTTGCAGCCTAGATGCGCAAAGGTGCCCAAATTCCTTTTAGGAGGGCATTTTTAGACATTTGGATCCCAGGCTTCTTCTCACGCTTTCGGGCCCCTAAAAAGCCAGGGCAGTATAAATACCCCACATGTGACCCCACTTTGGAAAGAAGACACCCCAAGGTATTCAATGAGGGGCATGGCGAGTTCATAGAAATTTTTTTTTTTTTTGCATAAGTTAGCGGATATTGATTTTTTTTTGTTTTTTTCTCACAAAGTTTCACTTTCCGCTAACTTAGGACAAAAATTTCAATCTTTCATGGACTCAATATGACCCTCACGGAATACCTTGGGGTGTCTTCTTTCCGAAATGGGGTCACATGTGGGGTATTTATACTGCCCTGGCCTTTTATGGGCCCTAAAGCGTGAGAAGAAGTCTGGAATATAAATGTCTAAAAATGTTTACGCATTTGGATTCCGTGAGGGGTATTGCGAGTTCATGTGAGATTTTATTTTTTGACACAAGTTAGTGGAATATGAGACTTTGTAAGAAAAAACAAAAACAAACAAAAAATTTCCGCTAACTTGGGCCAAAAAAATGTCTGAATGGAGCCTTACGGGGGGGGGGGGGGGGGGGGGTGATCAATGACAGGGGGGTGATCAATGACAGGGGGGTAATCACCCATATAGACTCCCGGATCACCCCCCTGTCACTGATCACCCCCCCTGTAAGGCTCCATTCAGACGTCCGTATGATTTTTACGGATCCATGGATACATGGATCGGATCCGCAAAACACATGCGGACGTCTGAATGGAGCCTTACAGGGGGGTTATCAGGGTGATCACCCCCCTGTCACTGATCACCCCCCCTGTAAGGCTCCATTCAGACGTCCGTATGATTTTTACGGATCCATGGATACATGGATCGGATCCGCAAAACACATGCGGACGTCTGAATGGAGCCTTACAGGGGAGTTATCAATGACAGGGGGTGATCAGGGTGTCACTGATCACCCCCCCTGTAAGGCTCCATTCAGACGTCCGTATGATTTTTACGGATCCATGGATACATGGATCGGATCCGCATAACACATGCGGACGTCTGAATGGAGCCTTACAGGGGGGTGATCAATGACAGGCGGGTGATCAATGACAGGGGGTGATCAGGGAGTGTATATGGGTGATCACCCGCCTGTCATTGATCACCCCCCTGTAAGGCTCCATTCAGACGTCCGCATGTGTTTTGCGGATCCGATCCATGTATCCATGGATCCGTAAAAATCATGCGGATGTCTGAATGGAGCCTTACAGGGGGGTGATCAATGACAGGGGGTGATCAGGGAGTGTATATGGGTGATCACCCGCCTGTCATTGATCACCCCCCTGTAAGGCTCCATTCAGACGTCCGCATGTGTTTTGCGGATCCGATCCATGTATCCATGGATCCGTAAAAATCATACGGACGTCTGAATGGAGCCTTACAGGGGGGTGATCAATGACAGGGGGGTGATCAATGACAGGGGGGTGATCAATGACAGGGGGGTGATCAGCGGTTTATAAGGGGTTAATAAGTGACGGGGGGGGGGTGTAGTGTAGTGTGGTGTTTGGTGCGACTGTACTGAGCTACCTGAGTCCTCTGGTGGTCGATCCTAACAAAAGGGACCACCAGAGGACCAGGTAGCAGGTATATTAGACGCTGTTATCAAAACAGCGTCTAATATACCTGTTAGGGGTTAAAAAATTCGGATCTCCAGCCTGCCAGCGAGCGATCGCCGCTGGCAGGCTGGAGATCAACTCGCTTACCTTCCATTCCTGTGAGTGCGCGCGTTCACAGGAAATCCCGGCCCTCGCGAGATGACGCGTATATGCGTCGTTGAGCGCAGGGCTGCCGCCTCCGGACCGCACATCTGCGTTAGGCGGTCCGGAGGCGGTTAAACATTGCGCCCGCTTGCGTGTGCAGTGGGAGCCAAAGTCGCCGGGTTTTTGCTGTATCAAACAGCAGAGACCTGTGCGCACATGTATGCGATCAGCCATATCAAATGTGACCACAGTATCTGAGTGGTCCAGAAGTGGGACTCGCAGCGCAGCACCCATTCTGAACTTCCAGCACTGCCGGGGTGGCATAGCATTATATTGATTTATGATGCTATGTAACCCTTAGAGGTCTGGAATGTACTGGATAACACTGACATAATGCTGTCATCTGCTTGTCTGAAATGGGCCTTAAAGGGAACCAGTCACCGGGATTTTGTGTATAGAGCTGAGGACATGGGTTGCTAGATGGCCGCTAGCACATCCACAATACCCAGTCCCCATAGCTCGTGCTTTTATTGTGAAAAAAAATGATTTGATACATATGCAAATTAACCTGAGATGAGTCCTGTCCCTGACTCATCTCACATACAGGACTCATCTCAGGTTAATTTGCATATGTATCCAATATTTTTTTTTCCATATTAAAAGCACACAGAGCTATGGGGACTGGCGATTGCGGATGTGCTAGTGGCCATCTAGCAACCCATGTCCTCAGCTCTATATACAAATTCCCGGTGACAGGTTCCCTTTAAAGTCACCCAGGGTGGCTTAAAAAAAAATAAAAAAGGTTTTAAAATATTTTTTTAAAAATACAAAAGTTGAAATCACCTCCCTTTCCTCAAATTCAAAATAAAAATACTTAACCAATAAAAAAAAATACACCTCATGGGTATCGCTGCATGCGAAAACGCCCATATTATTCAAATTTAATAAAAGTTACATACAGTTCAAAAGTACAGATCTCCCTCACACAGCTCCATATACTTAACTACAAAAAAGGTTATAGTGGTCAGAATATGGGGATGAAGAAAAAATATTTTTTTCAAGCTTTTTATCATCATTTGTTATCATATTTTTTTAGTATTAAAATGCAAGAAAAACTATACAAGTGTGGCATCCTTGTAATTTTACTGACCTGGAGAATGAAGGCAACAGGTCAATCTTACCACATAGTGAACGTAGTAAAAGACAAAACAAGAAAATCCCTTATAAGACTGTGAATAGAAAAATAAAAAAAAGTTATGACTCTGGGAAGGTCGGGAGTGAAAGGCGAAAATGCAAAAATGGAAAATCTCCCGGTCCTCTAAGGTTTAAAGGCCTGCTGTTCTAATATTATAGCGCCAGGCATAACGGAATATTCAAGTGTTATTTTCAATTTGTTGGATTTATTTCATTTTAGGTTGAAAACAAACACTGTGTGTGTGTGTGTGTGTGTGTGTGTGTGTGTGTGTGTGTGTGTGTGTATGTATGTATGTATGTATGTATGTATATATATATATATATATATATATATATCTCTCTGCAGTGCATTTTTTACTACCCCTATTATACATGGATGCAGATTGGACCCATGTACCCTATACCCATGTACTCACCTGGTGTAACTGATCACAGGTAGTTTACTGTTCCCGACATCAGATAAAACAGAACTATGTCATATAAATTCTCTAGCTAGTATAATTCAGAATCAGTGCTCGCACAGCCCCCTTTTTTTGGGGGGCATAAAAGTGCATTTTAAATGAGTATCTCGAGATCAGGAACATACTGCATCATTCAAAAAGACCTATTTCTCTCTATTTTATACTCCCTGGAGGATGCAGAGGGTTAAATCATGCCTACACTTGCCTAGACAATAATAAAACGAGAAGCCAAACCCCACAGGATAGACTCCCTTATGCGGGATCTGAAAATGATGCGAGCGGCGGTGCCGTCTGCCGCACTTCTGCTGACACTTGTGGTTGGTTGCTAAGCAAACCTGCTGTTCAATCACTTTGCCGGCCACACACGCTAATGAGCAGCCCTCAAAACCTTCGGATAAAAAGCCACACAAGCTGCAGACCGGCGCTTTATTTTTACAGTCATCTTGCGTGCATAGGGGAAATGAAGAAAAAAATATATAGTAAAGCAAACAAGCTTTTAGCTTCACTAGTATAATTATTTATAGCTGTATATAATACTCAACAGGTTGCCCAACTGCGACATGGGCTCAGTTATAGACTGGCGGTAATGGGATAGTGCCTACTACAGGATAGGGCTCCTTTTAAGTAGGCCTCATGTGTGGGGTACCTAATGCAATCACACTCACCTGCTTCCCACTCTCTGGTAGGCGATCTTTCGATCCCTGACTTCCTACCAGGCTATGGACAGGGTCCTGTGCACTCTGCTGCAGGGTCCCCTAACGGCATGTGACTCAGAAGTGACATACCGCATGGGGACCCATCACAGCTGAGGCCAGTCATTGGCTGCAGAGGCACATATTACCCAGCACTGATGTGGTGCTTGGAGATACGTCATAGCTGAGGCCAGTCATTGGTTGCAAAGGCGCATGTGACCCAGCACTGACATAGCGCTTGGAGATATGTCATAGCTGAGGCCAGTCATTGGTTGCAGTGGAGCATGTACCAGTCAGTACCCCACCAGAGTTAAACGATTTGGAGACCAAACAGACGTGAGTGGCAGCGAGCAGGATTCCTTCTTTAGGTACCACATGCTAGGGGTCCTAATTAAAAAGGGACCTAATCCTGGAATAACCCTTCAATGTAAAATAAAAATGCTCAAAATATTTTTTGTATTTGACATAGTTTTGTACTTGACCTGCATTAAGCACCGTCCCAGGACGGCCAGAGTTACGGAGACGGCGTAGTGGATGGAGCTACGTATGTTTTCATATATCCCATAGCAGCGAATAAGAGCTATGCAAATCGCATAGCCCAGGAAGCTATACTGTTTCCAACTTGTTTGCGCAGTTTCCGTTCACTGCTATGGCGGAGCACCAGCTGTTTCCGAATTCCGCCTCCCAGGCCAGTGCATATTGTGGGTTATTCCCATGTCAGCCATGAAAAGGCCAAGAAGTGACTTCCTTAACATAAAGGATAGGCATCAGTATTAAGGCTCATGCACACTACTGTGGTTTTTGTAAGTCCATTCCGCTGCCGCGAAAAAAAAAATAGAACATGTCCTATTCTTGTCCTTTTTGAGGGACAGGACATTTGTGAATGACTGCAAACAAATGGCGGAAGACTCTCAGCCGGTATCCGTATATTGCGGACCCACAATTTGCGGACTGTACTTTACCGCTGAATTCTGCCGAAATCCAGTCGGCAGCTGCGTTATTTCTGCCTTCCGTTCATTTCAATCAGAGACAGAATTGAGGATCTCACAGCGGCAACATGAAACAAATATGTCCCTCCTCGGCGTGGCTGCGCCATTAAAGGGGTTATCCAAACCTATAAAATGCCCCCCCATATGTCGGGCCCCTCACAATGAATATACTTACCTGGCTCCGCGTTCCGTTCCTAGTCCCTGCACCGCCGCTGCTGCTTCTCCCTGTGCGCAGATGAGAACATCCGGTGTCGGGGGGAGCAGCCAATGGCAGACGGGGACGAGCCTCCCTAGCATTGTGGGTGACGCTAGGGAGGCTCATCCCCGTCCCGTCTGCTATTGGCTTCTCCCCGGATGTTTTCATCCACGCACGGGGACCAGGAGCGTCACGGGGAGCCAGGTAAGTATATTCATTGTGAGGGGCCTGCAATATGGGGAGGGGGGGCATTTTATAGTCTTGGATAACCCCTTAAAGCCTTCACTCCGCAATCCTCATCTGCGCCATTAAGCCTTCGCTCCGCGATCCTCATCTGAATAGGAGGTAGCAGCCACACAGCCACTGGCGAAATTTCAGCACAGGTGTCCACAGCCGTATGAATATACCCCAAGGCTGTGTTCACATAGGTATTTTGAGTTGAAGCGACAGTAACCATGATGCAGTGCCGGATGTATCACACTACGGATACCAGGATCGCCCGATGATATACAGACCCTGCAGACAGTGTGATCTACCTGGTATTAGGCAGGAGAGATGCACAAAGCAATATGCTCCAAGTTACTGCTTTTTCCTATGTTTGTTAGCTCAGCGGCATCATTGATTAGACCACATGGCTGCAGCGGACTACACGATACAGAAGTATGCCATGAGCAGTTATCACTGTGGGAGTGACAGCGAGTCTCAGTAGTGCAGCCTGCCTCACAGCACGAGAAGCTCTGCAGCACAGGATTTCTACTTTTCCACCAACTGAAAATGTGACTACCGTCCTCCGCAGACAACAATAACAACCATTGTTATGGACTATTGATACAAAATGGATACTTGCTTGTTGAGCTAAGATGGCGGCCAGGCATTCAGCCTACACCTATAAACTAGAATCTTACTTTGTGTTTTTATCATGTGTTTCTTTGTGGTTTCCGTTCAGCTCAAGCAAGCAGGTACAAAGAAAGAAAGTAGTAACGGTTTCACCCAGGAGCAAGGGGGGAGGGAGAAGGAATTTCCTCTGGCCGTCAAGGTTACAGAAAAGTAGAGAGTTCATAGCCGATAGAAAATATATACTTTATCTTTCACCCCCCTCTCACTCCCTCCTCTCGTGCCTCTCGTGAAAACTATGTATTGTCTGCTGTTTTCAGAAATAAACCAGAGATACTGATTAACTCCATGTAGTGAGTTGTCTGTCTGATATCTCCGTGCACGTATCTTAATTTGGAGCAGTACATCAACCGAACTGGCAGTTTGGCCAGAACCAGAACAATTTTGGCGCCCAATCGTGGGGCTCGAGGATTGGACCCTCTGTTCCCGTACCCCCAGAGACCAGACGAGGAGAGGCGCATTAACGGACACCGGGATCGCAACCCTTGATATGAGGTAGGAAAATTAAGTCATCTTGCCTATAAAGTGTCCCCTGGTGTAGCCTCTTGGTGTTCGTCTGAGGGAGGGGTGCGGAAGCAGTCTGGGACGTCCTCGAGGGCATGAAAGTAAGAACCCCATATGTTTTTTTAAAGTCTTGATGTACTGTGTTGTGCCTATAAGTTGTGAAGACCCTGTTGACAAGTATCATTGACTGAGACACGGAGTTCTCCTGTGTGCCTGTATCGGAGTTCAGCCCGGTGTCTGACTCGAATCTCCATAAAGGGGACGATCACAGATGGGTGGAGAGCGGTTCGCGGTAGCCCAGAGTGTGCTGACCGGGACTCAAAGGTCTTCACGTCCAGTGATTACTCTATGCAGAGGTCTTTAGGCGGCTTCAGTAGGTACGAGAGATAATGGGAAATGAGGAAAGTGTCCCGAAGGGCTACTGTTCACCTGAACAGTATGTGGCGGACAGGAGAGGCAAACGTTTCATAAAAGGATTAAGTAAGTTGGAGAAGAGTTAAAGGTGTCTGTAAAGGAGGCATCCTATGTATTGCCACCTGGCAAGTGTTGTTAAACGAGAAGAGAGGGAAGTTAGAAGATGATAAATTGACAGACATGGTCCGTGTGTGGTTGGACTGTAGTAAAGAATTTGAACAGACCGGGGGGAACTAAATTTTGATGAGAAAAGACAGAGATATTTCTGTAAGCCTGGTGTTGCATTGATACATGACTTGCCACCACCCTATAATGGCGCCGGGAAGAAAGCAGGTGGGTGGACCTGCAAAACATGTGGTCAACAGAATCCCTCCTCCCGTGATACGTGCCTTCCCTGTGGGGTTCCCCACCCACAAAACCACACCTTGGTAACTACTCCCCGGCACGTCCCATCACTTCCCGTGTTAGCTACAGCGCCATCTTGTCCCCAGGCAACGCCCATGAACGGACCTTTAATATCATTCGGTCCGGACCCCCCCGTCACTCCTATGTCACCCTTGCCCCTTCCTACTACCTTGTACCCCATGGTTAACCCGGACGGTACATTCATGCTACCCCACTCACCTGCCACCCTTACTCCTATAATGGTAGGGGGGCAACCTGATGAAGCAGAACAGGGGGATGCAGACGGTGCTGCAGAATCCACAATGGGCATACAAAATGCACCGGGTAATATGCAGACTCCTTCGCGGGGTACCCCGACAGACTACGGGGATCCGCCAACTTTACCCCTGGCACCACAGTGGACTGTACCCATGACCGTGCGCCCATCACGATGTTCACAAGATCAAATACTGCAGGGTCAGATTACAGAGTTACAAAAGAACTTACAGAAAATTGAGCAGGGAAACCTTGAGACACTGAAAGAAGCCCTAGCACTTAACCGGCCACAGGGACCACCAAAATATGTGTCTTTCACCCCACAACAGTTATTCACCATAGTGAATTTACTGCCTGACCCTGAGACCCATCCCATGCCCTTTTTCAGGAAACTGTCCCAAGTGCATCAAACCTATGGATGCACATGGTCGGACCTGCAAAGTATAGTGGAAAACAAGACAGGTGAATACTCCTCACTGATAATGGATCAAATCCACATCCCTGAACTTAAAGGTGCTAACTTTGACCCCCGGGATCATGAGTCTGGAAAATTCTTTATAGAACAACTACAGAAATGGACAAAAGCTAAATTAGCAGATCATTCCACATTGCAGGACAGCTACGGGGGATCAGTTGACCCCCACCTTTTTTCTTTTCACAGAAATGTTAGTTTCTGCTGTGTTAGTTTAAGCTCCTCTTTCTGATAAGAAACTGTCTCGCTTCTTGGTCTTTGTGGTTTTCACTCAAATTATGTGACACCCACGGCTGCCGGATGTCTGACAATAAAATTCTGCACTGATTCATATGAGCAAGGGGATTCACTGCAAACCATTTTTCACCTCATCCCCAATACTCTCTGGGCCAGAGGACCCCAGGATATTGGATACCTCAATGTCCCACCAGTCACTGTACAAAGAGACTGGACCCAGTAGCCAGAGAAGCCCCTTCCTGTGTCAGAGCTATCCATGCTGCCAGCTCTCTTCTAAACGTCACATCTGACGTTGTGCTGGGTCATCCCCTCACTATTCTGGCTCCCCATGACATTTCTGCCATCCTCCAGCAGACTCAACCTAAACACCTCACTGCACAGCGCCACCTCCGGCTTCCGTGTAGTTTGCTTCTGCCAGATAATGTCACCATTCAGAGGTGCCACATCCTCAATCCTGCTGCACTCCTTCCTCTTCCAAGGGGGGAGTATACTGGAGAATCTGAAGATTTTATTGATCTACAGGCACACTCGAGCTGACACCTCTGAAGCCAGAGGAAAAGCCCTAGCTGATCAAGCAGCCAAGGAAGCAGCAGTGAAAGAGGAAAGAGTCCAGTCAGACCAGATTATGATAACACAGGAAGACCTGGAACAAGAAGAAATCACATGGGACCTCCTGAAACAAATACAGAAACAGGCCACGCCACAAGAAAAATTGGATTGGCTAAAAGAGTCAGCCCAAGAAGAGAAAGAATCTGGACTGTGGACCCAAGGAGGGAGAGCATCTCTGCCCAAAGCTCTCTATCCTCTGATAGCTTCAATAGCTCATGGGCCCACCCACCAATCTAAGACCATCATGAAAGAACTAATAGACAATGGCCCCAGGGATAACCCCTGTCCTGGTGAGGCATACTCAGTCTTGCCTCATCTGTGCGCAGTGCAACCCGGAAAGACCTGAGCCTACACCAACCAAATGTCTCCCCAAAGCCCAGTAACCGTTCCAACGGATTCAAATTGACCACATCCAGATGCCAATGTGCCAAGGGTTTCAATATGTGCTAGTAGTGGTAGACTTGTTCTCTGGGTGGCCAGAAGCCTACCCCGTGTCGGGTATTTATCATATATAAAAATATGAAATCATAAAAATTATGATTTCATATTTTTTTATGAAAAATAAAAAAAATAAAAATGGAAATTTAATTGGCGGACATATAAACGCCAGTTCTTTTATTGATGAGATCTAAAGTTAATTTGTGCAGCTAATGAAACAGGGTGCAATTAATTATACAAAATATAATTTATTATAAATACAAGCAGTACAAATGGCATACAAATGAATACAAAGATATATCAAAATTGACCATAAGATGGTGCTCCACCGTTTACAGGCTGACTTAAGTACAATACAATACTACTTTTCCTTTTTATCAAATTATTACCGATTAATATACTGGTAATCAAAATATTATAATGCAACAACAACAAAAAAAAACAATAGAAATGAATCTGTGGAAAATCCCTTATGCTCAATCAGAGAATATGGCAGTAAGAGACACCTTATAAATACGCCCGTTGACCTAACTACGGATAATAAAATCCGATCAGAGATTTCACTCTGATAGCAATATTACAGAAATTCTAATGATGTGCACGTTCATTAAAATTTCCCATAAAATTATTGTTTTAACACTATTGACCCACTAATAATGGGGTCTCAACTATATGCCAATTGGAGCGATTTATAATTACTGCAAATAAAATGGATTATACATTACCCCTTGCTTTGGGATAAAGAGCTTTTAGAAGGGACCCAGCTTTCCAAGATTCAGATCTATCCCGTCCTAAGGTACGTTCCTGACGTGTGAAGTGATGCTGATGAATGAATTCCGAAGTGTTCTCCCTGAAGAAGTTCCAAGTGATGTTTGGCTCCAGTCCTCTTTGTCTCAAGTGATTTTTCAAGTGATCTTAGTTCCTCTCTCTCCCCAAAAACTGGTTTAGATATCCACATCCTTATCTATGCCCATCCCCTCTTGGATTAGGGATTTCCAATTAGATAAGGTGGGTGTTACGTATGGTAATCATGGGGATGATGTCATTTAATTGGCATTCCTTCTGCTCATCTACCACTTGATGGCACTGTTGTATCATATAGCAATTTTAAGAATTAACATATATATCTGGCTTTATTACACCTCTTAACCTTTGGTCTCTCCCAATTTAAATCAATTAGGAGGTATTCTTTCTGACACTTTAGGATCACTTTCCCAGACATCATGGATCCATTTTGACAGTCAACAGACCATCTTATTTATGGTCAGATAAGAGAACCATAATCTTTTAACTTTTGTCCTGGTCTGTATACACCTAATTGTCACAGCTATTTGAGTAATGATGACCCCGGTAGTTGATACAGTTTATGTGAGACCCATTACATTCTCTTAAGATACCACATCTGTTGGCAATAACTTTTAAAACAATATACATTGTATGCCAGTGACCATCATGATCTTCTCTGGCTTATTCCAACAGAGAGTTTGGCCTCTTAAAGGTAATGTGAATCTCCATTTTGGTTCTAATATTGTCAGACCTTAATGTGCAGATATAAATATGCCCGACACCCGTCCGAAACCAGACAGCAACCACTACTGCAAAAAAACTGATGCAGGAGCTTGTCTGTAGGTTCGGAGTACCTGAGGTCATTGAGAGTGATCAGGGCCCAGCATTCACTGCTAGATTAACCCAAGAAGTCTGGAAGATGGTAGGGTCACACTTAGCCTATCACACACCCTACAGACCCCAAAGCGGCGACAAAGTCAAACGACTGAACGGGGTACTGAAGTCCAAGATGCTGAAAATGACTGGGGAGACAGGGCTCAGTTGGGTACAATGCCTGCCAATAGCACTATTTTCAGTTAGACACACCCCTAGGCCTCCACACCAAATTTTGTTTAGGACACGGCCTAGGATAGGACAGTACTTCCCACAGCAATTGCAAATGCATTATGAATCTGTTGCTAAATATGTGATTGCCTTGAGTAAACAATTGTCTAACATACGTGCACAAGTTTTCTCTTCCATTTCAGATCCTGACTCCCTAGAGGGAATACACACTCTCAAACCTGGAGAGTGGGTGGTGGTCAAGAAACACATCAGAAACACCCTCGAACCACGATACAAGGGGCCTTACCAGATGTTGCTGACTACCCAGACCTCTGTGAAACTCGAAGGGAGGCTTACCTGGATCCACGCCTTGTAAGAGTAAAGGCTGTCCCGACGACCCTGGAACAATAAGCCATGAGGGTCCACCTACTTATGACTTTGACAGTGGGCATATCTGCAGTGTTCACGCCACTGGGTGATGAATGGGACAATTCACTGACACGGCACCATCAAATTCTAGTCCAGGGGTTGAGACACTCAGAGATTGTTGGATCTGTACCCACAGTCCCGTGAGTTCAACCAGTATGCCTTATTTTGCAATACCCGTGGACCTTTCTGAACTGATTGACCTGTCTAATTCTACCATCTTTCTCACTAGCATACACCAAGTTAAATCCAGTACAAACAAGGACAAGGAAGTAGCCTTACCTGTTGCAGGGTGGGCAGATGCCCCATGGCTCATGATAAACAGATCAGGACCCTTGGTAGATTATAGCTCTACTCCTTGGCAAGAGGGACACTGGGCTAATGTCACATGTTTTCCTAGCTGGACACACTGTTATTGTCTCCAAGTACAAACCAAAGGTATGACATTTAGTCCACACATACACTCCGGTTGCAATGATTCAAAAACAGACAGCCACGTGCAGTGTATTGGTGTAGATGCTGAGAACGGAAAGGATCTGCCCTGTAACAACCGTACTGTACAGGATCTCCTGACAGGTATATTAGCTAACGACACCGAAAGTCAGTCAAAAGGATATGAGTTGGCGAAAGGGACACAATTAGCCAAACTAATTACCCGATTATTCAATGGCACAGCAGTAGCAGTTCCAGAAGACATATACTTAGTTTGTGGACACAAAGCATACAAATGGTTATCCAAGAATGTCACAGGACTGTGCACCATCGCCAGGCTTACTCCTGCCACCTTTATAGTACCACACTCTGAAATTGACATAAATGCAGTACCTAAACACACCTTGTATCGTAAGGCCTAAGATAACACACCCAGACCAAATGGCAAGCCACATGTAGTAGAGATGAGCATTACCAACAAAATTGTTAGTTCCATCTTCATATATCCCATGATAGCGCAGATGTGGGATCATCTGGTAGTAGCAACAGACCTGGATGACCAAATATGGGAAGTGATGAGACTTATGAATACCTCGAACATTGTGCAAAACCAGTTAATCATTGTCACCAACCAACACACATTAGTTCTAGATTATGTTACAGCTAAAGATGGAGGTATGTGCCAGATTGTGGGACCCTCTTGTTGCCATTACATAGACCCGCAGGGTAATTTGCAAGTTAAGGTGGGTATAGAGAAGATGGCGGATTTAAGAGATAAATGGCTGGATGCACATAAAGCTGATAAAGATACATGGTGGTCTGATACCTTCTCTCCCCTTAACCCCAATAACTGGTTCAAAGGTATTGGAGGTTGGCTAATGGGAATTGTCCAGGTAATATTGCAGGTAGCCCTAATAACATTGGTGATATATGTAGTGATTAAGCTCGTTCTTATTTGTGTGACCCGCTTTTCAAAAAGAATGAAGAAAACTGATGAACGACCTATTATGCTCCTCTACGATGAGGAAGGACAGAAGGAAACATCGTTCAACACAGCTCCCCCTCCTCACAATGATGCCTGGCTGAGATAGGGTGAGATGAATCCCAGGGTATTACCACAAGTCCGAGCAACCGGGAGCCTACCTATAAGGGGTAGGTTGTCGCCACTGCGGGTGAAGAGGATACGAATGGTATGCCCAGGGGATTCGCTAGGCGAAGGGAAAGTCTACAATCAAGTCTCCAAGGGGGGACTGTTATGGACTATTGATACAAAATGGATACTTGCTTGTTGAGCTAAGATGGCGGCCAGGCATTCAGCCTACACCTATAAACTAGAATCTTACTTTGTGTTTTTATCATGTGTTTCTTTGTGGTTTCCGTTCAGCTCAAGCAAGCAGTTACAAAGAAAGAAAGTAGTAACGGTTTCACCCAGGAGCAAGGGGGGAGGGAGAAGGAATTTCCTCTGGCCGTCAAGGTTACAGAAAAGTAGAGAGTTCATAGCCGATAGAAAATATATACTTATGACTTACCTATCTTTCACCCCCCTCTCACTCCCTCCTCTCGTGCCTCTCGTGAAAACTATGTATTGTCTGCTGTTTTCAGAAATAAACCAGAGATACTGATTAACTCCATGTAGTGAGTTGTCTGTCTGATCTCTCCGTGCACGTATCTTAATTTGGAGCAGTACATCAACCGAACTGGCAGTTTGGCCAGAACCAGAACACCATTGCAATGCAAAATTAGCTAAAAAATAGATGGAAAGGTTAACAGAGAAATTAACTTGGTTTCTAGGAGCCGCAGTTCAATTGTTTTCTGGGTAACTGGTATAAAAGTGAGAAACAAAAATAACCAGTTCAATATATTTGATATCAGCAGAGAAGACTGGGCTCAGGACAGATATATTTGTTCATGTAAATGTGGGATATTTTCATAGGTTCAACACAGTATACAGGGCTAGCATTCAACTGAAAAAGACATGAGGGTGGAGCATTGAAAGGTGTGGCCTGTCAATCAACTACTCTCAACCAATCACCATCACTGGGAATAGTCACAGTTATTCTGTTAGGGCACACATACAATGCTCCACCTTCATGTCCTCTTCAGTGGGATGCAACTACAGTAGTCTCTCATGACTTTCATCAGCTTCCTGCAACCGGAGGACCAAATCTCCAAAAAATTACAAGTTTAACCTATAGACGTATCCACCACCAACATCTAGTACAGGGATCAGCAACCGTCGGCACTCCAGCTGCTGTAAAACTATGACTCCCAGCATGTACACTTTCTTGGCTGCTCTTGTGACTCCCAAAGAATTGAAAGAAGGATTCTGGGAGTTGTAGTTTCAGAACAGCTGGATTGCCAAAGGGTTGCCGATTCCTGATCTAGTACATAGAACTTGTGATACTACTACTTTCAAGGGATGCAAACAGGCCCCTCCTGAACGTTATCACAGCATCTGAGAAGATGGTGTGGGAAGAGGGTAAAAACGTTCTTTTTGTTTCACTTGACTAATGGAATCCCCTACCTTGTCATCCTTCGCTCTTCCTCGGACATCTCTTTCGCGGTTTGAAGCTTTGTCATTTTTTGATATGGGGTGGGCTCTGCCAACAGGGCCGTGTGGTTGGTTTCCTGGAGATTCTTTACGTAAAATCTTTACATCTCTATTAGGTCTTCGGACCTGAGGAGGAGCCCTGTTAAACATAAAAGGAAACCATAAATTCAACTAAACTCCTAGCTTTACATTTTTTGTGACGCTACTGGATGAAAAGAAACAGTCAAAATCGATGTAACTTCCACTTCTGCTGTACACCTGACCAGCAGGGAGTCAACCCTGGAAAATCTAAATATTTTACTAGATGATCACAGGAGGGTCTTGATATACTGTATTTTGTTGCTTAGGCTACTTTCACACTAGCGGCAGAGTGATCCGGCAAGCAGTTCCGTCAAAACGTATGCCAACTGATGGCATTTGTAAGACTGATCCGAATCCTGATCAGTCGGAAAAATGCCTGATCAGTCAGAAAAATGGATTGAAATGCCGGATCCGTCTTTCCGGTGTCATCCAGAAAAACGGATCAGGCATTTTTTTTTTTTCGGTCTGCACATGCACAGACGGATCTGGCATTAATACAATTCTATGGAAAAAAATGCTGAATCCGGCATTCAGGCAAGTCTTCAGTTTTTTGGGCCGGAGATAAGGCCTCTTTCACACTTGCGTTGTCCGGATCCGGCGTGTACTCCACTTGCCGGAATTACACGCTGGATCCGGAAAAACGCAAGTGTACTGAAAGCATTTGAAGACGGATCCGTCTTCAAAATGCTTTCAGTGTTACTATGGCAGCCAGGACGCTATTAAAGTCCTGGTTGCCATAGTAGTAGTGGGGAGCGGGGAGCAGCATACTTACAGTCCGCGCGGCTCCCGGGGCGCTCCAGAGTGACGTCAGAGCGCCCCATGCGCATGGATCATGCGATCACGTCATCCATGCGCCTGGGGCGCCCTGACGTCACTCTGGAGCGCCCCGGGAGCCGCACGGATGGTAAGTATGCTGCTCCCCGCTCCCCACTACAGTTTACCATGGCTGCCAGGACTTTAGCGTCCCGGGAGCCATGGTAACCATTGAGAAAAAGCTAAACGTCGCATCCGGCAATGCGCCGAAACGACGTTTAGCTTAAGGCCGGATCCGGATCAATGCCTTTCAATGGGCATTCATTCCGGATCCGGCCTTGCGGCAAGTGTTCCGGATTTTTGGCCGGAGCAAAAAGCGCAGCATGCTGCGCTATTTGCTGCGGCCAAAAAACGTTCCGTTCCGGAACGGAAGACATCCTGATGCATCCTGAAGGACGGACTGTCCATTCAGAATGCATTAGGAAAATCCTGATCAGTATTCTTCCGGCATAGAGCCCCGACGACGGAACTCTATGCCGGAAGACTATAACGCAGGTGTGAAAGAGCCCTAAAACAGTAGCATGCTGCGGTTTTATCTTTTTCCTGATCAGTCAATAAGACTGAACTGAAGACATCCTGATGCGTCCTGAACGGATTACTCTCCATACAAAATGCATGGGGATATACCTGATCAGTTCTTTTCCGGTATAGAGCCCCTAGGACGGAACTCTATGCCGGAAAAGAAAAACGCAAGTGTGAAAGTACCCTTAGGCCTCATGCACACAACCGTTGTTGTGTCCCGTGTACGTTGTTCCGTTTTCTTCTGCGTGTTTCCAGTCCGTGTGAAAGTACCCTTAGGCCTCATGCACACAACCGTTGTTGTGTCCCGTGTACGTTGTTCCGTTTTCTTCTGCGGACCCATTGACTTTCCGTGGAAAACTCGGCTAATGCACCGTTTGTCATCCGCGTCCGTGATGAGTGTTTCCAGTCAGTGAAAAAAATATGACCTGTCCTATTTTTTTCACGGACAACGGTTCGCGGACCCATTCAAGTCAATGGGTCCGTTAAAAAACACGGAGGCACACAAGATTGTCATCCGCGTCCGCGTCCGTTTTTTTCCTATCATTTGCATGGCAAACTTGACTTAGATTTTTTTTTACTTTCCTTCATGTCTGGAGATCCTCCAAAAATAAAGGAAGACACACGGAAACAAAAACGGACACGGATCACGGAACAACGGAACCCCTTTTTGCGGACCGCCAAAAAAATACTGTTGTGTGCATGAGGCCTTAGACATACAAACTGTGTGAGGTTTTGGCAAAACGTTTAATCTGTTTCAAACATGCTTAATAAAGGGAAATTGTTCCTCCAAAATCTCGCACTTTATTATACACAATTTGTTATAAATAAGCAGAAATAGATATCAAAACCCTCCGCTGATGCTAGGATCTTCTTCTGCATATATTTTGCATTTTGAGGGGCATCTGCTGGTACCTGATTCCCAACATATCCAGAAATCTATCAAAAAGCAAACAAGCATGCAAAATGATAGAAGTATTGTATTTTTCGCGTTATAAGACACACTTTTTCCCAAAGTGTGGTGGAAATGGCAGTGTGTCTTATAAAGCGAATACTAATAAACGCTTCCATTATGGAGGCACTCATTAGTACACAGGAGGTGCGGGGAGCAGTGAGTGTAGCGCTGCTAGCACTAGTATTACTTATCGCTCCTTGTTCTTCTCTGGGTGGCGTGCTGGGCCCTGACAGCATACAGCGTCAAGACGTAGTGTGTAGTGTGTGACACCAGTCACAGTGCAGCACTGCAGGAAGATGCTGGATCTCCCAAGTGGTGGTGCTGTTCGGATCAGGAGAAATTGTTTTGTTTCTTTTTCATGTGAACCGAGATCTGATGAAGATTGGGGGGTCTGATCTGAGGTCTGATGAAGATTAAGGGGTGTGATCTGAGGTCTGATGAAGATTGGGCGGTCTGATCTGAGGTCTGATGAAGATTGGGGGGTCTGATCTGAGTTCTGATGAAGATTGGGGGGTCTGATCTGAGGTCTGATGAAGATAGTGGGTCTGATAAAAAAAAATATATATATATTATTTTCCGCCTCTAAAACCTATGTGCTTCTTGTGGTCAGATGTGTCTTATGGATTGAAAAACATGGTACATGATAAAAATGTATCAGGTTTATAAAAGCAAGGACAGCATATAAAACATTTGGCAAGATGTCCCATCAGCACAGCAGGTAATTCTTTCCATATCCCCTACATGAGTGTAGGGACATCATAGAGGAGAGGTAAAGTGGATACGCACTTACCATTGTGGTGCTAAACCCACATTCAATGACTGCTTGGGAAAATGTTCCTGACAGACACCAAAACAGTGCCCTTCAGGGTGGTATTTGGTGCTATACCTGTACTGCACAGTTTAAAGTTTTTTTTTGCTTTGTAGCCAATGGCTGACGTATGCCACTGAATGCTTACACGGTGTCATGTGTCAAAGGTATAGACTGGGAAGTACTCCCAAAATCCACTTCCAATGCAGAGACTTAAGATAGCCTAAGGTCCCTATTATAAGGATGTGGAATAGCGTTCCCCATCATTGCCGCTGATCACCCAACAAATGATCATTTATTGGGTGATCACATCTTTGAAGCAGCACCAAATATTATAATTTGTCGGCAGTGTGTCGCCCTGTGTAAACAAGGGATGTTCTACCAACATGAATATATTACCAATGGTTTATCCCCATACTCACAATGAGGAGCACAAGTAGAGGACACTTCATTGGTGAACAACTCCACATGTAAATGCTTTTTTTTTTTTTTTAAGTGCCCCCCACTATTTTTGCCGCCTCATATGTTAATTTCTACCGTCGTACAGGGAGGAGGAGACGCCAGGGTTCCTCAGTGGGTGTCTCCTTCTCCCTGCCTGTGATTGCAGCGGAGCTAGTTACAGCCAGAGAGAAAAAACAGCTCACTTTCTCCCTGGTTGTGATGTGGTCCACTGCGATTGGACGGCGTCACAGGCAGGGAGAAGGAGACACCCCCTGAGAAACCCTGGCGTCTCCTCCTTCCTGTACGACGGTAGAGAATAACATATGAGGTGCCAAAAATAGTGGGGGGCACAGCGTCCCCACGGAGCGCCATTTTTGAAAAAATAAAATCATTTAGATGTGGAGAAGTTGACCCATCTGGTAGGCTTACCAATTTATAATACTCAAACCAATGAAAGGTCCTCTTTAAAGAGGTATTCCAGGATTTTACTAACGTTGGCCTATCCTCAGTCTAGGTCATCAATATTTGATCAGCGCAGGTCCAACACTCCTCGTTGATTCTCGACTGGCTCCGGAGCTGGAAGTCGACACCAGAACTACACAGCTCTGTCTATTATGTAATGAATGGAACTGGTTACTGTAGAGCTGCTCCCATTGAAGTGAATGGGATCAGCACCGCAGTTACCAGTTCTGTCCACGACGCAACGGAAGGAGACGTGTAGTTCTGCCTCCACCTTCTGGTGCTGGACCCACTGGGGAACAGCTGATTGGGGGGGTGCAGGGTGTCTGACCCCATGCCGATCAGATATTTATGTCCTAGCCAACATTCGTAAAATCCTAGAATACCCCCTTTTAACAAGCGTCGATTGACAAGCTGTATTAACAAAGGGCAGAAATCTTCTTGTGGAAAAGGACCCTAACAATTGTAGGGAAAGTAAATATCCTGGTATTGGAGAGAACTGCTACAGCGTAGAGACATTACTGTAACAGTAAAAGAAGGGTAGCAGAACACATTTCGCTCCCGGTTTCCTCTTTATCATGTAACATTTCCTTAAAGAAAGCAATGACTGTAATAACCCAATAAAGATAAATGTGACTTTATCCGTCTGTCAAATAAATGTATACAAACGACAAAATGTTGTCTTCGCAGTAATTCTTCCACTGGCGTGGTGTCAAATTATGTTTTCACAAGAGACTATTAGATTTGTCTGTGTCATAACATCACAAAAACTCAGCGCTGTAAAATGTAAAAGTGGCAGACTGCAGCATCATATCGCCGAAGACAGCATCCGTCAGTACCAGACATTTCAGGAATTAGGAGGCTAACCGACAGACAATTCATAAAAATATCCCCACACCGCAGAGCTGCTGGAAAAGGGTCGGTCTGGGGAGAAAATAGAAAGTATTGATCTGCCTTCACCACCACAGCCAGTCACTTCTTGGAAATATACCTGGGAACGCAACGTCCTCGGTAAACAAGAGCGTGCTAGAATTTCACTGACTTGCGGTATTTACTACAAGGTCAAACAAATCGAAGGTTCTTCTGACGTATGATCCTACTGAATGGACTGCCAGGAAAATACGACGCATCTGGGCAACGATATCCGTGAGGAGCCACTAATCTATATTATAATAAAATACAAACCCCCTCGTTCCAAAAAAAGTCAGGACGCTGTGTAAAATGTAATTAAAACAGAATGCGATGATTTGTACATCTCATAGACCCATATTTTATTCACATAAAACACATATCAGATGTAACTAGAAAATTAGACATTTTACCATTTCATGAAAAACGATGAACTTATTTAGAACTTGATGGCAGCATCGCATTTCAAAAAAGTTAGGACGAGGCACCAAAAGGCTAGAAAAGTAAGTGGTACTAATAAAAAACAGCCAGAGGAGCAATTTGCAACTAGGTCACGACTGGGTATAAAAAGAACATGTTAGAGAGGCAGAGTCTCTCAGAAGTACAGGTGGGCATCTAACCGCATCAAAAAAAATTGTGGAACGTCAAATTGCGAAGACTTTGAATATTCCACCATCTACACAATCTCATCAGAAGATTTAGAGCAGGGGTGTCAAACTTAAATTCATCGGGGGCCGCATCAGCAGTTTGGTCATCCTCAAAGGGCCGGTTGTATCGGACTTATGGGGGATCTGTGGGTGACACTTATGGGGGATCTGTGGGTGACACTTATGGGGGATCTGCCCACCCCTAGGACCGCCCCCTAAAACCGCCCCTTTAGAGAACAGGGATGCAAGTAAAATTTGGGGGGGGGCTATAAAAGTCCAGCCCAGCAAAGAAACCCCCCAGATGGGGATGGCACTGTTAATGGGGGATCTGGGGATGGCATCCACAGATCCCCCATCCTATAACAGTGCCATCCACAGACCCCCCCCCCATCCTATAACAGTGCCATCCACAGACCCCCCCACCCCATAACAGTGCCATCCACAGACCCCCCACCCCATAACAGTGCCATCCACAGACCCCCCACCCCATAACAGTGCCATCCACAGACCCCCCACCCCAAAACAGTGCCATCCACAGACCCCCCACCCCAAAACAGTGCCATCCACAGACCCCCCACCCCAAAACAGTGCCATCCACAGACCCCCCACCCCATAAAAGTGCCATCCACAGATCCCCCACCCCATAACAGTGCCATCCACAGATCCCCCACCCCATAACATTGCCATCCACAGACCCAGCACCCCATAACAGTGCCATCCACAGACCCCCCACCCCATAACAGTGCCATCCACAGACCCAGCACCCCATAACAGTGCCATCCACAGACCCAGCACCCCATAACAGTGCCATCCACAGACCCAGCACCCCATAACAGTGCCATCCACAGACCCAGCACCCCATAACAGTGCCATCCACAGATCCCCACCCCATAACAGTGCCATCCACAGACCCCCCACCCCATAACAGTGCCATCCACAGGCCCCCCACCCCACACATCCTACTCACAGGGCTGTTATCTTAATGCTGGCCGGCCGGGCAGACAAGCGGCAGCGTCACGACTGACGTCACATGCCTGCGCCGCCTCCTTCATTCAGAAAGTAGGCCGGGCACATGACGTCAGTCGTGACGCTGCCGCTCGTCTGCCCGGCCGGCCAGCATTAAGATAACAGCCCTGTGAGTAGGATGTGGCTATATTGAATGTTCTACTGCAGAGGGGGCCTCATGAATAGAATCCTTATTAATTGTACACATTTTATAACTACTGGAGCTGGGGGCCGGAGCACAGTGAACGCACCGGCCCCCAGCTCCTCCTCCCAGTCCCTCCCCGCTGATACATCGCAGCCTGCGATGCTGGAGCATGGCAGGCTGCGATGTCAAAAGGTGGCGGAACACCGTTCCGGTGCGTTCCGCCAGAAAAAAAGCCCTGCCGCTCATTATGCGATTTATTATCACTTCCTGCAGGGGCCGCCTGCAGGAAGTGATAATAAAAGGTGAAGTCTGGCGGCCGGCGGCGGCAACGTGGGCCACATGACTAGGTCTGGCGGGCCGGATTCGGCCCGCGGGCCTTGTGTTTGACACCTGTGATTTAGAGGATCGGGAAAAATTGATGCGTGGAGGGGACAAAGGTGACGGTTAATATTGGATGCTCGGCATCTAAGGGCTCTCAGGTGACTCAGGTGGCAGGTGAGCCTGTGTAGTGGAAATCACTACACAGGCTCAGGAACACTTACAGAAATCATAGTCTGAACACAGTTCACCCTGCAATCCACAAAGGCAAGTTAAAGCTGTATCATGGAAAGAAGAAGCCACATGTCAACACAATTCAGAAACGCTGCCGTCTTCTGTGGGCCAAACCTCATTTAAAACGGACTGAGGCAAAATGGAAAACCGTTCTGTGGTCAGGTGAATCTAAATTTTTAATTATTTTTGGAAACCACAGATGCCGTGTTCTGTGGACTTAAGAGGAGAGGGACCATCCAGCTTGCTTTCAATGCACAGTTCAGAAGCCTGCATCTCTAATGGTTCGGGGTTAAACAGTAGATAGAGGTTTTGGAACGACATATGCTCCCATCCAGTGTCTCGTATAGTGAAGGACTTGCATATTTCAGCAAGACAATGCTAAACCACATACTGCATCCATCACAACAGCACGGCTTTGCAGAACAAGAGCCTGAAATCCTGAACTTTCACCAATAGAAAATATTTGCCGCTTCACAAAACAAAAAATCCGGCAAAGAAGACCCAGAACGGTCCAGCAGCTAGAATCCTACATAACACAAGCATGGGACAACAGCAAGTGGTCTCCTCACTCACCAGACATTTACAGACTGTTGTTAAAAGAAGAGGGGATGCTACACAATGGTAGACATGGCCCTGCCCCAACTTCTTTATATTTATAGATACGTTGTTGCCATCAAGTTCTAAAGGAGTACATTTTTTGCATGAAATGGTAAAATATGTAAATTTAACATAAGATCTGTGTTCTATGATCTATTGTGAGATTTGCAAATTATTGCATTCTGTTTCTATTTCCATTTATTTACATCTTCCAGTGTCAACTTTTTGGGAATGGGGGATG
Source organism: Bufo gargarizans (assembly GCF_014858855.1). Classification (NCBI taxonomy): domain Eukaryota; kingdom Metazoa; phylum Chordata; class Amphibia; order Anura; family Bufonidae; genus Bufo; species Bufo gargarizans. The sequence continues at coordinate 79,104,196 of NC_058082.1, read as the reverse complement.
TATATTATGGATGTGTCATATCTAAAAATAACCTGTCACCTCTCCTGATATTCCTCATCGAATGACCATCCTGAGGCATCTATTCTCATAACTGTACTGTTCCTCTGGTATTCCTCCTGAATATTTAGGAATAAACTGATGACTAGGTATTACCATTTCCCTTGGTAAAGGGAATGTCCATGCACAGTCTGACACTGATCGGCGAGGGTCCGACACCCCGCACTCCCATCGATCAGCTGTTCTGCAGTAGCTCCGATGCCGGAACTACACATTCACGCCACCCGTTGTGCAGTGAACAGAGCTGGTTTCTGCAGGCCTGCTCCCACTGAAGGGAATGGCAGCAGCACTGCAGAAACCAGTTCCATCCACTGCACAATGGATGGAGCTGTGTATTCCCAGCACCAGAGATACTGCAGGACTGCTGATTGGCGAGGGTGCAGGGTGCCGGACCCTCACTGATCAGAGAGTAAAGTATTGGACAAAACTTTTTGTGCTGCCCTCTCTGATCTCAGCAGTCTGTCACTTATGTGTTAATATGCACCCATTTTTAAGAAGCAAGGAATCCAATGATATGCATGCTCTCCCCACCCTCCAGCTGTTGATTGACAGACTTCTCCCAATGTAAAGTAATATAGAGAAACCTGTGAATCAGTGGCTGGGGGGAAGGGGGGAGCGAACATATGTGTATCACTGGACTAATTGCTGGAGCTGCATTTTAAATATTTTGCTCCTAAAACAGGCACCCATTAAGGCCCCTTGCAGACGAGTGTGTGCGGATTAGGTCCAGATGCGCTGCGAATGCGTTCAGTGAAAAATGCGCAATTTTGCAAACAAAGTCATTCAGTTTTGTCTGCAATCGCGTTCATTTTTTATCGTGTGGGTGCAATGCGATTTAATGCGTTTTGCACGCGCATGATAAAAAACGGAATGTTTACAAACAATATCTCTTAACAACCATCCGTGAAAAACGCATCGCATCCGCACTTGCGTGATGCAAACACATTGCGCCCGCACGGAATCCGGACCCGTTCATTTCAATGGGGCTGTGTACATGTGCGTGCGAGTTTTTAACGCAGCCCCATTCACTATTATGGGGCCAACGTTGCATTAAAATCGCTGAATATAGAACATGCTGCGATTTTCACACAACGCACAAGTGATGCGTGAAAACCAACGCACATGTACACAGCCCCATTGAAATAAACGGGTCCGGGCGCAATGTGTTCGCATTGCACCCGCGTGGAATACTCGCTCGTGTGAAAGGGGCCTAAGGGTCCACTCACATGAACGTATGACCCCGTGCTAGTGTTGTAGACCGCAAACAGTAGGTCAGCAATACATAGGCACCGGCCGTGTAAACTCCGTATCACAGATGCGGACCTATTGACTTGAATGGGTCCGCGATCCGCAAGATACAGCAAAGAATAGAACATGTCCTATCTTTTGTGGAGCGGAGTCATGGATCGGAAGCCCACAGAAACACTTGAAAGCTTTTCTGTGGGCTTTCAGGTTCGTGCCTCAGCACAGAAAAAGATAAGACATGTACTATCTTTTGAGAATTCGTGGAACCATTCAAGTCAATGGGTCCGCACTGCGAAATGAAGTTCACACAGCCGATGCCCATGTATTGCAGACCGCTATTTGCGGTCCGAAACACGGGCATGGAGGCCGTATGTGCATGTGAATGGACCCTAACACATAAGTGACAGACTACTCAAATCAGAGAGGTTCCTGTTAAGAGATCGCACTCAGTATCCAATGTATTCATTAATTTCATTGAGGAATAACAGAGGAATTGCGCAATGCAAAGATCGTAAGAGAATACACTTCAAGTTCTCTGCAGACTCACTCATACAGGGAAAGTTGTCATGGAGTCACTCCATCTTCTGGACTAAAGCCTGTATTACACAGGCCGACTGAGCAAGCGATCCCGGGGAGGAAAGCGTTCCCTCCCTGCAATCGCCAGCTAGCTAGCAGAGGACACCGCTGCTATTACATGCAGAGATCTCCTCCGCAGCATGCAGAGGAGTGATCGTTATGCCATCACTCATCCCCATGCTGTCCAGTGGTTTGCGGGCAGCAGATCGTAATTAGACAGCACAGTCTGCCGTCTGCAAACAATGATTTTAAGTGAGGTAGTATTACACTGCAAGGTGATCGCTAATCACCTGACACAAAAATTTCTAGGTGTAATACAGCCTTAAAGGGGTTATCCAAGAGAATAAACTGTCCCCCCATGTGCCGGGCCCCCCACATGGAATATACTAACCCGCTCCCCGCGGCGCTCCTGGTCCCTGCACCGCCGCTGCAGCTTCTCCCCGTGCGCGGATGAAAACATCTGGCGCGGGAGGGGGGGGGAGCAGCCAATGGCAGGCGGGGATGAGCCTCCCTAGCATCGCGGGTGACGCTAGAGAGGCTTGTCCCTGCCTGCCATTGGCTGCTCCCCCTCCCGACACCGGATGTTTTCATCCGTGTACGGGGAGAAGCAGTAGTGGCGGTGCGAGGACCATGAGGAGTAAGTATATTCCATGTGGGGGGCCCAACACATGGGGGGGACACTTTATACTCTTGGATAACCCCTTTAAGAGGCCACAGTTCCATGTCAGACTCAGGGGAGAATTCATCAATCGATTTGCAAATGCAAATTTTTGCGTAAAGAATATCTGCACAAAAATTCGCACCTCTGATTTTCCACCGTTTTTTACACTTTTCAAAAATGGACAGAACACAGCAGAAGGTGCAGGACCACCATCTGTCAAAATTACTATAATCTCCACCAGGAACTGGTGTAAATTATAGCATAAGGCTACATGCACACGAACGTTGTTCGTTTCCATGTCCGTTTTATTTTGCAGATAGGATGCGGACCCATTCATTTCAATGGGTCCGCAAAAAATGCGGACAGCCCACCGTGAGCTGTCCGCATCAGTATGTCCGTTTCATAGCCTCGCAAAAAACATAACACATGTCCTATTCTTGTCCGTTTTAGCCATTTTTACAATGGATCCGCAAAAAAAAAAAAAAAAAAAAACATTTTTTTTTTTTGCGGATCCGTAATTTGCGGACACATACGGTCGTGTGCATGTAGCCTAAATCAACACCACTGCATAGCTGGAGTAAATTATGATTTCCTGATGCACCAAGGCGGTCATTTATCAAACTGGCGTAAAGTAGAACTGGCTTAGTTACCCATAGCAACCAATCAGGTTCCATCCTTCATTTTGCACAGCTCCTTTGGAAAATAAAAGAAGGAATCTGATTGGTTGCTAGGAGCAACTAAGCCAGAGTTCCTTTACACCAGTTTGATAAATCTCCCCCAAATCTATTAGGACACATGCACTCTTATTAAATTTGAAAGATCTCACTCCTGCACATATTGGGGGAGATTTACTAATCCTGTTTAAAATGCAGAGAAACAAATAGGCAGTCTAAAGATGCGCTACTTATATCACAATAGCATTTGGTTCATGGCTAGACACTTTTGTCTAACTTTATGCTTTAATTTCTGGTGGAAATGGTGCATCTTAAGCCACTCCCCCTTTCCCACCAAGGCGAAGAGGATTATTATTTTTGGCTTACTTGCTTCATAAATATATCTACAATGAGACACACAAAATTCTGGCGCAAATTACGCCAGTATTCAAATGAAACCATAATAATAAACGTGGGCAAAGGATGTAAAATGGCAGTCTACATAAAATGGCGCCTCACTCTTTTCCCCAAAAAATATTAAAGGGGTTGTGCCACGAAAAACATTCTACATTTTTCAAACCAGCACCTGGGTCTGAATACTTTTGTAATTGCATGTAATTAAAAATGTTGTATGGCCACTGAGCTATTCAATAAAATGTATCTGTGTAGCGCCACCTGCTGTATGTTTTTTTCTTATTTCTTTGACCTGCTCACCGAGATGGCCGCACATGCTCGGTTTCATCCTTCAACTGCCTTCTGAGCTGTGATAGGGAGAGCATGGACACGCCTCCTGAGCTGTGATAGGGAGAGCACGGACACGCCTCCTGAGCTGTGATAGGGAGAGCACGGACACGCCTCCTGAGCTGTGATAAGGAGAGCACGGACACGCCTCCTGAGCTGTGATAAGGAGAGCACGGACACGCCTCCTGAGCTGTCAGCTTGATATAAATCAAGCAGAGCAATGAATGGGGAGATCTCTGGATCCCTGTGAGGTACAGGGCGTGAAAGAGGGCGTCATGTACTGTATGATTTTAATTTTTTACATTAGTCATGGGATAACCGCTTTAATCTGCTTAGCACATCCTGCTTTAACGTGATCGATCAGCATGCTCATACAATATTTAAAGGGGTTGTCCAGAATTCTAAAACTGACAGCCTATCCTTAAGATAGGCCATGAATATCAAATGAGCAAGGGTCCGACATCCCACACCCTAGCTCTATAGTGCAGTGGACGGAGGCTGTGACCGCAGCGCTGCTTCGGTTCATTTTACCAGGAGAATCACTAATGGTTACTCAAGGATGGAGATGTGTAGTTCCGGCGCTACTATGAAACAGCTGATCGGCGGAGGTGCTCCGATATAGACGGCCCATCTTGAGGATAGTCCATAATGAATTCAAACTTTAAGCATAAAATATGGACAGAAATAAAAATGTCACCATAGAATACATACGTCCTTGCAGGTGGTTGTCACAGAGGCTGGAAGGTTAAGTGCAGCCTGGCGGATGTCATGTAAAGACTGTGATTTTCAGCCCTTGCTGCGAGCTGCACCATTATATACACACCTGTGCTCTGCTGGAACAGGAGGCGGCCAGACAGCTGGGTCCTTCACAGGTTCGTCTTGAAAGGCGACAGGAAATTCGGCCGGCTTTTCAATTTTGAAGGATTCTAAAGTATTTACAATAGTCTTGACTTGCTCATATTCTTCCACCAGCTCTTGGCACACCTGCGACGGTGAGGAACACAGTGTAGAAAAACGGATTTATTGTAGTTATCAGCAACGTAGTAGCCATGTTCTCTACATACCGACCGACTGACTAGGGCACCTGTAAGACATCCCTTAACCCATTGGATACCGTTTTTGCTTTTCTTCCCTGTTTTCCCACAGCCATAACTTTTTTATTTTTCCGTTTGCATAGCCTATAAGGTTAGTTTTTTGTGGGACAAGTTGTACACATTTAATATGGCATACAATGTAGTGAGAGGAGGGGAAAACAAAATTCCAAATGGGGTGGAATTGAGAAAGAAAAAAAAAAAACACAATTTCATAACAGTTTTATGGGTTTTGTCCCTACAACATTCTTTATGTGGAAAAACTGACCTGTGCCCATTATTCTCTGGGTCAGTGCGATTACGTTACCACATGTGTAGGTTTTTTGTTTTAATACTGAAAAAAAAAATATATATTTTTTTTTACATCGCCATATTCTGACCCTCATAACTTTTTTATAGTTATGTCTACTGAGCAGTCTGGTGGCTAATTTTTTTGCATGAAGATCTGTCGTTTTTTATTAATACCATTTTGGGGGGGGGGGTGACTTTTTTAAATCACATTTTATTCAATTTTTTGGGGTAATTGAAGAGATGAAAAAATGGCAAATCGGCCATTTTAATATTTTTTTCCATTACGCCATTTGCAGTATGGAATAAATATTTTTATATTTTAATGGTACAGGCATTTTTGGATGCAGTGATGCCCATTATATTTATAGTTTTTTTATGTATTTTTTTTATTCTAGGGAAAGGGGCGGCGATAAATTTTTTTTATTTTTTTTAACTCGTTCTAGGAGGCTACAATATACAGTTTATACTGTATTCCCACAGAATGACAGTACAAGATGAATTTGCTGATATCCTATGTTGGCCTGCCACCTGCTGGCCAACATAGGAACTGCAGCTCTAATACACTGGGTCTTAATCTGGAAGAGTTTTTTTGCCATTTAGATGCCGTGATCGCACTTAACCACAGCATCTGAAGGCTTAAATGTCTATGATTGTTTGAAACAGCAGAACCCGGCGGCTATGGTGCCTGCTGCACGCGCGAGCGAGCGCTATGTTTAAAGAATCTCCCAGCGCTGTAAGTCTTCTGGCAGATTCTGCTCCTCCAAGTGTCCAGGAGATGGAGCTTCACTATGAACTTCTCTCTGTATGAGGGGGCATTCACACAACCATATTTGCATTTTTTGCAGATCGGATGGGGACCTATTCATTTCAATAGGGCAGTAAAAGATGAAGATGGCACACTGTGTGCTGCCTGCATCTTTACGTTTGTCCCACAGCCCTCCCAAAAAATAGAACACATCCTATTCTGGGCTCTTGCTGTAGCAGAATATGGCAGAACAAAACTTCATATTCTCACTGCTTCTGAAAATAAAAGCTCCACAAAAGTTATGTTTGTACTGCTCTCCCCAGTAACTACATAGCGCTCTCAGCACTTCTACATGTTCATGAGAGACACCCTATAACCAGACCAATATTAAAATGCACCTGTTTCCTTAACACCATGGAGCTTGTTTCTGGTATAAACTGTATATAAATTCACTGACAAGAAATTCATCATAAACAAGGGTGGAAAATGTAATGGAGACTTCACGGACCAGTGATCAAATCAGAGGTAATGTTTCTAGTGATATCCCCTTCCCTCCAACTACCACAATGATGAGCTCCCCGGCTTCCATCTCCACGTGACTAGCACTTCTACAAGTATCTTGACAACATAAATCTATAAAGTAAGAATGGATTTGGGTCCATTTATAAAGAGAATCTGCCACCAGTTTTATTCTGCTCCATCTGATGACAGCGTAAACTGGTGACAGAGACCCAAAGCAGAAAGATGGGTCACTTTCTTGAATTGACCCAGTTGTCTTGCTAACATCTGCATGGACCAGCTCTAGTGTGATGACGAGTAAGGAGAAGCAGATTGAGTGGCACTACACGTACTTACTATTGCATACAGGATGTTTAACACTGCAACCTGGCGGTGCTCAGCCCACAGCAAAGAAATTCCAAGCGAGAAAAAAGATATACAGGAGGCACTCACCAATCGGCGCAATCTTCTTTTATCTCTTCCAGGACTGGGTACATCAATGCTGAAAACATCAAGGCTGAATACATCAAAACTGGATACATAAAAGATGAATGGCTTGGGACGGACATACATGCGAAGCAGTGGTAAGACTTGCGGCGACGGCCGTTTTGCGCCACAGCGCTTCATCTGGCCAATAGTCTAGCAGCGCTACTGCACAAGCTATTTAGGTGTCGGCTCCCATGACTCACATATGTGATGTCACCGGCGGCGCCAAAACCCGGCGTTCGCACGTGACGTCACCTTCGAGCCGACATCACACCCAGAGTTTTAAAAAAAAAACATTCAAAGCATAAAACCACCTTCAAGACGTGAACGAAACTATAAGAACACTCCCAGATCTATTTTATCATTTAAGCCCAAAGGACCCATTGCGCATGAGCGCAGGATCCACTTGCTCTCTCTCTTAAGAAGCTCGCAATGTCTGTCTCCTCCTTGTGGAGGGTTCTGTACTGTCTCTATACCAGCAAACCTCAGAACGCCACTATTTCCATTATGTTCGGAATTCATATGGTCAATTAGGCGGGGACATCCCTTGCCCGTAGTAAAAGAATTAATATGTTCCCTAATTCTTTCATTTAAACACCCGTCCCATAACAGCATTGAGGAGGTGCCACACGCTCAAAGACAGGATAGTTTGTAGCCGTTTCATAGAGGGTAAACATAGTACCTGGCTCGAATGTAAAAGCAGATTTGTAGTCTACCTGTTGATGTGTATGCGGTAGATTTTATATTGGGAAAACAGTCAGGTGTTTAAATGAAAGAATTAGGGAACATATTAATTCTATTACTACGGGCAAGGGATGTCCCCGCCTAATTGACCATGTGAATTCCGAACATAATGGAAATAGTGGCGTTCTGAGGTTTGCTGATATAGAGACAGTACAAAACCCTCCACAAGGAAGAGACGGACATTGCGAGCTTCTTAAGAGAGAGAGAGAGCGCAAGTGGATCCTGCGCTCATGCGCAATGGGTCCTTTGGGCTTAAATGATAAAACAGATCTGGGAGTGTTCTTATAGTTTCGTTCACGTCTTGAAGGTGGTTTTACGTTTTGAATGTTTTGTTTTAAAACACTGGGTGTGATATCGGCTCCAAGGTGACGTCACGTGCTAAAAAGCCCGGGTTTTGGCGCCGCCGGTGACGTCACATATGTGAGTCATGGGAGCCGGCACCTAAATAGCTAGTGCAGTAGCGCTGCTAGACTATTGGCCAGATGAAACGGCCGTCGCCGCAAGTCTTACCACTGCTTCGTATGTATGTCCGTCCCAAGCCATTCATGTATCCAGTTTTGATGTATTCAGCCTTGATGTTTTCAGCGTTGATGTACCCAGTCCTGGAAGAAATAAAAGAAGATTGCACCGATTGGTGAGTGCCGCCTGTATATCTTTACTCGCACAGCTCTAGTGTGAGCCGAGCACCAGGGCCTACTCAATACAGAGCGCATGTCAGAGAGTCGTCCTAAGGACGCAGATACAGTTGAATGCAACGGTAAAGCAGGGAGCAGACAGCTTCCTGCTCCAACATTTACCAGTCTGCGCACTCCACAGCAGCAAGCACGATGTGGTGACGTCATCGCGCCTGCTGGGCTGTGTAGAAATAGCGCACAGGCCGGGGAATGATTCCTGTCTCTTTCTACACAGCCGAGCAGGCGCGATGACATCACTGCATCACTCCTACTGCTGCGGATGCTTACTCTTTTATATTATTAACACTACAGGGGCAGCACTACTGTAAAGGGGCAACATTATTGTAAAGGTGCATAACTACTATGTAGGAACTCTTTGGGGGCACTAATGGGGCATAACTACTGTGTGGGGGCACTAAGGGGACTAGGTGAAATTGGGCGCATGAATATAGGCATTGGGTGGCATTAGAGGTGTGGCTTAGTGTAAAAAAAAAATAAAAAAAATAAAAAAAATAAAAAAAATGTGACTTTCCCTCATTGGGAGAGATGTAAAATGTTTTTCCCACTAATTATATTACATGTAGCTCCAGGATAGAGATTCCCTTATAAATATTGACTTTTACTTATGCAGAATGAAGCTGTAATTATATAAACTGACGGTAAATCCTACTTCTCTATGGGTATGATGTCCCTTTAAAATACAGGGTTGGTGAAATCCCCATAGATAACAGCACACGAGAGCGTAGGAGTAGCACTTACCTGCTGCCACTTGACCTTCACCACTGGATCCCTAATATTCTGAAAGTGTTTTTGAATTTGCTGAATTACTCCCTGGTAATAAACCATGGACGAGTCATAATTTCCAAGAAGAGCGTATTCTCTGCCTTTTTTAGCGTTATCGCACATCTCAGACAAATTCATTTTAGTGAACCTATGGGGAATAAAATCGACAGATTTGCACGTTCATGATATAATAATAAAATAAGGAGATCATTTTCATTTTGACAACACATAAAAATAACACTAAAAGTCACATCAATTTTTGGGACATACGAGATAATTACACTGGTCCTTGGGTTTTATGTGTTCGTATTGGTTCGTTCCTGACTCGGACTTTAATTTTCCACACTCCAACCAATACAACACAACCTCTGAACAAAAAAAAGGTTTCTAAATTTGAATAAATATTTATACGATAAGCTTTGTGTGTGGAATATGGATCATTATTTACTGGCAGCAATGATTTTCATCTGATTCACCTTTGTCAGTGTACATGCAAAATAAGTTCTCACTTCATCAATCTGCTTGTCAGATAGCGGAGGTAGTGAACTCCACAGGGGTTCTGGCTTCAAGGAGGCCACATGCGTACGAATTCACACCTCAATCAGTCAGCAAGGAACCAAGATGATGTGACAGGAAGAATCTCTCAACACGAGGTCCAGTCCATTCCCCAGTTCAATCAAATCTAGCAGACAGCATGGAACCGGCTATTTAATAGGAATTATGAATCGCCCGGCCATAACAGGCACAAACCAGTTACATATTTGTGTCCCTGTGGCCACGATGAACAGGCCCGTGGTCTTAGTGTGGTGGTGGGAGGCCAGGGAAGGGAGATATACATATCTCCCCACAGAAACCAAATAACTTTACCATGCTTGGACTCTACTGGTAGCCGGAACCCAGGCGGATCCATTGTTCCCAGAACCATCCCCCTGTGACCATCTGGTCTGGAGCCATGAACCCTAAAGGGTTTTGTGGGTCATTTGCTGCCAGCCCAGCAGAGGGGGGGTGGAGCCCTCCCAGAGGTCGGGAGGAGAGGGGCCAGCTACAGGTTAAAAAGCTTGTGCCAGCAAGACAGCGTGTCTGTTTCTGAAAGGGGGTCACATCGTGCCATGTGTTTGGAGAGACCTGGATTTTTATTTTGAAGCTAGAGAGCTGGAGTTGAAGAGTCTACTGTCTCTGACTCAGCCCAAAGCTGAGTGTCTTCAGCTCCACTGTTGTTGTTCAGAGAGCATCAATAAAATGGCCAACCAGACCAGACCATGCAAGCTTAGACCAGACAGCCACAAGAATCTCATTTTATCACAGTTGCCCACGCTGTGTGATAAATGCGGTGTATCTTGTATGAAGTTAGACATTTCTCATTACAAGTCACTTTTAGTTGACCCAAGTTAGAAAAATCTGATGCATTTTAGGAGTATATAGGACTTCTGAAAAGCGTCTACAAGGTAGAACTATCCTTCCTGTTTGGAATAAATCAAATTGATTTGCACCAAAAAGAAAATGCAAATTATGCGAGAATTCTGGTAAGATATGGGTCTTCATTTTCTTCAGGGCTGGAAGGCCGGTTTTAGATGAGCATGTTTGGTGTGACGCTGCATTTCTCAGACCGACTGCAGCTTGTATGACTTGAACTCAATGTATCACACTGATCTAAGATGCTGTGAGTTCTCGCCTGGGCTCGGGTCTACTGTACTGTAATTATATGATGCTGTGGTCTGTTCAGGAAATGCGGACGCCGCATAGACTGAGCATACCCATCTGAAACCATCCTTAGGAGGTCCAGCCTATTACATCAATTATAACAGAACTAGCATGTTTTGGGTAATTAGACCCATTCGGACCAATTGACTTAGTTGTCCTTCACTGGGGTCTCATCCAAGAACTTTGCACCATCTGTTGTGTTGGATTTGGTTATGTATTGGGCTGTATTCTGCGATGTCTATAGCCTTCTTTATTCTGATTAGATAGCAACCAACGCATTTCTTTATGTTATTAACATTCATCTGAATATTAACTCACCCTGCTGCAGGTCTATTGATTCAGAAACCTATCCCCCTGAGAAGAAGAAATCTAACATCTCAGTATGAAAAATGTCAACATCTGGAAAAACCTCCTCCTCCTCAGCCTCCTCATCCTCCTCTCCAAAAACTATATTCATTCTTGATACAGATAGTTGATTGCAGAGCACACAAAAAATGAATGTGCAATCATGTGGGCGTGAGCAACGGTTCCTGAGTAATGTGGATAAATAATACCGCCTGGAGCGACTGAACTTTATGTCGGTGTAAATATATATCATGATGAACATGCAGTATTTAAACACCTAAAAGCGGTACACCATACTGTAAAATTACGGCACTAGCATTAGCTACGTCTATGAAGGAGTTCTGATAGTTCATCTAAGATTAGTTTGATTGGTTATGAAATGTCGGCCTTTACATTTATGGGGTCTTGTACTAAAGATGACACCCTACTAAACCGAGGAAAAAGTCAATCTTAGGTGTCAAGAAGTGAAGGTTTTACACCAATACCAGCTATCTCACTCTTGCTATGTAGGCCCAAGCCTGAAATCTGTCCTTTGTTTTGGTGCTGGCTCTTCAGCTGCTTTTCATCATTGGACTTCTGAAATACCTGAAATGTGTTTTGTAAGGATTTAAAAAAAAAAACTCCAAACTTTTCATGAAGAAAAATAGGAATATGCATTGTGCTTGTTGTTCTGCATTTTTTAAAGGGGGTTGTCCCACAAAAAAATATTCTACAGCTTTCAAACCAGCACCTGGATTTCAATACTTTTGTAATTGCATGTAATTAAAAATTTTGCATAGCCACCGAGTTATTCAATAAAATGTATTTGTATAGTGCCACCTGCTGTTTGTTCTTTTTCTTATTTCTTTGACCTGCTCACTGAGAAGGCCGCACATGCTCAGTTTCATCCTTCAAGTGCCTTCTGAGCTGTGATAGGGAGAGCTGAGACACGCCCCCTGAGCTGCAGCTGAAAAGACACTCCCCCTGAGCTGCAAGCTTGATATAATCTAGCAGAGCAATGAATGGGGAGATCCCTGGACCCATGTGAGGTACAGGGCTGGTTCTAGCTTTGATAGAAAGAGATTGTCATGTACTATATGATGTCCAATTTTCATTTTTACAATAATAAAGGGATAACTCTTAACATGCAAGCCTAGTCAAACCTCCAAAAACATCCCTACATGTAACCTTAAAGGAGTTTGCAACTTAGCTACCGATTGCCTATCCTCAGGTGCGTGCGCCTGAACTCTTCTTATACATAGTTTGGAGGTGGTGGTCTAACTCTTGTTTGCATTGTACAATTGGGGGCAAGTTGCTTCCCCTATATAGATCGTGCACCCCCGCCCATTTACCTAGTGCTTTTAATCAGAGTATCACATAGCTGGATCTTACATTACCCTGAATTTTGTAGGCCAAAAGCCTAGGAGAGGCAAGACTGTTAGAGTAGGTTCTGTTTGATAGAAGCCACCTTGTCGCTGGTAGATGGGCCCGACATATTCTTGATAAAAAATATAGGCAAAGAGCTTCTACTTTTCATATAGTAAGTACAGCAGTAATGCAGTTTACATTTATTCATGTTTTCAATGTTTGCTTGTATTTTTGTGCATAAAGCAGTTGTGCTGCTACTTGTACGTAGTCCTTGTTTGCTTTTGAACTGCAGCCTTGTTAGCATGAACCTGAACTCCCTTTATACATATTTATGAGGTGCTGGTCTAACTCTCTTTTGTATCCTCAAGATAGGTCATCAATATCAGATCAGTGGAGTTCAACGAGAGATCTCAATAATGACTGTACAAGTGTCATAGACGCCTACCAATTACTAATTCTTGGGACCACTATGGGAGACATTATCAATGTAAGGGGCCACTATGAGAGAAATTACTTAAGCTGGGGTACACTATGGGAGACATTATTACTGGTGGGGCCACTATGAGGGACATTATTATTGCTGGGGGCCACTATGAGGGACATTATTATTGCTGGGGGCCACTATGAGAGACATTATTACTGCTGGGGCCACTATGGGGGACATTATAAATGTTAGGGGCCACAATGAGAGACACTATTACTGCTGGAGCCACTATGAGGGACAGTATTACTGCTGGAGCCCATTATGGGAGACATTATGTGTACTGAGGGCACCGCAGGGGTTGGCATCTTTATTTTAAAAAATAAATTTTTTAATGGCCATGAAAATCTGATGCAAAACAGTTGTTAAAAGCGGACAGACGGACAGAAAATGGATACACAAATGGTTGAAAAATGGCATGAAAAACTGACAGTGTGTCCGTTTTTAGCCTCAGGCTATATTTACACGACAGTGAAAAACAGACATGTGATGGACGTTTTTTTAACGGCCATCATACATCTGTTTTAAGACCAATGGTAGTCTATGGGGTTATTCACACGGCAGTTGTTTTTTTTGACGGCCAGTGAATAACAGAAAATAACGGTCAAAAAATATTCTATCTTGTTCCCCCATACAATTGAATGTGTGCGTTTTTAATGTCCATTTAACCCCTAGTGACCACCCATAAGCGTTTTTACGGCAGTCACTAAGGGGCCTTAGGTTGGGCCACCACTTTTTTTTTACGGCAGCCCAGTCTAAGCGCTGCATGAGAGCTACGGCCCTCCTCTAACAGCCCGGACCGGCAGGAGTGCCGATCCGGGCTGTTTAACACTTTACATGCCGCGGGCAATGGCTCCCGCCGCATGTAAAGTGCTAACAGAGGGAGCGGACTCCCTCTGTCTCCCATCGGCACCCCGCGAATGCAATTGCGGGGTGTCAATATGTGTGAAGGCTGCCTGGGGTCTGACCAGCCTTCAGTAATTTCCAGCAGGCTGCGCCAGAGTCAGAATAGCATTGCCATTAAAATGCAATGCACTAAAAGCTGTCTGTTATAGTCCCATTGTGGTAAAGAAAAGTAAAAAAAAAAAAAAAAAAAAAAAAAAAAAAAAGGGACTAATTTATTCAATAAAAAAAAAATTCATAACATTTTTGGCAAAAAAGGAGTAAAATGTAACAAAAATAAAATAAAAAATTGATGTATTTGGCATCACTGTAATCATACTGACCCAGAGAATAAAACAATTATGTTATTTATACCGAAAAATGAACGCCATAAAATTTATAATGTAAAAAACGCAGTGGCAGTATTGCTGTTTTTCACATCTCCCTCCCAGAAAGAGTTAGTAAAAGTTAATCAGAAAGTTATGTGTACCCCAACTACAACTTGCCCGCAAAAAACAAGCCCTCATAAAGCTATATAGACGGAAAAATAAAAAAAATTATAGCTCTTGGAACGCAACGATGAAAAAAGAAAAACGCTTGGTCAGTAAGGCCCAAAACAGGCTGGTCACTAAGGGGTTAAAAGAAAAGCATAAGTGAAAAAAAGTGTAGCCAAGGGGTCCATTCACACGTCAGCAAGTGTTTTGTGGTCCGCAAATTGCGGATCCGCAAAACACAGACACCAGCCATGTGCGTTCTGCATTTTGTGGACCGCACATGGCCGGCACTATAATAGAAAATGCCTATTCTTGTCTGCTATTGTGGACAAGAATAGGACATGTTCTATTTTTTTGCGGAGCCGCGGACCGCAAGTGCTGCCCCATTGAAAATTAATGGGTCTGCACCCGTTCCGCAAAATTGCGGAACGGATGCGGACCCATTCTGCGGACGTGTGAATGGACCCTTAGGCATATTAATACACCTTAGACTTTTCCCTGCGCGCTATGAATGGCACAGGCAGCGCCGTGATACTACTGGTGCCTGAAATACCCAATAACAAAACTCTGCTCAGAAAGGAGCTTTGTTATTTGAAAGGAAGCTGCCTATCTGTCAGTTTGGCGGGCTGCCGGACCCGACACTCTGCTCTGAAACGGTGGAGGGAGACTCGAGCAGCGGCACTGCGATCTTCAATGCTGCTGGCAGAGTGGCGCCCTGGCCTCCTGGTGGGCTTTCTAAGGGCTGTATTAGACAGGTAGATTTCTCTACTCCTCGCTGCCTTCTCTTGATTGCTTATCTGCTCGCCGTTGCAAACGTAGCGGTGAACAGGTGTAATTACATCTCAGCCGTCCTATTCACTTCAATAGGTTGGCTCCTTACATGCATAGGAAGGAGCCTACATAGAAGTGAATGGGACGTCTGAGATGTAATTACACCTGCTCACCGCTACGTTTGCGATGGCGAGCAGGTAAACGAGCGCCGTTTACTCTTCAAACAGCTGATCGGCAGGGGTGTCAGGAGTCAGACCTCTGCCCATCTGATATTGATGACCTATCCTGAGGATAAGTCATCAATCTAAATTAAGCGGACAACCCCATTAATCACTTGGCTATAATTGCCTGCTCTGCATTCATCCCAGGGGCTAATTAACCCTATCCTGGAGGGAATGGAGTGTTGGTCTTTACATAGGACTGTATGTTGGAGGGGGTGATGTTATTTACATGGGACTGTATGTTGGAGGGGGTGATTATATATACATGGGACTGTATGTTGGAGGGGGTGATGTTATTTACATGGGACAAGCCCTATGACGGTGCCCACAATATGGATACAGTCACACAGCAGTGCTCATGGAGAAGGTGTCCCCACAAAAGTAATATCACGGGTGGACTCAGTGAAGCACCAACCACATAGCAGTGCCCAGTCACTGGTAAGCCTATGTAATTATGCCATGGATAGCAGTGACCACACACAGACTGCAGCCACGGCAGAGCTCATACAAAGACATAAAGGTCTAGCCATAGCAGCGGCCATTCAGATGTGGCAGGCACAGAGCTGCCCATACACTTTATAACATAAAAGTGCCACAAGAAAAGTATTGTCTTAGAACTTCAGTGCCAATGAAGGCTTTTGAGATCACCCTGGATGGCAAGGTAATCCAACAGAGCGATTGTTACCATGCCCAAACATAAGTGACTTTACTTAAGCAATTTTGGACATGTACTGGGAAGATGTTCCTCACCTAATAAGACAATTAAACTTGAAAGCGTAAAAGTTGGGCGTAATCAGATATCTTTTAGTCAGGCTCCAAGTTGGGCTCTGTCTAGTCTTGCCTTGCTTTGGAAGAGAGGAGGCTTGCTTTGACTACAGGGGAAGTGGGGGTTGCCTGCTGTAACTACTGGAGAAGTATGGAGCAGAGCGGTGGATGTCTTACTGCTAGAAGAAGGGGCACTGCCGCGACTACCACAACGCTGTATTCTGAAGAGCAAAATAACTCTTTGGCCCCTTTCACACGGACGACTATTCCGTGCTGGTGCAATGCGTGAGGTGCCAAAACCGAACTTCTGTGAAGAAGTCCGGGTTCGGGTCAGGGTACCAAACATGCCGATTTTTCTCACGCGCGTGCAAAACACATTAAAACGCTTTGCACTCGAGCGGATAAATCACGCATTTTCCCGCAACGCCCATGTGAAAGAGTCCTTTCACAGTGTCCATGATGACATCTGGGAGAAGACGGTCAGTGGTTTATCCATGAAGAATCCATGTCCGGTGTGTGTGTCCATTTTTTGTCCTGTGTGTGTCTTCTGCATTCCATATATACTGCTAGGCTGAAAATTGGTTTCCAGAACATCTCCTAGAAAGCAACGATCTGATGGCATCCATGTTGTGTCCTTGGTTTTCATAAACCCATAGACAATAATATGCGTGAGGGATCCATAATCACGCAAAAAATAGTGCATGCTTTCATGGTGTGTGAATAAACACATTAAAATCAACGGATACGCAAGCGTTCTGAGAAGACCACAGACAGCACAGATGTGTGAAAGAGGCGCAAGTAAGGTGTAAGGCCAGTCACACATCCTTATTTGCTGGACACTGTACCTAGCCTTACAGCACCCCTCTGCGGGCTCCTAAACCTGGTCAATATCTGTCCGGACGTGCACTGAAAAGCTAGAAGGAACATTATTCACATGTAGGAGTTGAAATCAATTTGACAACACCAAATAATGAGGATCTCGAAGATCATGAGCTGAATAAGAAGAGACGTGGAGGAACAGGCGCTGTATTATTCTGTGTTCTAGTTTTATAAATTGTGAGTCTTCCTGAACAAAAACACAGACAGACAAAACATGCAAATCTACATTTGGGTTCCTTACAAGAAGAACTACATAATAAATGTTCCTTCTAAGTGCACTCCTCCGTCTCGTTTTTGCCAAGCTAAAAGCAGATTTCTATTTTTCCTCTCCACTTCCTCAATTAGATGACGCTGCTCTGTATACGACGCGTAGGAGTCCAAGATGAAAGGGTAAAAACCAGGTTTCTTTCTTAAGAGACTGATGTCAATCGAAACGTAATCTACTCGAAATATTAAAAGAAACAGGAAAATTGTATTATATGATGAAAAGATCATAAGAGCTTGTCGGATACGCCTCCGCTTCCCATCGTTACTTCTGACTATCATGCTGAACGGAAGATCTTCAGGTGAAAAACAAGAGGTACTGAGTAAAAGTCGCACAAGGGTTTACAAAGCAATTTCATACAATTTTGAGTCTTGTAAAATTATTTTTCTGTTCACCATTAAACAACTTAAAAAAAAAACACAACATAAAAATTCCCTACATCAAATCAAAGAGCCAGTTTCTTCTATAGGATGAAACCTGTGCCAACACGCCAAAGTTACCATCTGGTCAGTGCAACTCTTCTCTCCCTTTACCGAATATCTGAGGTCACCGACAACAGATGTCAGGTGGTCACTTGTGTGTAGGCCAAAAAAGTACAACCAACCCAATATGTTCCAGCCCAATGTTACCCAACCTTTCATATCGCTAAAGGTGTTGTCTAGTTTACAACATCCATTTTGGGTGGAAAGTGTAGTTACCAACAAGAGCGGTTCTTTGACTCGCCATGACCAACGTGACACGGAACGCCAGCCAGTAAATCTGCGGTTCTAGTGCGGACCAAGCCCTACGGTTTGTCATTGCTTGGTGGGTACATTTGGAAAAGGCTTCCAAGTGAAGCTGAAGATTTGTCCAGACCTGCCATACGCAGCAATAGGATATTAGTGGGTTTGACCACCCCTGTACACATGCCCTGTAGGGCAAAGGGATATGATAGAAGGGACCTTCACAAAGGACCCTTCTCTCTGAGACAGAGTGTCGCTCAAAGGGGTTCTCTGGGTTCGGTGCTGAACCCGGATATAAGCTATTCTTCCCTCTTACTACACATGAGTGGAGCACTGGAGCATTTCCTTGATCCGATGCTCCCCCATGCCTTGCGTTGCATTGCACAGTGCAAGGACTGTTTGTTTACTGCCGGTGACATACCGGGATTCTCCTCGCTATGCTAGGTGGAGACTCCTGCCTAGCAATGTGACTGGTGATGTCACTAGCACAGATGAGTGGTCTGTAGCATTGCCGCAGGCCGTTTTGAAGGTGGGTACTATGGAAAGTAGCATAGTACCTGCCTCCAAAACAGCAGTAGAGAATCCGCCTAGCATAGTAGTAAAAGAATAAGGATAAATGAACACGATCAGGATTGCGTGTGGATTTTCCACACGGATTTGCGTGCATAAAAACCGCACCGTAGGTCATACACATTGTATTCTATGAGAAATTGAAATTCTCATGCGCACGATGCAGATTTTTTCTGTGCAGATTTTGACCTTTGAATTTTAAAATCCATAGCATGTCAATTTATTAATTTTTCCTGACCGGATTTTCTCCATTCCAATCGATGTGGATTGTCCGCAAGGATTTCCCTGCAAACACCTGCGGATTTCAGTGCAGATTCCGACTAGCTTATACCTCTTTAACAGCAGTTCCGGCTCTGACAATGGTAGTAAGATTCCAGCGGTCGGCACACAGGCAGTGGCGATGTACATGGAAGGGGAGGCATAAAGATTAAAGGTTTTTTTCCAGGAGTAAAACATTGAAGACTTACCCTCCGGATAGATCATCAATATCTGATTGGTGGGGTTCCCACGCTGGGCACCGCCATGGGTCAGCTGTTTGAAGAGGCTGCAGCGCTTCAGCTCACCAAGCACAGCGCCCTACATTGTATAGTGGCTGTACTTGGTATTGCAGCGCAGCCCCACTCACTTGAATGGGTCTGAACTGATCCTAGGCCATGTGACCGATGGATGTGACACCAAAGGCCTAGGAAAGAGGCTGCAAGGATTACAGAGTACCACGGCTTCTTCAAACAGCTGATCAGCAGGAGTGACAGGAGTCTTATCCAAGATGAGGACCAAATATTCTAGTCCCGGAAAACCAATTTAATGGACGAGTTTTGGCCTGTCCTGATCTTTTTTTTAAACTGTGCTCTGACAGGTACAGCCCACCCACAAATGACATAACGGGCCAGTCACCATAACGGCTGAGGTGTACCGGAGATGTATGGCTTCCAGATTTATGGGGGTTCGAGAAGCTGGATCTGTTTCCATCACTGCACTGAATAATTGAAATCATAAAGTTTCCGTCATGGGGCAACCATTTAGCCGCAAGAAAAGGCCCCATCGCTGAGCTCTGATGTGACTGATGTCCGCCTCGCCATGTTCTTGATGTAAGGCACGGATTATAGCATTCTGGCTCTGAACTGGAGTCAAGACGCTAGAGGTCTCGGCCCACCGAAATCTGCCCAAAGCGCAAGAGAAGAAATGAGCAGCCTATGAGTTTTCCTCCTTTTCTCTATTGTTGCTGTCAGTAACCAGGTCTTGGTGACGGGAGGACACAACAGAAAGTAGTACAGAGCTGTGGGTGATCCCCCTTTGGTACTCAATGGCACTCGCCTTACAAACCAACTAAAGCAGGGGTGCACAAACTTCTACTGGTCCGGCCCGCTTCATCATCACAGTTCAAGGGGCTGCAAAAAATGTAGATCGGCGCTCATTTGCATTGGCTGATGCAAAGTGAATGGGGGAGGAATGATCACTACCACAGTCGTTCCTCCCTCAGTCAGTTCTATTGACTGTCGGCAGAACATTCCTGATTACACAGGGAGACGTGACGACGATTATTATACATCTATCATCCTGATAAAAGATGTAAATCAGCCGACTAACGAGCAATTGTTCCTTTACCGGCTGATCGGCATTTATACAGGCCAGATATCAGGAATGAACGATCTTATGAAAATGTAATAAGGGCCTAAGTGGCGACATCTCCTTCCTGCCTCCTACTCATAAATGATCGCTTTCCTTCATGGCAGAGGATGGCGCTCATTGGTTATTACCGCCTCCTGCCCCCCAGTTGTAGGTTAGCAGTTAGCACTCGTTGGTTAACCCTTTAAAGACCAGGCCGGAAAAGGTCTTAAAGGGGTTTTCTGACATTTTAATACTGGATGACCTATCCTTTGGATGGGTCATCGGTATCTAATTGGTGGGGGTCCGACAATCAGCTGTTTGAGAAGGCACCGGCACTTGCAGTAGCACCATGGCTTTTTCTCAGCTTTCCCTAGGCCGAGTGATGACACGTTCATCGGTCACGTGGCCTGGGCGCAGCTCAGCTCCATAGAAGTGAATGGGGCTGAGCCGGGATACCAAGCACAACTGCTATAAAATGTACGGCGCTGTGCATGATAAGCTGCGAGAAGGCCGCGGGCTCACAGGAGCACCAATGCCTTCTCAAAACCGCTGATCATGGGGGTCCCGGGTGTCGGACCCCACTGATCAGATACTGTCCGAAAAAAAACAAAAAAAAAAACGGATCTCAGTCGAAAAACAGCTGACAACTGATGCAACAGGATCCTGTTTTTTTTTCTCTCTCTTCTTCTGATGGATCATAAGAATGGAAAGCTAAACGGTGATGTGAATGCAGCCTTAGTTTTAGGCTACATGCACATGAACGTTGTTTGTTTCCATGTTTGTTTGTTTATGCGGATAGGATGCGGACCCATTCATTTCAATGGGTCCACAAAAAACGCGGACAGCACACCGTGTGCTGTCCGCATCAGTATGTCCGTTCCGTTGCCCCGCAAAAAAAGAATTCCATGCAGCCGCCACTTCCAAAATCACGTGACGCACACTGGGCACGTCATCCCAGCCTGGGGTCAGAACCCGCTGCACATGTGCGAGTCTGAATCTCTCGCAAGCGCTTTGGCAAAAGATTCAGACTCATGCTTGTCCTGCTGGTTGTAATCCCAGTCTGGGATCACATACCCAATGTACGTACATTGGGTACATGATCCCAGAAGTGGCGGCTGCCCGGGATCGCAAAGCATCTCTGATAACTTCTTTAACCCCTTCAGGACTGAGCCATTTTTCACCTTAAGGGCCGGGCCAAATTTTGGAAATCTGACATGTGTCACGTTATGTGATAATACCTTTGGAATGTTTTAACTCATCCAACCAATTCTGAGATTTTCTCTTGACATGTCATACTTCATGTAAGGCTACTTTCACACTCGCGTTTTGGCTTTCCGTTTCTGAGATTCGTTTCAGGGCTCTCACAAGCGGTCCAAAACAGATCAGTTTAGCCCCAATGCATTCTGAATGGATAAGGATCCGCTCAGTTTGCCTCCGTTCAGCCTCCATTCCGCTCTGGAGGCGGACACCAAAACTCTGCTTGCAGCGTTTTGATGTCCGCCTGACGATGCGGAGCCAAACGGATCCGTCCTGACTTACAATGTAAGTCAATGGGGACGGATCCGCTTTCACTGACACAATATGGTGCAATTGAAAACGGATCCGCCTCCCATTGACTTTCAGTGTAAGTCAAAACGGATCCGTTTGCATTATCATGGTAATGCATTGTTCATGGTAATGCAAACGGATCCGTTCTGAACGGATACAAGCGTTTGCATTAGCGCAGGTGTGAAAGTAGCCTTACTGGTAAATTTGAGTCGATAAGTTATCATTTTTTTTTTTTATTAAAAATTGCCCAAAAGAATTTGAAAATGTAGCATTTTCTTAATATAAAATTCTCTGCTCTTAAGAAGGATAGTAATACCTTCTAAAATATAGTTATTACTTAACATTTCTCATATGTCTACTTTATGTAGGCATAAGGCAACATGCACACGACCGTATGTGTTTTGCGGTCTGCAAATTGCGGATCCGCAAAAAAAAAAAAAAAAAAACGGATGACATCCGTATGCCATCCGTTTTTTTTTTTTTTGCGGATCCATTGTAACAATGCCTAAAATGGACAAGAATAGGACATGTTCTTTTTTTTTTGCCGGGCTACGGAACGGACATACTGATGCGGACAGCACATGGTGTCCGCATCCTATCCGCCCCAAAAAAAAAAACGAACGGAAACAAACAACATTCACGTGCATATAGCCTAATTTTGTAAATGTCACTTTATTTTTTAGGGCGTTACAAGTCTTAGGCTAGTTTCACACTAGCGGCAGGGGACTCTGGCAGGCTGTTCCGGTGGGTGAACACCCTGTCGAAGCCGTCCGGCCGCTAGTTCACGTGTGCCCCCGGACTGCCGCTCCGTCCCCATTGACTATAATGGGGGCGGAGTTCCGGCGGCAGCACGGCAGCGCACGCCGAGAGGCAGCCGGACTAACCCTGGGTTCACACCTGAGCGTTTTACAGCGCGTTCAAACGCGCTGTAAAACGCTCAAGACATGAAATCCAATGCTTCCCTATGGGAATGGTTCACACCTGGGCGTTTTACAGCGCGTACGAACGCGCTGTAAAACGCCCGACGCTCAAACAAGTACTTGAGCTTCTTTGGGGCGTTTTGACGCGCGTTTGTGGCCATAGGACACTGCAGTCAATGACACAAACGCGCGTCAAACGCGCGTTCACTATTACAAAAACGCGCGTCAGAAACGTGCGTCAAAAACGCGCGTTTGGGAAACGCTCAGGTGTGAACCCAGGGTAAAAGTACTGCATGCCGGCTTTCCGGCGGAAAAGTGTTTGTCTGGCCAAAAGCTGACATTTATACCAGAAAGCCACCAGATCCCTGCTGGATCCCATTACTATGTGTGGTCGGAGAGCCACCGTTCACATATTGATGACCTATCCTGAGGACAGGTCATCCATATTCAACTCGCAGAAAACCCTTTTAATAAATTGGTCGGATGATTCTACAGCAGGGTGTGAACTGACCTCCATCAGGGTGCCTTCCCTCTTCTAGCTTAGCACCACAGAGAGAGAGTACTCCACACTTAAAGAGGTTCTCCGCCTTTTTCTTACTGATGATCTATCTTCTGAATAGGTCATCAGCATCTGATTGTCACGGGTCCGCCACCTGGGATTCCTGCCTTTCAGATGTTTGAGAGGGCACGAGCGCTCACAGTAGCACCGCGGCCTTCTCGCTGCTTCCACAGGCCAGTGGCGTCACGGCTGGGTCACGTGGCCTGGGCGCAGATGACACTCGGGACCCCCAATGATCAGATGCTGATGAACTATCCAAATCATCTGTCAAAAAAAAAAGGGCGGAGAACCCCTTTCACATTGCTGGTATCTATGAAATCGGTGGGTTTGGCTGACTCTGCTCATCTTCGTAGACTCCTTAAAGGGGTATTCTCATCTCGACATTTCTGGCATATCCACAGGATAAAACGCCCAGTAGCTACGGGTCCCACCTTGGACTATTTTCTGGAACTCCCTCTCAGTTTCCCGAGAGACCAGGCTTTGTTCTCAAGACAGATGGGCGTCTCTGGGGTGGGACGTTCCCCTACCAGACATTTACGGCAGGGATACGCCACATTTGTCGAGCTGTACATACCACTTTAAACAGAAAGCCAACATGGCCGCACTTCCTGTTGTCATTCGTACAAAAACATCTTTCTTGACATAAAAAACAATTTCTTGACATAAAATAAAGCACAATTACCAAACCTCCGCTGCGACTCCAACCTGAGAGGGCCTGGGCGCAGGGATATCCTGCGAATGGAGTCTCACACCGCGGTTATGCTCTTTAAATCATGTCAGTTCCCAGTCACTGTCACACGATTTTACCAAACCGCACCCTTAAAGGGGTACTCCAGTAACACCAGGAATTTCCCATTCTAATCAATGGTTAGGCTGACAATAAAACTTTGCATTGAATAACCCCATTGCCCCACTGTATATTGATCAGCTGGGATGTGGCGGGTGGGTGACTACCATGGAAACCCATCACATACTGTAGCTAAGGAAGATGGCGGCTAGCACCCATCCCTGCATTATAGGTGTGTGGCACTGGAAGACGCCAGCCACAGGCAGAGCATGCTAGGAGTTGTAGTGCCCCTTTAGCTGGAGGACCACAAGTTGCAGAGCTACTTTTCTAGATAAAATTATAATCCACTGCAGCATTACAAAGGGAATAACACAGACTCTAGGCAGACACATTACTAAGAGCACCAGGCCCCGTATAATAAGCCCCTCACACCCCATGTTACATGACTGCAGGCAGCAGACCAGCCGTCATGGCCGACCACCTCACTCACCTTCCAGTGCTCGCCCTTTTATTCCAGCCTGGGTGGTTGATCCAGTGTATCCACTACAATAGGGATAAATGAACAGAGGGATAAGGATGGAGAATCCCTGAAAGAGACCTGGGATCTTGGGACTTGTAGTTCTGCGCCTATTGGTTCCTTACTCCACCAGCAAGGAACAAACTACATATCCCGGCATGCCTTGCGCGCCCGATTCAGGGGTAAGTGATCCAGCTGATTGTATGGCACTGGGTGATGCCAGCAGCGTTCAGGCGGACTAATGGCCGGTACAGTGGGGGGGTCTCCCGCCCGGGTTTAGGGGTCCAGCCCAGCTCTTTATTTCCAGCGTGATAGGTTCCCCGCCTCAGCCGTTACCATGTTGTGTTTGCGGCGTTGTCATGGCTGCGGGCGGATGCAGGGCACGGAGCTGGAGGAGGAGCGTCTTATCCTGCAGCTACTGCTGCGTCCTCCAGGGGGCGCTGAGATCACTACTGCTCGGCTGAGGGACATAGTTACACATTGCTCCCTTCTAAGCACTCCTTGAAAGGGATCGACCGATATAGGTTTTTTAGAGCCGATCCTGATAACCTGTGAACTTTTAGGCCGATAGCCGATCACTTATACCGATATTTTCATTTTTGAAAAAATATATTCTGTTACGGCGTTCACCACATAGGAGATTATTTAAGGCTACTTTCACACTAGCGTTCGTCGGTCCGCTCGTGAGCTCCGTTTGAAGGAGCTCACGAGCGGACCCGAACGCAGCCGTCCAGCCCTGATGCAGTCTGAATGGAGCGGATCCGCTCAGACTGCATCAGTCTGGCGACGTTCAGCCTCCGCTCCGCTCGCCTCCGCATGGACAGGCGGACAGCTGAACGCTGCTTGCAGCGTTCGGGTGTCCGCCTGGCCGTGCGGAGGCGTGCGGATCCGCCCAGACTTACAATGTAAGTCAATGGGGACGGATCCGTTTGAAGATGCCACAATATGGCTCAATCTTCAGGCGGATCCGTCCCCCATTGACTTTACATTGAAAGTCTGGACGGATCCGTCCGAGGCTATTTTCACACTTAGCTGTTATATGCTAAAAATAATGCAGACGGATCCGTTCTGAACGGAGCCTCCGTCTGCATTATTATGATCGGATCCGTTCAGAACGGATCCGATCGAACGCTAGTGTGAAAGTAGCCTAAAATATATTTTAATAGTTTGGATTTTTTGGACGTGGCAATATGTGATATGTTTATTTATTGTTTATATATTTTATATGTAATTTATACTTAATATTTTGGTGTGTGTTTTTTTAAACTTTTTTTTTATGGTGGCCGGGACGGTGGGAGCGCACATAGGCTACCGCCTTTTCCTATAGTGTGTAAGCACGACCACCGCTGCTGGATTGCAAATGGAAACCAGCAGTGTATAATATGGGGGGGGAAACGAATCCAGCCAGCAAAGGAGACAATATGGACAATCACAATACATTAGTAAGTGCCTGGTATTAACTTCCTCTACATGATTAATGCTATTTGCTGACGTGAGACGACTGTCAGCAGGTTTGTGCCTATGACACCGGCTGACCTGTTCCATGTACGCTTGGCAAAAGACATCTGTGTTGGTCCCATGTTCATATGTGCCCGCATTAAAAAACAAAAAAGTTATGGGCATCAGAATACGATGATACAATGAATAAATAACATAAAACTGTGGTGGTATTGCATTTTTTTCCAATTCCACCCCATTTAGAATTTTTTTTCCAGCTTCCCACTACATTGTAAGCAATAATAAATAGTGATATTAGAAAGTACAACTTGTCCCACAAAAAGAAAACAAGCCCTCATACAGCTATGAACGGAAAAATAAAAAAGTTAAGGTTTTGTGAAGGCACGGAGTAACAAACGGATATGCAAAAACGGAAAGTCGCCGTGTCCTCAAAGGATTAAAGCCCAGCGCCAATCACCGTACATATACGGCACTTGGTCTTGATAGCTAAACAGACATGCAGGTCAGCCACATTTTTGAACCTGAATCTATGACTCATTTGCAGCCCCCCCCCCCAAACACATACCTTAACTAAGGGCATATTCACACACAGCAGATTTGTTGCAGTAATCATGTGATTGAGGTTACTTCAGCAGCAAGCACATGGTTTTTTTGCAAGCTCCATTCACATAAATGGGACAGTCATAGAAATATGGTCAACATACGAGTGCCATGTGTGCACTTACCCAAGCAGTAACCGCAGCAGTGTCCAGCAGTGATTCCCTTTTCGCAGTAGTCACTTCAGCCTCCCTTATGTGTACGTGATGAAATCCGTGATAAGATGGTCAGTGATGCATCCGTGAAGATGTCCGTGAAGGATCCCTGTTTGGTCCGCCTGTCCGTTTTTTTGCCTTCCGTGAGTCATCCGTATTTCACGTACACTGCACAGCTGAAAATACATTTTTCTAGCCTCTCCTCCTAATGGTCTGCGAAACACGGATGGCAGCCGTGTTGCATCCGTGTTTTTCATGGACCCATAGACTATAATGGGCGTGATGGATCCATGAACACAGACAAAATAAAGCATGCTTCCGTTGTAAAACCACGGACCGTGCTAAAAAATGGATGTCTGACTACACACATTAAAATGAATGGGGGACGTGTGCTGTCCGTGAATCACTGACGTGTGAATGAGGCTTTATCCTTAGCACTCACAGCGCCACCTTCTGTCTGGAGTGGTCATCAGTAACTTGCACCAAATTCCTATATCATAGAACAAGTTTGCACTCATTTTTTGGTACAATTCTCAAGAATTTTTTTTTTAATTTGCACTATTACAAGGGTTATCCTATTATAAATGTAAAAAATTAAATTTCAGACATCACATAGTACATAGCAATACCTTTCTAACAAAGCTAGAACCAGCCCTGTACCTCACATGGATCCAGAGATCTCCCCATTCACTGCTCCAATTGTTCTGCTAGATTATCTTCAGCCTGGCAGCTCGGGGGGGGGGGGGGGGGGGGGTCCTTTCTGCTGCAGCTCAGGGGGTGTCCTTTCTGCGGACGGACAGAAAATAAGGTAAAGAACAAACAGCAGGTGGCGCTATACAGATGCATTTTATTGAATAGCTCACTGGCTATACTACATTTTTAATTACATGCAATTACAAAAGTATTCAGACCCAGGTGCAGGTTTGAAAAATGTAGAATATGTTTTGTGACACGACCCCTTTAAGTAACCCCAACATAATCAGTGATATTAACCCCTGAGTCCATCGGTGAGTGAGATGAAAGGTTTGTCTCAGGTGACACCTTTCCCTACCTGTAGGGGGCAGCACTGCAAGTATTTATCCCTGAACTTTAATATCTGCAATTTTTCAGAGGGAGGAGGATGAGCACCATTTCACTTGTTGACTCAGACCTCAAAGAAGGCTAGAAACACCCCTGCCCGGCTATTATAGACGGCTGGCAGCTAAGACTCTGAAAAACAAATGAATCAATATTAAGCGGAGCTCCGCGGTGAGGCAGCCTGGATGTCGTCACAGATTCATCTGCAGTCAGCACGTTACAGGGAATACTTCAAACCACAGAATCCAGTAGCTCTGGAGATCTCAGACGGCATTGAATATCTGCCATCCAGTGCATTCTCCGCGCTGAACACTTCATTAGTAGATCATTTTCTAGGTTCAGCATTTGGCAGCCATCCATGTTGTAACAAGTAAGACCTAATAATCAGAAGCACAAGTCCAAAAACCCACTGTACTAGCAACTTTCCCCTAGAAACCAAGGCAAACCAGTCCAAGCTGAATGTAGATCTGCTAATAGGCATATTCTATGCAATAAAACATCCTTTACACCAAGGATCCTCAAATACTTCTTGTAAAGGTCCACACACCTGGGTCTACCGTTGGGTGAAGGTCCGAGCCACAAATGTAAGGATCTATAACACCAGCCTGTAATCCCACCCAATCCTTTTAGAGCCCCAACACAATAAGAATGTCCCCTTAGTGCCACCTCACAATAGTGTCGCCCTCAGTCGCCCCCTCTAGACAGTAATGATACCCCTTAGTGCCTTTTCACACAGTATGATGCCCCCTTAGTACTCCCATGCAGTATGATGCTCCTAAGTGGCCACCTCACAGCAGGATGATCACTTAAAGGCTATGCACACCTTCGGGGGCAATTTATCTTTATGATTGCATTTTATTCATTTTGAGCTAATAATCATTTTTTGGTCTTTAGTAAAAAATATTGAGCTGTTCTGTCACAAAGGGTTAACTGTTTTTCTAACTGTGTGTATCGTACTTTTCATTTTCACTTTGTGCCAGTCATCTAATAAACTTTTGGGATCATTTATCAAATTGCATTTGTATCTGTATTTCGCCATAGCAATGTGCACCTGTTTCATAAAGACCAATTAAAAAATATATTTTTAGCTCAAAATCAGTATAATGCAATAATAATTAAAAAAAAATTGTCCCTAAAGGTGTACATAACCTTGAAATGTCCTGACACAGGATGAGGCCCCTAAATGTCCACACACAAAGTGGTGCACTCTCAGTTCCCGGTACACAGTATGATGTTCCCTTAAGTGGCCCCCACAGATAGTGACGCCCCCATAAGTGTCCACCTCTTCCATAATGCCTTCTCACAGACTGATGACCTCTTAAGTGGCTTCCACACAATATGATGCCCTCTTAAGTGCCTCCGCACAGTGGTATCCTCTTACAGTATGCTGTCCCCTTAGATGGGTCCCACACAGTAATGTCCCTTTAGTGCCCCCCTCACAGAGTGATACCCCCTTAAGTGGTCCCCTACACAGAGCAATGCACCCTTATGTAGGTCCCTGACAGTGATGCCCCCTTAAGTGGCTCCCCACAGAATACGATGCCCTCTTAAATGCCCCTTCACAGTGATGCTCTCTTATGCCCTCACCTAAAGACTGCAGAGTGATGCCTCCTTGAGACCCCCATGGAGAGCTGCCTCACATTGCCTCCACTGTAAATGCTCACCTTCGCCACGTTCCTCAGTCGTCAGCTCCCTGCTGGTCTGGATGAGGTCTTCTCCAATAAGTGGTCTTTTGGAGAGTTTTCCCCGTAGGCTATTTCTTCCAGCCAGGTTTTATTATGTTCTATACCTTGTCCCATATCCCTTGGTTTGCATTTCCACATGTGGTGCCAATTGTCTAACAAGCGGTCCCTTGTTCGGACGGCAAAATAAATTCATACCCTATGCTACAAAAAAATAGTCTTTTGTGGGGTGGTCCCCTGAAAGATAGAATTATACAGAATGCACTTTGAAGTAGCTAATGTCAGCAAATATGTATAAACACAAATAATGATGAAAGAGCTAAAAATCATGTTTTCTATGCTTGGCATCACATCAGCCTATCACACAGAAGCAGGCTAAGGGTACTTTCACACTTGCGTTGTAAGGATCTGGCAGGCAGTTCCATTGCCGGAACTGCCTGCCGGATCCGGAAATCCGTATGCAAACGGATATCATTTGTAGACTGATGCGGATGCGGATCCGTCTGACAAATGCATTGAAATTCCAGATCCGTCTCTCCGGTGTCATCCGGAAAAACGTATCTGGTTATTATTTTTTTCGCATTTTTAAAGGTCTGCAGATACCGGCATTAATACCGGATCCGGCATTAATACATTTCAATGTAAATTAAATGTCTGCATTCCAGCAAGTGTTCCGGAATTTTGGCCTGAGAAAATTCTGCAGCATGCTGCAGTATTTTCTCCGGCCAAATACCGTAAGAGGGACTGAACTGATGCATCCTGATGCTTTCCATTCAGAATGCATTAGGATAAAACTCAAGCGTTTTTTTCCGGTATTGAGCCCCTAGGACGGAACTCAATACCGGAAAAGAATAACGCTAATAACTAATAAAACAGCTGTGATACTGTACATACAGTAAGTTGCCCCATCCTATACGTGCAATCATAGGTGGCCCCATCTGTTTCTCAATCCCCTGCGTGGGTCTCCTCTCACTCCTGGTCCCCAACATGGCCACTCCATTTTCCCCTATTATTGCTAAAACCTTGACACCTCAGTGGCGGTCTGTGTTCTCCCTTGTTCAGCAATTGTGAAGGCTGCTCAGTGCAGCATGACATGGACTCCACCCTCCTCTTCTCTGACAACGTTTTCCTCCTCCAGTGATGCTCTGTGGAAATGTTTCTCCTCCACTCCCCTGAGGTCCCTTGCAGGTCTCCTGCCCCTGCTCACTCCAGTCTGTTGATGCAGCACAGTGCAGATCAGATGATTTGCAGTGTGTGTTTGTCCAATGTACGGTCTTCTCAAAGGGGTTCCAACTGAAAAATGTGCTAAAAAAAAGTAGTCTGTGGTTGGAATGGGGGTGCTCTGCTTATAGTGTGGAGTGGCAGCATCTATAGGGTATAATGGGAAGAAAACTTGGACACAGAAAAAATCTGTTAGGGTCTTCTCAATGGATGATCTTCTGAGTGTTTATGAGGTCAAAGATAAGGCTTCACATAAGCCGTCAGCTGACGGAACTCAGGAGGGATAGTCTGCTAATAGGCTAACTTTTAACTGCATGGTTTAAAATGCAACTAGAGGCAACAAAATTGCACCAACATTTTAACATTAAAAAATTATAGGGGATTTTTTTCCACCAAGACAAAAATAAAAAAAAATGAGTCAGTAAATATATTTTATTATCCCACAATAGTACCAATCACAACATATAACTCATCCTACAAAACAACTAGGCCCTCATAGGGCTATGTCAACAGAAATATCATAGTATGGCAACATGAAAATGACTTTTTATTGTGAAACAGCACTAAAGCTCCAAGAAAACATTCGTACCGAACTGTATAAAAGTTATCGTTATTTTTACTGTATGTTAAACAAAAAAAAATGCATAAACAATAAAAAGCTACATCAACAGAAAAAAATGGATGAAAAAAAGGGAAAGGGAGTGTCTTAAAAAAAAAAACTATTGTATAAAGTCAAGGTTTTATTTTAGAAATATGTTTAGGAATTGTTGGTGATGTTATTTCAAATTTTCCATGTCGTTACCTACATTTTAAAAAGATCTCAAAATCCTGCAGCTTTCACACTGATCACTAAGCCTAATAATATGTTGAGACTTACTGTACTGTACAGATCACTTTTGAGCAGTCATGTCATTATCATTAGGCAGGATTAAAATAAAAGATATAAAAAAAACATTGGATCCACCATTCACAATAGGTGATGTCATCTATTGTATTACTGTTTAAGAAAAAGGTAATAAACAAAGTTATCCAAAAGGTGATCTACTAATCCTGAATAGTTGATGACTGAACTGTATTGAAAAGCCCCTGTTTGAAAACTGCATAATTACGTTAGGGAAAAAATTATAGCCATTCAAGTACCGTCTACTAAAACAGGTACAATGTGTCTGGTCCTGAAGGCCCAAAATTTCCTGGACTTGGACTAGTTAAAAAGAGCTGCTTGGGTCTGATTTCTGCCATTTCGTGCACCATAAGCTGGGTCTACACAGCAATCCTGGCCACAACACCTGACCAATGACCACTGTGTAGCAACGCAGCAATGTAAATGAATTGTGAGTTCACACCACAACTCACAAGTTGCCACAACATCCCCATATGGCCAAAATTCCAGCAGCTCAACCAGGCCTCACGGATGTACCTCTGCCTTCCCCATTAAATACACGTTTGGCCAAGCCGTTGCGAACGGTCACTAGTGCAGATGTTGAAGCGTAACAGCACATGGATTGTGTTGATAGGTAGCTTTTCGTGCCTTGTGGTGAGCATAGCTTGTAACGTAGTATTGTGCAGTGTGACAGGCTGCACAATGCTGATGGTGAGCTGCAGCAGCAAACCAACCTAGTCTGTGAGAGAGGAGAGGGGTCCGGCCAATGAGCTGCCCTCAAGCTGTTGATCTTGAGAGATGAATTGCTGCCCTGTCAACTTGGGACTGCCATGCTTGAGGAGAACGCTAAACTGAAGATGTTTCTGGAAGCATTTGGGTACTTTCACACTAGCGGCAAGGAACTCCAGCAGGCTGTTCCGGCGGGTGAACAGCCTGTCGGATCCGTGCTGCCGCTAGTGCACGCGTGCCCCCGGACTACCGCTCTGGCAGGGCAGAGTTACGATGGAGCATGCTGAGAGGGGGCCAGAATAAAAATACGACATGGAGTACTGCGGAACGGAAATACAGACTTAGGCTACATGCACACGACCGTTGTGTGTTTTGCGGTCCGCAAATTGCGGATCCGCAAAACACGGATGGCGTCCGTGTGTGTTCCGCAATTTGTGAAACGGCACGGACAGCCATTGATATAACTGCCTATTCTTGTCCGTTTTGCGGACAAGAATAGGACAGGTTATATTTTTTTTGCAGACCACGGAACGGAGCAACGGATTCGGACAGCACACAGAGTGCTGTCCGCATCTTTTGCGGCCCCATTGAAGTGAATGGGTCCGCATCCAAGCCGCATAAACTGCGGCTCGGATGCGGACCAAAACAACGGTCGTGTGCATGAGGCTATACGAAAATGAATGGTTCTGTATACGGTCCACAAAAAAAACCCAGTATGGACATGGAATGAAAATACGTTCGTGTGCATGAGTGTGAGTTACTTCTGGACACTATGTGTCTTCTAAGAGAGAATTTAACCAATAAGTGTTGTGCCTTTCAAGAGAGAATGTAACCAATATGCAGTGCCACCCCAACAGAGGTTGTAACGAATATCCGGTGTGTCCCCTAAGAGAGACTGTAACCAGTATGCAGTGTGTCCCCTAAGAGAGAATGTGACCAATCAGTAGTGTGTCCCCTAAGAGAGACCATAACCAATATCCGGTGTGTCCCTTAACCCCTTAAGGACACAGGGCGTACCGGTACGCCCTATTTCCCGAGTCCTTAAGGACCAAGGGCGTATCGGTACGTCCTGACTTAAAATCGGCATTCCGGCGCCGCGGGGGTTAATCGGAACGGGATTTCGGCTGAAATCATTCAGCCGGCATCCCGTAACAACGCAGGGGGGGGTCATTTGACCCCCCCGTATCGGCGATCGCAGAAAACCGCAGGTCAATTCAGACCTGCGGTTTTCTGCGTTTCCGGTCCATTCGGGTGTCCGGTGACCCGATGAACCGGAAAAAGACTGCGATCGGTGGCGTAATTATACACCACCAATCGCAGTCCGAGGATTTGAGGAGGCGGTGCTGGCCCTGGTGCTGAACACTGCTGTCCAGGGTGCTGATTGGTGCAGGGGAGAGAGGCGCGAGATTCAAACTTCCTGCGCTCCTCTCTCCCCTCCTCTTCCTGTTCTGCACGAGCACCCGGCAGCATCGTCCAGCACCAGCTCCTGTGTCCCCCTAATCGCCATCCATCACCCTCCTGCACCCATCGCCACCCAGGTAGGTTAGGGTCAGTGAGGGAGAGGCATCGTTAGGCAGGGAAAGAAGGGAAAAGTTAGTTAGGAAAAAAAAAAAAAAACTTTTAACTTTTACACAAAACTTTTTTTGATCCATCTATCAGACCCCAGACCCCCCCCTGCCACTTGCCCCCCCCCTACCAGCCCCCCACCACCACCAGCCCCCCCACCCCCTCCACCCATCCCCCCACCACTCCCCCCAACCCCCCCCCCCCCACCACCACCACTAGCCCCCTCACCACCACTTTTTTTTCTGCGTTCGCTGACTGGTCGGCACTTTTTAGCGTCCGTCCACTGTTAGCGCATCGCCTGCCCCACCGCTGATCAGCGTTGTACCGCTAATCAGCAACTTTTTTTTTTTCCTAACACTTGCCCTTTTTTTCCTTTTTTTAGTACGCGAACACCCGTTGCCCCCACACACACGCACATATAATAAAGTTTTACACACACGCACACCTACACGCACACACACCCATGGCCCGCCGGGTGTTCTCGGCCGAGGAGGCATATGCCCAGATTGCCTCCGACTCCGAGAGCCCCAGTGAGGATGAGGATGACCCCACATTCCTCTTATCATCAGCATCCTCCTCATCATCATCGGATGACGATGAGCCACCAAGGCGGCGGAGACGCCGCCAGGCGGAGCCAGGGGCCGCACATGCTAGGGATCCTGTGGCCCACCCTAGTACGAGCCGCCCTGGGGTTCGTACTGGTTTCCCGGCCCACCAAATAAGTTCACCGGAGACCCCTGCCGATGAACTTAGCTGGTGTCCCCCAGTGGACTTTGAGCCTGAGATTCCGGATTTCGCTGGCAATCCTGGAATCCAGATTCCCACAGTGGGGTTTACTGAAATTGACTATTTTAGTTTTTTTTTCAGTAACCCACTGGTGAATTTGATGGTGGAGCAGACGAATCTGTACGCCCAACAGTTCGTCGCTCAAAACCCAGGCTCAGTTTTGGCTAGACCCGGTGGCTGGACGCCGGTCAGTGCAGCCGAAATGAGGACATTTTGGGGCCTCGTGCTGCATATGGGTCTAGTCCAAAAACCCAGTGTCAGGCAATACTGGAGTGGGGACGTCCTGTACCAGACCCCACTGTACAGTATGGTCATGACACGCTCCCGGTTTGAGGCCATCCGGAAATGTCTGCATTATTCCGATAATGCAGCATGTCCACCCCGAGGTGATCCTGCCTATGACCGGCTGTATAAGATACGGCCTGTCATCGATCACTTTGGGGCCACATTTCAGCAGGCCTACGTACCTGGAAGGGAGGTCGCGGTTGATGAGTCGCTCATTGCGTTCAAGGGGAGACTCAGTTTCCGCCAATATATTCCCACAAAGCGAGCGAGGTATGGCGTGAAGCTATACAAAATTTGTGAGAGTACCTCAGGGTACACTTACAAATTTCGTGTGTACGAGGGGCGAGATTCCCGTATTCAACCCCCAGAATGTCCCCCCACTCTGGGTGTTAGCGGGAAACTCGTGTGGGACCTTATGTACCCACTGCTGGATAATGGTTACCACTTGTACGTGGATAACTTTTATACCAGCATTCCCTTGTTCAGGTCCCTTGCCGCCAGATCTACGTTCGCTTGTGGGACCGTGCGGAAAAATCAGCGCGGCCTCCCTGCCTACCCCCTCCAGGTACCTATCCCCAGGGGTGAGACCCGTGCACTTACCAGTGGAAACCTGTTGCTGGTCAGGTATAAGGACAAGAGGGATGTCCTTATGCTGTCCACAATCCACGGTAACGGCACCACCCCAGTCCCTGTGCGAGGTACCGCGGCAACGGTCCTCAAGCCCGATTGTATCGTCGACTACAATCGGTATATGGGAGGAGTTGATCTCTCGGATCAAGTCCTCACGCCATATAACGCCATGCGCAAAACCCGGGCATGGTACAAAAAAGTTGCGGTCTACTTGGTGCAGGTTGCCATGTACAACTCTTTTGTACTATCCCGAAGCGCTGGCAGCACAGGGACATTCCTCCAATTCTATGAGGCAGTCCTCAAGGACCTGATCTTTTCGGACCGGGAAAGAGCAGGCCGGAGTACCTCGGGAACTGGAGGCGCCCGGATCGTCCCTGGCCAACACTTTCCAGGTGTGGTCCCCCATACTGGAAAGAAGGGACGAACCCAAAAAAAGTGCAGAGTGTGTCGCAGGAGGGGGATACGGAAGGACACCACCACTCAGTGCGACACGTGCCCCGATCATCCGGGCCTCTGCGTTATCGATTGCTTCAGGGAGTATCACACTTCCATGGAGTACTAAATTTTTATAATCCCCAACAGTTCACTAGAGAACATAAAACACTATGGCTCTCAGACTTTGGAGACACGAAAACTATTTTTCTTTCCCCCAAAAATATTAGTTTTAGTGCAGGCATCCTCAAACTGCGGCCCTCCAGATGTTGTAAAACTATAACTCCCAGCATGCCCAGACAACCTACAGCCATCAGCAGGGCATGGTGGGAATTGTAGTTTTACAACATCTGGAGGGCCGCAGTTTTAGGATGCCTGCTTAGTGTCTCCAAAGTCTGAGAGCCATACATATTGGGCATCGTCGCGTGCGTAAAAGTCGTCGCTATAAAAATAACTTTTGACCAAACGCCTCGGATGAACGGTGTTAAAAATATAAAATAAAAACGGTGCCAAAACACCTATTTTTGGGCAAAATTTCAATTTAAATCCATTTTGCCGGTAATAAAGCAAGGGTTAACAGCCAAACAAAACTAAATATTTATTGCCCCGATTCTGTCGTTTGCAGAAACACCCCATATGTGGTCGTAAATGGCTATATAGCCGCACGGCAGGGCATAGAACGAAGGGAACGCCATACGGTTTCTGGAAGGCAGATTTTGATGGACAGTTTTTTTTTTGACACCATGTCCCATTAGAAGCCCCCCCTGATGTAGCCCAGACTAGAAACTCCAAAAAAGTGACCCCATCTAAGAAACTACACCCCTCAAGGTATTCAAAAGTTACTTTACAAACTATGTTAACCCTTTAGGTGTTCCACAAAACTAAATAGCGAATGTAGAAACAATTTTAGATTTTAATTTTTTTGTTACATTGCCTCAAAAAAGAGTAATATAGAGCAACCAAATATCAAATTTACCCCAAAAATAGTCCCAAAACAACAACCACCTTATCCCGTAGTTTCCTAGATGGGGTCACTTTTATGGAGTTTCTACTCTAGGGGTGCATCAGGGGGCTTGAAAGGGTACATGGTGTAAATAAACCAGTCCAGCAAAATCTGCCTTCCAAAAACCATATGGCGTTCCCCTTCTTCTATGTCCTGCCGTTTAGCCAAATAGTAGTTTACCACCACATATGGGGTGTTTCTGCAAACTACAGAATCAGGGCAACCCATTTTGAGTGTTGTTTGGCAGTTAACCCTTGTTTTACTCCTAGAAAAAATTGATTATATTGGAAAATTTTCCAAAAAATTGAAATTTCATAATTGTTTCTCCATCTGCCATTAACTCTTGTGGAACACCTAAAGGGTTAACAAAGTTTGTAAACCCAGTTTTGAATACCTTGAGGGGTGTACTTTCTTAGATGGAGTCACTTTTTTGAAATTTCTATTCTAGGGGTGCAACAGGGGGCTTCAAATGGGACATGGTATAAACAAAACCAGTCCTGCAAAATCTGCCTTCCAAAACCCATATGGTGTTCCCCTCCTTCTATGTGCTACCGTTCGGCCAAACAGTAGTTTACGACCACATATGGGGTGTTTTTGCAAACTACAGAATCAGGGCAACCCATTTTGAGTGTTGTTTGGCAGTTAACCCTTGTTTTACTCCTAGAAAAAATTGATTATATTGGAAAATTTTCCAAAAAATTGAAATTTCATAATTGTTTCTCCATCTGCCATTAACTCTTGTGGAACACCTAAAGGGTTAACAAAGTTTGTAAACCCAGTTTTGAATACCTTGAGGGGTGTACTTTCTTAGATGGAGTCACTTTTTTGAAATTTCTATTCTAGGGGTGCAACAGGGGGCTTCAAATGGGACATGGTATAAACAAAACCAGTCCTGCAAAATCTGCCTTCCAAAACCCATATGGTGTTCCCCTCCTTCTATGTGCTACCGTTCGGCCAAACAGTAGTTTACGACCACATATGGGGTGTTTTTGCAAACTACAGAATCAGGGCAACCCATTTTGAGTGTTGTTTGGCAGTTAACCCTTGTTTTACTCCTAGAAAAAATTGATTATATTGGAAAATTTTCCAAAAAATTGAAATTTCATAATTGTTTCTCCATCTGCCATTAACTCTTGTGGAACACCTAAAGGGTTAACAAAGTTTGTAAACCCAGTTTTGAATACCTTGAGGGGTGTACTTTCTTAGATGGAGTCACTTTTTTGAAATTTCTATTCTAGGGGTGCAACAGGGGGCTTCAAATGGGACATGGTATAAACAAAACCAGTCCTGCAAAATCTGCCTTCCAAAACCCATATGGTGTTCCCCTCCTTCTATGTGCTACCGTTCGGCCAAACAGTAGTTTACGACCACATATGGGGTGTTTTTGCAAACTACAGAATCAGGGCAACCCATTTTGAGTGTTGTTTGGCAGTTAACCCTTATTTTACTCCTGGAAAAAATTTATTATATTGGAAAATTTTCCAAAAAATAGAAATTTCAAAATTGTTTCTCCATCTGCCATTAACTCTTGTGGAACACCTAAAGGGTTAATAAAGTTTGAAAAAACAGTTTTGAATACCTTGAGGGGTGTAGTTTCTAGAATGGGGTCATTTTTGGGAGGTTTCTATTATCTAAGCCTCACAATATGACTTCAAACCTGAACTGGTCCATAAAAAGTGGGATTTTGAAGATTTCTCAAAAATTTCAAAATTTGCTTCTAAACTTCTAAGCCTTGTAACATCCCCAAAAAATAAAATATCATTCCCAAAATGCTACAAACATGAAGTAGACATATGGGGAATGTAAAGTCATCACAATTTTTGGGGGTATTACTATGTATTACAGAAGTAGAGAAACTGAAACTTTGAAATTTGCTAATTTTTCAAAATTTTTGGTAAAAAATGTATTTTTTTATGCAAAAAAAATAACTTTTTTGACCCAATTTTAGCAGTGTCATGAAGTACAATATGTGACGAAAAAACAATCTCAGAACGGCCTGGGTAAGTCAAAGCGTTTGAAAGTTATGAGCATTTAAAGTGACACTGGTCAGATTTGCAAAAAATGGCCCGGTCCTTAAGGTGAAAATGAGCCCGGTCCTTAAGGGGTTAAGAGAGACTGTAACCATTACACAGTGTGCTCCCTAAGAGAGAATGTAACCAATAAGCGTTGTGTCTTCTAATAGAGACCATAACTAATATGTGGTGTGTCCCTTAAGAGAGAAGGTAACCAATATACTATGTGCTTACACTGAAAGACTGGTCCATCGCTAATAGTAATGGTCAAACTCTGTGCCTTGCAATAGACCCTGTAACCCCCAATGTTTGTACCACCATGCATTGTGCCCCCATTGGCGTAAATTTACTGAAGCTTACTCTCATATTCCATCCCAGAGTATGGTCCATTATTAGGTCTAGGGTTACACTGGTGGACACAGTACATTTTCTTCACAGGTGTCACCAACACATAGGACGTGCGCTTAGGATAAGTGTGTGCATATGTGAAGCCAGAAATGACAGACCAGAGGAACGTCTTTTAAATGCATTGATCAAATGCTTCATCTCCCTTTCATCTCTGTTCAGAAACTGGAGAGAATTGTAATGGACAACGCAGTATTAAATATAGTTCTGGCCCTCAGATCTTAAGATCTAAGGAATCATAGGTTGTTAGGAAACTGCAGACAGGCCAGGTAACCTAAAGTGTCCACAACACTCTTCCTGTATCGTGGCAGTGTTTGAACTTTCTTTGAAGGGAAAATATGCTCAAAACAATACAAGAAAACTCATTTTTATAATTGGGAACTCAAAAGTGCAAAACTGAAGGAGTACAATTAAAGTACAGTGTATTTAATACATTAAAAGTCAATGGCCCCAATTTACTAATGTGTATGCACCTAGATTTTGAGGTAAATTGCACCAAAATGTGGCATAACTTGGCCTAACGATAGTTCAGCCAACAGCTACCCCATACGGATACACGTTAGTTTAGGCAGGGATCAGCAACCTCCGTCACTCTAACTGTACTGAAACTACAACTCCCAGAATCTTCCTTCACGGTTATGGAAGTTACAAGAACAGCCAAGTAAATGTGCATGCTGGGAGTTGTAGTTTCACAGTAGCTAGAGTGCCGAAGATTGCTGATCCCTGGTGTATGTGTAGGCAATAGGAGAGAGGAGAAAGCCGCTGCAAGGCAACTCCTGGGAGAACAAAAGGACTGGGCAAAAATATTCGCTTTACCCGATCCCAACACACATTAGACTGACAGCAGAATCCACCGTTCTCGGCAGGTTCAGCCAACAATTCTGTAATGTGCATGGGGGGTGTTACGTTTCTGCTATTCAGAAATCTACCCCATTGTCTCTTACATTCCGTATTCTTACCAGTTGTTCATTCGCCTCTTTTTGAATATTAACTAGAGAAGTGAGAAGAAATTGCTCCAACATTTGGAACTTGATAATTTATGCAAATCTAAAATAAATTAAAAAAAACACTCCAAAAATACCATTTGTAAACTAACCCTAAAAGATGTTGCCAAGAATCTTGCATGATGTTCCTCACATTTATTGCATGATTTCGGACAACGTGTATAGCCTTGCACTGCTTCTCTCCA
Organism: Bufo gargarizans; assembly: GCF_014858855.1. Classification (NCBI taxonomy): domain Eukaryota; kingdom Metazoa; phylum Chordata; class Amphibia; order Anura; family Bufonidae; genus Bufo; species Bufo gargarizans. Next base: position 79,063,462 of record NC_058082.1, on the reverse strand, counting down.
CTGGGTGGCACTGAACTGCTGAGTATCCAGTTTGGTGGTGAATTACGGTAGAATCCTGGTTTTGAGGTAATGGATATTCCTGTAGCATTAAAAAAATAAAAATAAACCTGTGTTATTAGCTAAAAATGTTTAAAAGGGTTTTCTGGGTGGAATTGTTATTTAAAAAATCAGGGCAAAATATGTTAAAATTAACAAAGAATCATTCCCTCTACTGATCCCCAGCTGTTGCCATTCCCGGCACCCTCCGACTTATCTCATATTCAGACATCTACATGCCGTTGACACTAAGAAACTCACAGGCGCTCTACAATCATCATTGTTGCCAATCTCTTCACTCTCCTGCAAAACACTACAATCACACACTCAGAGTCAGAAGCACCCTGGGGGAGGTAGCGCCCCCAACACAGAAGAAAGCAAACTGGTCACACACCTCAAACTCGATTTCTTCATCTATTCTCTAGGGGTGCTGATCATCTATGGAGAAAATCTCATACACCAGAAGATTTCCTCCATTATAAGTTTACACTAAGGAACTATAAGGCTCCATTCATGCAGCGACCAGGCCACAGCGAATAGTGAGTGCTACGGTGGTGTGCCAAATGGGGGTAGTAGTTGTATTCACAGTTAGCAGAGCCTCCCTGGGCTGGAGTGCAGTGAAGGGGAAGACAGCACTAAATTGCCCGGGGCACTCTCTGTTGCAGGGAACACCTGCCCTTGATGGTAATGGGTGTAAGGTGCTTTTGCGGCTGGGCCCCTGTGTTCGTGACGCATTTTGCGGAACAGAATTGCGGACCCATTCATTTCTATGGGGCCGCAGAAGATTCGGACAGCATTTAGTATGGATTATGCTGATCCGTAAAAAAAATATAGAGCACGTCCTACTTTTGGCCGCAAATTGCGGTCCATGGCCCCATTGTAGTCAATGGGTCCGAAAAATGCGGATGACATGCGGGAAGGTGCCAATTGTCATCCGCAATTGCGGATCCGCAGGAAATAGAAAAAAAATAGGCCTGCCCCCTGTGACCTTCAGAACCAGGGAAAGTATTGCAGAAGTTGGAAGAGGTGCAGATAGAGTTGATTATGGCATCCTTTGATGTGGAGAACCTCATAGTGCTCATCCATGAGCGCCCAGCCCTATTGGACATCAGAGCTGAGGTGTACCATGATCGCACTAGAAGAGACCGGTCGTGGGAGAAAGTTGGGAAGGAATTACTTGCCACTGCATGGACCTCAGCATCAGTGCAAAAGAAAGGAAAAATTTGTGAGTATTTAAATTTTATTAAAATTATGTGTATTTTAAATAGCTTCATACACACATCCATGGAGCAATAAACCTGGCCTGCGGTGCTATGACGCCGTGCGCTCCTGCCCTCAGCAGCATGGCAGGCGGGGTTTACACGGACCTCGCTCCACAGAGGTGTGCGTGACACCTTATGTTCTGTGAGTGGGCCATATGTCCTGGAACAGCATAGATAGTGTACTTTTGAGTGATACAGTACTTATGCTCATTTGCACATATTCTATGCTTCTTCATGACTGATGCCTACTCACTTTTGTGTAAATATTGTCAATTATATAAGTATTTTGTGCAAGAGGCCTAGTCAGAAAATGTCTGGCATAGCATACATTATAAATTCCCTTTCTGCAATGCATAACTTTTTGTATAGCAAGCCATGAACATGTAAACTTTAATAACCATATTTTGATTCTATATTTCTAAATTTCTTAGATATTAATTGATAATAGGCCTCTTTCTGTGCATTGGGGAGTGCCGTATGCGGGCCGCAATACTGCCACAGCCGTGCAACAGCCATGTGCATGAGCCCTAATACCAGAAGGATGTTTGTATCATCCCTCATACACACAACCGTATGCCCTTTGAGACACATGGTCCATGTGCAGGCCCTATGTCACAGAACAGCATAGATTGCAAAATCTCACTTGAAACTTTTAATCAAATTTTGCCTAGTAAATTTGTATTAATGATAATAAATTCTAATCAATTTTTTTTAATTATTATTATCTTTTCAGTCTTTTCAAATTAAAAAACGCTGGTATACCTGCCAGGACCAGTTCTGCAAGGAACTTAACACTAAGCAGAGGAGCAGTGATGGTGGATTTTTTTTTTAGCAATTTCTTAAACAAATAATGGAAATAAGAACGTAAGTAATTTTTATATTATATTTGTAATATTTAAATAAATTTTTATATTAAATAATTTAAATATTTTTTTTTTACAGAACTTTTACAGAACTGTTGACAACCTCTCAGAAGGTGGTGCTTCTCAAGGACCGTCCACTGAAGTGAAGGCAAAAGAAGTTGAGGATGAAGACCAGGAGGCCTCGGGGGAAGCATCCTTTTCACATGCACTGCAGCCTTCGGTGGAAATAGATATAAATCAAGAAGCTGTAGCGCCAATCCCTTAGGTCAGCCCAGTAGCAGCAGCTGCACCAGTTTGCCGTTCATCTGTCAGACCAAGGGCGACGTGTCATGATTGATTCCGGTTTAGATCTTCTAGGCCAGGTAAATACTATGGTACTCAAATATCTAAACGGAAATCGATCTGACGGCAAGAAAGAATTGGCTTTAAAAGGGCTAGCTCTTTCCTTGCGTCATATGCCAGATGAACGGTAAACACACTGCATTTCAACTCTTGCGCTGGTGATCGATCAGTTTGCAAGGCCTCAGGAGCCACATCACGTTGTTAATTACAGGGAGTGCAGAATTATTAGGCAAGTTGTATTTTTGAGGATTAATTTTATTATTGAACAACAACCATGTTCTCAATGAACACAAAAAACTCATTAATATCAAAGCTGAATATTTTTGGAAGTAGTTTTTAGTTTGTTTTTAGTTTTAGCTATTTTAGGGGGATATCTGTGTGTGCAGGTGACTATTACTGTGCATAATTATTAGGCAACTTAACAAAAAACAAATATATACCCATTTCAATTATTTATTTTTACCAGTGAAACCAATATAACATCTCAACATTCACAAATATACATTTCTGACATTCAAAAACAAAACAAAAACAAATCAGTGACCAATATAGCCACCTTTCTTTGCAAGGACACTCAAAAGCCTGCCATCCATGGATTCTGTCAGTGTTTTGATCTGTTCACCATCAACATTGCGTGCAGCAGCAACCACAGCCTCCCAGACACTGTTCAGAGAGGTGTACTGTTTTCCCTCCTTGTAAATCTCACATTTGATGATGGACCACAGGTTCTCAATGGGGTTCAGATCAGGTGAACAAGGAGGCCATGTCATTAGATTTTCTTCTTTTATACCCTTTCTTGCCAGCCACGTTGTGGAGTACTTGGACGCGTGTGATGGAGCATTGTCCTGCATGAAAATCATGTTTTTCTTACCTTGCAGACTTCTTCCTGTACCACTGCTTGAAGAAGGTGTCTTCCAGAAACTGGCAGTAGGACTGGGAGTTGAGCTTGACTCCATCCTCAACCCAAAAAGGCCCCACAAGCTCATCTTTGATGATACCAGCCCAAACCAGTACTCCACCTCCACCTTGCTGGCGTCTGAGTCGGACTGGAGCTCTCTGCCCTTTACCAATCCAGCCATCTGGCCCATCAAGACTCACTCTCATTTCATCAGTCTATAAAACCTTATAAAAATCAGTCTTGAGATATTTCTTGGCCCAGTCTTGACGTTTCAGCTTGTGTGTCTTGTTCAGTGGTGGTCGTCTTTCAGCCTTTCTTACCTTGGCCATGTCTCTGAGTATTGCACACCTTGTGCTTTTGGGCACTCCAGTGATGTTGCAGCTCTGAAATATGGCCAAACTGGTGGCAAGTGGCATCTTGGCAGCTGCACGCTTGACTTTTCTCAGTTCATGGGCAGTTATTTTGCGCCTTGGTTTTTCCACACGCTTCTTGTGACCCTGTTGACTATTTTGAATGAAACGCTTGATTGTTCGATGATCACGCTTCAGAAGCTTTGCAATTTTAAGAGTGCTGCATCCCTCTGCAAGATATCTCACTATTTTTCACTTTTCTGAGCCTGTCAAGTCCTTCTTTTGACCCATTTTGCCAAGGAAAGGAAGTTGCCTAATAATTATGCACACCTGATATAGGGTGTTGATGTCATTAGACCACACCCCTTTCTCATTACAGAGATGCACATCACCTAATATGCTTAATTGGTAGTAGGCTTTCGAGCCTATACAGCTTGGAGTAAGACAACATGCATAAAGAGGATGATGTGGTCAAAATACTCATTTGCCTAATAATTCTGCACGTAGTGTATATCGAAAAATCAAGGGATCAAATGCTTAATCTTGTTACCCCTCCTTCCCGTTTGAATCGTCCTGATGCAGTATAGAGGCAAAGTACACATTTCTATAATCAAACAGCGGTGCACGCACCAAGGTGACACATACTCGACCCTCTGGATCTCTACTTCCTTTGCCCATCCCGTCCAGACCATGGACTCACTTGTCTATGAATTTTATTACTGATCTGCCTAATTCGTCTTGAAAGACAGTTTGGTGCACTTTATAGCATTGCCTGGCCTACCTAATGCTAAAACACTTGAACAAGTGTTTGTTGACAACATTGTGAAACTTCATGGCATTCCCTCTGACGTGGTCTCGGATCGTGGGACTCAGTTTGTGTCCAGATTCTGGAAGGCGTTCTGTACTTGGCTGGGGGGTACAACTGTCTTTTTATTCTGCTTTTCATCCTCAGACAGACGGAGTGCACTAATCAGAGTCTGGAGACTTACTTAAGATGTTTTGTCTCTGAGAACCAGGAGGAATGGTCCTCGTTTTTGTCTTTGGCAGAGTTTGCCATAAACAATCGTAGACAGGAGTCCACTGGTAAGTCGCCATTTTTTGGGGCATATGGGTTTCACCTGTAATTTGGCACATTCTCTGATTCGGATACTTCCAGTATGCCTGAGGAGGAACGTTTTTCATCATCATTGTCTTATATATGGCGGAAAATTCTAAATAACTTGATGAATATGGGCAACAAGTATAAACGTGTGGCTAACAGGAAACGTATGAATGGTCCGGACCTAAGTGTGGGTGATTTTGTGTGGCTGTCCACAAGAAATAATAAATTGAAGGTTCCTTTTTGGAAGTTGAGTCCAAGGTTTTTTGGTCCTGTAAGAAGGTACCTGGAATCATCATGGATGGAAGGTATGTGTCACCGAGGTTCCTGGCCTCAGTGAAGTAAGTAAGTATTTTATGTGTCAGCAGCAGCCATTGCTAATTGACACCTAAAGATTTAGCATGGCTGTTATAGCTGATCCAGGACGGCTCTTACTGGAAGTAGTCAAAGTGCTGGGTGGGTGACTACTCCCCATGTTTCAGGCTGGGTTTTGCCAGGCATAAAAACCAGCCAGCACTGCCAGGTGTGTGGATTTACCTCCCTCTGACAGTGGAGCTCAGGAGTCTGTGTGCTGTGAACTGAGGGCTGTGCTGGGATTTGAGGTTTGAGCCAGGCTGGAGGACTCAGGCCCCTCTAAAGGCGAACAGGCCGCCTATGGACTTGATGAGGCTGAACGGCATTTTGTTATACACCAATGTGTGAATAAACACAGCTGTTTGATTCAAGAACTGTGTACTTTGCCTCTATACTGCATCCGCTAGTCCTAACTACCAGAGCGAATCCCCACAGTCCATATAAGATTACTGCCATTATTAATCCTGTAGCTTTCAGCTCTGAAAATTCATAATGTTTTTCACAAATCTTTGTTGTAGAGATATGTTGAACCTTTGGAATCGTCCCCCTTGCCATGCGCTTCTGTCATGGTGGACGGCAGTTTGGAATTCCAGATCGCCAAGATTATTGACTCTTGAGTTCTCTGTAGATCTCTTCAGTATCTTGTTCACTGGAAGGGTTATGGACTAGTGGAGAGGATGTAGGTATCGGCATCTGACGTGAATGCTAATCATTTGGTGAAAGCCTTTCACAGGTCTCATCCGGATAAGGTTGGTCCTGGGTGCCCGGAGGTCTCGCATAGAAGGGAGGGTACTGTCACAGACGTACCCAGACATACAGACCTTCCCGCGACAGGTGGCAGGAGATCTGTGAGACTGGCAAAACGTGGTTTGATCCGACATGTTTTCCTTTTGTATTAAATGATGTCTGTGTTGTTTCTGGTGCTTGCCACGCCTTATTTTCCTAGGTGGGGCTATTGCAGTCATTTTACCTTTTCTATTTATTTTTGTTTCTTCTACTATGCTATGCAGTTTATAGCTTCTGTTGGACTTGTGGTTAGCTTGTGTTTGGTTCTCGGCTGAGTTCCTGGTGTTACCAAAGCTTCATTGAAGATAAGTGTTTCCTTTCCCTTTTGTATTTTGTGTATATATATATATATATATATATGTGTGTGTGTGTTGCCTTTCCCTGTTGTTTATCATTAGGCCTGAGGGAGACTCCTGTTCGTTCTTCCCTTTGGAGGAACTGGTAGACTTAGTCCTGACATTAGTTCCAGGGTCCTATAGGGTGAGATAGGATTATCCAGTGTATGAACTTGTCTACCTTTGGGGCCTGTTCATACTGGTAGTCTGTCAGGAATGGAGTTGGGGACTTCTCTAGGAGGTGTCTATCTTCCTTCCCTAGTTTCAAGGCTTTATTCCAGGATCCCCTTTCCCTTCTATGCTCGGTGTGTTTTCCCTCGCACACACTAGCGTGACAGTGTCATTTTCTGGCTCTACTTATCCTCTTCCTCTTGCTATTGGGGTTCCTCAGGGTTCAGCCCTAGATCCTCTCTTCTTTTCTCTCTACACAACCACTATCGGACAAACTATCAGTAGATTTGGTTTTTATTACCATCTCTGTGCTGATGACTAGTGTTGAGTGAAGCGAAGCATGCAAAGCAGAATTCAGTCTGAAGTTTAGGAGAAATTTCCCTGCGATTTGTAGTAACAAACTATTTTCCTAAAAAGAGGCTGCATGTGTTACAAAGTGGAAGTAAGAAGCCTTGGAATGCAAGATCACCCATAATGCCATTCAGCCAGCCAATCCATAATGTCTAGGCAGCACGCCCTCTGTCTCTGTGTCATGTGCAACTCTGATCTTTCCTTCACCTCCTATATTCAACCTCTCATCCGTTCATGCCGCCTGCACCTCAAAAACATCACTAGAATTCGTCCTTTTCTTACACTGGAAACAACAAAAACTCTAATTTTTCCCATTCCCTGTTAATTGGTCTCCCCCTCAATAAACTCTTTCCTCTCTAATCCACCCTGAATACAGCAACCAGGTTCATCTATCTGTCTAACCACTACTCCGATGCCTCTGCCCTGTGTCAGTCATTAGCACATCTCACCCACAAAGCTCTGTACAAGCCCTGCACCTCCTATATCTCCGCACTCATCTCTGTCTACCACCCTGTCCGTGCTCTACTCTCTGCAAATGATTTACAACTCCATAATCCACCATAATCCGAACATCTCCCGAGCAGCACCAGTTCTTTGGAATGCCTTACCGCAAGCAATTAGGTTACTTCATAACATCTGGATCACAGTAGGCATGAATAAAACGTAACTTTTAATATTTAATGTTAATAATTTCCACCACTTCAAAGTATAGATATGAACAAATACAAAAATTATTGTGACATCATATTTTCTTATCACCTTGAACAAAACAGAGGGGAGAGACTAATAGAGAGGACACGCGGGAGACCACGCTATCCCTACGAGGACCCCCAATAGTACCTCAACCCACAGTATGGTGGATGGCCTGTGGTCTCGTACCTGCCCTGACTCACCCTCATATAACCCTAAAACCTTCCAACGCGTTTCCCCTAGTAAAGGTTCATCAGGGGAGAGATAATGGGTAAAAAACAAAACACAACACAAAATTACTATAAATCCTAGATAAACAAGATGAAAGACAATATATGCTACAAAAACAATGATTCGCTATGCACCAAATGAACCCGATACTGGGTATAGATAGTTTAGCTAGCCAATAGCCCCAACAGCCATGTCATTTAGGAATGGCTTTAATTCTGCAACCAACTCGTTCACCAGTGGCCTTGTCCTTCTATAGGTTATACATAATTTATACAGTGTTTCCAGATATCACTGACTGATTATTAACATTAAATATTAAAAGTTACGTTTTATTCATGCCTACTGTGATCCAATTGTTCGTACTGCAGGAATTAATAATTATCTTATATGCATATCCTCGGTGAGGATTAAATAATTCATAACATCCACAGTTTTAGGCGCTCCCTAAGGGAACTTTCACACTAGCGTTTTTCTTTTCCGGCACTGAGTTCCGTCCTAGGGGCTCAATACCGGAAAAGAACTGATCAGCTTTATCCCCATGCATTCTGAATAGAGAGTAATCCGTTCAGGATCTCGTCTTCAGTTCAGTCTTTTTGACTTTTCAGGACGGAGATAATACAGCAGCACGCGGAACACTTGCTGGAATGCCAGCATTTTTTCCTATTGAAATGCATTAATGCTGGATCCGGCCCAGAGTGTTCCAGCAAAACGGATCCGGCATTGCGGTCTGTGCATGCTCAGACCGCAAAAAATGAGAAAAAAATTTTTTTATGCCGGATCCGTTTTTCCGGATGACACTGGAGAGACGTTTCCGGCATTCCAATGCATTTGTCATACGGATCAGGATCCATCAGTTTGCATACGTTTTGACGGATCCGGCGACGGAACTGCCTGTCGGAATCCTCTGCTGCAAGTGTGAAAGTACCCTAAAAACACATCTTTATTGGGTGACCTAACACATCCCCTAATCAAACTCCTCTCCAATTACTCCCCACCCCCTTTCAACATCATTCTTCTGAGCCTGACCCATCATCAAACACTATCCACCACACTCCATGCCCTCAAAAGCACTACAGATATTGGCTGGTGACTGGCTCATGCTTCCCTATTTTGCTAAGATGGTTGGACCATTGTACAAAACAAGAACTTTTTCCTTTTGTGTCACCTCTATCTTCTCATAGATTGTAAGCTCTTGTGTGCAGGGCCCACATTCCTCTTGTTTTACTTGTGGACTTGTTTGTTGCTGTTTTATGTATGATTTTGTTTGTACATGAAGCTTTTGACTCTAAAGCACGGTGGAATATGTCGGTACTATATAATAGTTGTTAAGATTATTATTTTTATTACGATGATGCTTCGGCTCCCTGCTGCACTGGACTTCTTGTCCCAACTCATCAAGTCAGAAATACTGTAAGGCCACTCAGCCGATGGTATGGATAAGCAGGCCTTTCCTAACACTTCCAGCTGTCTCGAGCCAGCACAGGAAGTGCAGAGCAATGAGAGTCACACTTTCACGAAAGGGAACCTGTTGGGGATACATGTTGAATGGAAATCCCGACAGACTCCCTGGTTACAAAGGCTGCACCAGTTCAATCAAGCCCAAGCCTTTAATTCTAGAATAAAAATGACCTAATGGTGACACCTTGTAATGCACTTTGAAAAATTCTAATTAATTTACTGATACACATAATAGTGGACTTTGTACTTTTTTGCATTGGAGTCAAGAGCCAAAGCTTTTATTTTTCCATCAAGATATGTTTTGTTTTTACCGGTCAAGTTGTATTTTTCATTGGCATAGTTTTGAGCTACCTATCATTTATTAATTTATTAACATTTTTTGGGGGGAGTGAGGGGTATAAAGAAATTCTGCCATTGGTTTTTGTAACCATTTTACTGTGTGGTACAAATACACTCATCAGCACTCAAATTGCAACCCCAAGAAGGAAAATCATGGAATTATGGATCGATAGACATTTTAAAGGGGTTGACCATTTTCAAGGTTAAGGTTGACTGGTGTGTTTGTAAGATGACTAAATGCTACTTACTAATATAGCCTTTGTTTAAATTCTGCACAATTTTCTATATTTTATAAGCTATGCCTTCTTGTTGGCCCATGTAATTTGTTCTGTTCACACAGAGATCTTGTACATAAAATGGCTGCTGATGGAGGGTCCTGTGAACAGGCAAATAACCTCCATATGGTGTCTCCATTCAAATACACTGCTCCCACCATCTGCACTTGCACTGTGCAGGAGCAGTCCTTGTAAATGGAGAAGGCTGAGCGATGTGTCTGGTGGCCATCTTATGCACACGGCACAGAATATCAACAAAGAATATATTAGTAATTGCCATATAGCTATCTTACATACACATTGGTCACAAGTAGCCAACAAGTGACCAACTCCTTTAATGATATGCAAATCATACAAAAATGGAAACAAAATATTCAAACCACTTGATTTATTAACTACTGAGTATAAGAGCCACTCACAAAAATACATGCCTTCAATAAGTTTATTAATGGTTGAGGAATGTTCTACCACACTGAATGCACTTGGGCACGGAAATCATCAGCATCAGCTGCTGGCAGCTCCCTTTGCTTGCCTCCCTCGTCTCTCTCTCCCAATGATGTCACAGATGTGCTCGAAGGGAGACAAGTCCAGAGACACTGCTGGCCATGGTGGCACGTTTAGGCCATGCAGGCTGCTCACAGTTGCGTGAGCAACATGAGGCCTGGCTTTGGTCTGTTAAAAAATGTCTCCTGGGACACTTTGGAGAAACTGATTCCATGACCAAATCAATGTAATGACTGGTGTGATGTTCTTTTGTCAAGGCCTCTTCATGGCGTTTCCCATGTGGTCTCCAGACCAATCTCCAGCTATCATTGCATCAGAGACAAAAGCAGGACACATCACTGAAGAGAATAGACCTCCATTCTAGTCTTCATTGCCATCTTGCTGTTCACCATGATAGCCCTTGAGAGCGGTAGGGTGAGGTCAATGGAAAACCTGTAGCTGGACGTCTGGTTCGTCCTTCTAATGGTTTGTGTAGACACTATTTGCTGCCCTAGGCTTGGGATGTGACAACCAATGTCACTTTTAGCATAGAGTGGATCACTATGCACCATTCTTCTTAAGATGGTCGGACCATGCAGAGGTTCACCTCTGTGCACCTCTTGCTGTCATTCTAGTTAGTTGTTTTCCCAAGCACTGGGACGCACAACAATGAAGAGTGTTGACATCTCGGCCTAGGCGCATAGCGATCTGCTGGAGTTATAAACCAAGGTTTCTCAGTTCAAGGATTCTGTCCCTTTCAGTCTGTAACAAATGGAGACAACTGGCATGCCATCAAACAGGAGGCATCACACAATTATCCCACACGGCTTGATCCATTTTTTTATGTGGATAAAAAACGTTGCTTTTAATCTGGCTTTTATGCTCCTCCCACATACCACAGATGGGAGCTAGGTGCTTGAAATTTTGATCATTTGAAGATCTTAGCGACACCTGCTGCTTACTGATTTGCATAACCTTTTGGCTCGTCCTTCTTGGTGTTGTAAATTCAATGTTCAAGGGTGTAACATGTTAAAGGGGTATTCCTATCTGGAACATTGATGGCATATCATTATCTACATAACGGGGTCCTTGAAGTATAGGAGAGCAAACAGCGCATGCGTAGCTTGCTCTGCATTCTCTGCTACGGGAGTTCCAAAAATGCTCAATCTAGCATGCTTGGCTATTTGTGGACGTCCCATAGCAGTGAATGCACCACACAAGCTCAGCCGCCTCTCCATTCACAGCTATGGGAATGCTGGAAATAGCGGAGACAGAACTCCCATAACGGTGAATGAAGATTGACGGTGCATGTGCAGCTGCTGTCTGTTCACTTCAGGGATCTCATTCAGGAGATAGGAGTGTGGGATCCACACCTATCTGACGCTGATGCCATATCCTAGCAATATGCCATCAATGTCCCAGATGTAAATACCCCTTTAACTTTATTCTGTTGATCAGTTCTGAATGCAAATATGCATAGTTTTCTTTGTCTTTTAGTACTTTTGCACAATTATAGCATGTTTTATGGCAAAAAAAAAATCTTAATTTGTGCTGCTGCAAGCCAAGTAAATATATAGCTTTTTTTGTAACTGTTTTTTAGGCAGCATGAGTTGTGGGTTTTTTATTGGCACCATGTTGGGCTAGATTTAATTTACTGATTAACTTTTGTTCATGCTGGGGATAGAGGAAAAAAGCTACATTGATTTTTTTAGTTGCTTTGGACATTTTAGTTTTAAAGTTGGTTCTGCCACAAAAAAATATTCTACATTTCTCAAACCAGCACCTGGATCTGAATAGTTTTGTAATTACATGTAGTTAAACATTTAGTATAGCCAGTGAGTTATTCAATAATCTGCATAGTGCCATTTCTTTTCCTTATTTCTTGTCCACCTCACTGAGTGGTCACACATGCTCAGTTTAAATCTTCAACTGTCACCAGCCATATCTTTGTTAGAAGCTGTGGCAGTTACAGGGAAAGAGCTGTAGCAGAAAGGACACGCACCCTGAACCGCCAGGCGGAAATAATTCTGGCAGAACAATTGGAGCAATTTTTGGGGAGAGCTTTAGTTCCATTTGAGGTACAGGGCCAGTTCCACCTTTCCTAGAAAGTTATTGTCATGTACTATATAATGTCTAATTTTCATTTCTTACATAAATTATGGCATAATCCATTTAAAAGCCACATTTGTTAGTTGTTTATAATACTCATTGTGAATATACTAATAAATATCCTTTAGGGTCCATTCACACGTCCGCAAATGGGTCTGCATCTGTTCCGCAATATCGGGAACAGGTGCGGACCCATTCATTCTCTATGGGGCCGGAAGAGATGCGGAGAGCACAATATGGGCTCTCCACATCCGCATTTCCGGAGCACGGCCCTGAACTTCCAAGGCCGTGGCTCCGCAAAAAAATTGAACATGTCCTATTCTTGTCTGCAATTGCGGACAAGAATAGGCAGTACTATGGGGGGTGCCGGCTGGGTGTATTGCGGATCCGCAATACACTATGGATGTGTGAATGGACTCTATACAAAGACCTATCGGAGGTCCTGCACTATGTTCCTTTTTACATCAATGCAGGTTGAAACACAGTAGTTGGATTGTGTTTGGCAAGTGGTGGTGAGCCTGAGAATGGAGAGGCAATATGAGGGCACTAACAAGAAGAGAGATCTTTCTCTGCCAGATATATTTTCCCTTAGAATTTGAGGTCTGCTGGAGGACTTTTCTTTTGGATGGACTGATTAGGGCTCTTTCACACTTGCGTTGTCCGGATCTGTTGTGTACTCCATTTGCCGGAATTACACGCCGGATCCGGAAAAACGCAAGTGAACTGAAAGCATTTGAAGACGTCTTCAAAATGCGTTCAGTGTTACTATGGCAGCCGGGACGCTATTAAAGTCCTGGTTGCCATAGTAGTAGTGGGGAGCGGGGGAGCAGTATACTTACCGCCCGTGAGGCTCCCGGGGCGCTCCAGAGTGACGTCAGAGCGTCCCATGCGCATGGATGACGTGCCATGCGATCACGTCATCCATGCGCGTGGGGTGCACTGATGTCACTCTGGAGCGCCCCGGGAGCCGCACGGACGGTAAGTATACTGCTCCCCCGCTCCCCACTACACTTTACAATGGCTGCCAGGACTTTAGCGTCCCGGCAGCCATGGTAACCATTCAGAAAAAGCTAAACATCGGATCCGGTAATGCGCCGAAACAACGTTTAGCTTAAGGCCGGATCCGGATTAATGCCTTTCAATGGGCATTAATTCCGGATCCAGCCTTGCGGGAAGTGTTCAGGATTTTTGGCCGGAGCAAAAAGCGCAGCATGCTGCGGTATTTTCTCCGGCCAAAAAACGTTCCGGAACTGAAGACATCCTGATGCATCCTGAACGGATTTCTCTCCATTCAGAAGGCATGGGGATAATCCTGATCAGGATTCTTCCGGCATAGAGCCCCGACGACGGAACTCTATGCCGGAAAAGAACAACACAAGTGTGAAAGAGCCCTTAGTCTAATTTCAGGATTTGCAGCACTGGGGTTTCTCTACTCATCATGACAAGCTGAACTCTGATGTATCTGGTCTGATGTGCTCATAGGTACTCCTGTATTATGAACATTGGTATCTGTCCATGGTACTGAATAAATGCCTTCACGATGCACTGTATATACTTAAGGTATTACTATATATTATTAAAGGGATTGTCTCACTTCAGCAAATGGCATTTATCATGTAGACAAAGTTAATACAAGTCACTTACTAATGTATAGTGATTGTCCATATTGCCTCCTTTGCTGGCTTGATTAATTTTTCCCTCACATTATACACTGTTCATATCTATAGGTTACGACCACCCTGCATTCCATTAGTGGTGGTCGTCTTGCACACCCCAAAATAAAGTGGATTATGAACAATCACAATACGTTAGTGCGTTGTATTAACTTTGACTACATGATAAATGCCATTTACTGAAGTGAGACAACCCTTTTAAAGTTTTTTTTTTTTGTGTTCCAGCTATTAACGACCTATCCTTAGGATAGGTAATCAATGTCAGAATGCCATGGGTCTGAACCCCAGCATCCCCACTAACCAGCTGTTGGCACCAGAAAATGCACAGTGGACGCAGCTGAAAGCAGGTGGCTGCTTTAATAATATATGACATAGGACTGACTTACTCTAAATGGTAAAATGTGTTATTACTTAGTGATACTGCAGTTAGCAGATGGAACAGAGCAGTCCAGGAGTGATCAGCCAAGTAACTGACCTGACCACTAGGTATTAGGTGGTAGGGACCAATCCTTGGAAATCAAGGACTGAATAACCAACAAGTGCAATAAGGGGATTTACTTTAATGGATTTCAGCTGCAATACCAGACACATCTCGAGGACGGGGAAAAGTCACTCAACATCTGGGGCTAGAGCACCCAAGTCCAGGACATCAGAAGTGGGCTCAAATTTGAATCGGTGTATTCTTATAATCACTATTAGGCTTATTGGTATGTTGTAAACAATGGCGGATTATAATAGGGGCGTTTGGGTCGGCAGCAATGCCGGGCCTGGGGCTGCCGACCCAAACGCCCCTATTATAATTTTTTGAATTGCCCACATACTGCAGTGGGGCACGGGAGCGCATAGTTCCCTGCCCTGCCCTGCCCCCAATCACTGCCATAGGCTTTAGGCCTAAAGCCTAAGCTGTAGTAAAATCTCGTCACAGCTGAGAGTGAGCGCCTGGACATAGGTAAGTATTAGCTTTTATTTATTTATTTATTAGTATTTTTCATGTGCTAACTTTGGGGAAAATACTATATGGGGCAGTATGGGGGGCATTGCTATTTAGGAGGCACTGTAGGGGCATTTCTATTACAGGGACATATTAGGCGACATTATTTTTGGGGACACTATACAGGGTTTATTACATGGAGCACAATATAGGGTGTTATTATTGGGGCCACTTTAGGGAACATTATAACTCGGGACATTTCATGTAATTTATCAAACCGGTGTAAAGTAGAACTGGCTTGGTTGCCCATAGCAACCAATCAGATTCCACCTTTCATTTTTGACAGCTCCTGGAAATCTAGTTCTAGTTTGCACCAGTTTGATAAATGACCCCAATTAGGTCTACTGGGGTCACTATTTTTTCAGCAGTATAGTACCTGGGGCATTGGGGGGCACAACGGGCACAGTATTGGGGGTGGCAACAGGATGACACTGTGGGGACACCAGAATCAGGAGGTTAATGGAAAAATTCTGAAATCTAAATTGTCTGTGTAACAAACTCTGTAGAGACGAGATGCGGTGGAAAGAATTTGTCATGGTGGTCCAGGTCAAGCGGAGAAGAAGAGGAAAGACATGGTCTACATGACAGGGGATATTACTGGATGTAAGAGGTATGCGGTGCTGTATTCTACTCCAAGTCTTTTTTATTATACTTATATGTATTTTAAATTTGGCGACTAAAAGTTTAATTTGGCTCCTAAATTATTCAGTTTAGGAGACAATTTGGGGTAATTTGGAGAATTTTATTTTAGTCTGGAGCACTGTGTGCTGCTGTGTCCTAAATGAATGTGATGTCATATGGCCTAGGAAGAGACTGTGGTGCTCACAAAGCATCGCAGCCTCTCCATACAGAAAAAAAAACACTACTAAAATGGAGGGAGGGGCCCAAGTGTAGACATTTCGTAACTTAGACCCATTTCACACTTCAATTATTTGGTCAGTTATTTCCACCAGTTAGGGTCCATTCACACGTCCGTAAGTGTTCTGCGGATCCGCAAAACACGGACACCGGCACTGTGCATTCCGCAATTTGCGGACCGCACATCGCCGGCACTATAATAGAAAAAGCCTAATCTTGTCCGCAATTGTGGACAAGAATAGGACATGTTCTATTTTTTTGCAGAAACAGAAGCACGGATGTGGAAGTGAGGATCCGCAAATGCAGATGCGGAGCCGCAAATGTGGATGCGGACAGCACATTCCAGCCCCATTGAAAATGAATGGGTCTACACCCGTTCCGCAAAATTGCGAAATGGATGCGGACCCATATTGCGGACGTGTGAATAGACCCTAAGTGTGAGCCAAAACTCAGAGATCAGGTTTAATGGAAAGATCTGACCCTGTTCTATGTTTTCAACCCAGATCTGGTTTTGGCTCACAATAAGGGTCCATTCAGATGTCCATAGTGTTTTGCAGTCCGCATATTGCGGACCTCAAAACATTGACGCCGCACATCACCGGCACTTAATAGAGGATTCCTATTTTTGGCCGCACCCGCGGAAAAGAATAGGACATGCTCTATTTTTTTTGCGGCGCCGCGGACAGGAAGTTCGGGGCCGTGGACAGGAAGTTCGGGGCCGCGGACAGCACACTGTGTGCTGTCATTAAAAATGAACGGATCTAGACCCATTCTACGGACGTCTGAATGGACCCTAACTGATGGAAATAACTAACCAAATAACTGAAGTGTGAACTCAGCCTAAGGCCTCATGCACACGACCGTTTTTTTTTAAGGTCCGCAAAAACGTGGTCCGTAGGTCCGTGATCCGTGACCGTTTTTTCGTCCGTGGGTCTTCCTTGATTTTTGGAGGATCCACGGACATGAAAAATGAAAAAAAAATCTAAGTCAAGTTTGCCATTGAAATGATAGGAAAAAACGGACACGGATCACAGACACGGATCACGGACGCGGATGACAATCTTGTGTGCATCCGTGTTTTTTCACGGACCCATTGACTTGAATGGGTCTGTGAACCGTTGGCCGTGAAAAAAATAGGACAGGTCCTATTTTTTTCACGGCCAGGAAAAACGGATCACGGATGCGGCTGCCAAACGGTGCATTTTCCGATTTTTCCACGGACCTATTGAAATTCAATGGGTCCGCAAAAAAAAACCGGAAAACGGCACAACGGCCACGGATGCACACAACGGTCGTGTGCATGAGGCCTAACATTGTTTCCGACACTTAAACCTTTCCCACCTGTACACATTGAGGGGACGGATTCTCCCAAAACGTTGCAGCAGGACAAATGGTGTGAATGCGAAGGACTCTTTGTATTTAATTAGTGCTGTGTAAAGCATGCTGTATATAAAATGAAAATAAAAGTATATATCTTCACACCCACATGAGGACTGCATGATTTGATTTTTCATTTGCCCATGTTAATATAAGCATGGTTTGGTATGTCTGCATGCGGGGGCGGACTAGCCCCCTACAGGGAAATTTCCCGGTGGGCTGATGCCCAGGGGGCTGCCTGAGCCCTCCTCACGGCCGCTGGCCAGATACATAAAATTCTGATGCTCTTAGCATTAATTAAAGCTAGGAGCATCAGGTACTTATGCATTGGTCAGCGTCCGCAGGTGTCCTCCTGAATTTAACTGTGTCACCATCCTCAGAATGGTGCTAGGGCAGTATTATATGCTGCACTGAGGTATTTGGTTTTGCTGGGGTGGTACTTTGTGCAGCACTATGGTATTGCTTGACCCACTTACTTCTGTTGTCCCTGCCTACTTGTGGCTTATGTTGGCCCCACCTACTTGTGTTGCCCAGCCTTCTGTCCATTTGGATTCGCCCACAACCTGGTGGCACTTTAAGGTTTTATGTTCCCAGTCTACCCCTGTCTGCATCATTTGGATGGTATACTGATATAAGAGAAATTAATAGAGCCCTGAGGCAGGCTATGTAGTTAAAGGAGTTGTCTACCTTTTACTAAGTGATGGCCTATCCTCAGGAAAGGAAATCACTAGTTGATTGGAGGAGCTCGATCAGTAGCTCTGGCACCGGAATCAGACAGCTCCGTCAACGTAGTAGTGGACTAAGCTCATTGCTGTAGCGATGCTCCCACTGAAGGATAGGCCATCACTTAAGGGCCCTTTACACGGGCTGATTCTCAGTTAGATGATCGCTAACAAGCATTCATAGGAACACTCGTTAGTGATTATCTGGCGGTGTTAAAGTCCAGCCGATTACCAGATGAACCAGCAAAACGCTCACTCATTGGGTAATCCCATCATTCAGCAGCAGATTGTGCTATGTAAATAGTTTCTGCTACCGGCAAAAACAACAAGTCTCTATGGGGACAAGTGATGGCATTAGTGATGACTCCTCCCCATACTGAGGAGGAAATCGCTTCATGCAAATGCAGCGGTCTCCTCCACTGACAAGCAGGCACTTATCGGGAAGGAACGCTTCCTTCCCGATAATCGCCTGCAAAATTGGCCCGTGTAAAAGGGCCTTTAATAAACGGTTGACAACCCTTTTAATTACTTGGATGTGGTGCCCACATTTGGTATTGACTGAGGCGAACACTGAACACAGATCTGTTGACACAACATTGCTACATATAAGTCCTCAATGTATATACTTTATCTAATGTTTATACTTTTTTCCCTGTAAGGGCTCTTTCACATCTGCGTTCTTTTCTTCCGGCATAGTTCCGTCGCCGGGGCTCTATGCCGGAAGAATACTGATCAGGATTATCCTAATGCATTCTGAATGGACAGTCCGTCCTTCAGGATGCATCAGGATGTCTTCCGTTCCGGAACGGAACGTTTTTTGGCCGCAGCAAATAGCGCAGCATGCTGCGCTTTTTGCTCCGGCCAAAAATCCTGAAGACTTGCCGCAAGGCCGGATCCGGAATGAATGTCCATTGAAAGGCATTGATCCGGATCCGGCCTTAAGCTAAACGTCGTTTCGGCGCATTGCCGGATGCGACGTTTAGCTTTTTCTCAATGGTTACTATGGCTGCCGGGACGCTAAAGTCCTGGCAGCCATGGTAAAGTGTAGTGGGGAGCGGGGAGCAGCATACTTACCGTCCGTGCGGCTCCCGGGGCGCTCCAGAGTGACGTCAGGGCACCCCAAGCGCATGGATGACGTGATCGCATGGATCACATGATCCATGCGCATGGGGCGCTCTGACGTCACTCTGGAACGCCCCGGGAGCCGCACGGACTGTAAGTATACCGCTCCCCTGCTCCCCACTACTACTATGGCAACCAGGACTTTAATAGCGTCCTGGGTGCCATAGTAACACTGAAAGCATTTTGAAGACGGATCCGTCTTCAAATGCTTTCAGTACACTTGCGTTTTTCCGGATCCGGCGTGTAATTCCGGCAAGTGGAGTACACGCCGGATCCAGACAACGCAAGTGTGAAAGAGGCCTAAGGTGGATATTTTTTTTAGCATTGTATGATGGTGTTTTATTGTGCACAATGTGGCACTCCAGTGCAAATTACACATTGTACATATATTATTTTACAAACCGGATTCCCAAAAAGTTGGGACACTAGAAATCGTGAATAAATACTGAATGCAATGCTGTGGAGGTGCCAACTTCTAATATTTTATTCAGAATAGAACATAAATCACGGAAGAAAAGTTTAAACTGAGAAAATGTACCATTTTAAGGGAAAATTTCATGGTGTCAACAAATTCCCAAAAAGTTGGGACAAGGCCATTTTCACCACTGTGTGGCATCTCCCCTTCTTCTTACAACACTCAACAGACGTCTGGGGACCGAGGAGACCAGTTTCTCAAGTTTAGAAATAGGAATGCTCTCCCATTCTTGTCTAATACAGGCCTCTAACTGTTCAATCGTCTTGGGCCTTCTTTGTTGCACCTTCCTCTTTATGATGCGCCAAATGTTCTCTATAGGTGAAAGATCTGGACTGCAGACTGGCCATTTCAGTACCCGGATGCTTCTCCTACGCAGCCATGATGTTGTGATTGATGCAGAATGTGGTCTGGCATTATCTTGTTGAAAAATGCAGGGTCTTCCCTGAAAGAGATGACGTCTGGATGGGAGTATATGTTGTTCTAGAACCTAAATATATTTTTCTGCATTGATGGTGCCTTTCCGGACATGCAAGCTGCCCATGCCACACGCACTCATGCAACCCCATACCATCAGAGATGCAGGCTTCTGAACTGAGCGTTGATAACAACTTGGGTTGTCCTTGTCCTCTTTGGTCCGGATGACATGGCGTCCCAGATTTCCAAAAAGAACTTCGAATCGTGACTCGTCTGACCACAGAACATTCTTCCATTTTGCCACACTCCATTTTAAATGATCCCTGGCCCAGTGAAAACGCCTGAGCTTGTGGATCTTGCTTAGAAATGGCTTCTTCTTTGCACTGTAGAGTTTCAGCTGGCAACGGCGGATGGCACGGTGGATTGTGTTCACTGACAATGGTTTCTGGAAGTATTCCTGAGCCCATTCTGTGATTTCCTTTACAGTAGCATTCCTGTTTGTGGTGCAGTGTCGTTTAAGGGTCCGGAGATCACGGGCATCCAGTATGGTTTTACGGCCTTGACCCTTACGCACAGAGATTGTTCCAGATTCTCTGAATCTTCGGATGATGTTATGCACAGTTGATGATGATAGATGCAAAGTCTTTGCAATTTTTCGCTGGGTAACACCTTTCTGATATTGCTCCACTATCTTTCTGCGCAACATTGTGGGAATTGGTGATCCTCTACCCATCTTGGCTTCTGAGAGACACTGCCACTCTGAGAAGCTCTTTTTATACCCAATCATGTTGCCAATTGACCTAATTAGTGTTAATTGGTCTTCCAGCTCTTCGTTATGCTCAAATTTACTTTTTCCAGCCTCTTATTGCTACTTGTCCCAACTTTTTGGGGATTTGTTAACACCGTGAAAATTTGAATCAACGTATTTTTCCTTTAAAATGATACATTTACTCTGATTAATCGTTTGATCTGTCATCTACGTTCTATTACAAATAAAATATTGACATTTGCCATCTCCACATCATTGCATTCAGTTTTTATTCACAATTTGTTTAGTGTCCCAACTTTTTTGGAATCCGGTTTGTACAATATTTGGTGGCATTGGCACTGTATAGCATTATTACTTAGGCCAGTAAAGGACACAGGTATTTGGGCACTATACTGTATGGTATGGTTATATAAAGTTGCAAGAAAAAGTATGTGAACCCTTTGGAATGATATGGATTTCTGCACAAATTGGTCAAAAATGTGATCTGATCTTCATCTAAGTCACAACAATAGACAATCACAGTCTGTTTAAACTAATAACACACAAAGAATTAAATGTTACCATGTTTTTATTGAACACACCATGTAAACATCCACAGTGCAGGTGGAAAAAATATGTGAACCCTTGGTTTTAATAACTGGTTGAACCTCCTTTGGCAGCAATAACTTCAACCAGACGTTTCCTGTAGTTGCAGATCAGACTGTGCACAACGGTCCAGAGTAATTCTTGACCATTCCTCTTTACAGAACTGTTTCCGTTCAGCAATATTCTTTGGATGTCTCGTGTGAATTGCTTTCTTGAGGTCATGCCACAGCATCTCAATTGGGTTGAGGTCAGGACCATGACTGGGCTACTCCAGAAGGAGTATTTTCTGTTGTTGATTTACTTCTATTCTTTGGGTTGTTGTCCTGTTGCAACACCCATCTTCTGTTGAGCTTCAGCTGGTGGACAGATGGCCTTAAGTTCTCCTGCAAAATGTCTTAATAAACTTGGGAATTCATTTTTCCTTCGATGATAGCAATCCGTCCAGGCCCTGACGCAGCAAAGCAGCCCCAAACCATGATGCACCCACCAACATAATTCACAGTTGGGATGAGGTTTTGATGTTGGTGTGCTGTGCCTCTTTTTCTCCACACATAGTGTAGTGTGTTTCTTCCAAACAACAGATGGTTTCATCTGTCCACAGAATATTTTGCCAGTACTGCTGTGGAACATCCAGGTGCTCTTGTGCAAACTGTAAACTTACATTAATGTTTTTCTTTGGACAGCAGTGGCTTCCTCTGTGGTAACCTCCCATGAAATCCATTCTTGTTTAGTGTTTTACGTATCGTAGATTGGCTAACAGGGATGTAAGTCTTTAGCTGACACTCTAGGATTCTTCACCTCATTGAGCAGTCTGCGCTGTGCTCTTGCAATCATCTTTACAGGACGGCCACTCCTAGGGAGAGTAGCAGCAGTGCTGAACTTTCTCCATTTATAGACAATTTGTCTTACCGTGGACTGATGAACAGCAAGGCTTTTGGAGATACTTTTATAACCCTTTCCAGCTTTACCCTAGTCAACAATTCTTCTTTTGAGAGCTCTTTTGTGTGAGGCATCATTCACATCAGGCAATGCTTCTTGTGAAAAGCAAACCCAGAACTGGTGTGTGTTTTTTATAGGGCAGGGCAGCTGTTACCAACACCTCCAATCTCATCTCATTGATTGGACTCCAGTTGGCTGACACCTCACTCCAATTAGCTCTTGGAGAAGTCATTAGTCTAGGGGTTCACATACTTTTTCCACCTGCACTGTGAATGTTTACATGGTGTGTTCAATAAAAACATGGTAACATTTAATTCTTTATGTGTTATTAGTTTAAGCAGACTGTGATTGTCTATTGTTGTGACTTAGATGAAGATCAGATCACATTTTATGACCAATTTGTGCAGAAATCTATATCATTCCAAAGGGTTCACATACTTTTTTTGGCAACTGTATGTGAGAGAGGGGGCTAACAAAGGTAATTCTCAGGAAACCATCTAATGCAGGGTTTCTTACCTCTGGTCCTCAGGACCCGTCTACCGGTCAGGATTTGAGAATATCCCACAGAATAAATACCTGTGGTAAGTCCTAATGCACTGACACTAATTATATCACCTGCTCAATACTAAGGAAATCCTGAAAACATGACTGGTAGGTGGGTCCCGAGGACCGGAGTTGAGAAACCCTGATCTAATGTAAGGCCAGCTCTGGAGGTGGATCCCTTCAAAGGCTTTGTTCACATTATGTCTGTTCCTTCCCCTCTGTATAGCCATACAATGGCACACCTCACCTATTGACTGCTCTCCCAGTATATGGTGTTTCTGGGGGATGCCACTGCATAGCAAAGTATCGCCATCTAAACTTTTCTATACAGACATATACCAGCCCAGCAGAAGCCAAAAGGACACTTCGGTGGAGCCCAATGGATACATTTGACACATACAGTACAATGGGATCTTTCTTGGGATATACTGCAAATTTAGGGCTCAAACGCAGTGTTAACAGAACCTCAGACATCCATGTGCCCTCACAGGGGTTGAAATGGAAAAGAAGAATTCAATTGTACTGAAACAGTTTTGATAGATGAGAAACTTAACATAAAAATTATATTCTAGACTAAAATCAGGACAAAAACTGTGTCTGAAAATTGTATAAAATGTTCCAAATAATAAATGAATGACTGTACATAATACCAAAGAATGATACCCTCGCTCCATATTCTTCAATTATTTAGCATAACGGTCTATTATGCCTTAGATTCACAGTGCGTTCTGATTCCAATTATAAGTATGACAATACTAGGTATCCCTTTAATCCCCTGTGCTCATGGTTGGACATGGGCTGAACCAGTCTTTATTCCTTTGTGTGATGTATTATTCATTATCGTTGCAGAATAATGAAGTGATCATTTGAATAACAAAGACCTCCACACTCCTTCCAAGAACTGCTTAAGGGATAAAACTGGAGTTTTGGTTATTATTAACGAGCCATTTTAACAATATTATGCCCTAATAGCTGCTTGAGATACATTTCTGCTCTATTGTGTTTACAGCTAAAATTGGTGAAAAGACCCTTTTACAAGGACATCACAGAGAAACATCTATTATTTTATCGATATGCGCTTTATTGAGCAGCCCTGATTGTACCAGGACTCCTGTTCTGAATACTCCATTTAGTGAAAAATTTGAAGTTTAAAGACAAAGAAGTGAAATAAAAAAGTACCAGTATGCACAGAGAAATACTGTATACACAGTAGATATTTGGACAAGCCATGTCCTTGAAAAAAAAACTTCTTTCAAAGCTATAACACAGCTCCCTGTGCATCTTACCCCCGCGTTTTTATGCGCGTTTTTTGTAATAGTAAACGCGCGTTTGTGTGATTGACTGCAGTGTCCTATGGCCACAAACGCGCGTCAAAACGCCCCAAAGAAGCTCAAGTACTTGATTATGCGTCGGGCGTTTTACAGCGCGATCGTTTGCGCTGTAAAACGCCCAGATGAGAACCATTCCCATAGGGAAGCATTGGTTTTCATGTGTTGAGCGTTTTACAGCGCGTTTGAACGCGCTGTAAAACGCTCAGGTGTGAACTTAGGGTTAGGCTACTTTCACACTTGCGGCAGCGTGATCTGGCAAGCAGTTCCGTCAAAACGTATGCCAGCTGATGGCATTTGTAAGACTGATCAGGATCCTGATCTGTTTTACAAATGCATTGAAATGCCGGGTCCGTCTTCACCCGGAAAAACAGATCCGGCATTTATCTTTTTTCCAAATTTTTTTTTTTGGTCTGCCATGCGCAGACCGGAAGGACGGATCCTATGGAAAAAAATTCAGGCAAGTGTTCAGTTTTTTGGGCCGGAGATAAAACGGTAGCATGCTGCTGTATTATCTTCGTCCTGATCAGTCAAAAAGACAACTGAAGACATCCTGATGCGTCCTGAACGGATTGCTCTCTATTCAGAATGCATGGGGATAAAACTGATCAGTTATTTTCCGTTATAGAGTCCCTAGGACGGAACTCGATGCCGGAAAAGAAAAACGCAAGTGTGAAAGTTCGGCTACATGCACACAACCGAATGTGTTTTGCAGTCAGCAAATTGCGGATCCGCAAAAATAAAACGGATGACGTCCGTATGCCATCAGTTTTTTTTTTTTGGCAGATCCATTGTAACAATGCCTAAAACGGACAAGAATAGGACATGTTCTATTTTTTTGGCGGGGCTACGGAACAGACATACTGATGCGGACAGCACACGAAATGAATGGGTCCTCATCCTATCCGCAAAAAAACAACGGACACGGAAACAAACAACGTTCGTGTGCAGGTAGCCTTAGTGAATAGATCAAAAAACACCAAGAATATCGGGGGTCTCGGGTGCTGCTGGGGTCTGTATCATTGTTATTCCTTGGACTGTGCACTTTTGTACTTTGACTCATATTCCCCCTTTTTGGGTTATGTTTACTGGTTCTTACAGACAGAGAGGAGGAGGTAATCAGATTAAACAAGGGCGGGCCAGAGGGGTGAAAGAAGAGGGGTTTGGTAAGCAAAGCGCCCAGGGGCCTGGGCACCGGCCGTATGAATGCCGCCCCTGGGCACCTTCAGAACCAAATTACCATATGGTATAAAAGTGTTTTTTGGAGCAAATCGGCGATGGACTGCAATATGAAAGGTACCATAGTAATATGTGGAAAGTAATGGAGAACCTGATCTGAGTGGCCTGTAATGGTCATATTCGGTGAAAGACTCCCTTTAACAGTTTTGCCTTAGTTCTGCTCCAGATTTAAGAAAAGCACTTAACAGTTCAGCTCCAGAGCTCGGGCAGCAGGGAGAAGGGGGAGGGCTGTTTAAGCTTCTCCTATATCAGTATTGGTAGCAGGTAGAGATATGGGCCTGGTCTTGTTTGGCATTCCAAAGCTGACATTCCAAGCTTTTAAACAAGACCAAAATCACAGAATTATCTCCACAACATCGGGGGACATAGCTGTTGGAAATTGAGTTAGAAGTGAAAGCGGTGAATTCAGCTTTTACATTCACATTCAGCAGCATTTACTACCATCCCAATATCTAACAGCCATATCTTCAGCTGTAGCGGAGATAATGCTGTGATTCTGGTATTGTTTGAAAGCTTGGAACGCCAGCTTTGGTATGCCAAACAAGATCAGGTCCAGATCTCTAGCCACTAGGAGTCCTTAAATATGAGCAGCTAAAGCAGCCCTCCCCTCTTCAGTGGTGGCCGGAAAAGGTGCACCGTTGGCGGGACAGAACCGTGGGAGTCCGGGGGCCCTCCGGAATGAAAAAAAAATGGTGAGTGGGCTCCTGAGGGGTAGCGACGCTCAGGGAGGAGAAAGGCAGGGACTAAAGTAGATGGGAGGCCAGGGAGTGGGCGGGAGGAGGCCGCAAAGAAAGAAGAGTGGCCAGGGAGAAGAGAAAAGGATCCCAAGGGGGAGAAAGGAGGGAGGGAGGATGAGAGCAAGGGTCCCCCCCCTCTCTCAGAGGGAGAAATAGCTCCCCGCCTGGGGGAGAAGGGGTTAAAGAAGGGGGAATAGCACGCCAGACTCCTGACAAGTGGATGCCATCCCTGGCCACGACAGGGGACCTAACCCGGGACCCCCACTATCTCTGGACAGGGACGCGGGGAAAATACTCACCGTCCGATGTCTTCGGGCACCACAGAGTTACCCCATCAGCAGACTCAACACGGGAACCGTGGGAATGCCGGCATGCCACTGCAGATGCAGTCAATGGGGACCGGGTGACCGGCGAGGTACCTGAGTACGCGCCTGCAGGGGGTGCAACTAAAGTGGCAGCCCACGATGGCGCACCCGCCTGCAGCAAATGAAAACCTGCAAAAGAGAGAAAAAAAGATAAAAAAAAAAAATTGCAGCAAGACCTGCAGGAAAAAAGCAGGTCAGGTCTGCCTCCTATGGACACTAGACTAAAACTGAATAGCCTTAGTGCTGTGGAGAGGTAATAGCCCACCTGGGCGGAGCCAACCTTTTTTGATATCTAGTGCCTCCCCGTGGTAGCTGGGCATATACCCATGGTACTGTGTCCCCCAATGCCATTAACAAGAAATTATCCAATATCACATCTGTGAGTGGCAGAGGTATGTGAACCTTTAGGAATAACAGATAATTTGAAGGTGAAATTAGATTAATTTGGTTTCAATCAATAGGATTACAATCAGAATCAAAGTCTGATCTTCACAACATGAAGTGTATCATGGCACAAACAAAAGAGATTACTGAGGACCTCAGAAGAAAAGTTGTTGATGCTTATCAGGCTGGAAAAGGTAACAAAACCATCTCTAAAGAGTTTGTACTCCACTAATCCACAGTGAGACATAGTGTACAAATGGAGGAAATTCAAAACTATTATTATCCTCCCCAGGAGTGGTCAACCTTCAAAGGTCATGCCACGAGCAGGGCAAGAAATAGTCCACAAGTTCACATAGGAACCCAAGATAACCTCTAAGCAACTAAAGGCCTTTCATGGGTCCACCATCAGGAGGACACTGAAAAACAATGGTGTGCATGGCAGGATTGCTAGGCGAAAGCTATTACTCTCATAAAAGAACATTGCTGCCCATCTACAGTTTGCTTAACATAACTTGTACAAGATAAAAGTCTATTTAAACAATGTTTTGTGGACAGACGAGACCAAAATATAACTTTTTTTTGTCTTACTGTAAATGAGAAGCATTATGTTTGAAGAATGGAAAAAAAACTGCATTCCAGCATAAACCGTATCCTATCTGTGAAACACAGTGGTGATATAGTAACATGATTTGGGCTTGTTTTGTTGCATCTGGACCAGGACATGACTGCTGCAGCCAATCTCTGGCCTTGTACTGTACATTCCGGCATTACAAGGAAGTACAATACTCCACTGCTGCAGGAGGGTAAAGACCAGTGAGGACCACTGAGGAGTGCTGGTGTTGCACGAGATTTAATAGGTGAGTAACGGTTGTTTTGTTTTTTTATTTCCTAACATTTTCTGCAGTTACAGATGATATAGCTGTTAACTTGACAGATGGTGAAAACGCCGTTATTGTAGGGACCATTATATTGCATTTAATTTTAGAATGATACACTACTTTAATAGCATAGTGTACTGTCTGTAAAGTTAACAGGTGTTATATCTGTAGCTTGAAGGGGTTGTCTCACTTCAGCAAACAGCATGTAGAGAAAGTTAATATAAGCCACCTACTAATGTATTGTAATTTTCCATATTGCTTCCTTCGCTGGCTAGATTTATTTTTCCATAACAGTATACCCTACTCGTTTCCGTGGTTACGACCACCCTGCAATCAATAAGTAGTGGCCGTGCCTGCACACTATAGGAAGAAAATCTGGCCTCTCTGGTGGCTGGGACCATGGGATTGCACATAGGCTAGTGCTATTTCCTATAGTGTGCAAGCACAACCACCACTGATGGATTGCAGGGTGGTCGTAACCATGGAAGTGTATAATGTGATGGAAAAATCCGCTATTTTCGGTAATCTCATTGAAATGAATGGGAAGCGCATCACGCAAGCGTACCCACTGCTCCATTCACTTCTATGGGGCTGATGGAAATAGCTGAGCCAGCGCTTGGCTATTTTCAGCGCTCCCATAGGAATGAATGGAGGGTGGACACACATGCATGGTGTGCCCTCCTTCACTTTGTGGGCTCTGTTCTAAAGATAGGTGTGGGTCCCACATCTGGGATCGCACCTATCAGACATTGGGGGCCTATCCTTTTAAGCAAAATAAATTTTCACTTAAAAATAGTTGTTTTAAAAAAAAGTCTCCCTCCCTCTCTCTATGTCAAAAAAAGTGACAAAGGCGCTTCATAAATTCGGTGCTCATTCTGAATACCATATTTCTCAATGTATTTACACCAGATTACTGGCAAAAATACATTGAAAAATCTGCTTCCTTTCTATTATAAAGATGGCTGCCTGCAGTTACCATTAGCGGGGAGCTCAGTGCATATGAATTTATACAATTACCATTTACTGAATAAGAAGGTGAAATAATATCTTTGCATTGAGCTCCCTGTAGTGTGGGCTGCCTGAAAATGCAGTAACGTAACAGGGCAGGTTACCGCTGTGGCCTTGTAACGGTCACATACACACACACACACAGGGGGGAGGATAGTGACCACTGCGCTCCACCCTCACCCCTGGCCCTGCCTACTTGCCTCACGAGTCCTGATGACAGTGTCATGGAACCATGAACCAGACGTACAACAAGAGATGAGTGGAAATAAGAAGGCTTTATTGAAAATAAAGCTGTAAGGCAAAAGTCCAAACGGATGGCTAAACCGAAGCAGGGTCTTGCGAAACCAGGGATCAGGAACCAGAAGGGTAGTCAGACAAAGCCAGGATCAGGAATCAGCAGGGTAGTCAGACGAAGCCAGGATCAGGAATCAGCAGGGTAGTCAGACGAAGCCAGGATCAGGAACCAGAAGCAGCAGCAGTCTTAGAAGCATGTGAGCACAGGAGGACCAAGCAAGGAACTGAAGCCACAGACCTCCTATATATATGAGCTGGGCATCCAGCTCCTCCCAGTGGGAAGGAGGAGCCGCAGGGTGGGAGGCTACAAGAAACCCAGAAACCAAGATGGCCGCCAGCACATGTCAAACGAAGGAGGACAGCAAGGAGGTAAGACCATGACAGTACCTCCCCCTCAAGGGCCCCTCCTCCGCGGAGTAAGGAACGGTTTCTGAGGGAAGCGTGCGTGGAAGGCTCGGAGCAAGGCAGGAGCATGGATATCTGCGGAGGGAACCCAGGAACGCTCCTCTGGACCATAACCACGCCAATGGACCAAAAACTGCACCCGGCCGCGGACCAGGCGTGAGTCCAGGATATTGCTCACCTTATACTCCTCACGATTGCCCACTTGGACCGGACGAGGCCGAGGAATCGAGGAAGTGAAACGATTACACACCAGTGGCTTCAACAGGGAGACATGAAACACGTTGGAGATCCGCATGCCAGGAGGAAGCGCAAGGGCATAGGCTACCGGGTTTACCCTGCGAAGCACTCGGAAGGGACCAACAAAGCGAGGCGCCAGCTTGGGAGTGGGCACTCGAAGGTTGAGGTTGCGGGTGGACAACCATACGCGGTCTCCGACCTGGTAGGAAGGAGCGGGCGCTC
Source organism: Bufo gargarizans (assembly GCF_014858855.1). Lineage (NCBI taxonomy): Eukaryota > Metazoa > Chordata > Amphibia > Anura > Bufonidae > Bufo > Bufo gargarizans. The sequence continues at coordinate 79,033,465 of NC_058082.1, read as the reverse complement.
GTCTGCGATCAGCCTGGAGTCTCTGGCGCTGCGCAGAGACCTCAAGGGACCTCTGGATCTGTACCCAAGAAGCACATAGGACGGAAAGGTGATCCTCCACAGCCGGAATATCCTGGGGAGAGAATACCTCCGGTAACACGGCAGGTTGGAACCCATAATTGGCCATGAAGGGAGACGTCCCAGAGGAAGAGTTCACCACCGTGTTCCTGGCAAACTCAGCCCAAGGCAGGAGGTCAACCCAATTGTCTTGGTAATCGGAGACATAGCAACGAAGGAATTGCTCCAAGGCCTGATTGGATCGTTCTGCGGCCCCATTGGACTGAGGGTGGTAGGCCGAGGAGAAAGAGAGATGAATCCCCAACTGGGAGCAAAAGGCGCGCCAGAACCTGGACACAAACTGACTCCCCCGATCCGACACAATCTCCTTGGGCAAACCGTGCAACCGGAAGACCTCCCTGGCAAAAATCGAGGCCAACTCTTGTGCAGAGGGTAACTTCTTAAGAGGAACACAGTGGCACATTTTGGAAAACCGATCCACTATCATGAGAATGACCGTATGGCCTCGGGATGCAGGGAGGTCCACAATGAAATCCATCCCCAGGTGTGACCATGGACGCTCCCCGGTGGCTATGGGTTGCAAAAGGCCCAACGGAAGGTGCCGAGGGGACTTACTCTGGGCACAAACGGAGCATGCCGCTACATATGCGGCGATGTCGGAACGTAGAGAAGGCCACCAGAACAGACGTGAAACAGCCCAGGACAGCTGATTCTTTCCAGGATGCCCCGCGGCCTTGGAGTTATGGTAGGTTCGCAACAACCGAGTGCGCAACTCCTCAGGCACAAAACACCTGCCGTTGGGTCTCCCAGAGGGAGCACCAGATTGAGCCGCCAAAATCTGCTCACCCAGGGGAGAGGTCAGGCTGGTGCGAATGGCGGCCAGGATCTGATTCGGAGGTATGACCGAAGTCGGAATCGACTCCTCCCCGGACAGCTTGGAGTACTGCCGTGATAAGGCATCCGCTCTGATGTTCTTGGAACCGGGTAGGTAGGAGACCACGTAATTAAAACGTGACAAGAACAGAGCCCATCTGGCCTGACGTGGTGTCAATCTCTTGGCCTCAGAGAGGTAGGTCAGATTCTTGTGGTCCGTCAGGATGAGAACCGGAACCACCGAGCCCTCGAGCAAGTGCCTCCATTCTTTAAGGGCCTGCACGATGGCCAATAACTCCCTGTCACCAATCTGGTAGTTGCACTCCGCGGAAGACAGTTTCCGGGAGTAAAACACACAAGGAAGCAGAGGACCCTCTGGTGTTCTACGCTGAGACAGGAGGGCGCCTACTCCCGTCTCAGACGCGTCCACCTCGAGGACAAACGGCAACCCAGGGTTGGGATGCGACAGAATCGGAGCCGACACAAAGGCAGACTTTAGAGCCTCAAAAGCTCGGATGGCCTTGGGCGGCCAGACCTGGGGATTACTGCCCTTCTTGGTCAGATCAGTGAGAGGCTTGGCTAGCATGGAAAAGTCCCTGATGAACTTCCGATAATAATTGGCAAAGCCCAAAAAGCGCTGCAGGGCACGAAGACCACTGGGCTGGGGCCACTGTAAGACAGCCGAAACCTTCTCAGGATCCATGGAGAACCCCTCAGCGGAAATGATGTAACCTAAGAAGGTTACCTGGGATCGGTGAAATTCGCATTTCTCAAGCTTATCGAACAGCTTGTTCTCTCGTAACCGTTGCAACACTCGTCTGACATCCAGAATGTGGGCCTCCATGGATTCAGAATATACCAAGATGTCATCCAAATAGACCACCACACACTGCTGCAACAGGTCACGGAAAACATCGTTGATGAATTCCTGGAAGACTGCGGGCGCATTGCACAACCCAAAGGGCATAACCAAGGATTCATAATGACCGGTCCTGGTGTTAAACGCGGTCTTCCACTCATCGCCCGCCTTGATCCTTACCAGGTTATATGCCGCCCTCAGGTCGAGTTTGGTAAAGACTGTGGCCCCTTTGAGGCGATCGAACAGCTCGGAAATCAAGGGTATCGGGTAAGCGTTCTTGATCGTGATGCGATTGAGACCCCTGTAATCGATGCAAGGCCTCAACTCACCGCCCTTCTTTTTCACAAAGAAAAATCCAGCCCCTGCCGGGGACGAGGATTTGCGAATGTGTCCGCGTGAAAGCGCCTCCCTCACGTACTCCTCCATGGCCTCATTCTCCGCTACCGACAGTGGATAGACTTTGCCACGAGGCGGAACGGCACCAGATTGTAACTCTATGGCACAATCGTATGGGCGGTGCGGAGGTAGGGCAACCGCACGCACCTTATCGAATACATCCCGGTACTCCTCGTATTCAGGAGGCAACAGAGAGTCCGAGGAAGTACACAGCAACTTGACAGGCCCATGGATGCAACTAGCCCCACACTGCGGTGACCACGAGAGGATCTCGGTCGATTTCCAATCGAAAGTCGGATTATGCTTCTGGAGCCAGGGGTACCCCAAGACCACCGAGTAGTGTGGAGACGAAATAACCTGGAGACAGACCGACTCTCTGTGAACGGCACCAATGGCCATCCCCACTGGAAGGGTCTCATGAGTCACGTGTGGCGGCAGAAGGGGTCTGCCGTCTATCGCCTCAAGAGCCAGTGGGGAACCTCGAGGCTGCAGAGGAATGGAATTGGCGGCAGCGAACACACTATCAATGAACAAACCACCAGCACCAGAGTCCACCAACGCCTGGGTCGTCACCGAGCCCCCGACCCAGGAGAGGACAACAGTAATCAGTGGTTTGTCAACACGGGAAACCGGGGACGAGGAGACTCCACCCAAGATCTGCCCCCGACAGGATCTCAGGTGCGAGCGTTTCCCGGACGGTTCGGGCATGCCAACCGAAAATGCCCACCGAGACCACAGTACATGCATCGGCCCTCGCGTCTCCGGAGTACCCTCTCCCCCTCGGACAGGCGAGCAAACCCCAGCTGCATGGGTTCACCCCCAGACAAGTCATCCCCAGGAGGCGTGGGAGGAGAGGGAGGCACGGGTGGGACAGCAAACGTAGGCGCCAATCTGTTAGAAGGCCTCCGCAGGCTCTCCTTAAAGGAAGGTCTCTCCCTGAGTCTGGTGTCAATCAAAATCAGGAAAGAAATAAGAGACTCGAGCTCCACTGGTAGGTCCTTAGCTGCAACCTCATCCTTCAAGGCATCCGAGAGACCATGAGAGAAAGCAGCGACCAGAGCCTCATTATTCCAGCCCACCTCTGCTGCCAGGGTACGAAACTCAATGGCGTATTCAGCTACGGATCGTGAACCCTGTCTGATGGACATAAGGAGCTTCGCAGCAGAGGCAGCACGAGCCGGCACATCAAATACCTTCCGAAGAGAAGCAACAAAACCAGAAAACTCGGCAACCACCGGATTGTTGTTCTCCCATAAAGGGCTGGCCCAGGCCAAGGCCTTGTCCGAGAGCAGCGAGATCAAGAAGCCCACCTTTGATCTCTCAGTAGGAAAGGCATGTGGCAGCAACTCGAAGTAAATGCCCACCTGGTTAAGGAAACCTCGGCACTGAGTTGGCTCTCCCCCAAAGCGCTGTGGAAGGGGGGCAGAACCGGTCATACCCCGAAACACCGCAGGCGCAGCAACAGGTGTCGGGGTAGACTCTGGCGCAACAACCGGAGCGGCAGTAGGAGCGGGCCCAGGAGCGACAACCGACCCATCGGCAACGGAAGCTAAATGAGCCGTGCGTTCAAGCAGGGTTTGCAACGCCACAGCGAACCGACCCAACAGGTGATCCTGCTGATCAAGTCTGGCAACCAGCGTAGGTAGCGAGGATGGCCCTGTACCGTCAGAATTCATGGCTTGGTCCTAATGTCATGGAACCATGAACCAGACGTACAACAAGAGATGAGTGGAAATAAGAAGGTTTTATTGAAAATAAAGCTGTAAGGCAAAAGTCCAAACGGATGGCTAAACCGAAGCAGGGTCTTGCGAAACCAGGGATCAGGAACCAGAAGGGTAGTCAGACGAAGCCAGGATCAGGAATCAGCAGGGTAGTCAGACGAAGCCAGGATCAGGAATCAGCAGGGTAGTCAGACGAAGCCAGGATCAGGAACCAGAAGCAGCAGCAGTCTTAGAAGCATGTGAGCACAGGAGGACCAAGCAAGGAACTGAAGCCACAGACCTCCTATATATATGAGCTGGGCATCCAGCTCCTCCCAGTGGGAAGGAGGAGCCGCAGGGTGGGAGGCTACAAGAAACCCAGAAACCAAGATGGCCGCCAGCACATGTCAAACGAAGGAGGACAACAAGGAGGTAAGACCATGACAGACAGGGGACAACTGGATGGCAGTCCCTAACTTAGGATATGTGCGGGAAAGACAGACAAGACATATAATGGATAGTGAACGGACAGGGTCAAAACCAAGAGGACAACGCAGTACAGAGGGATAAGCAAAGAAAGGTCAGGAGAAGCAGGGGTCATAAACACCAGAAGTACCAAAGGAGTCCGCAAAGAATAGTCAGGTGGAAGCCGAGGTCAATATACCAGGAAGGATGCGCAGTACAGGAGGAGCAGGCAAAGGATCGTCAGGGAACAGGATCAGGTAAGTACACAGGTATCCAACAACTGCCAGGAACCTAAATTAACAGGCAACCTGTGGCCAGCAGGCTGCCTGTATTTATAGTGGGGAGTGAGGGTCATGTGACGTGACCAGCGTCACATGACCGATAGACCGACCAGTCGAGCGCTGAGTGATCAGCCTGGCGCTCAAGGCAGACCTAGGAGCAGGGAGCCTCCCAGCTAGCAAAGCCGCCCTGGGAGCAAGGTCAAACATAGATCCTCGCTCCCGAAGCTAAGCAGCAGGTCTGCGGCTGATGGGAGACCGAGTGCGCCTTCGGCACCCCGTTACAGGCCTGCTATTGGCTGCACCTCCTCCATCGACCAATGTTGACTTCCAGGAGTAAATCGGCTTCGGGGACCAGGTAAGTATGGTCAATATGGCAGGTCTGTGAATTGTATGGGGGTTGTTTACTCTTGGATAACTACTTTAAAGGCTATGGACACCTTTGAAGGCAATTTTTTATTATTATTATTATTATTATTATTATTATTATTATTGCATTGTACTCATTGTGAGCTGAAAATCATCATTTTTTCACTTGGTCTTTATTAAAAAATTTGAGCGACTTTCTCTGTACAGCTTTTAGATTCTCTAGCAGTAGGCTCTGTATTTTTACATTTTCCCGTTAGGCAGCTCAGCTGACAGGCTCCTTATCTCTGATCTATGACCTCCTAAACACTTATCGTAGCTCACTTCTTATCTTACTGATAAGAATGTGTTTTAAATAAGTGTTTATGACCTTTTAGTTATTTAGAGATAAGGTTTATTAGATGACTGGCACAAAGTGAAAGTACAATTCACACAGCTAGACAGGTAAGGGCTCATGCACACAAACTTTTTTTGCGTTCCGTATACGGGCCGTATTTTGATTCCGTATACAGTCCGTATACAGAACCATTCATTTCAGTGCTGTCTGCATCTGTTGCTCCGTTCTGTGCCCCCGCAAAAATTATGAGGCATGTCCTATTCTTGTCCGTTTTGCGGACAAGAATAGGCATTTCTATAGTGGAAGGCACACGGGCGGCATCCATTTTTGCGGACCTCAAAAAATGGCACGGTCGTGTGCATGAGCCCTGACTCTTTGTGACAGAACAGCTGAATATTTTTAGAAAAAGTCAATTGAAAAAAAAAAATTCAAATTTGTTCAAAATGAGTAAAATGCATTCATACATTTTTTTCCCCGAAGGTGCATAGCCTTTAAAGGGAACCTGTCACCGGGATTTTGTGTATAGAGCTGAGGACATGAGTTGCTAGATGGCAGCTAGCACATCCGCAATATCCAGTCCCCATAGCTCTGTGTGCTTTTATTGTGTCAAAAAAACGATTTGATACATATGCAAATTACCTGAGATGAGTCCTGTCCCTGACTCATCTCAAGGACAGGACTCATCCCAGGTTAATTTGCATATGCGTATGGGGACTGGGTTTTGCGGATGTGCTAGCGGCCATCTAGCAACCCATGTCCTCAGCTCTATACCCAAAATCCCGGTGACAGGTTCCCTTTAAGTAAGTGTTTGTGAGCTGTTAGTAGTTCAGAGATAAGGGCTATATATTGGGCTTACAAGTGAAAGTAAGATGCTCACAGCTAGAAGGCTAAAACTTAACCCTTTATAACAAAAACTGCAGAACATTTTTAATAAAGAGCAAATGAAAAAAGATTTTTAGCCCAAAATGAGTAAAATGCAATCGTTAAAAAAAAAACATTGCACCCAAAGATGTTCATAGGCTTTAAAAACAATACACACATTTGAATCTGTGAATGGAATGTGAATCGTGACCCAGTACATAGCACAGATGGGATCCATAGAACATATGTAGCTTATAGGTCAATTTAAATTCACAGCTGATGATAGCGTCATATGTAAATGATATTATTAGCTGGGGTATATCAGGAGCACCAGTGTAGCCAGTTAACAGTCTAGAGATAAATGTGCTTGTCATTTTACAGCAGTTTCCATAGAACTGCTCTCATCTCAGACCTGGTAATTTCCCAGAATTCATGAATTATAGAGGACGGCGCTGTGTCACCTCTCACACACTGCGGGGGGTTTATCTCGGCAAAAGGAGGAATGTCTTGTAAGTCAAGGCAGCATGTATTGTTATGTGCTTATGGCTGCCAGACGTTATGTCCCGTATTTTTTGCCTACAGAATAAAGCCACAGTCAAAGCTCAAAAGTTCTCCAAAATGAGTGACATAAATATTCATGGACCCGGAACATCATCTATGGAGACTCTTTGTGCCTTAGAAGGTTTAGCGTTTATCAGCTTTTCATGTTTCGAGACTTAACAAGGTTTCTTCTATCTTTATTTTTACGGAACAAGCACAATTTTTGCAGAAAAACGAATTTGAGATCTTCAATGGCAGGCCTGAGTGCGCTGCAGGTAAAACAGCATGAAAAAAGATAATATAGGCAATGTATTAAAATTACTTTGTGTTACCCATCATGCATTTCTTCTGACATTTGTCAGCAGGATCAATCCAATAACCTAGTCATCATGCTTAGCAGGACTGACCCTGCTGGCAAAAAACATACCTTTCTTTTCCTGCTCTGTTGCTGTATTTTTAAGAATATGGGCTTAAGTGAACTGATTGCTGCCCTAGCCACACTATGGTTCCCTGGACGCTCTCCTCTCAAGCACCCATGTGGAAGGAGATGAGTCCACAGAAGCAAAGCAGAGAAGCTAAGTTGCACCGAGTGGCTAGAGACCACCCTCAGTGCACTTAACCCTTTAGTGACCACCCATACATCTTTTTACGGCAGTCACTAAGGGGCCTTAGGCTGGGCCGTCTCTTTTTAATGGCGGCCCAGTCTAAGCGCAGCACGGGTCCCCCGTGCAGAGGGGAGCGGGGACCTGGCCGCTGCCCTTCTCTAACATTCCAGACCGGCAGGAGTGCAGATTCGGGCTGTTTAACACTTTACATGCCGTGGGCAATGGTGCCTGCCGCATGTAAAGTGCTGACAGAGGGACCAGACTCCCTCTGTCACCCATCTGCACCACGGAAATGCAATCACAGGGTGCCGATGTGTGTGAAGGCTGCCTGGGGTCTGATGTAGGCCCCAGACCAGCCTTAAGTAATTTCCAGCAGCCTGCACCTCTCTGGCGCAGCCTGCTGGTTAATGTCAGAATAGCATTGCCATTAAAATGCAATGCACTATAGGGATAGTGCATTGCATTTTAAAAGCAATCAAAAAGCTGTCTGTTATAGTCCCATAAAAAAAATTTCACTTTTTTTCCATTGAAAAGAATTGCAAAAAAAAATCTTCCCCATATGTTTGGTATTGCCGCGTCCGTAAAGACCCGGACTACATAAATATCATGTCAATTATCCCCTACGGTGAACGCCATAAAAAGATGAATTGCTAATCTCATTCTTAGTTGCTACCAAAAAAACGTAATAAGAAACGATCAAAAAGCACCATTTACTCCAAAATGATACCAATAAAAATACAAGTAGTCCCACAAAAATCAAGCCCTCACACAACTCTATAGAAAGAAAAATTAAGTTATGGGTCTTGGAAAGTAGCAATGCAAAAACATTTATTTCTTTAAAAAAAAGGGATTTTATTCCAAAAAAGTAGTAAAACTTAAAAAAACTATATGTAGTTGGTATCACAGTAATCGTACTGACCCAGAAAATAAAGATATTATGTTATTTATACCGAAAAAATGAACACCGTAAAATGTATAACTTAAAAGCGCAGTAGCAGTATTGCTGGTTTTCCCATCTCCCTCCCAGAAAGAGTTAAAAGTTAATCAGAAAGTTATGTGTACCCCAAAATGGAGCCATTAAAAACTACTGTACAACTTGTCCCGCAAAAAACAAGCCCTCATAAAGCTTTATAGTCGGAAAAATAAAAAAGTTATAGCTCTTGGAATGAGACGATGAAAAAAGGAAGAAAAAAGCTTGGTCAGTAAGGCCCAAAACAGGCTGGTCACTAAGGGGTTAAAATACACTTATTCCTCTAAAAAATACAGCAATAGATCTTGGCATCAACCCAAAACAGGCATTATCACTAGTTTAATGGGATTGACCTTGCCAACTGACGTCCTTTAAAATTGAACCACAGACGCATTTAGGGTTCATTCACACGTCCGTAGTGTATTGCGGATCTGCAATACACCTGACCGGCACCCCTATAGAACTGCCTAATTTTGTCCACAACTGGCTTAGTTACCCATAGCAACCAATCAGATTCTACTTTTCGTTTTCCGAAGGAGCTGTGAAAAATGAAAGGTGGAATATGATTGGTTGCTATAGGTAACTAAGCCTGTTTTCCTTTGTACCAGTGTATGGTAGGGGGAGATTTATCAACACTGGCACAGCTGCCAACTGTCCCGACTTTGCCGGGACCTTCCATGATTTTCAGAGACAGTCCAGTCAAATTTGTACTTTTGCGGGGCTAATCTAAACCTGCCCACAAGTGAGTGTTTCCAGGCAGATTTTAAGTGTTCCTGGGGGCGGAGCTTATATGCCCCGATTTAACCAACTGAAATGTTGGTAAGTATGCGCAAAGGAAAACTGGCTTAGTTGCCCATAGCAACCAATCAGATTCCACCGTTAATTTTTCACAGCTCCTTTGGAAAATGAAAGGTGGAATCTGATTGGTTGCTATGGGCAACTAGGCCAGTTCTACTTTATGCAGTTTTGAACAAATCTCCCCCTATACTTTCCTAAATGCTGTCTTTCACCACACTGATTTCAGAGTCACATGACCTAATCATGTGACCTAAACCTTGGGAGGCCATACAATCTACAGTCGGGCCAAAAGTTTTGAGAATTACATAAATATTGGAAATTGGAAAAGTTGCTGCTTAAGTTTTTATAATGGCAATTTGCATATACTCCAGAATGTTATGAAGAGTGATCAGATGAATTGCATAGTCCTTCTTTGCCATGAAAATGAACTTAATCCCCAAAAAAACCTTTCCACTGCATTTCATTGCTGTCATTAAAGTAATCGTCTTGTTAACTCAGGTGAGAATGTTGACGAGCACAAGGCTGGAGATCATTATGTCAGGCTGACTGGGTTAAAATGGCAGACTTGACCTGTTAAAAGGAGGGTGATGCTTGAAATCATTGTTCTTCCATTGTTAACCATGGTGACCTGCAAAGAAACGCGTGCAGCCATCATTGCGTTGCATAAAAATGGCTTCACAGGCAAGGATATTGTGTGAATCAAATCATTTTTATTGATCAAATAAAGTCAGCTTATTTTATGACAGTACATTGTCTCTTTTTCATTCACAAATGCAGAGTCAATATAAAGCAGTAGCATATGACAACATCATGGGAGAATCACCATACAACGGTATACAATGTACAGAAGCATAGGACAAAAATTACACAGTAAATGCCCATAACCTAGCATACGCCCAAACCCCCCCTCCCCCCCATAGATCTGAGCGCGAACACCTCCAAGATATCCTAAATTACAACATGAGAATGAGACAACCACTCATTCCATAATTTCTCAAACTTCTGAGGACAACCTCTCCTCGTAAACACGCTTCTTTCCATCGTCAACATGTCATGCACCTTCCGCACAAACTCATCCAATGTGGGCGGACTCCCCTGGATCCACCGCTGCGCCACCAACTTCCTAGCCACATACAGAAGCCTCCCCACTGCCACCTTCACCAGCTCACTCCCTCCAATATCCGACATATAACCCAGCACACATACTTTAGGGTCCTTTTGCAGCCTCAGCATCAGATTGTGATTATTCATAGACAGCACTCCATCCCAGTAGCTACCTATCACTGGACAAGACCAAAGCATATGTAACAGGTCCGCACCTTCCTCCATAAACTTTGGGCATTTGTCGTCCATTCTAACCCCCACTTTTCTTAAAAACACCAGAGTTTTATACACTCTGTGGATGATGAATAAATGTGACAACTTGCCCTGTTCACCTAGGGACACTCTAGGAACCACCTCCAGTATATCTTCCCACTGATCATTAGAAATGACCCCCAGATCATTCCCCCATTTCTTCATCCTTGTAAGCGGGAACCCTCCTAAAAATGTGTCCAGTAAAAGAGTATATACCTGCAATATCAATCCTCTCTTCCCCCCTATCGGAAGAACAAGTTTATGAACCACATCCATTTTGGCTATAATACAACCTTTCCTCATCGTGACCTCAAAGGCATGCCTCAATTGAAGATACTTATAAAACCAGACCCTGGGAATATTAAATTCCTGCTGCAAACTCTGAAACGATTTGAATACATTGCCCTCAGTCAGTTGACCTATTCTCATCACCCCATGAGATTCCCAATTCCGAAGCCCTGACAGAAATAAGAATTCTGGCAACAAGTTATTGTTCCTAATTGGGGAAAGTTCACAAACGCCACCCACACCTCTAAGCTGCTTCACCTTCGCCCAGACTTTCTTCATAAGGTCAATAAGCAAGACCTTCCCTCTCCCCACGTGCATTCCCGACCCCTCCAGTATACACATAAGGTCCCGACTGCCCAACCAGTGTTGCAGTATCTGTCCCGACACATCCGGCGACTGGAAGTCAATCCATCCCTTAAAGTGCTGACATTGGGAGGCTAAGAAGTAGATCCATGCATTAGGAACAGCCAAACCTCCTTCAGACTTAGGGAGGCAAGGATATTGTGGCTACTAAGATTGCACCTCAATCAACAATTTATAGGATCATCAAGAACTTCAAGGAAAGAGGTTCAATTCTTGTTAAGAAGGCTTCAGGGTGTCCAAGAAAGTCCAGCAAGCGCCAGGATCGTCTCCTAAAGAGGATTCAGCTGCGGGATCGGAGTGCCACCAGTGCAGAGCTTGCTCAGGAATGGCATCAGGCAGGTGTGAGCGCATCTGCACGCACAGTGAGGCGAAGACTTTTGGAAGATGGCCTGGTGTCAAGAAGGGCAGCAAAGAAGCCACTTCTCTCAAAAAAAAACATCAGGGACAGATTGATCTTCTGCAGAAAATATGGTGAATGGACTGCTGAGGACTGGGGCAAAGTCATATTCTCCGATGAAGCCTCTTTCCGATTGTTTGGGGCATCAGGAAAAAGGCTTGTCCGGAGAAGAAAAGGGGAGCGCTACCATCAGTCCTGTGTCATGCCAACAGTAAAGCATCCTGAAACCATTCATGTGTGGGGTTGCTTCTCATCCAAGGGCTCACTCACAATTTTGCCCAAAAACACAGCCATGAATAAAGAATAGTACAAAAACACCCTCCAACAGCAACTTCTTCCAAAAATCCAACAACAGTTTGGTGAACAACAATGCATTTTCCAGCACGATGGAGCACCGTGCCATAAGGCAAAAGTGATAACTAAGTGGCTCGGGGACCAAAACGTTGACATTTAGGGTCCATTGCCTGGAAACTCCCCAGATCTAAATCCCATTGAGAACTTGTGGTCAATCCTCAAGAGGCGGGTGGACAAACAAAAAACCACTAATTCTGACAAACTCCAAGAAGTGATTATGAAAGAATGGGTTGCTATCAGTCAGGAATTGGCCCAGAAGTTGATTGAGAGCATGCCCAGTCGAATTGCAGAGGTCCTGAAAAAGAAGGGCCAACACTGCAAATACTGACTCTTTGCATAAGGCCTCATGCACACGACAGTATTTTTTCACGGTCCGCAAAAACGGGGTCCGTAGATCCGTGATCTGTGACCGTTTTTTTGTCCGTGGGTCTTCCTTGATTTTTGGAGGATCCACGGACATGGCTCGTGCGGAGCCAAACGGATCCGTCCTGAATTACAATGCAAGTCAATAGGGACGAATCCGTTTGACGTTGACACAATATGGTGCCATTTCCAACAGATCCGTCCCCATTGACTTTCAATGTAAAGTCAGGAGTCCCTTTTATACCATCGGATCGGAGTTTTCTCCAATCCGATGGTATATTTTAACTTGAAGCGTCCCCATCACCATGGGAACGCCTCTATGTTAGAATATACTGTCGGATATGAGTTAGATCGTGAAAACTCATTTCCGACAGTATATTCTAACACAGAGGCGTTCCCATGGTGATGGGGACGCTTCTAGTTAGAATATACTACAAACTGTGTACATGACTGCCCCCTGCTGCCCGGCAGCACCCGATCTCTTACAGGGGGCCGTGATCAGCACAATTAACCCCTCAGGTGCCGCACCTGAAGGGGTTAATTGTACTATCATATCCCCCTGTAAGAGATCAGGGCTGCCAGGAAGCAGGGGGCAGACCCCCCCCCTCCCCAGTTTGAATATCATTGGTGGCCAGTGCGGCCCCCCCCTCCCTCCCTCTATTGTAATAATAGGTTGGTGGCACAGTGTGCGGCCCCCCGCCCCCCCCCCCTCCCTCTATTGTAATAATTCGTTGGTGGCACAGTGTGCGCCCCCCGCCCAAGCCGCCCCCCCCCCCTTCCTCCCTCTATTGTAATAATTCGTTGGTGGCACAGTGTGCGCCCCCCATCGGCCCCCCTCCCTCTATAGCATTAACAACATTGGTGGCCAGTGTGCGGCCTCCCATCTCCCCCCCCCCCCCCGATCATTGGTGGCAGCGGAGTTCCGATCGGAGTCCCAGTTTAATCGCTGGGGCTCCGATCGGTAACCATAGCAACCATGACGCTACTGCAGCCCTGGTTGCCATGGTTACTTAGCAATAGTACAATAGTAAAAGATTCATACTTACCTGGGAGCTGCGATGTCTGTGTCCGGCCGGGAGCTCCTCCTACTGGTAAGTGACAGTTCATTTAGCAATGAGCCACACAGACCTGTCACTTACCAGTAGGAGGAGCTCCCGGCCGGACACAGACATCGCAGCAGCCAGCAGGTAAGTATGAATCTTCTACTATTGTACTATTGCTAAGTAACCATGGCAACCAGGACTGCAGTAGCATCCTGGTTGCCATGGTTACCGATCGGAGCCCCAGCGATTAAACTGGGACTCTGACCGGAACTCCGCTGCCACCAATGATCGGGGGGGGGGAGATGGGAGGCCGCACACTGTGCCACCAACAAATTATTACAAGAGGGAGGAAGGAGGGGCGGGGGGGGGTGCACACTGTGCCACCAACAAATTATTACAATAGAGGGAGGAAGGGGGGGCCGGGTGGGGGGCGCACACTGTGCCACCAACGAATTATTACAATAGAGGGAGGGAGGGGGGGGGGCCGCACTGGCCACCAATGATATTCAAACTGGGGGGGGGGGGGTCTGCCCCCTGCTGCCTGGCAGCCTTGATCTCTTACAGGGGCATATGATAGTACAATTAACCCCTTCAGGTGCCACAAGGGGTTAATTGTGCTGATCACGGCCCCCTGTAAGAGATCGGATGCTGCCAGGCAGCAGGGGGCAGTCTTTTACACAGTTTGTAGTGTATTCTAACTAGAAGGGTCCCCATCACCATGGGAACGCCTCCGTGTTAGAATATACTGTCGGATATGAGTTTTCACGAAGTGAAAACTTAGATCTGAAAAAGCTTTTATGCAGACGGATCTTCGGATCCGTCTGTATGAAAGTTACCTACGGCCACGGATCACGGACACGGATGCCAATCTTGTGTGCATCCGTGTTCTTTCACGGACCCATTGACTTGAATGGGTGCGTGAACCGTTGTCCGCGAAAAAAAACGGAAAACAGCACAACGGCCACGGATGCACACAACGGTCATGTGCATGAGGCATAAATGTCATGTAATTGTCAATAAAAGCCTTTGAAACATATGAAGTGCGTGTAATTATATTTCACTACATCACAGAAACAACTGAAACAAAGATCTAAAAGCAGTTTAGCAGCAAACTTTGTGAAAACTAATATTTGTGTCATTCTCAAAACTTTTGGCCACGACTGTAGACAGTGGCGTACCTATGGGGATCGCAGTGGTTGCAGTGGTGATCAGGCCCTTCAGCCAGGGGGGGGCACAGGGCCCTCTTGCCAGTGGTGCTATATTTTTCGCTTTGTAAAATGCAGCGCGTCTTATAAAGCGAATATTAGTGAGCGCTTCCATTTCCATTATGGAAGCGCTCACTAGTCTGCAGGAGGCAGGTAAACGCTGTACTCACCCCTCCTCCCTGGTCTCCTCCGGACTGTGTTGCTGTGTCCTGACTGGTACAGCGCCACGACGTAGTGCGCAAACTATGATCTGATGATGCAGGCTTTCAGGCGACAGTGCAGCGCGGGCCCAGAGAAGACTGGGAGCTGAAAGAGCCGGGGAGACTGCCGGATCAGGAGAGGAGCGGTGGAGCAGGAGAGGTAAGTTAACTTATTTCTGATTTAGGGGTCTGACATAAAGGTCTGATGGAGGGAGTCTCATCTGAGGATATGATATTGGGGTCTAAAGATCTGATACTAATCTGAAGTGCAATATGAGGGTCTGATCTGAAAGGTAAAGGGGGATTTTTTGTACTGCCGCACAATATAAAGGGTATATTTTGTACTGGCGCACATTGTAAAGGGGTATTTGCACTGACGCACATTAAAGGGCTCATGCACGCGAACGTATTTTCTTTCCATGTCCGTTCAGTTTTTTTTTGGTGGACCATATAGGAACTATTCACCTCAATGGGTCCGCACAAAAAACGGAAGTTACTCTGTGTGAATTCCATTTCCGTATTTCCGTTTCGCAAAAAAATAGAACATGTCCAATTATTGTCCGCATTACGGACAAGGATAGTACTGTACTATGAAGGGCCAGCTGTTCTGTTCTGCAAAATACGGAATGCACACGGATTTCATCCGTATTTTTAGCGGATCAGTTTTTAGCAAACAGCTAAATACATACGGTCGTGTGCATGAGCCCTAGGGGTGTAATTTTTGTACTGGTGCACATTATAAGGCCTCATGCACACGACCGTATGTGTTTTGCGGTCCGCAAATTGCGGATCCGCAAAAAAAAGGATAATGTTCCGTATGGCATCCGGTTTTTTTGCGGATCCGTTGTAATAATGCCTATCCTTATCCGCAAACTAGACATGCACTTTTTTTTGTGGGGCTACGGAACGGACACACTGATGCGGACAGCACAACAAACAACGTTCGTGTGCATGAGGCCTAAGGAGAATTATTACTACTGGCGGCTATGGGGAACATGATTACTAGTATGGGCACAATGGGGCATTATTACTATTGGGGGCACTGTTAACACTAATGGCTCTGGGATATAATTATTTCTATTGGTGGAACTTTGGGGAGCACTATTACTGTGGGGGGGCATCCTGGCACAGTATTAGCTTATCACAATTATTTTGGAGGAACATTATGTTCACACTATTAGTGTCAGGGACTCTATTTGCTGGGCACAGTATTTTTTAGGGCACTGTGTGCCAATAATTATTGAAAGGGGCACCATCTGTGTGCGGTAGTTTCTGCAGTGCACAGGTGTTCAGATGGTGGGAGGATGATGGTAGAAAACTAAGATGTCTGTTTGTCAAACTCTGCAGAGACGAGAGATGGCTTAAAGGGAACCTGTCATCAACTTCATGCTGACGTCACTGAGGGCAGTATAAAGTAGTGACAGAAATGCTGATTTCAGCGGTGTGTCACACATCAGCTAAAAGTAAGTAGTTGCCAAAAACCAGCATCATAATCATTGCAGCCCAGGCCTTGAGTCAAATCTACCTGAGAAGAGTCATGGTTATTCATGAATTCCTGCTCTCCTGCCCACCTGCTGATGACTGTCAGTCTTCTACCTAGTTTTCTCCCTTTCTCTCTAGGAGAGAACTGCCAATCATCAGCAGATGGGCGAGAGAGCAGGGGATTAGGAATAACCATGACTCTTCTCATGTAGATTGGACTCTTCTCCAGGCCCGGGCTGCAATGATTATGATGCTGGTTCTCAGCAACCACTTACTTTTAGCTCATGAGTGACACACCGCTGAGATCAGCATTTCTGTCACTACTTTATACTGTCCTCAGTATGGTCAGCATAAAGTTGATGACAGGTTCCCTTCAAAGAAATCATCATGGAGGTCTGGTCCAAATAGAGAAGATGAAGAAAGAGAACTTGTACATCAGAGGAGACGTCACTGGATGTAAGAGGTATGTTGTGCAGTATTACCCTGTATGTTTTACAGCACTGTATGTAATGGTCTTTAACAGTAGGCCTGGAGGGAAGAGGTTAGGTTGAGAATTGGGCATGGGGGTTGCCGTTTCAATTCTTACCTGTCATGCCCTGCTCTATGTGCGGAGGTCGGCCAGAATAGCAGCACGAGTTTAGTGTTTTGTTTTGGAGCCGTGCTGGATCCGCCTCCCATCAGGTGCACTGGGTGGGGTCGCTAGTTTAAATAGCACTCCATCCCAGTGCTCTGAGCGTATTATTGTCACGGACGGTGTACAGGAAACAAGGCAAAACAACATGCATAAATGAGTCGCTGGATCCAAAAGCTAAGGAACAAAAGGGGGACCCCTGCAGAAGACCTGGCACTTTCCCTGGCTGCTCAGCCTATGCAAAGATCCGAATGGTGGAGGTTTGCATATCCACGTACCTTGACTATATAACCCCTGAGCACCCTACAATAGTGAGGGGACACGACCACCAGCTCCCTACACAAGATACGGAGGGAGGCAGGGTCACCTGGGATCCAGCAAACAGAAAATAACAGATAAATGTTCCACACTTAACTTTGTAGAAGAGAGGAGAACCAGATGAGCATGCACACACATTCCAGGAAGAAGTATAGGCCGCCCAGAAAAGCATTCTGGGGAGGAATTTAAAGGGAAGCAATTAGTCCAACACATGACAGCTGAGAGAGGCTAACGAGATGAGTAACTGAATACCACAACAAAGAAACTCAAGGGGGAGGTTCTGAAAGGCCTCTGTCAGAGCTTCTCAGCTGTCTGGTTGTGACAATTATAGAAATCACTTTGGTCTTGGAAGCAAGGAAGGAAGACTGTCTGTTCCAGCTCAGAAAGATAAGTGTGGTTTCAAGTTTTGTTGTTTGCTGTCTTGATTGTTTTTGTGTCATCTCTCCCATCCAGGTTCTGTGCGAGTAGGCTGCTCCTATTTCCCCTCTTCACCATCTTAGGGAATTTAGGGTGTTTCAGCCCAGGCACGGGGACACATCTTTCCTACCACCAAGGTCTGAATGTGGGCTGAGCAGTGCAGGGAGAGAGGTCAGGGATTAGCTAGGAGGTGACCCTTCCCCTGCTTCTCGCCTAGAGCCTGGTTGGTGGTTTATCTGTGAGTCTGAGTGCACGTTCGCCGTGACATTATAATCCGCCATAACTTTGACTGTCATTGCTCAGCGGTTTTGTGATGGCGTCAATTGAAGCGTTAGTTGACCGCATGCAGGGGCTATCCCTAGAGTTTGCGGAGCTACGTGGTTCGGTCACACGGTGTCAGAATGCTCTGGCATCAGGTGCAGGTCAAATTTGTGTGGAGCCTAAAGTGGCTCTTCCTGATCGATTTTCAGGGGGTACGGATGACTTTATCCGTTTTAGAGAGTCCTGCAAATTGTACTTTCGGCTGCGTCCATCGTCGTCAGGTGATCAGAGTCAGAGGATAGGTATAATTATTTCTCTGCTTAAAGGGGACGCGCAATCCTGGGCCTTTTCTCTGCCACCCGATTCTCGGGCCCTCCGGTCGGTGGAGGAATTTTTTAAGGCTCTGGGATTAATCTACGATGACCCAGATCGGGTCTCGATGGCAGAGTCGAGATTACGTAATTTATTTCAAGGGGAACATACTGCAGAGGCTTACTGTGTTGAGTTTAGGAGATGGGCTACTGAATCAGAGTGGAATGATCCCGCGTTACGTAGTCAGTTTTGTCAGGGGTTATCTGAAAGATTGAAGGATGCCCTTGCTTTTCATGAATACCCAGACTCTTTGGAGAACGCCATGTCTTTAGCAGTACGGCTAGATAGACGTATCAGAGAAAGGTGTAGGGCTCCCTCCGTGCAAGGGATCCCTTCTGTGAGTGGTTTCGTCTCTACTGCCTCCCCGGGTGATGTTACAGGTAATTCTGGGGTAGCGGAGGAACCTATGCAGTTGGGTCAGGTTTCTTTCCATTCTGATAGTAGAGACTTTAGGAAATTGCACAAACTATGTTACTATTGTGGAAAGAGTGGTCATTTTATTTTTGCTTGTCCTTATGTTAAACCGCAGGTGGAAGAGAAAAAGAAAAAAAAAAACTTCCCTGACACTTGGTAGCATGAATGGTGTGGTGGAGCAGGCAGGTATGCAAGCTCCCTGAAGTTCCTGTTTTCTCCTTCCAGCTATGGTGGCGCTAGAGTCAAGATTTTTTTGTTGTTGAAGTATTCCTTGATTGTGGTGCTGGGGTAAACCTAATTGACTTTCTTTTCCTTCAAAATCTAGGACTAAGTACTTGCACTTTAGAGAATGAGATTCGAGTTTTTGCAATTGATTCTTCCCCTCTTTCTCAAAGGAGCCTTACTCACATTGTTCATGGCCAGCTCCTATAGTTTTGGGGTTGCCATGGTTGGCAAGCGAGACAAATCATTGGTTGGAGTGAGTTTTGTTCGGATAATTGTCTTGGCACATCTATCTCTGGTGTGTCCATTACGGCTTTACCTCAGTATTTCTCAGATTTTGCGGATGTCTTTTCGGAGGGTGGGGCTCAGGAATTGCCCCCTCATTGAGACTATGATTGTCCAGTTAATCTCATCCCGGGGGCTAAGTTGCCAAAGTCTCGGCTTTACAACCTCTCTCAACCCGAAAGAGAGGTCATGCGAAAGTATATCGCCGAGAGTTTGGCAAAAGGTCATATTAGACCATCTAAGTCTCCGGTGGCAGTAGGTTTGTTCTTTGTAAAGAAAAGGATGGATCACTGAGACCGTGTTTGGATTTCCGGGAATTGAACCGTATTACGGTCCGGGATCCATATCCCCTGCCTTTGATCTCTGATCTTTTTGATCAGATTGTTGGAGCCAAGGTGTTCTCCAAGTTGGATTTGAGAGGGGCCTACAATCTGATCAGAATCAAGGAGGGGGATGAGTGGAAAACGGCCTTTAATACACACGAGGGTCATTTTGAGAACCTGGTTATGCCTTTTGGGTTGACGAACGTGCCAGCAGTATTTCAGCGATTCGTCAATGACATTTTTCATCATTTGGTGGGGAGGTTCGTAGTAGTTTATCTGGATGACATTTTAATTTATTCTCCTGAATCTGAAGACCCATCAGGATCATGTGAGACAGGTTTTGACGATCCTTCGGGAGAATAAATTATATGCCAAATTGAAGAAATGTTTGTTTGCGGTGCAAGAGCTTCTGTTCTTGGGATATCTGCTTTCTGATTCTGGTTTTCGTATGGACCCCGAAAAGGTCCAGGCGGTTCTGGAATGGGACCGACCAGAGAATCAGAAAGCTTTGATGCGGTTCTTGGGGTTTACGAATTATTATAGAAAATTTATTTTGAAATATTCTACCATAGTAAAACCTCTCACTGATATGACTAAGAAGGGCGCCGACGTCTCTGTCTGGTCGGATGAGGCATTGCAGGCCTTTTCGGCTATTAAGGAGCGTTTTGCGTCTGCTCCCATTCTGGTGCAGCCGGACGTGTCTCAGCCATTCGTAGTGGAGGTTGATGCATCAGAGGTGGGGGTTGGAGCGGTGCTGTCACAGGGTTCATCCCCTGGCAAGTGGGTCCCATGTGCCTTTTTCTCCAAAAAGCTCTCGGTCGCCGAGAGGAATTATGATGTTGGAGATAGAGTTGTTGGCCTTTGAGGAATGGCGTCACTGGTTGGAGGGGGCGTCTCACCCCATTACGGTATATACAGACCATAAGAATTTGGCTTACCTGCAATCTGCCAAGCGTCTGAACCCTAGACAGGCCAGATGGTCACTGTTTTTTACCAGGTTCAATTTTGTGGTTACCTTTCACCCAGGGGTTAAGAACGTCAAGGCAGATGCCTTGTCTCGCAGCTTTCCTGGGGGAGGTGATTCAGAGGATCCTGCGCCGATTTTAGCTGATGGGGTGGTGGCCTCCGCTCTGTACCCTGAATTGGAGGTGTTGGGAGCCCAGGAGGGGAGCTCCTGGTTCTTGTCTTCCAGGGAGGTTGTTTGTTCCTGAGGGCTTGCGATACAAGGTGTTCAAGGAACATCATGATACTGTCCTTCCTGGACATCCTGGTGGTAAGTCCACCTGTGTTCTGGTGTCCCGGAGGTTCTGGCGGCCAGGGTTACGTAAGAGCATTGAGAATTACGTGACAGCTTGTGAAACCTGCGCTCGGTCAAAGGTTGCTCATACTCGACCGGTTGGTTTACTTCTTCCATTGTCTATTCTGTCTCGTCCTTGGACGCACTTGTCTATGGACTTTATTACGGATCTGCCGAGTTCCTCCGGGAGAACACTGATTTTGGTGGTAGTTGACCGTTTTAGTAAAATGGCTCACTTTATATCATTAACTAGTCTGCCTAACGCCAAGACTCTTGCGCAGATTTTTGTGGATAATATTGTGAAATTGCATGGTATTCCTTCGGATGTGGTCTCTGATAGGGGCACGCAGTTTGTCTCCAGGTTTTGGAGGGCGTTCTGCTCTCGGCTTGGCATTCAACTTTCATTCTCTTCGGCTTTTCATCCGCAGTCGAATGGTCAGACGGAGCGTACTAATCAAAACCTGGAGACCTACTTGAGGTGCTTTGTGGCTGAGAATCAGAAGGACTGGTCCTCATTCTTGTCCTTAGCAGAGTTTGCGTTGAATAACCGTAGGCAGGAGTCCACGGGTAAGTCGCCATTTTTTGGCGCATACGGTTTTCATCCTCAGTTTGGTACCTTTTCTGGGACTGGTTCCTCTGGGATGCCAGAGGAGGAGAGATTCTCTTCTGCCTTATCCTCCATCTGGCGGAGGATTCAAGGGAATTTGGAGAAGATGGGTGAGAGGTATAAACGAATGGCTGACAAGAGATGTGTGACTGGTCCGGACCTGTGTGTGGGTGATCTGGTGTGGTTGTCTACTAAAAATATCAAATTGAGAGTGCCATCTTGGAAACTGGGTCCAAGATTTATTGGTCCGTATAAAATATCTGCGGTGATCAATCCTGTAGCGTTTCGGCTGGATTTTCCGCAGACTTGGAGGATCCATGATGTGTTCCACAGGTCTTTACTAATAAAATACGTGAAACCGGTGGAACAATCACCATTGCCTCCTCCTCCTGTTCTAGTCGAGGGAAACTTAGAGTTCGAGATCTCCAGGGTTCTCGACTCTAGAATTCTTCGGGGTTCCCTTCAGTATCTGGTGCACTGGAGGGGATACGGCCCTGAGGAGAGGATGTGGGTTCTGGCGCTGGATGTCAACGCCAGCCGACTGGTGAGGGCTTTTCATAGGTCTCATCCGGATAAGGTTGGTCCGGGGTGTCCGGAGGTCACCCGTAGAAGGGGGGGTACTGTCATGCCCTGCTCTGACTATGTGCGGAGGTCGGCCAGAATAGCAGCACGAGTTTAGTGTTTTGTTTTGGAGCCGTGTTGGATCCGCCTCCCATCAGGTGCACTGGGTGGGGTCATTAGTTTAAATAGCACTCCATCCCAGTGCTCTGAGCGGATTATAGAAATCACTTTGGTCTTGGAAGCAAGGAAGGGAGACTGTCTGTTCCAGCTCAGAAAGATAAGTGTGGTTTCAAGTTTTGTTGTTTGCTGTCCTGATTTTTTTCTCTCCCATCCCGGTTCTGTGTGAGTAGACTGCTCCTATTTCCCCTCTTCACCATCTTAGGGAATTTAGGGTGTTTCAGCCCAGGCACGGGGACACATCATTCCTACCACCAAGGTCTGAATGTGGGCTGAGCAGTGCAGGGAGAGAGGTCAGGGATTAGCTAGGTGACCCTTCCCCTGCTTCTCGTCTAGAGCCTGGTTGGTGGTTTATCTGTGAGTCTGAGTGCACGTCCGCCGTGACATTACCTTAGGCAGCAGAAATGCTAGGTGCTCCCCTGCCCTTTGCCACAAAGCACTGAGGGAAGGGGGTTGCAAGCTGAACTCTTGCACCAGGGCCTACGAGTCTTTAGCTACGCCCCTGGCTGTAGATATTACCATCCTGCCTTATATCAGACTCTTCACTAATCTCTTCCCCGGTAAGCAGTTTTTTTCATGTTGGGCCTACAAACCCTCCCCCTGGGTCTTTGGTATATTACTATTCTGGAATGTGACTGCAATTACATGAGGTGTCAGGGTTACATTTTATTTGAGTAAAGTCCAAATAGAATTAACTTCCATGCTGCTACTGTGGCTTATTTACAGCGTAATACTAGCTTCTAATAAGCTGCACTTCTCAACACAAAGACCTAAAATAAACATTTGTACTATAATGATCTTCCATCACTAGACACAATATGAAGAGGTTTTTCCTCTGTTAAATAGACCTAGCATATGCACAATATCAATGATGTTACTGTCTCTGGCACCCTGTAATTACAGTCATTCTATCATTATAACAGTGCTTGCACAAAAGGCTTCTACCGCACAAAAACATTCAGCCCCCCCCAGTGTTGTTTGCTCCATTCTCTCGGCATGCTGTGCGCTGTCAGCTCAATATGTGAGTAGTAATTGTTTGCTTTCCATAAAGGCAGGACAGTATGGTCTCATTATACTCCGATAAACAACATGTAGAGATGCAAAGTCATGGAGTGCATCCATCGTGTGAGGAGAGAACAGCAAAAATAATTGTATTAATAGAAGTCTTCAAAGGCTAGGGAGTGGGCACATCATATACTAGGGGATGGGCCGGGAGTAAACATCAGTTGGGCCCATCTGAGGTTAATGATAATAATAAAAATCTTTATTTATATGGCACCAACATATTCCGCAGCGCTTTACAGTTCAGGGGTTCATGTACAAACAGTCATAAATAACATAGCAACAGACAAGTCAATAATTGCAACAAGAGGATTGAGGGCTCTGCTCGAAAGAACTTACAGTCTATGAGGAGATAGGGGTGACACAAAAGGTAAAAGTGCTTGTTTTGTACAATGGTCCAACCATGTTGGGAAAATAGGGGAGCAGATATAAAGCTGCATGATCCAGTCACCAGCTGATATATGAAGTTCTGTGGAGGAACAGGTTCTGGAAATGATAAATGGTCTATATATGGAGAGGAGTTAGATCAGGGGATGTAGTAGATGTGTTTTGAGGGAGCACCTAAAACTGTGTATATTGTGGTTTAACCTAATTTGTTGGGGTAGGGAATTCCAGAGAACCGATGCAGCTCAGGAGAAGTCTGTTCCCAGTCTAAGCTTGTTCCCAGAAGAAGTCTAAGCCTGTTCCCAGCTATAGCGGTGTGTAGGATGGTGTTACTCAAGTGTTCCCCTTTAAATGAAGAAAATCACAGACCAGATTATGTTAAAACAGCTTATCTTTACTGAACGCTACTGGATATACAGTGCACCAGACATCTCCCCCTGCCAGGCCTATCTTTACTGAACGCTACTGGATATACAGTGCACCAGACATCTCCCCCTGCCAGGCCCTTGCCTCTACAGCCCTACTTCCTCATTCCAGGTCCTATTCTGCAGAGCCCTTTAATTTATCACTCAGACCATACTCTGAAGGATCTTACACACGCTACCCCCTTCCAGAGACAAACCTGTCCCATTAGAAAATCCTTGCAACTGAACCCCTATCTCACACCATACACTCTCAGGTAGTCAAGCCTCCACCATAGGTCCTCTCTATTTCCCACATCACAGTACTGACCAGACGCAGCCATAGCTTATTCTGGGCTTGAACTTAGCTCCAATCAGCCCTCTCTGTATCCCTCCAAACTAAAATTATCCCCACAGGCAATCAGATCTAACTCCACCCAGGCCGACAACACACTTGGCATATACTACTTCAGAGGTGGCTGCACGGCACACTGCAAACCAGCCTTCTCAACCTCCAGTCTTACAAGCGGTAACTCCATTACAGTAGCTCATCATCTGCTCTGTGACATCCAAGTCTTGCTCAGTGAAGCTGTTGAAACACTCCAGAAGTTCACCATAACTGCTTCTGTCAGCAAATACCTGTCACGGTGTGGTGCCGCAGGACAATGGCATCACCACACACATCTCTTTGTCAGAACCTGATTCTTCCTGGGTCTACTCCACGATCCATACCTCAATCTATAGATGACAGCTACTTTTACTACTGATTTTACTACTGATGATCTATCCTCAGGATCTGATCGGTGGGGATCCGACACCCAGGACCCCCAGTAATCTGTTGTTTGAGAAGGTAGCGGAGCTCACAGCATTCTCTGTGCTTACCAAGCACAGTGCTGTACTTTGTATAGTGGCTGTGCTTGGTATCAAGCTCAGCCACATTCACTACGGATCAGATACTGATGACCTATCATGAGGATGGGTTATCAGTAGGAAAATCCCCGAAAACCCCTTTGAAGGGTTGTCTTATTTCAGCAAATGGCATTTATCATGTACAGAAAGTTAATACAAGGCACTTACTAATGTATTGTGATTGTCCATTTTGCCACCTATGCTGGCTGGATTCATTATTCCATCACATTATTCACTGCTCGTATCCAGGGATTATGACTACCCTGCAATCCAGGAGCGGTGGTCGTGCTTGCACACTATAGGAAGCACGATCACCACTGTTGGATTGTAGAGTGGTCATAACCCCTGGACAAGAGCAGTGAATAATGCGATGGAAAAATTAATCAAAAGGAAGAATATGGACAATCACAATACATTAGTAAGTGTCTTGCATTAACTTTACTTTGTCTACATGATAAATGCAATTTGGTGAAGTGAGACAATCCCTTTAAAGGGAACCTGTCACCTCCCAAAACTATCCTAAGCCGCCAGCAGTACCTGCGTGTAGCCAGCAGTGTGTTTCTGATGATGCCTTTCTTCCTGAAGACAGAGGCAGCAAAAGTACTGAAAACGTTGTTTTATCCCCTGCCGGCGCGCTTCTCCACACATGCTTGAAGTCAAGGGGGCAGCAGCCTCCTTGCTTCAAGTCACGGTAACCACGTTCCCTTCCCTTCCCCTTTGCTGTGACTGACAGCTGGCAGTTCGGCTGGCTATGCCGAACTCTCTGCATAAGCGCTGTCAGTCACAGCGAAGGGGCAGGGAAGGGGACGTGGTTACCGTGACTTGAAGCAAGGAGGCTGCTGCCCCCTTGACTTCAAGCATGTGTGGAGAAGCGCGCCGGCAGGGGATAAAACAACGTTTTCAGTACTTTTGCTGCCTCTGTCTTCAGGAAGAAAGGCATCATCAGAAACACACTGCTGGCTACACACAGGTACTGCTGGCGGCTTGGGATGGCTTTGGGAGGTGACAGGTTCCCTTTAGGGCCATATTCACATGACAGCGAAAAACAGATATGTGACAGATGTTTTTTTTAACGGCTATCACACGTCTGTTTTAAGAGCAGTAGTAGTCTATGAGTTTATTAAAATGGCATTTTGTAGTTGTTTTTTTGATGGCCACTGAATAACGGATGACAAAAAGTAGAACATGTTCTGTCTTGTCTGTTTTCACTGACCAACAGCCCCCATACAATTGAAGGGGGCCATTTTTTAAAGGCTATGGACACATTTGGGGACAATTTTTTTATTATTGCACTGTACTCATTTTGAACTAAAATATTTTTTTCAATTGGTCTTTATTAAAAATTTTGAACCCCTGTCTCTGTGCAGCCTTGAGATTTTCTAGTAGCAGGCTCTGTATTTTTACTCTTTCAGTCAGCATCTTAGCTGAAGGCTCCTTATCTCTGATGTCTAACCTCTTAGACACTCTTTATCAGTGATGGTCAGTTTGCAGTGTTTGCCAGCGAACACATGTGGGCTGCCATCTTTAGTAAGGTAGACTCACCCTTCCGGCGATGCACAGGTAAGCCCTTACCTGTGCCTGTGTCAGGAGCCGGTCTGAAATCAAATGCGGTCATCGGGAGCAGGCAGTTCCGAAAACAGCCCGATGAAGGCTCCCGGCAGCTGTTCTCGGAACTGCCTGTTTCTGGTGACCGCATTTGATTTCAGACCGGCTCCCGGCACAGGCACAGGTAAGGGCTTACCTGTGCAATGCTGGATGGGTGAGTCAAGATGGCAGCCTGCATGTGTTTGCTGGCTAACACTGCGAACCGACCATCACTGCTCTTTATAGCTCAATTCTTTTCTTACTGAGGAATGTGACTTTAAGTGTTTATGACTAGAGTTGAGCGGACACCTGGATGTTCGGGTTCGAGAAGTTCGGACGAACTTCCCGAAAATGTTCGGGTTCGGGATCCGAACCCGATCCGAACTTCGTCCCGAACCCGAACCCCATTGAAGTCAATGGGGACCCGAACTTTTCGGCACTAAAAAGGCTGTAAAACAGCCCAGGAAAGGGCTAGAGGGCTGCAAAAGGCAGCAACATGTAGGTAAATCCCCTGCAAACAAATTTGAATAGGGAAATGAATTAAAATAAAAATTAAATAAATAAAAATTAACCAAAATCAATTGGACAGAGGTTCCATAGCAGAGAATCTGGCTTCACGTCACCCACCACTGGAACAGTCCATTCTCAGATATTTAGGCCCCGGCACCCAGGCAGAGGAGAGAGGTCCCGTAACAGAGAATCTGTCTTCATGTCAGCAGAGAATCAGTCTGCATGTCATAGCAGAGAATCAGGCTTCACGTCAGCCACCACTGCAACAGTCCATTGTCATAAATTTAGGCCCAGCACCCAGGCAGAGGAGAGAGGTCCCGTAACAGACAATCTGGCTTCATGTCAGCAGAGAATCAGTCTTCATGTCATAGCAGAGAATCAGTCTTCATGTCATAGCAGAGAATCAGGCTTCACGTCACCCACCACTGTAAGAGTCCATTTTCATAAATTTAGGCCCAGCACCCAGGCAGAGGAGAGAGGTCCCGTAACAGACAATCTGGCTTCATGTCAGCAGAGAATTAGTCTGCATGTCATAGCAGAGAATCAGGCTTCACGTCAGCCACCACTGCAACAGTCCATTGTCATAAATTTAGGCCCAGCACCCAGGCAGAGGAGAGAGGTCCCGTAACAGACAATCTGGCTTCATGTCAGCAGAGAATCAGTCTTCATGTCATAGCAGAGAATCAGTCTTCATGTCATAGCAGAGAATCAGGCTTCACGTCACCCACCACTCTAAGAGTCCATTTTCATAAATTTAGGCCCAGCACCCAGGCAGAGGAGAGAGGTCCCGTAACAGACAATCTGGCTTCATGTCAGCAGAGAATTAGTCTGCATGTCATAGCAGAGAATCAGGCTTCACGTCAGCCACCACTGCAACAGTCCATTAGCATATATTTAGGCCCAGCACCCAGGCAGAGGAGAGAGGTCCCGTAACAGAGGATCTGGCTTCATGTCAGCAGAGAATCAGTCTGCATGTCATAGCAGAGAATCAGGCTTCACGTCAGCCACCACTGCAACAGTCCATTGTCATAAATTTAGGCCCAGCACCCAGGCAGAGGAGAGAGGTCCCGTAACAGACAATCTGGCTTCATGTCAGCAGAGAATTAGTCTGCATGTCATAGCAGAGAATCAGGCTTCACGTCAGCCACCACTGCAACAGTCCATTGTCATAAATTTAGGCCCAGCACCCAGGCAGAGGAGAGAGGTCCCGTAACAGACAATCTGGCTTCATGTCAGCAGAGAATCAGTCTTCATGTCATAGCAGAGAATCAGTCTTCATGTCATAGCAGAGAATCAGGCTTCATGTCACCCACCACTGTAAGAGTCCATTTTCATAAATTTAGGCCCAGCACCCAGGCAGAGGAGAGAGGTCCCGTAACAGACAATCTGGCTTCATGTCAGCAGAGAATTAGTCTGCATGTCATAGCAGAGAATGAGGCTTCACGTCAGCCACCACTGCAACAGTCCATTGGCATATATTTAGGCCCAGCACACAGGCAGAGGAGAGAGGTCCCGTAACAGAGGATCTGGCTTCATGTCAGCAGAGAATCAGTCTGCATGTCATAGCAGAAAATCAGGCTTCACGTCAGCCACCACTGCAACAGTCCATTGTCAGATATTTAGGCCCAGCACCCAGGCAGAGGAGAGAGGTCCCGTAACAGAGAATCTGTCTTCATGTCAGCAGAGAATTAGTCTGCATGTCATAGCAGAGAATCAGGCTTCACGTCACCCAACATTGGAACAGTCCATTGGCATATATTTAGGCCCCGGCACCCAGACAGAGGAGAGGTTCATTCAACTTTGGGTAGCCTCGCAATATAATGGTAAAATGAAAATAAAAATAGGATTGAATGAGGAAGTGCCCTGGAGTCCAATAATATATGGTTAAGGGGAGGTAGTTAATGTCTAATCTGGACAAGGGACGGACAGGGCCTGTGGGATCCATGCCTGGTTCATTTTTATGAACGTCAGCTTGTCCACATTGGCTGTAGACAGGCGGCTGCGTTTGTCTGTAATGACGCCCCCTGCCGTGCTGAATACACGTTCAGACAAAACGCTGGCCGCCGGGCAGGCCAGCACCTCCAAGGCATAAAAGGCTAGCTCTGGCCACGTGGACAATTTAGAGACCCAGAAGTTGAATGGGGCCGAACCATCAGTCAGTACGTGGAGGGGTGTGCACACGTACTGTTCCACCATGTTAGTGAAATGTTGCCTCCTGCTAACACGTTGCGTATCAGGTGGTGGTGCAGTTAGCTGTGGCGTGTTGACAAAAGTTTTCCACATCTCTGCCATGCTAACCCTGCCCTCAGAGGAGCTGGCCGTGACACAGCTGCCTTGGCGACCTCTTGCTCCTCCTCTGCCTTGGCCTTGGGCTTCCACTTGTTCCCCTGTGACATTTGGGAATGCTCTCAGTAGCGCGTCTACCAACGTGCGCTTGTACTCGCGCATCTTCCTATCACGCTCCAGTGCAGGAAGTAAGGTGGGCACATTGTCTTTGTAGCGTGGATCCAGCAGGGTGGCAACCCAGTAGTCCGCACAGGTTAAAATGTGGGCAACTCTGCTGTCGTTGCGCAGGCACTGCAGCATGTAGTCGCTCATGTGTGCCAGGCTGCCCAGGGGTAAGGACAAGCTGTCCTCTGTGGGAGGCGTATCGTCATCGTCCTGCCTTTCCCCCCAGCCACGCACCAGTGATGGACCCGAGCTGCGTTGGGTTCCACCCCGCTGTGACCATGCTTCATCCTCATCCTCCTCCTCCTCGTCCTCCAGTAGTGGGCCCTGTCTGGCCACATTTGTACCTGGCCTCTGCTGTTGCCAAAAACCTCCCTCTGAATCACTTCGAAGAGACTGGCCTGAAAGTGCTAAAAATGACCCCTCTTCCTCCTCCTCCTCCTCCTCCTCCTCCTGGGCCACCTCCTCTTCCATCATCGCCCTAAGTGTTTTCTCAAGGAGACATAGAAGTGGTATTGTAACGCTGATAACGGCGTCATCGCCACTGGCCATGTTGGTGGAGTACTCGAAACAGCGCAACAGGGCACACAGGTCTCGCATGGAGGCCCAGTCATTGGTGGTGAAGTGGTGCTGTTCTGTAGTGCGACTGACCCGTGCGTGCTGCAGCTGAAACTCCACTATGGCCTGCTGCTGCTCGCACAGTCTGTCCAGCATGTGCAAGGTGGAGTTCCACCTGGTGGGCACGTCGCATATGAGGCGGTGAGCGGGAAGGCCGAAGTTACGCTGTAGCGCAGACAGGCGAGCAGCAGCAGGATGTGAACGCCGGAAGCGCGAACAGACGGCCCGCACTTTATGCAGCAGCTCTGACATGTCGGGGTAGTTGTGAATGAACTTCTGCACCACCAAATTCAGCACATGCGCCAAGCAAGGGATGTGCGTCAAATTGGCTAGTCCCAGAGCTGCAAAGAGATTTCGCCCATTATCACACACCACCAGGCCGGGCTTGAGGCTCACCGGCAGCAACCACTCGTCGGTCTGTTGTTCTATACCCCGCCACAACTCCTGTGCGGTGTGGGGCCTGTCCCCCAAACATATGAGTTTCAGTATGGCCTGCTGACGTTTACCCCAGGCTGTGCTGAAGTTGGTGGTGAAGGTGTGTGGCTGACTGGATGAGCAGGTGGAAGAAGAGGAGGAGGAAGCCGAGAAGGAGGAGGTGGCAACAGGAGGCAAAGAATGTTGCCCTGCGATCCTTGGCGGCGGAAGGACGTGCGCTAAACAGCTCTCCGCCTGGGGCCCAGCTGCCACTACATTTACCCAGTGTGCAGTTAGGGAGATATAGCGTCCCTGGCCGTGCTTACTGGTCCACGTATCTGTGGTTAGGTGGACCTTGCTACAGATGGCGTTGCGCAGTGCACACTTGATTTTATCGGATACTTGGTTGTGCAGGAAAGGCACGGCTCTCTTGGAGAAGTAGTGGCGGCTGGGAACAACATACTGTGGGACAGCAAGCGACATGAGCTGTTCGAAGCTGTCTGTGTCCACCAGCCTAAATGACAGCATTTCATAGGCCAGTAGTTTAGAAATGCTGGCATTCAGGGCCAGGGATCGAGGGTGGCTAGGTGGGAATTTACGCTTTCTCTCAAATGTTTGTGAGATGGAGAGCTGAACGCTGCCGTGTGACATGGTTGAGACGCTTGGTGACGGAGGTGGTGGTGGTGTTGGTGGTACATCCCCTGTTTGCTGGGCGGCAGGTGCCAACGTTCCTCCAGAGGCAGAGGAAGAGGCCGAGGCGGCAGCAGCAGAAGAGGCCGAGGCGGCAGCAGCAGAAGACGTAGCAGGGGGAGCCTGAGTGACTTCCTTGGTTTTAAGGTGTTTACTCCACTGCAGTTCATGCTTTGCATGCAGGTGCCTGGTCATGCAGGTTGTGCTCAGGTTCAGAACGTTAATGCCTCGCTTCAGGCTCTGATGGCACAGCGTGCAAACCACTCGGGTCTTGTCGTCAGCACATTTTTTGAAGAAGTGCCATGCCAGGGAACTCCTTGAAGCTGCCTTTGGGGTGCTCGGTCCCAGATGGCGGCGGTCAGTAGCAGGCGGAGTCTCTTGGCGGCGGGTGTTCTGCTTTTGCCCACTGCTCCCTCTTTTGCTACGCTGTTGGCTCGGTCTCACCACTGCCTCTTCCTCCGAACTGTGAAAGTCAGTGGCACGACCTTCATTCCATGTGGGGTCTAGGACCTCATCGTCCCCTGCATCGTCTTCCACCCAGTCTTGATCCCTGACCTCCTGTTCAGTCTGCACACTGCAGAAAGACGCAGCAGTTGGCACCTGTGTTTCGTCATCATCAGAGACATGCTGAGGTGGTATTCCCATGTCCTCATCATCAGGAAACATAAGTGGTTGTGCGTCAGTGCAGTCTATGTCTTCCACCGCTGGGGAAGGGCTAGGTGGATGCCATTGGGAAACCCTGCCAGCAGAGTCTTCAAACAGCATAAGAGACTGCTGCATAACTTGAGGCTCAGACAGTTTCCCTGATATGCATGGGGGTGATGTGACAGACTGATGGGGTTGGTTTTCAGGCGCAATCTGTGCGCTTTCTGCAGAAGACTGGGTGGGAGATAATGTGAACGTGCTGGATCCACTGTCGGCCACCCAATTGACTAATGCCTGTACCTGCTCAGGCCTTACCATCCTTAGAACGGCATTGGGCCCCACCATATATCGCTGTAAATTCTGGCGGCTACTGGGACCTGAGGTAGTTGGTACACTAGGACGTGTGGATGTGGCAGAACGGCCACGTCCTCTCCCAGCACCAGAGGGTCCACTAACACCACCACGACCATGTCCACGTCCGCGTCCCTTACTAGATGTTTTACTCATTGTTATGGTTCACCACAACAACAAATATATTATTTGGCCCAATGTATTCAGCTGAATATAAATTTGAGGCCTAGTATTTAGGCGCTGGGTGACCGGTATGGATTTACTGACAGAATTAGACTTGGAAATGCACAGTAGCGTGTGTGTGAAGTTATTCTGAATGACCTTATGTGCACCTTGAATATTATATACCCTTTTAGGGATAGATTTCAAATAGCTCTGATATAGCAGAAACCACTAAATTATGAAATTGCTAAATTGGGAATTGTATTTCAACCCAGAACAAAAAATGTGCTTTGACGAACACTAAATGACTTTCCCAGCCACAACAGTACAGCGGTAACGACAGATTTAGCGGGATATAAATTTGAGGCCTAGTATTTAGGCGCTGGGTGACCGGTATGGATTTACTAACAGAATTAGACTTGGAAATGCACAGTAGCGTGTGTGTGAAGTTATTCTGAATGACCCTATGTGCACCTTGAATATTATATACCCTTTTAGGGATAGATTTCAAATAGCTCTGATATAGCAGAAACCACTAAATTATGAAATTGCTAAATTGGGAATTGTATTTCAACCCAGAACAAAAAATGTGCTTTGACGAACACTAAATGACTTTCCCAGCCACAACAGTACAGCGGTAACGACAGATTTAGCAGGATATAAATTTGAGGCCTAGTATTTAGGCGCTGGGTGACCGGTATGGATTTACTAACAGAATTAGACTTGGAAATGCACAGTAGCGTGTGTGTGTGAAGTTATTCTGAATGACCCTATGTGCACCTTGAATATTATATACCCTTTTAGGGATAGATTTCAAATAGCTCTGATATAGCAGAAACCACTAAATTATGAAATTGCTAAATTTGGAATTGTATTTCAACCCAGAACAAAAAATGTGCTTTGACGGACACTAAATAACTTGCCCAGCCACAACAGTACAGCGGTAACGACAGATTTAGCGGGATATCAATTTGAGGCCTAGTATTTAGGCGCTGGGTGACCGGTATGGATTTACTAACAGAATTAGACTTGGAAATGCACAGTAGCGTGTGTGTGAAGTTATTCTGAATGACCCTATGTGCACCTTGAATATTATATACCCTTTTAGGGATAGATTTCAAATAGCTCTGATACAGCAGAAACCACTAAATTATGAAATTGCTAAATTTGGAATTGTATTTCAACCCAGAACAAAAAATGTGCTTTGACGGACACTAAATAACTTGCCCAGCCACAACAGTACAGCGGTAACGACAGATTTAGCGGGATATCAATTTGAGGCCTAGTATTTAGGCGCTGGGTGACCGGTATGGATTTAGTGACAGAATTAGACTGGGATATGGCCAAAAAATAACCACACTATTGCTGGTCAAATGCACTTGGTGTGACAGCTTGACCAACCACACTACTGAGGGTTAAATGCACTTGGTGACGGGCGCAGCTTGCCCCTGATGTAGTATATGGCCAAAAAATGAACAGACTATTGCTGGTTAAATGCACTTGGTGTGACAGCTTGACCAACCACACTACTGAGGGTTAAATGCACTTGGTGACGGGCGCAGCTTGCCCCTGATGTAGTATATGGCCAAAAAATGAACAGACTATTGCTGGTTAAATGCACTTGGTGTGACAGCTTGACCAACCACACTACTGAGGGTTAAATGCACTTGGTGACGGGCGCAGCTTGCCCCTGATGTAGTATATGGCCAAAAAATGAACAGACTATTGCTGGTTAAATGCACTTGGTGTGACAGCTTCACCCTGATGTAGGCTTTAGCCAAAAAACAACCACACCATTGAGGGTTAAATGCACTTGGTGACAGGCGCAGCTTGCCCCTGATGTAGTATATGGCCAAAAAATGAACAGACTATTGCTGGTTAAATGCACTTGGTGTGACAGCTTCACCCTGATGTAGGCTTTAGCCAAAAGACAACCACACCATTGAGGGTTAAATGCACTTGGTGACAGGCGCAGCTTGCCCCTGATGTAGTATATGGCCAAAAAATAAACAGACTATTGCTGGTTAAATGCACTTGGTGTGACAGCTTCAACCTGATGTAAGCTTTAGCCAAAAAACAACCACACCATTGAGGGTTAAATGCACTTGGTCGCAGCTTGTGCTGGCGCACCACAAGACACAAAATGGCCGCCGATCACCCCAGAAAAAAGTGACTGACAAACGGTCTGGGCAGCCTAAAAACAGTGAGCAATTGAATTTCAGCAGCTCAATGATGCACAGCTGCAGATCGATCGATTAATCAAGTCCTTTGGAGGAGTTAATCTGCCTAATCTCGCCCTACTGTCGCAGCCGCAACCTCTCCCTACGCTAATCAGAGCAGAGTGACGGGCGGCGCTATGTGACTCCAGCTTAAATAGAGGCTGGGTCACATGGTGCTATGGCCAATCACAGCCATGCCAATAGTAGGCATGGCTGTGACGGCCTGTTGGGGCAAGTAGTATGACGCTTGTTGATTGGCTGCTTTGCAGCCTTTCAAAAAGCGCCAAGAAAGCGTCACGAAAGCGACGAACACCGAACCCGGACTTTTACGAAAATGTCCGGGTTCGGGTCCGTGTCACGGACACCCCAAAATTCGGTACGAACCCGAACTATACAGTTCGAGTCCGCTCATCCCTATTTATGACCTTTTAGTAATTTAGAGATCAGGTTCATTAGATGACGGCACAAAGTGAAAGTTAAAGTACAATTCACACAGTCAGACAAATTGTTAACCCTTTGTGACAGAACAGCTCAATGTTTTTATTAAAGATCAATTGAAGAAATGATTTAGCCCTAAATGAGTAAAATGCAATCACAAAAAAAAAATTGCTACCAAAGGTGTACATAACTTTTAAAGTCCATTTCTCAAAAAGACATTCGTTAAAAACTGACATATTTTCACTGTTGTGTGAATGTAGCCTTGAAGGCCATGTACACCTTTTGGGGGAATTTTATTTTATTATTATTGTTGCATTGTACTCAAATTACTTTTTTAATTGGTCCCAGGTACCTTCACCTGTGCCACACCAAATGTGGTCTATTTAATTGTATGTACCAAATGTCCCACTGGGGAGCTTTATGACGGAGAAACTGGCCAAAAGCTTAGGACAAGAATGAACTCTCATCACCACACAATTAATGAAGAAAGAAAATATTTGCCTGTACCAAAAACCTTTTGCAGCCATGACCACAACACAACAGACATTAAAATCTTGATATTAAAAGGACATTTAAAATCTTAGAACAGGCATGCTGGGAGTTGTAGTTTTGCAACAGCTGGAGGGCCGCAGTTTGGACATGCCTGTCTTAGAAGGACAGGAGAGTCTGGGGATACAAGAGCCAGGCCACCTTTGACACACTTAGATTAGGAATTGATGTGTCTCATGGATTTAGGTTCTCCTAAGGAATGTGCTCATCAGACCTCTTGGGTTCATCACAACAGACTGGATATCTATTAGAGGACAAACAACTTTCACTCTCCTTATCTATAATTGCTATAACAATTTACTGCTACAATTGTTTGCTTATCCACTCATATTGATCTGCTTTACATCACTTGTCTCATCTACCTCATTATTCCCATGTACTTTGGTGTATAAATATGTAAATCTTCAGATACTGTCTTAAAAGATTCCTGAGGAAGAGGCCTAAGTAGTCTTGAACATGGTACAAATATATTTTTTACTTTATTGAATGGTGTACATACGTACATGTCCATAGTGGTCATTTATAAAACATATGTGACTGTTTTCTGCCAGAAAATGTTTAAAAAATTTGGACAAAGGTCATTTTGCATAAAAATGTGCTTCTTTTTGAGTTTCTACACCATTCTCTACAGTTTCTAGATTAGGCAGGGTCACCACAGCCAGACACAGTTACTGTAATTTATGCCAGAAAACTAGAGTTAATTATGACTGTAGGAGCTGGCATACATTTAAATTTCTGGCAAACTAACATCACAGATGCAACAAATTTATACTCTTTGACAAAAAATACCTAATCAAGAAGGAGTTGTTGAAATGGAATGTAACTTACTTTGTGTGAATGTAATGATGATATACCACTACTCATAAAAAGTTATGGATATTTGGCTTGTGGGTGAAATTTCAGCATGAACCTAAAATGAACTCTAACCTTTACAGGTGAAGTTAATGTGATCTTCTCTAAACTTTTGAATGCACATGTCTAACTGTTAAATGTTTTAGTACTTTTAGCACAACTTGCTGTTCTCTAACAAGGAGCTTAATGACAAAATTCACAACAGGTGTTTGATCCATGAATCGCCCAATAATTTTCCTGGTTAAATTAGAATTGGTATTTAAACAGTCCTCCTCATCATGCTGTTCACATTTGGACATCATGAGACTAAGACAACACCTAACAATTGATCAACAGTACCTCACCATTGCGAGGCATCAAGCAGGATGTTCTCAAACTCAGTGTCCACTGAGCTCAGAGTGTCACAGAGTTTCATCAGCAGGTTGTAGTAGAGATACAGAGAGACTGAAAGAGTAACAGAAAGGCATAGAAATGGATGTCCTTTGGCCACATCCCACACTGATGCCCACTTTATTGTTAACAATGCCTTGCAGAACCAGATGATTAGGCTAGGTTTACATAACTTTTTCTTATCCTTTTAACGTATACAAAATACGTATACGTTAAACGGATGTCTCAGACTGATGTCATACAGTGGCAACCATTCACCATAGAGTTCCATTGTAAAAAAAAAATATGTATACCCTTTTTTTTACCAGACTGTGCAGGATACAAGAACTTGGTGTGCTGAGTTTTTGTACCTTTTTTTTTCTAACGTATACTAACTAAATATAACAGATGTGAACCCACCCTAAATGCCACACAACTCCAGGCACATTTAAGAGAGGTGAGAGGTACCCAAGTGTCACGTCAGACCATTCAAAACCGTTTACATCAGAGTGGTCTGCGTGCTAGACGACCTGCAAGGGTACCTGAGCACAGGCGTCATCGTCTTGCATGGGCCAAGGAGCCTCTACGATGGAAGAGGGACCAGTGGGCCTCAGTGCTGTGCAGAAATGATGGCCGCCAATGATGTTGGAGATGTCAAGGCGAGCGCTATGTATCAGCTACTGTTTTCCTTTGGTGGTGGTGGTGTCCCAGTGTGGGCAGGTGTGTCTAGTCAATACAGAACTGCCCTTCACTTTGCAAATGGGACAAGCCCATACTACTTGAATAACATCATTAATTTAGTCATTGTGCCTCTGCATTAACAACACAGGCCTAATTTCATTTTCATGGACAACAATGCGCCAGCTCATCAAGGTCGCATCATTCTAATCTAATGGAGTGGCCTGTACTTTCTCCAGATCTGAATCCCATTTAAAACCTATAGGATCAGCTGAGTCGCCGTGTAGAGGCCTGACCTGAGGGCCACCCTTTAAAGGGCTTCTGTCACCCCACTAAACCTTTTTTTTTTTGCTTACTTATAATCCCTACACTGCGATTTATGGCTACATGATCTAATTAATCATTTTGGTCCTGTAGATTTTGTTAAAAACATGCTTTTAAAATATGCAAATTACCTTGCTACCAGCAAGTAGGGCGGCTACTTGCTGGTAGCAGCCGCATCCTCCGATCCCAAAGACGCCCGCTCCGCATTGTGATTGACAGGGCCAGGGAACGGAATAGTTCTCTGCTGGCCCTGCCTGTTTGCATTAAAAATCTGGTGCCTGCGCCGCGGCCGTACCTGTCTTCAATCGGCGCAGGCGCACTGAGAGGCGGCCGCTCGCTTCATCCTCAATGCGCCTGCGCCGATGACGTCACATCTACACCCAGCGCAGGCGCATTGAGGATGGAGCGGCCGCCTCTCAGTGCGCCTGCGCCGATTGAAGACAGGTACGGCTGCGGCGCAGGCACCAGATTTTGAATGCAAACAGGCAGGGCCAGCAGAGAACGATTCAGTTCCCTGGCCCTGTCAATCACAATATGGAGGGGGCGTCTTTGGGATCGGAGGATGCGGCTGCTACCAGCAAGTAGCCGCCCTACTTGCTGGTAGCAAGGTAATTTGCATATTTTAAAAGCATGTTTTTAACAAAATTTACAGGACCAAAATGATTAATTAGATCATGTAGCCATAAATCGCAGTGTAGGGATTATAAGTAAGCAAAAAAAAGGTTTAGTGGGGTGACAGAAGCTCTTTAAGAAGAGTGGGATTATGTAGTGTCCCACTAGGTAGGGGTGGGCACTACACAAGGGTCAATTGGTGTGTGCGTTACTCCTACTCACAAGGAACAGAAATGTTATATTTAATTGTGCATTTAATGTATGTTCGAATGTGTTTTTACATGCAATGTACCCCTGTATGATGCAACAGCAGGCCTAGTTGGGTGTAGTTAGACATCCCAGACACTAGAGGGAGATAGGGAGCCCCTAGTATAAATGTCCAGGCCTAGACAGGGAGAGAGAGTGCAGAGTCAAGAGTCTGAGAATACAGAGGTTAAAAAGCCTGCTCCTGACATGCAGCTGGATAGCCCTGGCTGCTAGTGATGTCCAGGAGGCTGTTGAGAAGCTCCAGCCTGCCTGAGAACAAGAGAGCCTTAGTTAGCTCTGAAGACACCCCAGTTGCAGGACCCAACCTCCTGGGAGAAACCCACAGTCATCCACTTTACAAGAGAGGGCGATCCAGGGTAAGCTAAGTAACCCTGATGGGCAGATGAAACTAGAAAGTGCAGCAAGAATCTAATACCTGAGGAAGATAGCAACCAAGGATTTAAGCCACCCTTTAGGCATCCGGGCCTTGGGATATAAAGCCAGAGCAGGAGTTCTATAAAGGACAGTGTACATTGATTCTGAGGAAAGGTACAACCTGCTGCTGAGTGCTTGTGAAGTTTACCCTCTGCGTATCTTGCATAAATATTGCCTGTCATTGTGTGATTAAGCCTACTTGTGGAACTGTGATCGGAAGACTGTACTACTACCTGCTGTACAAAGTTGGATTGTTCAGTAAAAATACGTTTGGTTCACTATTCTACCTG
This sequence comes from Bufo gargarizans, assembly GCF_014858855.1. Lineage (NCBI taxonomy): Eukaryota > Metazoa > Chordata > Amphibia > Anura > Bufonidae > Bufo > Bufo gargarizans. Next base: position 78,994,234 of record NC_058082.1, on the reverse strand, counting down.
TGTACCTCCATCATTCCAACTACCAACCGGCGTGCCACCGTCCAAAGGCACTGGCGTCACGAATCCAACAGGGACCTTGCCCTAGGCACCCAAAATACCCGTAACATCCAGGGCACCTCAATCCACCATCAGGCCTGGTCCCTATATACAGAGTGTGCCCCCAGAGGAACCGTGTCTACCTCTCTTTCACTGCCACGCGCCTGCCCAGGGTTCTCCAATACAGTGAGTCCCCTCGATTGCCCATAACCGTGACCTCACTTCGTCTATACCCTGCAGGTCTGGCGTGTTGCATGCCATGACTTAGCAGACAATAAGTCGACTTGTGAACAGCATGAGACGTTGTTGTCAAGCTGTAATTGATGCTCAAGGCCACCTGACAAGTTATTGAGACACTGACATTTTTTGTGGGTGTACACCCACCACTGGTGTTGGCTTTTGTTTCAATAAATTGTTTGAGATGAGAAAATTACCATTGTATGCTTCTACTTAGATACCCTACTTTCATGATATAATATCACATAAATTTTTACGTTTTCCAAAAATTTCACCCGAAAGCCAAATATTCCTAACTTTTTGTGACTAGTGTATGTGAGTGATTACAATATTAGAGCAAAAGGATACGTTTATTGGTGGAAACTGCACAATTGAAAGGAGGCTCTTGGACCCTGTTGGTCCTCCTCTAGCCAGGATACAAGATGAGATACAGTTGGGCATGGAGGCATACAGGTTCTGTATGGTATCCTGTGGTCCATAGATGTTGCAGCTGGGCCTGTAGATCCTGCACACTTGTAGGTTGCTGATGCTGGCATCCCAGCTGGTTCCATAAATGCTCAATGGGAGATAAGGTGACCGGGCAGGCCAAGGAAGTATTACAATGTGGTAGAGACATTCCTGGGAAACCTTGCTGTGTGTGGACGAGCATTATTCTGCCAGTTGGAAGCCCTGCCACGAGAGGAACACATGTGGCCGCAGGATGTCCTGCACATATCGCTGAGCTGTTAGTGTCCCTCGTATTACTAGGGGTGACCGACTGTCATGTGTGATGGCTCCAGAGATCATCACACCAGCAGTTGGAGCAGTGTGTCACTCCACAGCAAAGGCAGGACTGAAGCGTTCACCAGAAGGCGTCCATACTTCAACCCAACCATCATGGAATCCCAAACAGAACCTCCTACAGAAGTGCTGCAGCCCTTTCATTGTGCTGATCAGCAAGGGTTATGGAAGTCAGATTCCCACCAATCAAACATTGAAGGCCTATTCTGAGGACAGACCACCAATGTTAAAGTCCTGGAGAACCACTTTAAAGGGGTTGTCCAGGGTGGCACAGGTTTTTTTATATCGATGGCCTATCCTGAGGATAGATCATCAATATAAAATCAGTGGGGGTTCTATTCCCGGCAACCTTGCTTGAAAAGACTGCGGCACTCCAGTGACTGCTGCGGCTTTCTCACCGCTTATCAAGCACAGTGCCATACATTATACAGTGGCTGAGCTTGGTATTGCAGCTCAGGCAAATTTACTTGTTTTCCATGATTTTGCAGCTTTGTTAGTGGAACATACTTGCTTATAAAGGGAATTTATATAAATGAAGTTATGGAAATGCATGCAATTCTTCTTAAACAAGTATAGGTAGACCGCTGATGTACCAAAGCTGAACCGTCATTTTAAAAAGGACAGCAAAAATAATGACTAAGGCCTCTTTCACACTTGCGTTGTCCGGATCCGGCGTGTACACCACTTGCCGGAATTACACGCCGGATCCGGAAAAACGCAAGTGAACTGAAAGCATTTGAAGACGGATCCGTCTTCAAAATGCATTCAGTGTTACTATGGCAGCCAGGACGCTATTAAAGTCCTGGTTGCCATAGTAGGAGCGGGGAGCGGTATACTTACAGTCCGCGCGGCTCCCGGGGCGCTCCAGAATGATGTCAGAGCACCCCATGCGCATGGATGACGTGCCATGCGATCACGTCATCCATGCGCGTGGGGCGCCCTGACATCACTCTGAAGCACCCCGGGAGCCGCACGGACGGTAAGTATACTGCCCCCTACTACACTTTGCCATGGCTGCCAGGACTTTCCGGCAGCCATGGTAACCATTCAGAAAAGGCTAAACGTCGGATCCGGTAATGCGCCGAAACGACGTTTAGCTTAAGGCCGGATCAATGCCTTTCAATGGGCATTAATTCCGGATCCGGCCTTGCGGCAAGTTTTCAGGATTTTTGGCCGGAGCAAAAAGCGCAGCATGCTGCGGTATTTTCTCCGGCCAAAAAACGTTCCGGTCCTGAACTGAAGACATCCTGATGCATCCTGAACGGATTTCTCTCCATTCAGAATGCATTAGGATAAAACTGATCAGGATTCTTCCGGCATAGAGCCCCGACGACGGAACTCTATGCCGGAAGACAAGAACACAAGTGTGAAAGAGCCCTAATTTGGGAACTACTTTGGCATGACTGCAGTGCATTTGCTCATTGTTTTTTATTAAGCTACCAGTAGATGGCGATATGGGGCACAGTCAATACATATGCTTCATAAAGTGTTGTGTAATTATGGCTAAAGCTAAGCACATTAGAGACGAAATACAAGATGAGATACAGTTGGGTATGGACACACAAAAGAAGTCATCCAAAGTAAGCACAGAGCAATCCTACAAACTGGGCTACAGCTAGAGGCTAATGGCCTATCCACACAGCAATTGTCAAGAAGCAATTGCCTAATGTCACACATTTTTTCTGCCGTTTTCAGGGATTTAGCAATTTTGAATGCCTTTTTTTGGGAGCCTTTTTTTGCAATGCAGAAAAAACATGAATATATCCGGCACCCAAATAAAAACGAATTCCTTTATTGACTCAGAAAAATATTAAAATCACTGTCACTTACGCATTTCGGGCATACAACCCCTTTCTCACAGCATACCTAGCATTTTTTGCAATATTTTCTTAGGCAAAAAACAGCTCCAGATATTACATGGAAGTCTTTGAGCAACAGGCATTTTTTCTGGTGATGTTTCTTCAACCTTAGGGTCCATTCACACGTCCGTAAGTGTTTTGCGGATCCCGAAAAAACGGATCCCAAAAAAAAGGATGTGGATCCAGAAAATGCGGATGCGGATCCCCAAAATGAGGATTCGCATCCGTTCGAGCGCCATTGAACGTGAATGGGTCTGCAAATTGCCGAACGAATGCTGACCCAAATTACGGACGTATGAATGGACCCTTAAGGTGCGATGTTGTTTGTTTTTTCTTACTGCCTGGTGTTTATCTCAGATAGACTGCCACTGTATTTTTTATTTTATTTTTTTTGTAGCTTTAAAAGGTATGGACACCTTTGGGGCATTTTTTTTATTATTGAATCTACTCATTGTGGGCTAGGAATCATTTTTTCAATTGATGTTAAAATATTATAAGAAAAGATAATTAAAAGAAACGCCATGCCAACCAAATCATCGCCATAGTTGACCTGTTCCCACAAAACTATATATATTCTATAGCAACACGACCGACAGAAAATATAGAACTCATTTTAAAGGGTTTTCCAGGTTCAGAGCTGAACCCAGACATATCCCCATTTTTACCCCTCCGGCGCCCCTGACATGAAGTGCTTTTTTGTTTATATTATTACACTGCACCAGCTCTGATGGACGGGCTCTAGCGCTGCCGTTTTACAGGCTAGGACAGCGCTAATAGTGCTGGTGACTTTACCGGGGCTCACTCCTAGGTGGAAGCCTCTTCCTAGTTTTCCCCATGGAGAGCCTGGTACATCACCGGATCTCCAGAAAATGACTTTACCCTGCGCGATTCAGCTCAGGGCAAAGAAGGGCATCAGAGCTAAAATGCTCCAATACTCATATCAGGGAGTAGGGGAAAAGGGGGATATTCCTGGGTTCAGCTCTGAACCCAGGCAACCCCTTTAATCATTTATTTTGGTGTCAGTTTGCATATTTAAAAAATAAAAAAGCTATAGTGCTGCAGTTTTCCCAAATGAAACTAAAAAAAGAAAATAAATCATATAAAAAAAAACATTAATAAAAAGCCCTAGGTGAATAACAAACAACATGTCCTAGCAACCATCAGTGAAAAACGCATTACATCCGGGTGCAATGCGTTTTTCACTGAAGCCCCATTCACCTCTATGGAACCAGAGCAGCGTGAAAAACGCAGAATATAGAACATGCTGCAATTTTTTCTGAATGCAGAAATAACGCTTGAAAAATGGTGTACAGACCTAATAAAATGGATTCAGTTCTAATGCTATGCATTCGCTTCACTCATCGCACCAGAATGGAAAACTCGCTGGTGTGAAAGAGACCTTAAACCACCACATGTGCTAAATTACAAAATAGTGTCTGGTCATTAAAAGAGTTTTACGAGACTTAGGCTACTTTCACACTAGCCTTAATTTTTTTCGGTATTGAGATCCGTCATAGGGTCTCAATACCGGAAAAAACGCTTCCGTTTTGTCCCCATTCATTGTCAATGGGGACAAAACATAACTGAACAGAACGGAGTGCTCCAAAATGCATTCCGTTCTGTTCTCATACCGGAGAGCAAACCGCAGCAAGCTGTGGTTTTCTTTTCGTCATGGGATGCGGAGCAAAACGGATCCGTCATGACCCACAATGCAAGTCAATGGAGTTAATGACTAATCCGTCTTGGCTATGTTACAGATAATACAACCGGATCCGTTCATAACTGATGCAGACGGTTGTATTATCAGTAATGGAAGCATTTTTGCTGAACCCTACCGGATCCAGCAAAAACACCAGCGCGAAAGTAGCATTAAATACTGATAACCTATCCTCTAGAGCAGGCATGCTCAACCTGCGGCCCTCCAGATGTTGCAAAACTACAACTCCCAGCATGCCCTTACAGCCTACAGCTATCAGCCTACAGCAGGGCATTGTGGGAGTTGTAGTTTTACAACAGCTGGAGGGCCGCAGGTTGAGCATGCCTGCTATAGAGAGATCATCAGTATCCGATCATCTGTCGCACCACTGGCGCTCCTGTGAGCGCAGCGCCTTCTCTCTGCTCACCAAGCACAGTGCCGTACATTGTATAGTGGCTGTGCTTGGTATTGCAGCTCAGCCCCATTCACTTCAATGGGGCTGAGCTGGCCTAGGCCATTTGACAGACGAATGTAAAGCTGTGAAAAGGCCACTGCACTACTGCGAGTGCCGGTGCCTTCTCAAACAGCTGATCACGGGGGGTCCGACACCCAGGGCCCCCACCCAAGGCCGGCGTTAGCACCCGGCAAACCCGTGCAAGTGCCGGGGACCACTGTTCCTTAGGGGGCCCACTCATTTCCATGGTCCCAAACATTTTGACATACTTTACTGCTGCTGTGCTGCTGCCATCTCATAGGATCTCCAGGCCTGCAAGACGGATCGGAGCAGGACTGGAGGACCGTGGTCCCGGATCACAGCAGGGGCAGGGCGGAGGTGATCAGCAGAAGACAGCACAGCATAGCAGCTGAGCTAATCACAATACATGGTGTGGTGTTTTTGGGGAGGGATCCCCCCAGCCTCTACTACACTAATAGGAGAATAATGAGAAACAAAATACAAACCTCTTTGTGGGGGAATTCAGACCTCTCCCCAGTATACCTCAGGCTACCACATACTATGTACATACATGTGGATGAGGGGAAAAAAATGCACAGCAAGCAGTAAGGGTCCATTCACATGTCCGTAACGTGTTTTGCAGACCGCACATCGCCGTCACTAATAGAATATGCCTATTCTTGTTTTTTTGGGGAACGGAAATGCGGACCCGGAAGTGCGGGTCCGCATTTCCGGAGCTAGGGCACACATCATGCGGCCCCATAGAAATTAATGGGTCCGCAATTCCATTCCGCAAAATGCGGCACAAAATTGTGGACGTGTGAATGGGGCCTAAAGCAAATATTCCTAAAGGCTCAGTTAGCATGTCCAGCCTCAGTCATATGCGGGACTTATGGCTGACATGAGGGGCTGACTTATTGCTGACATGGGGGGCTGACTTATGGCTGACATGGGGGGCTGACTTATCGTTGACATGGGGGGCTGACTTATCGTTGACATGGGGGGCTGACTTGAGGAGCTTATGGCTGACATGAGGGGCTGACTTATGGTTGACATGGGGGGCTTATGGCTGACATGGGGGGCTGACTTATGGCTCACATGGGGGGCTGACTTATGGCTCACATGGGGGGCTGACTTATGGCTCACATGGGGGGCTGACTTATGGCTCACATGGGGGTCTGATAGGTGGCTAAAGGTTTGGGGGTTGATCTGAGCCATTGGGGGTCTGATCTGAGGTCTGATTAACATTGGGGGTCTAAATGCTGGTCTGGCCTGAGGTGTAATGAAAAATATTTTTTTCTTATTGTTCTCCTCTAAAACCTAGGTGCATCTTATAGGGTGAAAAATACGGTACAGTGCAGCAGAGACCAGTGCAGCAGAGACCATAGTCAGTATATAGTCGTTATATAGTGTTATATATTTTAATATGCACATTGTGTTTTGTTATGCGCGTGAAGCCCCGCCCACCCCTAAGCCCCGTCCCAGAAATTTTACTAGTTAGGCTCCATTCAGACCTCTGTAGTGCATTGCAGATCCGATCCAATACACCCGGCCTTCACCCCCATAGAAATGCCTAATCTTGTCCGCAATTACGGACAAGAATAGGACATGCTCTATTTCCCTGTGGAGCTGCGGACCGGAAGATCAGGGCCGCGCTCCGGAAATGGGGATGCGTCCGTCCCCATAGAGAATGAATGGGTCCGCAACCGTTCCGGATAATTGCGGAACGGATGCGGACAGATTCTACGGACGTGTGAATGGAGCCTTAGGGCTCTGCCACACGTTCAGGTTTTTTTATGCAGTTTTTGAAGCCAAAACCGGGAGTGGATTAATAAATGTGGAGAAGTTGTGTCTTCTGTTAATCCTTTCTCTCCTGCTATGACCCAATCATAGCCTGAACATGTGGCAACACCCTAAGGCCTCGTGTACACAGCCGTTGTGCGGCCATTCTGTGCATTGGGGATCGGATCGCAATTTGCGGTCCCCAATGCACGGGCAACGTCCGTACGGCGACCGGGACGGATCGAGACCCATTCAACTTGAATGGGTCGGTTATCCGTCCGCACCGCAAAAAAATAGAACATGTTCTCCATAGTGCTTCTGTGGGGTTTCCTGCCTCCATTCCGCACCGCAGCTCCGGATGACCTGATACACCTGATATATGATTGGTGTATATATATTTATATTGGATTCTGAAGGAGGAAACAGCCTATGACTATTGAGATACAAATATAATCGATACTGTGGTATGTTTATTAACCCTGTATTGGCCAGATTCAGATACCGACAATTACTAACAACAATTATATTTGAAGATGCCTATATGGACTATACTGGACAATATCGGTGACTGCCAATGGTGTAATATAACAGCATATGTTTGATTTATATCCTCACAAACTTCTGTTGAGTACCTGGAGTAACTAACGGCAACTACAACTAAATACGCCAATTTTTGCCTAAATACTAGGATACATATGGACAAACTTTTTCTTTATATCCAGTAAATGTTTTTTTCTATTCAGCAGTAATTTTTGTATTCAGCACAATCTTTTATACTCAGCGGGAACGTTTTGTATCCAGTAAAAAAAAACATATGTACTCAGTAACATGGGATTTTATGTACCCAGCGGAACATGTGATTATGTGTACTGTGATGATTGAGTACTCTATCTATATCCTTAGGAAATATCATTGAATCCCTGCATACATTATTGGTAATCGCAATATTATAGGCAGATCTATGCCTTGAATAAGGATATAGACAGATAAAGTATTGGTTTTATTATTTCCCTTTTACTATTTCCCTTTTTATTATATATTTTTATCTTTCATTTCCATTAGTATATTTTTTATATAGTTTTTATAAATAAAATTGTTTCTTTGAAGGAAATATCTTGGATATAGATATCTTTTTCCATATAAAGCACCAGATTTTAGAGTGCCCTCCACTACTATACTATTTTCATGTTTACATCCAGAGGACGAAAGTTTGCCATGGTCATGTTATAATCAGAAGGGTTCACAGCTCGAACTACTGTACTTTAACGAGTAGTGCAACAGTGTGAATATCATATCCAGAACAGAATGGCACGCTGTGGTCTGTAAGTGAAGCAGGAGGGTCCCACCCCCATAGTAAAAAAATATATAAAAGTAAACCATGTTGGTTACTATTCACGAACAGCAAGCAGATATTTTATCTTGAAAACAGAATATTGGAAAAGTGTCAGTCTAAGGCCCCTTTCACACGGGCGAGTTTTCCGTGCGGGTGCGATCCGTGCGGCGAACGTATGGCACCCGCACTAAATCCTGACCCATTCATTTCTATGGGGCTGTGCACATGAGCGATGTTTTTAACGCATCACTTGTGCGTTCAGTTGAAATCGCAGCATGCTCTATATTTTCCGATTTTGACGTGACGCAGGCCCCATAGAAGTGAATGGGGTGTGTGAAAATCGGATGGCATCCGCAAGCAAGTACGGATGCCGTGCGATTTGCACGCATGGTTGCTAGGAGACCATCGGGATGGAGACCCGATCATTATTATTTTCCCTTATAACATGGTTATAAGGGAAAATAATAGCATTCTGAATACAGAATGCATAGTAAACCAGCGCTAGAGGGGTTAAAAAAAAATAAAAAAAAATTTAACTCACCTTAGTCCACTTGCTCGCGAAGCTGGCATCTCCTTGTGTCTCCGCTGCTGATGAACAGGACCTGGGGTGAGCTGCTCCATTAAATAGAGCTTAAGGACCTTCGATGACGTCACTCCGGTCATCACATGATCTTTTACCATGGTGAATCACCATGGTAAAAGATCATGTGACGTACCATGTGATGACCGGAGTGACGTCATCGAAGGTCCTTAACCTGTATTTAATGGAGCAGCTCACCCCAGGTCCTGTTCATCAGCAGCGGAGACACAAGGAGATGCCGGGCTTCGCGAGCAAGTGGACTAAGGTGAGTTAAATTTTTATTTTATTTTTTTTAACCCCTCTAGCGCTGGTTTACTATGCATTCTGTTTTCAGAATGCTATTATTTTCCCTTATAACCATGTTATAAGGGAAAATAATACAATCTTCAGAACATCAATCCCAAGCCCGAACTTCTATGAAGAAGTTCGGGTTTGGGTACCAAACATGCGCGATTTTTCTCACGCGAGTGCAACGCATGACAATGTTTTGCACTTGCGCAGAAAAAATCGCGCATTTTCCCGCAACGCACCCGGCTCTTATCCAGGCAAAAAAAATGACGCCCGTGTGAAAGAGGCCTAAGGGCTCCGCAATGCACAGGCACCGACCGTGGGGCAGCCGCAAGCGCATCGCAGACCCATTCACCAGTTCCGCAAAAAGATAGAGCAAGGTATATCTTTTTGCGGGGCGGAAGCACGGAACGGAACACCACAGAAGCACTCCGTAGTGCTTCCGTGGGGTTCCGTTCCGTATGTCCGGATTTGCGGACCATTCAAGTCAATACGGCAATGGGACACCTAAGGTCGTGTGAATGAGCCCTTAGGGTGAATCCACGTCACCGTGTAGCTTTCCGTTCTTGTGATCCGTCAGAAGGAGAGAGAGAGAGAAAAAAAACAACAACAGGATCCAGTAAAAAAAAAAAACTGATCCTGTTGCATCAGTTGTCATCCGTTTAAGCCATTTCTGTCTGAGATCCGTTTTTTACTTGGGAAAAAACGGATCCTATGCATAAGGGCTTGTTCACACGACCGTGTGAAGCCTGTGTCTGTGGACCTCAAATTGCGGTCCGCTAAGCACGGGCACCTGCCGTGTGGCAGCCGCATAGGAATCGCAGCCCATTCACTTGAATGGGTTCGCGATCCCTTCATTCCGCAAAAAGATAGAGCAAGCTCTATCTTTTTGCGGTGCGGAAGCACGGAACGGAACCTCAGAAAGCATTCCGTAGTGCTTCTGTAGTGTTCCGTTCCGCATATCCGGATTTGCGGACCCATTGAAATGAATGGGTCTGCATCCGTGATGCGGAATGACCACGGAACGGAACCCGTGTATTGCGGATCCGCAAATGCGGTCTGCAATACGGGCATACGGGCACGGACTTCACACAGTTGTGTGAACGAGCCCTAACTGATGCAACAGGATCAGTTTTTTTACAGGATCCTGTTTTTTTTCTCTCTCTCTCTTTTTCTGACGGATCAGAAGAAAAGAGAGCTAAACGGTGGTGTGAATGCAGCCTAAGGGTACTTCCACACTTGCGGCAGAGAATACCAGCAGGCAATCCGGGCGCAAACAGATGGCATTTGTTAGATGGATCTGTCTGACAAATGCATTGAAATACCGGATCTGTCTCTCCGGTGTCATCCGGAAAAACGCATCCGGTATTAATTTCTTTTGCATTTTTAAAGGTCTGCGCATGCGCAGATCGGAAAGCCGGATCCGTTTTGCCGGAAAACTTAATGCCGGATCCGGCACTTCATTGTAAATTAATGCCGGCATTCCGGCAAGTGAGCAGTATTTCTGGCCGGAGAGAAAACTGCAACATGCTGCAGTATTTTTTCTGTCCAAAAAACATAAGAGGGACTGAACTGATGAACGGATTGCTCTCCATTCAGAATGCATTAGGATAAAACTGATCAGTTTTTTTCCGGTATTGAGCTCGTGTGACAGAACTTTTGGCTGCAATTGCGTTCCATTGCTCAGTTTTTCCACGCAAGTGCACGTGGTGAGTGCGGTGACATCAGTGCAGGTCCTGCTGAATGCAGGTCCTTCTATCTTCATTCAGCAGGACCTGCGCTGATGTCACCGCGGTCACCACATGGTGAAGGTCCTTTTGCAGGTCCTTACAGAAGAACAAAGAAGAGGATCCCGGCTGCGCAATCAAGTGGATGGTGTGAGCAATGTTTTTATTATTTTTTAACCCTCAATTGACATTGGACTTTGCATTCTGTATTAAAGACCAAGGGCCAGATTTATCATTAGCTCAGGTCAGAATAATGGAGTGAAAAAGTCCCCAAAAAGTCCCAAACGCTAAAACTGCGCACAAATTTGCGACTTTTTTCTGTTCTGCACTATGCTCGCCAGTTTTCTGAAAGTGGGCGTGTTTTCTTATGTAAATTAATCTCTAGACAGATTTACTATTGTGACTATTTGAAAAGTCGCAAAAAAGTCACAAAAAAGTCGCAATTTCACTCCAGTGAGGACCATGCTTATCTTATGAGACTTTTTATTAGAACATGCGACTTTTTCATAAAAACGTGCGACTTTTTTGTGAAGATGTGCGACTTTTGTAAAGCTGCTTACTGACGGATAAACTGCTACCGTCAAACCACATTTATTACAGTCTTAAAGGGCCGATCATAAATCTGACTTAGCTAAAACTGACTTTAGCCATATGTGAAAGTGGAGTGAGCTGTCAGAGTCGTGATAAATCTGGCCCACGTTATAATGGAAAATAATAAAGTAAATGGGGTTCCCGAGTCGCTCATCCCTCGTCTCCTTAGCAACCATGCGTGAAAATCGCACCGCGTGCAGCTGCCATGTCTGAAAGGATGTTCCAGAACATCCATTCAGAGATAAACCAACCGCCCAGGACGTTTATAATCAATGGGCGATCGGGAAGTGGTTAAATTCCCTTTAAGTCCTGTCTTGTGTTCTTGAACAGATCAACGTGCTATGCACCTGCCTAGATAATAGCTTACGCTGGGTTCACACCTGAGCGTTCGCGATGGAGTGCTCTGTATGCGCGATTCTCCGGGCGTCTCACATACGCGACTCCGGAACAAGCGAACGCCCATTGTCGCGCGTTCTAGCTGAAGTCTATGTACGGGAACGCGCGACAAGACGTCCCAAAGAAGCTCATGTACTTCTTGGGGCGTCGGGCGTTTTACAGCGTGATCGTACGCGCTGTAAAACGCTCAGGTGTGAACCATTCCCATAGGGAATCATTGGTTCTTGCCTGTTGAGCGTTTTACAGCGCGTAGGAACGTGCTGTAAAACGCTCAGGTGTGAACCCAGCCTTAGGGGACGTAGTAGTATTTAAGTAACCTAAAGGCCTCATGCACACGACCGTTGTGTGCATCCGTGTCCGTTGTTCCGTTTTCTGTGATTTTCTGCCGACCCATTGACTTTCAATGGGTCCGTTGAAAACTCGGAAAATGCACCGTTTGTCATCCGCGTCCATGATCCGTGTTTCCTGTCCGTCAAAAAAATATGACCTGTCCTATTTTTTTGACGGACAACGGTTTGCGGACCCATTCAAGTCAATGGGTCTGTGAAAAAACACGGAGGCACACAAGATTGTCATCCGCGTCTGTGATCCGTGTACGTTTTTTTCCTATCATTTTCGAGGCAAACTTGACTTAGATTTTTTTTTCACTTTTCTGGAAGACACATGGAAGAAAAAACGGACATGGATCACAGAACAATGGAACCCCGTTTTGCGGACCGTGAAAAAATACTGTCGTGTGCATGAGGCCAAACTGCAATTATGTGGAGATAGGAGGAAATGTTGGTAAGTTCACAGTTGAGTTAGGCTACTTTCACATTAGCGTTTTTTGTGGATCTGTCATGGATCTGCAAAAACGCTTCCGTTACCATAATACAACCGCATGCATCCATCATGAACGGATCCAGTTGTATTGTGTCTTCTATAGCCATGACGGATCCGTCATGAACACCACTGAAAGTCAATGGGGGACGGATCCATTTTCTATTGTGTCAGAGAAAACGGATATGTCCTCATTGACTTACATTGTGTGTCAGGATGGATCCATCTCGTTCAGTTCAGTTTTGTCCCTATTAACAATGAATAGGGGACAAAACTGAAGCGTTTTCTTCCGCTATTGAGATCCTATCACGGATCTCAATAGCGGAATTGAAAACGCTAATGTGAAAGTAGCCTTAAATGCTGAATTTCGGACAGACAAAAATCATTGCCCGCATGTCCGACTGAAAACCACCACTAATGCCAGAAAGAGGCCAGATCCCCCCGGATCCTATTATAGTCTATAGGGTCCAGCAGTGAACGGCAGTATGGAGCTAGGCCGGATGCGACAGGCTGTTCCGGCAGAGAACAGCCTGCTGTAGCTCACCAGTTGAGTCCTATCTGGAAACTGCCATACACCGCAGGACCCCATTGACTATAATGGTATCCGATGGGGATCCAGCCGCTTTCTGACATAAGTGCCGGTTTTTAGCAGGATCTGGCAGGCTGTTCCAGCAGAGCTCACCAGGTCCAGCCTAGCCAGATACAGCTGTTCACCGCTGGACCTATTGACTATAATGGGATAGTGTTTGGATCTGGCTTCGTTCCGGCATAAGTGCCGGTTTTCGGCCAGACAGTGAGTGAACGTACCCAAACTGAAGGCAGTGGCGTGTCAAGGGAAGGGTGCCATCCGCCCCGGGTGACCGCTCTCAGGGGGGTGCCAGAAGCAATTGCAACACACCAGACCTGCAGGGTATGACGAAGTGAGGTCACAGTTATGGGCAATCGAGGGTACTCACTATATTTGAAGAACCCTGGGCAGGCGCGTGGCAGTGAAGGAGAGGTAGACACAGTTCCTCTGGGGCACGCTCTGTAGATAGGGACCAGGCCTGATGGTAGTTGAGGTGCCCTGGATGTTACAGGTATTTTGTGTGCCTGGGGCAAGGTCCCTGTGGTATTCGTGACGCCAGTGCCTTTGGCCGGTGGCACGCCGGTTGATGGTTGGAAAGATGAAGGTACACAAGTATGCAGTGAACCAAACGGAAACTTTACTGGACAATCCAACTTTGTACAGCAGGGAGTAGTATAGTCTCTGTATTACAGTTCCACAAAAGGGGCTTATTCACAAATATGGCAGGCAATAGTCATGCAAGTTACACTGAGGGTAAATTCCACAAGCACTCAGCAGCAGGTTGTACTTTTCCCAGAATCACTGTACCGTGTCCTCTATAGAACTCCTGCTCTGGCTTTATATCTCCCAAGGCCCGGATGCCTAAAAGGGTGGCTTATATCCTTGGTTACTTTCTTCCTCAGGTATTATACTGCTTGCTATGATTCCTAAGATTCCTCTGCCTATCAGGGTCACTTTGCTTACCCTGGGTCGCCTCCTCCTATCAGGTGGATAACTGTAGGTTTCTCCCAGGAGGTTGGTTCCTGCAACTGGGGTATCTCTTCAGAGCTAACTTAGGCTCTCTTGTTCTCAGGCAGGCTGGAGTTTCTCAACAGCCTCCTGGACATCACTAGCAGCCAGGGCTAGTGATGTCCGGATCATGAACGAATCGTTCTTTTGAAGCCGATTCAGTTCACTGATCCGGAAGAATCGGTTCCTCTGACTGAGCCGATCCGAATGAAACGGCTCAGTCAGATCAGCATAGAAGCAGCAGCAGCCAGTGAAATAGGAGCCTCCAGGGGACGCTAGCCCCGCCCCTTCCCGCCCTCCAACCAATCAGAGCGAGGCAGCCAGCACTGACACAGCACAGGGGGAGTCGCAGGGACTCAGAGAATCGGCTGAGTCTATTAGTTAAAAGAATCGAATGAGTCAGAGACTCATTTGATTCTTTTGAGTTAAAAGAACCGTGAGTCACCGAGTCCCTGCCAGGCTCCCTGCTCTGCGGCTCCCTGTAAGTCCGTCCGTCCGTCCGTGGGGAAGGGGGGGCATTGATCTAGCATGTAGCAGAGCAGGAATCTGGTAGGGACTCGGTGACATGATTCTTTTAACTAAAACTCTCAGACATTTATCACAGTCTGCTTCACTGCAGCAGAGCTGTGTTTGCCAGGAGCCAGTCCCTCTGACCTTCGGTTCACTTGAGAGCCGACTCAGCAAGTGAACCGAAGATTCGATGAGCTGAGCATGCGCATTGTTATGGTAAAAATATTAATAGTTGTGATCAGCCCGCATCATAGTTAGTGTAAGGAAAAGGCAACTCCATCTTCCCTTATCCGCAGCCAGAGAACCACACAAATGCTACATCTTCCTTCAGTTCTGAGCAACTCCTCCCTCCTCCTTGCCCAGTATCCGTCTTTTATTGACCAAAACAAAAGGTGTAAAAGGGGCTGGCCCAAGACAAGGATACAGGAAGTGATGACATATCAAAGGACAGGGAGGGGCAGCCAATGTGGCTGTGCAGACACACCCCATACAAACACATGTATACAATAATCTACCATTACCACTGAGAGACATGATGACAATCTATAAAACACACACACATCCTAAGATAAAATGTCCGCATAATAAAATTTCCACAACAGTCCCTCCTCTTTGTCATATGCTCCCCAGTGTCCCTTGACGAATCTTGATCTTCTTCTTTGCAAAAAAAAAACTGTCTTGTCTACGAAAAGTCCTGAATCCATAAAACAAATAGAAAACAGAAAGTCAATCTTGACACGTAGCTTCTTTTCTTCGGGAGGTGACGTTTCGCGTTGGTCGCCGGCTGGTTTGGAATCCTCTGCATCTGGTCCATGGTTTGGTCTTCAGGGCGTCTTGTCTGTTCGGGCTTCGGTATATCAGTCGATTAGACATCAGGAACATCTCACTCCGGCGTATAGAAGGAATGGAGACAAAAAACATAAGTATATGTCCTATTTCCTTTCGCCCGGATCCAATGGAAAACCAGTGAGCCCCAAGACCTCCCAAAGTTTTAAAAAGGATTCTGACTCTCACTAGTCATAGCTCCGCCCCTGCCCTGCTCCTGTCAGTATGGGCCTGACCCTTGTCAATGGTGTCTGCTAGCCTGGCATAACCATATACCTTCCTCACAACTGGAGGATCCCAAATCTACGGGTCGCTTAGCTGCCCGGACACCCATACAGGATTAACAAGCGAGGAGCAGGAGCCAGAGCTAATATTAATATCGTCTATCAACAAATGCCTCCTTGTAACAAATAAACAAAAGTGATACTCTGCATTCTTTGACTTAGTTGAGCAGCTTCTTGCAATGACCGGTGTGGATCCAGTTGTCTCGTCCCTCGAACTTCAGAGAGGTTGGCGTCGTCAGCAGCACCTGGAATGGCCCAAGATATCTCGGCTCTAGTCCCGTCCTCGGATGTTTCTTTAGCACGACCCAATCACCTGGTTGGCTAGAATGAACACTGGTTATTGAGTCTGGGTCCGGGAGCAATTCCCGAACCCGGTGGTGGACATCGGGTGATAACCCGTGGGGCTGCCTGGAGGCATACTTGATGGAATAAAAGGGTTACAGCGGAACATTCAGGCCATGGATCGGCCGTGATTTTTACCTACTTTGCAAAAATCTGACCCAAGTACCAGCAAAGAAAAGGCAGTTGTGATTGATTGACATTTGAGAGGTTAGAAAGTTTGAAGATCGTTGATTTCTGCACCACTTTCCCCCCTTCTCATCGGCCTTAAAACCAGGACGAAGAGAAGCCGGATTAGCATGGTGCATCGTCTCAAGGTTAGATGGAGAGATGACGGAGGGATGAGAGAGAGAGATCGAGAAAGAGAAAAAGAAAAGCGCTTCTCTTGGACTCTGCAGTCTTAGCGGGATGGGAGTACATGACATAGAAACATAGAAACATAGAATGTGTCGGCAGATAAGAACCATTTGGCCCATCTAGTCTGCCCAATATATCTGAATCCTATGAATAGCCCCGGCCCTATCTTATATGAAGGATAGCCTTATGCCTATCCCATGCATGCTTAAACTCCTTCACTGTATTTGCAGCTACCACTTCTGCAGGAAGGCTATTCCATGCATCCACTACTCTCTCAGTAAAGTAATACTTCCTTATATTACTTTTAAACCTTTGCCCCTCTAATTTAAAACTGTGTCCTCTTGTGGTAGTTTTTCTTCTTTTAAATATGCTCTCCTCCTTTACCGAGTTGATTCCCTTTATGTATTTAAAAGTTTCTATCATATCCCCTCGGTATGATAGAAAGTTAGTTCTATCATACAGTGTTGTGGAAATTTTATTATGCGGACATTTTATCTTAGGATGTGTGTGTGTTTTATAGATTGTCATCATGTCTCTCAGTGGTAATGGTAGATTATTGTATACATGTGTTTGTATGGGGTGTGTCCATTGTCTGCACAGCCACATTGGCTGCCCCTCCCTGTCCTTTGATATGTCATCACTTCCTGTATCCTTGTCTTGGGCCAGCCCCTTTTACACCTTTTGTTTTAGTCAATAAAGGACGCACTGGGCATGGAGGAGGGGGGAGGATATGCTCAGGAGAGTTGAATGAAGATGGTAGCATTTGTGTGGTTCTCTGGCTGTAGCTGATGTAGGATGGACTTGCCTTTTCCTTACACTAACTATGATGCGGGCTGATTACAACTATTAATATTTTTACCACAACAGCATTGATCTTCAGTTCACTTGCCTCTGCCGGCTCATGAAGTGAACCGAAGATCCGATTCATGAATCGGTTCATTTGAATGAGCTGATTCAAATGAACCGATTCAGCTGAAAGATCCGAACTTCCCATCACTAGCCAGGGCTATCCAGCTGCATGTCAGGAGCAGGCTTACTGGCCTCTGTCTTCTCAGACTCCTGACTCTGCACTCACTCTCCCTGTCTGGGCCTGGACATTTATACTAGGGGCTCCCTATCTCCCTCTAGTGTCTGGGATGTCTAACTACACCCAACTAGGCCTGCTGCTGCATTAGACAGGGGTACATTGCATATAACAACACATTAAAACATACATTAAATGCAGAATTAAATATGACATTTCTGTTCCTTGTGAGTAGGAGTAACGCGCACACCAATTGACCCTTGTGTAGTGCCCACCCATACCTAGTGGGACACTACACAATGAGCACTTCCATCAATACAGATGAAAGCGCTTATTGCTGGAGCATCGGCAAACTGCGGTCCTGTTACTCACTGACCGCTCAGCTCCCCTTGCTCCTTCTCTTCTTTAGGCCTGGAGAATTAAATGGTGAAGCAGAAAGCCTTCTGCTCCCTGCTCCACCATTCAGCCTGCAGACACAGATCGCGCTGCTGGCCTGTGTGGGCGGAGCCTGGGGCCCGGGAATATGTCTAAGCTCCTCCCACACAGTGCTGCAGAGTGATCTGTGTCTGCAGGGGAGAGAGGACTGTGAGGATTGGGACAAGGTGAGTAGGTACTGTGTTTTTTTTTGTTTTATTAACACAGAGGGGGCACAGAGGGCATTATTACTATGAAAAGGGCACAGAGGGCATTAGTACTATGAAAAAGGCACAATGGGCATTACTACTATGGAGGGGGCACAATGGGCATTACTACTGTGAAGGGGGCACAGAGAGGTCATTACTACTGTGAGGGGGCACAATGAGGGCATAACTGCTGTGAAGGGGCACAATGTGGATATTATGAGGGGGCACATATTTGGACATAACTACCATGAAGGTTGTACAATGAAGGCAATGCTACTGTGAGGTGGCACAATTTTTGTATTGGGGGGGTTCCAGAGAAAGGACCCGCCCCGGGTGCCAAACACTTATGGCACACCACTGACTGGAGGCTTCTCTAAACCTTAGTGGTGGCAGTTTTGTGAATTCTTAAGTGAAGTTGAGGTATTACTGAGGCATGATCATTATTTAGATAATCAGGTATTTTATATTGGTCGCCCAACCAAACCCATGCATTATGTAAAGTCCATTAAGGGTGATGGTGACACACAACTAAATTACATAAAATATTCAAATACAGGCTGTTAAAGGGAGTCTGTCACCTCCATATGGCCATATACAGCGCTTACATTGTCCTATAGCACACCTATACATGAATGTCATGGTACCTTTTGTCTTTTTCTTTACACTTGCAGAAACTGAAAAAACAGACTCCCTTTAATAAGTGATAAAAATAAATAAATTGATGGACGTGTCCCTTTAAACCGCACAGGGAGGTGCCATTTTCGTTCTCTCGGGCTTTGAGTCATGCTCCTCTCATTTAAAGCTCTGCGCTCACTAAGTAGTCTCCCTCTTTTGCTCGCTCTCGTGTCACATCACCGGCATGACAGCAGACAATATCGTTTCTCTAGCCGCGAGAAGAAGGATTTGTTTTTCACGTCGTACGCTTGTTAGAGCAACCAGATATGTGTCAGTTGGAGCAGATTTCCTGTTACACATTGTGCGCACAGCCCCAGCTCGCAGATGTAAGACATTTCACACAATGCAGCCCCGCGTAGTCTAGTAATGACAGCACAGCGCCCGAAATAAACAAGATGTACTCAACGTGTACATGTGATTAACCTGTCTCCTGCCCTCTTCTACAGAGGATGACGTACAATGGAAGCTAGAAGTCTATGGAAATGAAGAAAACCGCAACATGAAGAGATCTGCAGAGAGAATGCTCACAGACGTCCCTAAGTATAGATGTGCGGAGGAAGAAAGGCACTAGGCATGACTAAGTAGATGAAATGTGAGGCTCAGCACACTCCCTTCCTGCTAAGTGGTGCCAAATATTTGTAATCCGAAGGCATGTTGTGGGGGAGCATCTCAAGTACAGCAAGACTAGAGCACAGATAGGACTGCCCTATTACTCCTAGGCCTGCAGATCCAAGCACGAGATCTGGTGCCTGCTCACGAAAACTAGGTTAGGGTTCCCTCACGATGGAATGTTTCGTCATTTCCAGACAGTCTTTAAAAATTCTCCTCTCCACTTATTCTCCAAGATTCAGCCTGACGCACGGTGAATCTTCAAAGTTGGAACCAACCCCCCACCCACCCCGAGACATGTCATGTGGGGAGATGAGGGCAGGAGCAGGGACGTGCTTCTCTTACTTATACACAATAAGTACAACTAGAGGTGCATTTCACGGACATTAAGCAGTTCCGGCTAAATTAGGGTTCATGCACACGACCGTATGTATTTTGCGGGCCACCAAAAACACGGATGACGTCCATGTGCATTCCATATTTTGCGGAATGGAACAGCTGACCCTTAATAGAACAGTACTGTCCTTGTCCGTAATGCGGACGATAATAGGACATGTTCTATTTTTTTACGGAACAGGCATACAGAAACGGAATGAACACGGAGTAACTTCCCTATTTTTTTTCAGACCCATTGAAATGAATGGTTCTGTATACAGAACGCAAAAAAAAACCACGAAACTGACACGGAAAGAAAACACATGTGCATGAGCCCTTAAGTTACAGGATTCTGCCATTTATTTCTATAGGGGATTTTTTTGTTTTAAACATAAATGTATAAAAAAAAATAATAATCAGATTAATTAAAAAAATACACACCTCTCAGCACTGAAAACTTTCAAACACAGTTTGAACGGAGTCCATACGTTAAGCGGTTTGGGCTGTATTAATCACAGAATTCTGCCAATTTTTTTCTATGAGGATTTTTTAAAAAAAAATTAATGTAAATTTATTAAAAACAGCAAACACAAATGATTCCAAAAATACATAGTGTACCTCTCAGGAACGAGAGCTTCAAAGCACAGTTTGGACAGAGTCTATACGCTAAGCAGCTCGGGCTGTATTAATTGAACAAAACCGGATAGGAATAATAAATAAAATATAAGAATATGGGCTCATGCCCACGACCGTATGCCCTCCGAGACATATGTCCCGCAGCGGCATACATCGTGCACACGGGAGAGCACAGTATCATAGGTTACTATTATGCTGTGCGTATTGGGCCGCCCCCCGGGACTATTGTCCCGCGCTCATATGATATTATGAGTGCGGGACATATCGCCCGCTCATGGACAATATGTCTCGGAGGGCATACGGCCGTGTGCATGAGCCCTATGTGGAATAACAATACAGTGCTTTTCAAGCGCTATAATAATCACTGGAGTATGATTTTATATTAAAGGAAATACTAAGACATTTCGTAAAAGGAGTTATGCTATAATTGATGTAAAAACTGAAAATCACACACCATCTAGTACATGACAATACCTTTCTAACAAAGCCAGAACCAGCCCTGTACCTCACATGGATCCAGAGATCTCACCATTCATTTTCCAATTGCTCTGCTAGATTATCTTCAGCCTGGCAGCTCGGGGGGGGGGGGGGGGGGTCCTTTCTGCTGCAGCTCAGGGCGGTGTCCTTTCTGCTGCCGCTCTCTCCCTGTAACTGCCACAGCTTCTAACAGAACATATAGCTGGTTGCAGTTAAAGATTTAAACTGAGCACGCTCGGCCAGCTCAGTGAGATGGACAGAAAATAAGGAAAGGAACAAACAGCAGGTGGCGCTATATAGATATATTATATTGAATAGCTCACTGGCTATACTCATTTTTTTATTAACTGCAATAGTTATAAATGTATTCAGATCCAGGTGCTGGTTTGAAAAATGTAGAATATGTTTCATGACACAACTCATTTAAAAGATATGTATACCTTTACATATTTTCTGTTAATTTCATTTATTTTTGTCTCTAACCCTAAGTTCAGACCTGAGCGTTTTACAGCGCGTTCCTACGCGCTGTAAAACGCCCAACACGGAGAAACCAATGATTCCCTATGGGAATGGTTCTCACCTGGGCGTTTTACAGCGCGTACGATCGCGCTGTAAAACGCCCGACGCTCAAACAAGTTCAGGAGCTTTTTTTGGGGCGTTTGACGCGCGTTTGGGCCATAGACTCATTGGACAACACTGCTGTCAATCACCCAAACGCGCGTCAAACGCGCGTTTACTATTACAAAAAACGCGCATAAAAACGCGCGACAAAAACGCGCATAAAAACGCGCGTTTGAGAAACGCTTAGGTGTGAAACCAGGGTAAGGGTACGGACACACAGTTAGGTTTCCTGATGCAGTTTTGGAGGGCAAAATCAGGAGTGGATCATAAAAGGAGAGAAAGTATAAAGGACAGATAGGACTTCTACTCTTTTTTTTTTTTTTTATTCGCTCCTGAATTTGCCTTTCAAACCTTAAAGGGGTTGTCCGGGTTTAGTGCTGAACCCGGACATACCTCTATTTTCACCCCGGCAGCCCCCCTGACTTGAGCATCGGAGCAGTTCATGCTCCGATGCTCTCCTTTGCCATGAGCTAAATCGCGCAGCGCAAAGGCCTTTTCAGGAGTTTCGGTGATGAACTGGGCTCTCCATGGGGCTGCCAGGAAGCCCAGTGACGTCACTGGCACTGATGGGCGGGCTTTAGCGCTGGCATAGCCAGTAATAACGGTGCCGCCTCCGCCCGGCAGTGTGTTATTGTAAACAAAGGAGCTCCGATGCTAACATCAGGGGTGCTGCCTGGGTGAAAATATGGGTAATTCCGGGCTCAGCTGTGAACCCGGACAACCCCTTTAAGGCTAGCTGCACACGGGTACAGGTTTACAAACAGAGGGGCATATTTATTAAGACTAGCGTTTTAGACACTGGTCTTAATATCCCCTATATCTGGCGGTGGATCTGCCAGCCTCTACATAACTTTGGTGAATACACCGCTGCTTCTAAGGGTCCATTCAGTGAAGTCTGTAGTGTTTTGCCGTCCGCACATTGCAGACCGCAAAACACTGACACTGTACATCGCTGGCACTTAATAGTGGATTCCTATTCTTGGCCGCAGCTGCCTTATTTCTTCCGGAGCCGTTGACTGTGTGCTGTCCGCATCTTTTCCAGCCCCAATAAATGAATGGGTCCACACCCGTTCCACAACGTTGCCGAACAGATACGGACCATTCATGCGGACACTGTGAATGGAGCCTAAGGCCTCTTTCACACGGGCATCGCGTGTGAGGGCCGGATAGGATGCGGGTGCGTCGCGGGAAAATGAGCCATTGGGTCAAAGGTGTTGATCCATTATCCTAATTGGAGTCAGTAGGTGATAAAGACTTCCCAGAAAAAGGTGTCAAGACAGCATTGTATGTGGCAGACAATAGATGTCTAACATCCCCACCTCTATTCAAGCTTGGCTTCTCCATTTTTACGTAGATGGCCTCCTTCACGCCTCGTTTTTTCTCGGAAGTCTTTATCACCTACTGACTCCAATTAGGATAATGGGATCAACACCTTTGACCCAATGCTGGGTATAATTACCAGATGTGGATTCAGTTACATATTTATTCCCAGAATTTTTGTACAATCACTCAGAATTGAGAAAGCTCGTTGGAAGAACGAGTGAAACGTTTTCAAGAAATCTACAGTACGTCCAGTTGCCTTGATTTATTCTTTACAGATATATACCATGACCTGGATAAATGAGAACCTTCACAGACTTAATACAGATTGCTTAGTAAATAGGGACGGAGGGGGTTAAAAAAATAAAAATAAAAATTTAACTCACCTCATCCACTTGTTCGCGCAGCCCGGCTTCTCTTCTGGTGATGGATCATGTGACGGACCATGTGATGAGTGCAGTGACGTCACCACAGGTCCTTTTCCTCCTGGTCATGAAAGAAGAAGCCGGGCTGCGCGAACAAGTGGATGAGGTGAGTTAAATAATTTTTTATTTTTATTTAACCCCTCCATCCCTATTTTACTAAGCATTCTGTATTCAGAATGCTATTATTTTCCCTTATAACCATGTTATAAGGGAAAATAATAATGATCGGGTCCCCATCCTGATCGTCACCTAGCAACCATATGTGAAAATCGCACCACATCCGCACTTGCTTGCGATTTTCACGCAGCCCCATTCACTTCTATGGGGCCTGCGTTGCGTGAAAAACACACAATATAGAGCATGCTGCGATTTTCACTCAACACACAAGTGATGCGTGAAAATCACCGCTCATGTGCACAGCCCCATAGAAATGAATGGGTCCGGATTCAGTGAGGGTGCAATGCGTTCACCTCACGCATTGCACCGCACGGAATTCTCGCCGGTGTGAAAGAGGCCTAAAGATAAGACAGCTTCCTTGCTGTCTTACATTTAGACCATTTCCTACACCAAAATCAGGTGTAAAAAATGGTAGATGAGACGGGCTTGCCGGCCCTTTCCCGTCCGTCTATACAATGACCAATTTTTTAGACCTTGCCAGAAATATGCCTAATATAGGAGTAGGGATGAGCGAACTCGAACTGTATAGTTCGGGTTCGTACCGAATTTTGGGGTGTCCGTGACACGGACCCGAACCCAGACATTTTCGTAAAAGTCGGGGTTCGGGTTCGGTGTTCGTCGCTTTCTTGGCGCTTTTGTGACGCTTTCTTGGCGCTTTTTGAAAGGCTGCAAAGCAGCCAATCAACAAGCGTCATACTACTTGCCCCAAGAGGCCGTCACAGCCATGCCTACTATTGGCATGGCTGTGATTGGCCAGAGCACCATGTGACCCAGCCTCTATTTAAGCTGGAGTCACATAGCGCCGCCCGTCACTCTGCTCTGATTAGCGTAGGGAGAGGTTGCGGCTGCGACAGTAGGGCGAGATTAGGCAGATTAACTCCTCCAAAGGACTTGATTAATCGATCGATCTGCAGCTGTGCATCATTGAGCTGCTGAAATTCAATTGCTCACTGTTTTTAGGCTGCCCAGACCGTTTGTCAGTCACTTTTTTCTGGGGTGATCGGCGGCCATTTTGTGTCTTGTGCGGTGCTGCGACCAAGTGCATCCAAGCTGCGACCAAGTGCATTTAACCCTCAATGGTGTGGTTGTTTTTTGGCTAAAGCCTACATCAGGGTGAAGCTGTCACACCAAGTGCATTTAACCAGCAATAGTCTGTTAATTTTTTGGCCATATACTACATCAGGGGCAAGCTGCGCCCGTCACCAAGTGCATTTAACCCTCAGTAGTGTGGTTGGTCAAGCTGTCACACCAAGTGCATTTAACCAGCAATAGTCTGTTCATGTTTTGGCCATATACTACATCAGGGGCAAGCTGCGCCCGTCACCAAGTGCATTTAGCCCTCAGTAGTGTGGTTGGTCAAGCTGTCACACCAAGTGCATTTAACCAGCAATAGTGTGGTTATTTTTTGGCCATATCCCAGTCTAATTCTGTCACTAAATCCATACCGGTCACCCAGCGCCTAAATATTAGGCCTCAAATTTATATCCCGCAAAATCTGTCGTTACCGCTGTACTGTTGTGGATGGGCAAGTTATTTAGTGTCCGTCAAAGCACATTTTTTGTTCTGGGTTGAAATACAATTCCCAATTTAGCAATTTCATAATTTAGTGGTTTCTGCTATATCAGAGCTATTTGAAATCTATCCCTAAAAGGGTATATAATATTCAAGGTGCACATAGGGTCATTCAGAATAACTTCACACACACGCTACTGTGCATTTCCAAGTCTAATTCTGTCACTAAATCCATATCGGTCACCCAGCGCCTAAATACTAGGCCTCAAATTTATATCCCGCTAAGGCCCCATGCACACGGCCGTTGTTCTCAGCCGTGTGCGGGCCGTGGAACCGCGGCCTGGATCCCTCCTGAGGGCAGGAGCGCACGGCGTCACTGGTTGCTATGACGCCGTGCGCTCCCTGCTGCCGGCACAGTACAGTAATACACTGGTACGATCTATACCAGTGTATTACTGTACTGTGCCGGCAGCAGGGGGCGCACGGCGTCATAGCAACCAGTGACGCCGTGCGCTCCTGCTCTCAGGAGGGATCCAGGCCGCGGTTCCACGGCCCGCACACGGCTGTGAACAACGGCCGTGTGCATGGGGCCTAAATCTGTCGTTACCGCTGTCCTGTTGTGGATGGGCAAGTTATTTAGTGTCCGCCAAAGCACATTTTTTGTTCTGGGTTGAAATACAATTCCCAATTTAGCAATTTCATAATTTAGTGGTTTCTGCTATATCAGAGCTATTTGAAATCTATCCCTAAAAGGGTATATAATATTCAAGGTGCACATAGGGTCATTCAGAATAACTTCACACACACGCTACTGTGCATTTCCAAGTCTAATTCTGTTAGTAAATCCATACCGGTGACCCAGCGCCTAAATAGTAGGCCTCAAATTTATATCCTGCTAAATCTGTCGTTACCGCTGTCCTGTTGTGGCTGGGCAAGTTATTTAGTGTCCGTTAAAGCACATTTTTTGTTCAGGGTTGAAATACAATTCCCAATTTAGCAATTTCATAATTTAGTGGTTTCTGCTATATCAGAGCTATTTGAAATCTATCCCTAAAAGGGTATATAATATTCAAGGTGCACATAGGGTCATTCAGAATAACTTCACACACACGCTACTGTGCATTTCCAAGTCTAATTCTGTCAGTAAATCTATACCGGTCACCCAGCGCCTAAATACTAGGCCTCAAATTTATATCCCGCTGAATTTGAATACAATACATTGGGCCAAATAATATTTTTGTTGTTGTGGTGAACCATAACAATGAGGAAAACATCTAGTAAGGGACGCGGACGTGGACATGGTCGTGGTGGTGTTAGTGGACCCTCTGGTGCTGGGAGAGGACGTGGCCGTTCTGCCACATCCACACGTCCTAGTGTACCAACTACCTCAGGTCCCAGTAGCCGCCAGAATTTACAGCGATATATGGTGGGGCCCAATGCCGTTCTAAGGATGGTAAGGCCTGAGCAGGTACAGGCATTAGTCAATTGGGTGGCCGACAGTGGATCCAGCACGTTCACATTATCTCCCACCCAGTCTTCTGCAGAAAGCGCACAGATTGCGCCTGAAAACCAACCCCATCAGTCTGTCACATCACCCCCATGCATATCAGGGAAACTGTCTGAGCCTCAAGTTATGCAGCAGTCTCTTATGCTGTTTGAAGACTCTGCTGGCAGGGTTTCCCAATGGCATCCACCTAGCCCTTCCCCAGCGGTGGAAGACATAGACTGCACTGACGCACAACCACTTATGTTTCCTGATGATGAGGACATGGGAATACCACCTCAGCATGTCTCTGATGATGACGAAACACAGGTGCCAACTGCTGCGTCTTTCTGCAGTGTGCAGACTGAACAGGAGGTCAGGGATCAAGACTGGGTGGAAGACGATGCAGGGGACGATGAGGTCCTAGACCCCACATGGAATGAAGGTCGTGCCACTGACTTTCACAGTTCGGAGGAAGAGGCAGTGGTGAGACCGAGCCAACAGCGTAGCAAAAGAGGGAGCAGTGGGCAAAAGCAGAACACCCGCCGCCAAGAGACTCCGCCTGCTACTGACCGCCGCCATCTGGGACCGAGCACCCCAAAGGCAGCTTCAAGGAGTTCCCTGGCATGGCACTTCTTCAAACAATGTGCTGACGACAAGACCCGAGTGGTTTGCACGCTGTGCCATCAGAGCCTGAAGCGAGGCATTAACGTTCTGAACCTGAGCACAACCTGCATGACCAGGCACCTGCATGCAAAGCATGAACTGCAGTGGAGTAAACACCTTAAAACCAAGGAAGTCACTCAGGCTCCCCCTGCTACCTCTTCTGCTGCTGCCGCCTCGGCCTCTTCCTCTGCCTCTGGAGGAACGTTGGCACCTGCCGCCCAGCAAACAGGGGATGTACCACCAACACCACCACCACCTCCGTCACCAAGCGTCTCAACCGTGTCACACGGCAGCGTTCAGCTCTCCATCTCACAAACATTTGAGAGAAAGCGTAAATTCCCACCTAGCCAACCTCGATCCCTGGCCCTGAATGCCAGCATTTCTAAACTACTGGCCTATGAAATGCTGTCATTTAGGCTGGTGGACACAGACAGCTTCAAACAGCTCATGTCGCTTGCTGTCCCACAGTATGTTGTTCCCAGCCGCCACTACTTCTCCAAGAGAGCCGTGCCTTCCCTGCACAACCAAGTATCCGATAAAATCAAGTGTGCACTGCGCAACGCCATCTGTAGCAAGGTCCACCTAACCACAGATACGTGGACCAGTAAGCACGGCCAGGGACGCTATATCTCCCTAACTGCACACTGGGTAAATGTAGTGGCAGCTGGGCCCCAGACGAAGAGCTGTTTAGCGCACGTCCTTCCGCCGCCAAGGATCGCAGGGCAACATTCTTTGCCTCCTGTTGCCACCTCCTCCTTCTCGGCTTCCTCCTCCTCTTCTTCCACCTGTTCATCCAGTCAGCCACACACCTTCACCACCAACTTCAGCACAGCCCGGGGTAAACGTCAGCAGGCCATTCTGAAACTCATATGTTTGGGGGACAGGCCCCACACCGCACAGGAGTTGTGGCGGAGTATAGAACAACAGACCGACGAGTGGTTGCTGTCGGTGAGCCTCAAGCCCGGCCTGGTGGTGTGTGATAATGGGCGAAATCTCGTTGCAGCTCTGGGACTAGCCAATTTGACGCACATCCCTTGCTTGGCGCATGTGCTGAATTTGGTGGTGCAGAAGTTCATTCACAACTACCCCGACATGTCAGAGCTGCTGCATAAAGTGCGGGCCGTCTGTTCGCACTTCCGGCGTTCACATCCTGCTGCTGCTCGCCTGTCTGCGCTACAGCGTAACTTCGGCCTTCCCGCTCACCGCCTCATATGCGACGTGCCCACCAGGTGGAACTCCACCTTGCACATGCTGGACAGACTGTGCGAGCAGCAGCAGGCCATAGTGGAGTTTCAGCTGCAGCACGCACGGGTCAGTCGCACTACAGAACAGCACCACTTCACCACCAATGACTGGGCCTCCATGCGAGACCTGTGTGCCCTGTTGCGCTGTTTCGAGTACTCCACCAACATGGCCAGTGGCGATGACGCCGTTATCAGCGTTACAATACCACTTCTATGTCTCCTTGAGAAAACACTTAGGGCGATGATGGAAGAGGAGGTGGCCCAGGAGGAGGAGGAAGAGGGGTCATTTTTAGCACTTTCAGGCCAGTCTCTTCGAAGTGACTCAGAGGGAGGTTTTTGGCAACAGCAGAGGCCAGGTACAAATGTGGCCAGACAGGGCCCACTACTGGAGGACGAGGAGGACGAGGATGAGGAGGAGGTGGAGGAGGATGAGGATGAAGCATGGTCACAGCGGGGTGGCACCCAACGCAGCTCGGGTCCATCACTGGTGCGTGGCAGGGGGGAAAGGCAGGACAATGACGATACGCCTCCCACAGAGGACAGCTTGTCCTTACCCCTGGGCAGCCTGGCACACATGAGCGACTACATGCTGCAGTGCCTGCGCAACGACAGCAGAGTTGCCCACATTTTAACCTGTGCGGACTACTGGGTTGCCACCCTGCTGGATCCACGCTACAAAGACAATGTGCCCACCTTACTTCCTGCACTGGAGCGTGATAGGAAGATGCGCGAGTACAAGCGCAAGTTGGTAGACGCACTACTGAGAGCATTCCCAAATGTCACAGGGGAACAAGTGGAAGCCCAAGGCCAAGGCAGAGGAGGAGCAAGAGGTCGCCAAGGCAGCTGTGTCACGGCCAGCTCCTCTGAGGGCAGGGTTAGCATGGCAGAGATGTGGAAAACTTTTGTCAACACGCCACAGCTAACTGCACCACCACCTGATACGCAACGTGTTAGCAGGAGGCAACATTTCACTAACATGGTGGAACAGTACGTGTGCACACCCCTCCACGTACTGACTGATGGTTCGGCCCCATTCAACTTCTGGGTCTCTAAATTGTCCACGTGGCCAGAGCTAGCCTTTTATGCCTTGGAGGTGCTGGCCTGCCCGGCGGCCAGCGTTTTGTCTGAACGTGTATTCAGCACGGCAGGGGGCGTCATTACAGACAAACGCAGCCGCCTGTCTACAGCCAATGTGGACAAGCTGACGTTCATAAAAATGAACCAGGCATGGATCCCACAGGACCTGTCCGTCCCTTGTCCAGATTAGACATTAACTACCTCCCCTTAACCATATATTATTGGACTCCAGGGCACTTCCTCATTCAATCCTATTTTTATTTTCATTTTACCATTATATTGCGAGGCTACCCAAAGTTGAAGGAACCTCTCCTCTGTCTGGGTGCCGGGGCCTAAATATATGCCAATGGACTGTTCCAATGTTGGGTGACGTGAAGCCTGATTCTCTGCTATGACATGCAGACTAATTCTCTGCTGACATGAAGACAGATTCTCTGTTATGGGACCTCTCTCCTCTGCCTGGGTGCTGGGCCTAAATATCTGACAATGGACTGTTGCAGTGGTGGCTGATGTGAAGCCTGATTTTCTGCTATGACATGCAGACTGATTCTCTGCTGACATGAAGCCAGATCCTCTGTTACGGGACCTCTCTCCTCTGCCTGTGTGCTGGGCCTAAATATATGCCAATGGACTGTTGCAGTGGTGGCTGACGTGAAGCCCCATTCTCTGCTATGACATGCAGACTAATTCTCTGCTGACATGAAGCCAGATTGTCTGTTACGGGACCTCTCTCCTCTGCCTGGGTGCTGGGCCTAAATTTATGAAAATGGACTCTTACAGTGGTGGGTGACGTGAAGCCTGATTCTCTGCTATGACATGAAGACTGATTCTCTGCTATGACATGAAGACTGATTCTCTGCTGACATGAAGCCAGATTGTCTGTTACGGGACCTCTCTCCTCTGCCTGGGTGCTGGGCCTAAATTTATGAAAATGGACTCTTACAGTGGTGGGTGACGTGAAGCCTGATTCTCTGCTATGACATGAAGACTGATTCTCTGCTATGACATGAAGACTGATTCTCTGCTGACATGAAGCCAGATTGTCTGTTACGGGACCTCTCTCCTCTGCCAGGGTGCTGGGCCTAAATTTATGAAAATGGACTGTTGCAGTGGTGGGTGACGTGAAGCCTGATTCTCTGCTATGACATGAAGACTGATTCTCTGCTGACATGAAGCCAAATTGTCTGTTACGGGACCTCTCTCCTCTGCCTGGGTGCTGGGCCTAAATTTATGAAAATGGACTGTTGCAGTGGTGGGTGACGTGAAGCCTGATTCTCTGCTATGATATGAAGACTGATTCTCTGCTGACATGAAGCCAGATCCTCTGTTACGGGACCTCTCTCCTCTGCCTGGGTGCTGGGCCTAAATATCTGACAATGGACTGTTGCATTGGTGGCTGACGTGAAGCCTGATTCTCTGCTATGACATGCAGACTAATTCTCTGCTGACATGAAGCCAGATTGTCTGTTACGGGACCTCTCTCCTCTGCCTGGGTGCTGGGCCTAAATTTATGAAAATGGACTGTTGCAGTGGTGGGTGACGTGAAGCCTGATTCTCTGCTATGACATGAAGACTGATTCTCTGCTGACATGAAGCCAGATTGTCTGTTACGGGACCTCTCTCCTCTGCCTGGGTGCTGGGCCTAAATTTATGAAAATGGACTGTTGCAGTGGTGGGTGACGTGAAGCCTGATTCTCTGCTATGATATTAAGACTGATTCTCTGCTGACATGAAGCCAGATCCTCTGTTACGGGACCTCTCTCCTCTGCCTGGGTGCTGGGCCTAAATATCTGACAATGGACTGTTGCATTGGTGGCTGACGTGAAGCCTGATTCTCTGCTATGACATGCAGACTAATTCTCTGCTGACATGAAGCCAGATCCTCTGTTACGGGACCTCTCTCCTCTGCCAGGGTGCTGGGCCTAAATTTATGAAAATGGACTGTTGCAGTGGTGGGTGACGTGAAGCCTGATTCTCTGCTATGACATGAAGACTGATTCTCTGCTGACATGAAGCCAGATTGTCTGTTACGGGGCCTCTCTCCTCTGCCTGGGTGCTGGGCCTAAATTTATGAAAATGGACTGTTGCAGTGGTGGGTGACGTGAAGCCTGATTCTCTGCTATGATATGAAGACTGATTCTCTGCTGACATGAAGCCAGATCCTCTGTTACGGGACCTCTCTCCTCTGCCTGGGTGCTGGGCCTAAATATCTGACAATGGACTGTTGCATTGGTGGCTGACGTGAAGCCTGATTCTCTGCTATGACATGCAGACTAATTCTCTGCTGACATGAAGCCAGATTGTCTGTTACGGGACCTCTCTCCTCTGCCTGGGTGCTGGGCCTAAATTTATGAAAATGGACTGTTGCAGTGGTGGGTGACGTGAAGCCTGATTCTCTGCTATGACATGAAGACTGATTCTCTGCTGACATGAAGCCAGATTGTCTGTTACGGGACCTCTCTCCTCTGCCTGAGTGCCGGGGCCTAAATATCTGAGAATGGACTGTTCCAGTGGTGGGTGACGGGAAGCCAGATTCTCTGCTATGGGACCTCTCTCCAATTGATTTTGGTTAATTTTTATTTATTTAATTTTTATTTTAATTCATTTCCCTATCCACATTTGTTTGCAGGGGATTTACCTACATGTTGCTGCCTTTTGCAGCCCTCTAGCCCTTTCCTGGGCTGTTTTACAGCCGTTTTAGTGCCGAAAAGTTCGGGTCCCCATTGACTTCAATGGGGTTCGGGTTCGGGACGAAGTTCGGATCGGGTTCGGATCCCGAACCCGAACATTTTCGGGAAGTTCGGCCGAACTTCTCGAACCCGAACATCCAGGTGTTCGCTCAACTCTATATAGGAGTATTTCGTGTTAGTAAATGACCAAGCAAGAGGTGGCAGACAGTATGAGTATGAAGGCAGCAGTAGAATGCAGACTACATAGAGGATGTTTGTAGTCTGTTACCAGGGAGATACATTGCACCGCATGGCAATTGTACACATCAAAGTAGGGTATTTTGAATCAAGACTATTTGTAAAGTTTAAGAACAATAATAGTAATAATAATAAAATTGCTTCATTTTTATGAATGCACTGGAGCAATAAAGTGGCTGCAAAGATGTGTAGCCTTTAAATGTTTTTCCCATCTTAGGAGGTGAAGGCATACCACTAAGGATATGACATAATTTTCTAATCATTGGAGGTCCAACTGCCAGAACCCCAACAATCCAGAGAATTCAACCAGCACCTTCTCCGAGTATTATCTACTGAGTGAAAGACCTCACTATTTCTACAGTACTAGAGAGAAAGATAGGAAGAGCCAGTAAGGTCCAGAATCTGCGTGGTTGAGCATTGGAGTAAGACAGTAGGGTATTTGCTGATCAAAGCTATTGACTTTACTGCCGTGAGAGTGACATTGCTTAGACACCTTTCACACTTGGAAACGACCTGGCCAGACGTACCTCAACCCTGGATCCCTCAGTTGGAAATTACAGCCAGCATTGCAAGAGTAAGGCCTCTTTCACACGGGCGAGATTTCCGTGAGTTGAACGCATTGCACCCGCACTGAATCCGGACCCATTAATTTCTATGGGGCTGTGCACATGAGCGGTGATTTTCACGCATCACTTTTGCGTTATGTGAAAATCGCAGCATGTTCTATATTGTGCGTTTTTCACGCAACGCAGACCCCATAGAAGTGAATGGGGCTGCGTGAAAATCACAAGCAAGTGCGGATGCGGTGCGATTTTCACGCACGGTTGCTAGGAGACGATCGGGATGGGGACCCAATCTTTATTATTTTCCCTTATAACATGGTTATAAGGGAAAATAATAGCATTCTAAATAAAGAATGCATAGTACAATAGGGCTGGAGGGGTTAAAAAATAATTTAACTCTTAATCCACTTGTTCGCGCAGCCGGCATCTCTTCTGTCTTCTTCTTTGAGGAATAGGACCTTTGATGACGTCACTACGCTCATCACATGGT
This sequence comes from Bufo gargarizans, assembly GCF_014858855.1. Taxonomy (NCBI): domain Eukaryota; kingdom Metazoa; phylum Chordata; class Amphibia; order Anura; family Bufonidae; genus Bufo; species Bufo gargarizans. The sequence continues at coordinate 78,960,841 of NC_058082.1, read as the reverse complement.
CCGTCACATGATCCATTACCATGTTATAAGGGGAAATAATACAATCTACACAACCTTGAACCCAAACCTGAACTTTGGCATTAAATATGTTTAGGAGTTGCACAACTAAACCAGAAATAATGGCAGGTGCTCTGATCAATATGATAACTCCAATCACGTGAAAAAGTTATATTAAAAAAGATCAATCGGCACTCAATATCTGTTCCAAACTGCCAGCATTTTAATAAACAATAAAACAATAAAAATTAAATCTATTCAATTGCGATTTTTCACACTAAAAATAATTGTGCACGCTAAAAACTAAATTCACACGATTCAAACATGCGTATGGCTGACCTGATATGTGCTTATGTAAACACTAAAGTCCTGAATAGAACAAATTTAAATATCACTATAAATATCACTATAAAATGATCAGTCCAAAAAATCGCTATAAAATGATCAGTCAAAAGATCGCATCGGGACAATATTGTGGTTCATCCGATTTTGTTGCAATTATTTGGTAGCGGTTTATTGCAATTGATGTTTACGATTTTTTCTATCGATGCACCTAATTTCTGTGTTGCAGATGGACTTAAGTCCTATATTGAAATTATACAATGATTTCTCAATACAGTCACAATTTTCAGAATTTCGATTTTACCACTTTAAACTTTCGTATGTATATGGTACTCACTGATATTTCTCTGTGCTGTGTGGCGTCCCACGTGTAAAACAGCCGGTGTACGCTTACCTCTGAGATCTCAATATATCTCACGAGTTTACCGCAGGTGTGTAGCTTAATTGGACATTTGGCAATCACCATGTCATCGAATCTCCTCTGTTTGCTCCACCGTTTTGGAGTGGCAAGTTCTTGTTAATTTAAAGTAGAAAATCGCTTCAAAGTTCGATGGAAGAAAACATCTATGCCGGCATATTATAGTTGATCTTCTTGTAGATATGAGGTATTTTTCCGTGCTGATCAGACGCGTTTCGGAGCTTTGTTACACTTGCTCCTTCATCAGTGGTATGATGTTTCTTATCAAAAATACCTCTTTTATATCCCAGAGACTCCGCCTCTTAGATTTGTAGTAATCTCCGGTTTGGATTTTATTCATGGATCGAAGATTTCTTTGAATTGGGATCACTAAGTCTCGTATACATTGCACATATAGTCTATACGTTGTTTATAAGGTATAGCATCAAAATCCAACACCAACTAAGCAAAAAACGCATATGTGTTTTTCTTGCGGTATCCATGCGTTTTTTACGCACTTATGCGTTTTTTTCGTTTAGAAGTCAGAGGAAGTGTGCTCTATCATCCCATAAAGTCCAGCGACTGTGTACCTCTGCTTTCCACAGATAAAGCGATTTGTTCTTATTTCCTTTACAATCAAATCGCAATGGTGGGTAAGATAGAGCAGACTTTCTCTATCCTCAATCATCCGTGCATGTTAGTATTCAAAAGATACAAAAATACAATCATAAAAACAACTGATTAAAATGTTCAATAAGACTTATAGTTAAAAATATATTTTATGTGATTTTCTGCGATTGTTATAGAGACCTTTTCATATTGATGGTAGTATAGAAGTTGTTGGGAATGGAGACTGATGGTATGGGGCGGGTTCCCTTCACTAAGGAGTTCGGGTCTGGGTACCACATTCAGTTTTTTATCACGCGCGTGCAAAACGCATTGCACCCGCGCAATAAAAACTGAACAACGGAACGCAATCACAGTCAAAACTGACTGCAATTGGGTACCTACTTGCGCGGGTTTGCCGCAACGCATCCGGACCTTATCCGGACACGCTTGTGTGAAAGAGGCCTAATATTACCAGCCATGGATTCTACACAGGGAGAGACTTTGGAAAGATAGAGAGGAAAGAGTACTACGTTCCCCATCCTTGTTCAAATCCATACATTGCTATCTGGGGAGATTTACACTGTAAATTATTGGACCTGTATTTTGATACTGTTTGATGTACTACAACTCCCATTCTGCACTTTAGTCAAGAGAGACATTTATTTATTTCATCTGGCCTGGTTACTGACTCCTGAACCATACGCCAGCCACTGCATTTTACACCTCTGCACTAAACCTATAACATCAAGGGTACCCCAGCTACAATCAAGCAGGAGCTCCTACATCAGGGCGCACCCTCTTAACCCCTTAGTGACCAGTCTGTTTTGGGCCTTACTGACTAAGCATTTTTCTTCCTTTTTTCATCAACGCGTTCCAAGAGCTATAACATTTTTATTTTTCCGTCTATATAGCTTTATGAGAGCTTATTTTTTGCGGGACAAGTTGTAGTTTTTAATGGCTCCATTTTGGGGTACACATAACTTTCTGATTAACTTTTAATAAAATAACTCTTTCTGGGAGGGAGATGGGAAAAACAGCAATACTGTACTGCGTTTTTACATAATACATTTTATGGCATTCTTTTTCGGTATAAATAACATAATATCTTTATTCTCTGGGTCACTACGATTACAGTGATACCAAATACATATAGATATTTTTACGTTTTACAACTTTTTTGCAATAAACACTTTTTTTTTAAGAATTTTTTTTTTGCATTCCAAAGACCCATAACCTTTTTATTTTTATTTCTACGGAGTTGTGTGATGGCTTAATTTTTACGGGACGACTTGTATTTTTTATTGGTATCATTTTGGAGTAAATGGCGCTTTTTTTTTTTTAAGATTTTTATTTAAAGAAAATAACGTAACAAGGTACATATATATAAAGCATCTTATACGTCTAGCAAGACGTTGAAGTTGTACATAATATGGTACATTCCATAATGACTTACACAGTGGTGAATCATAAATGTGTTTACGATCACACGTTATTGTTTATATACCAGATATCGCAATGAAGTAAGTTTAGGGTATCTCCCCAAGTGGAATAGTAGACTTCCTTATTTATACGTTTGAGTAACAATGAAGTCTGTAATATAAACCATCTTAGCTATTAAGGGTAAAGTGGCACACCCCATAGATTATTCAGGGTGTCTGAATTGGTGCCATAAACACCACTGTTTTAGGAATTTGTGGTGATTACGGGCTTCCCAAGAGGAGAGTTCCTCAAATCGGTATATTTGATAAATTTTCAGGTTCCATTGTTCAATGGGGGGGAGGGGGTAGTTGATAGCCAATATTTTGGCACTAGTAGGTGGGCTGCTATCAGCAGTTGTCTGAAGAGGAAGGGGAGGGGGAATGGCTCTATATGGTCATCTAAGTTGAGTAAGGCTTTTGAGGGGGACATCTGCACCTTAGTGTGGCAAATTTGGTTACTTATACCAAAGACTTCCTTCCACCATTTATTGATAATAGGACAATCGCACCATATGTGGAGGAATGTTCCTCTATTCTCAAGGCATCTCCAGCATCTGTCTAAGGCTGTTTCTGAATAAAGAGAAGTTATGTCTGGTGTCTTGTACCATCTAGTTAGTAGTTTATATTGTTCTCCTGTATACGAACGCAACGGGATGACTTATGGGGAGATAAGAGTATATCTGGTAGAGTAGGCGTTGGGAAGTCTTGGCCTAGATCTCTTTCCCATTGCCAAATAAATGCAGGTTTAATGAGTATGGAGAGAGTGTTCAGTTTTTTATATAGTTGTGAAATTAGCCTTTTTGAAGGGCTAGGGCTAATTATAAGTGATTCAGACCATACCAGTGGTCGGAGCGAATCACTGCTGGATATATGTTGAGAGATGTATTAATGTAGGTAGGATATGGCAGGTAACGACTGTTGGTGTGGAGTGAGTAGTATCTGGACTTCCTTAATGGAGAGTATAGGACTCTCAGGCTTAAAGAATGAGAAGATGGATGTGGTCAATTCTCTCACTTAACGTGGGGTGCAATCGAACACTGCGGGAAGAGCCGTTCGTAGAATGTCTTTTACTGAAAGGATTGGAGAGGGGAAGGGAATTGAGCAGTGAGTGGACTGAAACCATTTCCACGCATTAAGGGTGGCTTGATTGATTGGAAAAGGTGATGAAGGAATGTTAGCTACACTTGCGTTTCCTAATACAAACCGGATTCCAAAAAAGTTGGGACACTAAACAAATTGTGAATAAAAACTGAATGCAATGATGTGGAGATGGCAAATGTCAATATTTTATTTGTAATAGAACGTAGATGACAGATCAAACGTTTAATCCAAGTAAATGTATCATTTTAAAGGAAAAATACGTTGATTCAAATTTTCACTGTGTCAACAAATCCCATAAAAGTTGGGACAAGTAGCAATAAGAGGCTGGAAAAAGTAAATTTGAGCATAACGTAGAGCTGGAAGACCAATTAACACTAATTAGGTCAATTGGCAACATGATTGGGTATAAAAAGAGCTTCTCAGAGTGGCAGTGTCTCTCAGAAGCCAAGATGGGTAGAGGATCACCAATTCCAACAATGTTGCGCAGAAAGATAGTGGAGCAATATCAGAAAGGTGTTACCCAGCGAAAAATTGCAAAGACTTTGCATCTATCATCATCAACTGTGCATAACATCATCCGAAGATTCCGAGAATCTGGAACAATCTCTGTGCGTAAGGGTCAAGGCCGTAAAACTATACTGGATGCCCGTGATCTCCGGGCCCTTAAACGACACTGCACCACAAACAGGAATGCTACTGTAAAGGAAATCACAGAATGGGCTCAGGAATGCTTCCAGAAACCATTGTCAGTGAACACAATCTACCGTGCCATCCGCCGTTGCCAGCTGAAACTCTACAGGGCAAAGAAGAAGCCATTTCTAAGCAAGATCCACAAGCTCAGGCGTTTTCACTGGGCCAGGGATCATTTAAAATGGAGTGTGGCAAAATGGAAGACTGTTCTGTGGTCAGACGAGTCACGATTCGAAGTTCTTTTTGGAAATCTGGGACGCCATGTCATCCGGACCAAAGAGGACAAGGACAACCCAAGTTGTTATCAACGCTCAGTTCAGAAGCCTGCATCTCTGATGGTATGGGGTTGCATGAGTGCGTGTGGCATGGGCAGCTTGCATGTCTGGAAAGGCACCATCAATGCAGAAAAATATATTCAGGTTCTAGAACAACATATGCTCCCATCCAGACGTCATCTCTTTCAGGGAAGACCCAGCATTTTTCAACAAGATAATGCCAAACCACATTCTGCATCAATCACAACATCATGGCTGCGTAGGAGAAGGATCCGGGTACTGAAATGGCCAGTGTGCAGTCCAGATCTTTCACCTATAGAGAACATTTGGCGCATCATAAAGAGGAAGGTGCAACAAAGAAGGCCCAAGACTATTGAACAGTTAGAGGCCTGTATTAGACAATAATGGGAGAGCATTCCTATTTCTAAACTTGAGAAACTGTTCGGTCCCCGTTGAGTGTTGTAAGAATAAGGGGAGATGCCACATAGTGTTGAAAATGGCCTTGTCCCAACTTTTTGGGGATTTGTTGACACCATGAAATTCTGATTCAACAAATTTTTCCCTTAAAATTGTACATTTTCTCAGTTTAAACTTTTGTTCCGTGATTTATGTTCTATTCTGAATAAAATATTAGAAGTTGGCTCCTCCACATCATTGCATTCAGTTTTTATTCACGATTTGTATAGTGTCCCAACTTTTTTGGAATCCGGTTTGTAGAAGTGAGCGTAAGGGTTTGTTCACTAGTTCTTGTTCCATCGCTACCCAGGATTTGGGGTTGGGGATTCTAAGCCATTCAATTACTCTGTATAACAGAACTGCCCTACCATATAGTTCAGGATCCGGTAAGGCTATTCCTCCCGTGTGTTTAGGATGTCAAAGTAAGGAGTAAGATAGTCTCGGTTTCTTTTGGTTCCAAATGAATGATCTAAATAGTTTCTTAAGGGAGTCGTAGTAAGATTTAGGGACATGAATGGGCAGAACCCATTGGAGGTAGGTAAGGCGAGGTAATATCAGTGACATTAGGAGGTTTTTGCGGCCAAACCAAGAAATAGTAGGAATGTCTAGTTTATTTATGTCAGCTGTGATGGATTGTAACAGAGGTGAGTAATTGAGAGCGAAAAGTCCAGATGTATCGGGGCTTATTTTAATTCCTAAGTAGGTTAGGTAAGGAGATGACCAATCAAATGGGGAGTCCTTCCTAAGATTTTGTTGTGTAGATAGAGGGATCTTAATACATATCACTACTGATTTTTGTTTATTAATTTTAAAGTTGGATAGGAGGCTATAGGTATCTATGTGTTTTTGAATTATGGGGAGTGAGTTTTTCGGATTAGAGGTCATGATCATAATATCATCAGCGGAGGCTGCTATTTTGTGCTTATGACCTCCCAGCATCACTCCCTGGATTTCCGGATCTGCTCTCAGTTTGATAAGAAGGGGTTCCAGAGCTAAGACGAATAGCAAGGGGGAAAGGGGGAATCCTTGACGGGTGCCATTCTGTATGCGAAACATATCAGATAGGTCACTATTAATTAGCACTGAAGCTGATGATCGAGAGTACATTGCAAAGGTGGCTTGTACAAAGGGATCAGGTAGGCCAAATCCATACAGGATTTGCTTCAGATATGTCCAATTGATTCTATCAAATGCTTTTTCCGCATCTGTACTCAGAAGAAGAAGAAGAGGCTTAGAGCGGAAATTAGAATAGTATATTACATTTAGGACCCTGGACGTATTGTCTCTGCCCTCTCTTCCTTGGACAAAGCCCACCTGATCCCCATGCACCAACGAGGGAAGAAGGGTTGTGAGACGATTTGCCAGCATTTTCGCCAGTAGTTTGAGGTCTACGTTGAGGAGTGAGATGGGTCTGTAATTCGCGCATTGTTTGGGGTTTTTCCCTTCTTTGGGTATCAGGGTTATATGGGCTATTGTCATATCTCTGGAAAGTTGCTTCCCCTGCAAGGCAAGGTTGCAAACTGAGAGCAGATGGGGTAGGATGAGTTGTTGGTAAGTTTTGTAATAAGATACAGGTAGTCCATCTGGGCCTGGGCTTTTGCCATGAGAGGGTTGTTTCAGAGCTATAGTTAGTTCCTCTAGTAGTGTGAACGGGGAGGCCAGTTCGAGTTTTTGGCTGGTTGAGATGGCTGGTAAGGTAAGTGAATCCAGGAATGATACTAGGAGAGATGAGTGGGTCTCTGGGGCAAGTGTTGGTGGAAGGTTATATAAGGATTCATAGAATGTACGGAATTGAGTACCTATCAGTTTCAAGAAGTATAGGGGGGTGCCTTGGGGGGAGTCTATTTGATGAATATAATTCATTGATCTTCTGTTCCTGACCCTACGCATCATGAATTTAGACACCTTATCCCCATGTGCAAAAAACTTGTGTTGTGAATTTAAGAAGTATCTGGCTGTGGAGTGTTGCAAACGAGATTTCACCTCTGCTCTAAGATTTGATCATTCTAGAAGTTGTAATTCCGAAAAGGAATGTTTATGTAGGGATTCTAAAGATTGTATCTTTTTACAGGAGTCAATCTTTTTATTCCTTTCTTTTTTTTAAAAGGTGCCAAGGCTTATGAAATGTCCTCTGATGTAGGGTTTGTGGGCATCCCAGAGGGATTGGTCTGATATCTCTGGTTGTTTATTTAGGGAGAAATATTCCTTGAGAAGATCTGAAATCTTTTCTTTGATATTCTGCTTGCCTAATAGGGACTCATTTAAACGCCATTTGAATTTGTTTGGGTTGGGTATGGGTGCAGAAATCGAGATGAAAGTAGGGGAGTGGTCAGATAATAGAATGGAGCCTATTTTCGACCTGTGAAAGAGCTGGAAATGTTCCTTGGAGACAAACAAGTAATCCAAGCGTTGATATGTTTTATGGGCGTGGGAATAGAACGTGTAGTCAAACGTGTCAGGATTTAATGTGCGCCACGTGTCAATAAGGTGCAGATTCCAGAAGCCCTCTCTTATGGAACATAAGGTTCTGTGTGCTAGAGCTGATTTACGGGTCGAAGAGTCAAGTTGTGGGTTTAATGTGTCATTCAGGTCACCTCCTGCTACTATCAGACCTTCAGCAAAGGTCTCTATAATGGGGAAAATTTTTGAGAGCCAGGCATAATGTCTAAGGTTAGGGGCATATAAATTAATTATGGTATATGTTTGGGGGCCAATAAAACCTTTGACCAATAAATATCTCCCTTCTGGGTCTTGTAAGTGGGAGATGTATTTAAAGGGAACCTTCCTCTGGAACCCAATACTCCCCCCCCCCCCCCCAGAGGCAGATGAGTCACCTCAGCAGTGATACCACTGGGGATAGTGGGAGAAGGATAAGTTGGGGTAGTGATTAAATTTGAAATGTGTTTCCTGAAGAAGAAGGACACTGGCTCCAGATTTGCACATCAATGTGAAGACCTGGCTCCTCTTAGAAGGGGAGTTAAAGCCCTTAACATTTTAGGACGCAAATGATAGATCAGCCATATTGTCTATAGTAAAGGGGGATTACCTTGCTGAAGCCAGGTCCTCTCCCAGGAACTCATCCTTTGAATAAGTCTGTTTTGAGAAGGCTGGGTGGGTGAGAAGGAAGCCAGAGGAGTCCTTATTGCATTCAATTTCATTGGAATGAATGAGACAGGTACCTTAAACACGAAGTAAACAAAGGAACATGTAACAAGAGTATAAACTTCTGTGTAACAAAACCCATTGGAATGGGTTGTTCTGGTAATTAGGGTGAGGGTCGCAAGGGGGGAAATGGTTAATCAACCCTATTGTGATCCTCATAGCACTAGAGAAAGGGCTCTATGGTGAGGCTTATAAACAGACGAATAATAAGATGTTGAGGGGGGGTAGATCAGGAATAGCTGGAGAGGGTGGGTTGGGGGCAAGTTGGTATCATCAATGACAGATCGAAAGTATGAAGAGGGGATAGGTGAGTGGAGGGAGGGAGGTAAGTCAGAGGGAGAGATAAGGAAGGGAGCTTGTAAGATGTCAGGAAAGGACAGGTTTTTAAGTTACAATACTGGAACCAGTCTCTACGGTGTCAGCTGCGTGGTCCTCCGCTCGAACCTGTGAGACTTCGGGGTGCGTGGAGGCTCAAAGGGTGAAATTTTCGGTAGGTCTGGCAGCTCTGTCAAATCTTGATATAGCTCCCAATTTTCGATTTCCAACGGAGCTATTTGAAGATGGTCGTAGGCTCCAAAAAAAATCGGTAAATGAATTGATGGTAAGGCGGCGTCCCTCATGGAAGAACGATATTCCGAATGGGAAAGTCCATCGGTACGGTATCTTCTTAGCTCTGAGCCAGTCAGTCAAGGGCTTCAGGATCCTGCTCATCTTGAGAGTTGAGGGAGCCAGGTCTTGGTATACAGGGAGTGCAGAATTATTAGGCAAGTTGTATTTTTGAGGATTAATTTTATTATTGAACAACAACCATGTTCTCAATGAACCTAAAAAACTAATTAATATCAAAGCTGAATATTTTTGGAAGTAGTTTTTAGTTTGTTTTTAGTTTTAGCTATTTTAGGGGGATATCTGTGTGTGCAGGTGACTATTACTGTGCATAATTATTAGGCAACTTAACAAAAAACAAATATATACCCATTTCAATTATTTATTTTTACCAGTGAAACCAATATAACATCTCAACATTCACAAATATAAATTTCTGACATTCAAAAACAAAACAAAAACAAATCAGTGACCAATATAGCCACCTTTCTTTGCAAGGACACTCAAAAGCCTGCCATCCATGGATTCTGTCAGTGTTTTGATCTGTTCACCATCAACATTGCGTGCAGCAGCAACCACAGCCTCCAAGACACTGTTCAGAGAGGTGTACTGTTTTCCCTCCATGTAAATCTCACATTTGATGATGGACCACAGGTTCTCAATGGGGTTCAGATCAGGTGAACAAGGAGGCCATGTCATTAGATTTTCTTCTTTTATACCCTTTCTTGCCAGCCACGCTGTGGAGTACTTGGACGCGTGTGATGGAGCGTTGTCCTGCATGAAAATCATGTTTTTCTTGAAGGATGCAGACTTCTTCCTGTACCACTGCTTGAAGAAGGTGTCTTCCAGAAACTGGCAGTAGGACTGGGAGTTGAGCTTGACTCCATCCTCAACCCAAAAAGGCCCCACAAGCTCATCTTTGATGATACAAGCCCAAACCAGTACTCCACCTCCACCTTGCTGGCGTCTGAGTCGGACTGGAGCTCTCTGCCCTTTACCAATCCAGCCACGGGCCCATCCATCTGGCCCATCAAGACTCACTCTCATTTCATCAGTCCATAAAACCTTAGAAAAATCAGTCTTGAGATATTTCTTGGCCCAGTCTTGACGTTTCAGCTTGTGTGTCTTGTTCAGTGGTGGTCGTCTTTCAGCCTTTCTTACCTTGGCCATATCTCTGAGTATTGCACACCTTGTGCTTTTGGGCACTCCAGTGATGTTGCAGCTCTGAAATATGGCCAAACTGGTGGCAAGTGGCATCTTGGCAGCTGCACGCTTGACTTTTCTCAGTTCATGGGCAGTTATTTTGCGCCTTGCTTTTTCCACACGCTTCTTGCGACCCTGTTGACTATTTTGAATGAAACGCTTGATTGTTCGATGATCACGCTTCAGAAGCTTTGCAATTTTAAGAGTGCTGCATCCCTCTGCAAGATATCTCACTATTTTTGACTTTTCTGAGCCTGTCAAGTCCTTCTTTTGACCCATTTTGCCAGAAGAAAGGAAGTTGCCTAATAATTATGCACACCTGATATAGGGTGTTGAGGTCATTAGACCACACCCCTTCTCATTACAGGGATGCACATCACCTAATATGCTTAATTGGTAGTAGGCTTTCGAGCCTATACAGCTTGGAGTAAGACAACATGCATAAAGAGGATGATGTGGTCAAAATACTCATTTGCCTAATAATTCTGCACTCCCTGTATAGATATAGGGGCCTCCTCATACGTCAGATCTTTATGATTCCTGGCAGCCCCCAAAACCGCTGCTTTGACTTGATAGTTGAGGAACCTACAGATTATATCTCTGGGCGATTCAGACGTTTTAGGCTTGGGTCTCAGTGCTCGGTGCGCCCGTTCAATGATTATCTCTGTCTGATGATCTGTACCCAGAGTGGAACAGCAAATCGCGGTCACCGCCTCAGGAATGTCAGTTGCGAGGACAGATTCGGGTCTTCCCCTGAAGCGCAAGTTGTTTCTGCGCCCTCTATTTTCTTGATCCTCCAAAGCGTTATGGAGGTCGTTAAGGTAGATGCGGCATTTCTGCAAGGAGGACGCCGTGGCAGTCTGGTGATCCAAAACCGCAGCTTGGTGCGTTTCCAGGGCTACAACCAGGTCCCCTATCTGGTGTACATCATGGCGGAGGGCTGTTAGTTCACTTAAGATCGGCTTCATGGCCTTACTAAGCGACTTCTTTAGGAAGCGGCGAGTAATTGGGAGAGCCGTTTTGCAATGAGAGTCCTCTGTGTCACTCTCTCCCTCAGAGAAATATGTGGGACGCTCGCTCACCTTGTGAGATGGAGTTGGCGCCATCTTGGCCTCTCGAGCCGCGACAGTGGCGGCAGCTTTTTTTATGAATTTATCCATGTCTCCACTGTTATTCAGAGGTTTGTTGGTGCTAGGATTGTCCCTGGCTCTGGGGTGACCGATCTTGACCATTCTTACGTCTTTTAGCTTGTGTAAGCTGGTGCTTTGTAGGATTTAGTGCGGAGAGCTCCTGACTATGCGGCCATCACAGTCCGGCGCTAGCTCCGCCCCCTAAATGGCGCTTTTTGATCGCTTGTTATTACATTTTTTCGGTGGCAACTAAGAATAAATTAGTAATTGTGTAGTATTATTATTAGTATGGGTGGTCACTAAGGGGTTAAAGGCTCATGCACACGACCGTATGTATTTAGCGGTCTGCAAAACACGGATCTCCCAAAAAATATGTTTGACGTCTGCGTGTATTCTGGATTTTGCGGAACAGAACAGCTGGCCCCTAATAGAACAGTCCTATCCTTGTCAGTGATGCAGACAATAATACAATAATAGGATATGTTCTATTTTTTTTGTGTAACGGACATACGGAAACGGAATGCACATGGGGTAACTTCAGGTTAGGACATACGGTCCTAAAAAAAAATGGAAAGAAAATACGTTTGTGTGCATTCCTAACACTGTCCTGGCCTTACGACTGGTTCACACCTGAGCGTTTTACAGCGTGTTCCTACGCTCTGTAAAACGCTCAACAGGTGAAAACCCATGTTTCCCTATGGGCATGGTTCTCACCTGCGCGTTTTACAGCACGTACGAACGTGCTGTAAAATGCCCTACGCCCAAAGAAGTACAGGAGCTTTTTTGGGGCGTATTGTCGCGCGTTCGCGCCCATACACTTCAACGGGAACGCAGGAAGTCTCTTTCATTGGACACCTCAGTGTAGACATGGCTGTTTTTCATTGTTCGCCTCTGTAGTCAATCTCAAGAATGTGCGTACGACGCGCGTTTCCTATTTCCCAAAACGCGGTGTAATACGCCCAAAAAATGTCTGACAAAAACGCGTGTAAAACGCGCGGATTAAATACGCTCAAGTGTGAACCAGGCCTTAGGGAGCATCAGTGTGAGGATTGCCACTGTAATTGACTGTTACAGCCAGAGTCACTACCAATCCCTTCCTGGGTTTGCGGCATATACTGTTGTCTTTGTTGGTCTGTAGTGTGTCCGAATCAGTTTGAAATCTCAGAATTGGTCTGTCAACTGAATTCTGTTAAATTATATTGACATTACCCAATTACATAGAAGTTCTCTTCTGGAAACAATGCCTGGTGATACAGCATCTAATTAATACACCTTCTGATGGTACAGTTTAGGCTACTTTCACACTAGCGTTCGGGTGTCCGCTTGTGAGTTCCGTTTGAAGGCTCTCACAAGCGGCCCCGAACGGATCCGTCCAGCCCTAATGCATTCTGAGTGGATGCGGATCCGCTCAGAATGCATCAGTATGGCTCCGTCTGTCCTGCGCTCCGCTCAGCAGGTGGACACCTTAATCCTACCAGATTAATTCAAATATACAGATACAGTAGGGATATAGGATTGTTCATACGACTGTATGTATTTTTCGGTCCGCAATAAATACAGATGATATCTGTGTGATGTCTGTGTTGCATCCATTTTAGTTTTTTGTTTTTTTGCGGACCTATTGTAACAATGCATGGTCTTGTTGGCAAAACGGACAACAATAAGACATGTTCTATTTTCTTTGCGGGGCTGCGGAAAAGCTATACGGATACATGGTGTGCTGTCCACATTTTTTGTGGCCCCATTAAAATGAATGATTTCGCATCCAATCCGCAAAAGAGGTGATAGCATAAAAATACGGTCATGTGAATGGGGCCTAAGGCCTAATAGCACAATGCAGATGAATGCATTGGCTCAGTGAATGTCAAGAAACAATCACCGCAATTTAACCAGTTAATGATCAACTGCTGTAGACCTGCAACTGCTGTAGACCAAGCAGGCTCACTGTTTCAATAAGGCTACTTTCACACTTTTCCGATATTGAGATCTGGCAGAGGATCTCAATACCAGAGAAAAACGCTTCCGTTTTGTCCCCATTCATTGTCAATGCAAGTCAATGGGGACGGATTCGTTTTCTCAGACACAATAGGATACGTCTTCCATTGGCTTTCAATGGTGTTCATGATGGATCTATGTTAAAGATAATACAACCGGATCCGTTCATAACGGATGCAGATGGTTGTATTATCGGTAACGAAAGCGTTTTTGCTGAGCCCTGCCGGATCAGGTAAAAATTGAAGTGTGAAAGGAAAGTCAGGTCCCCATCAGTTAAAGATCAGAGAGCCCGAATAGTGTGTTTTTTTCTGCCACTGTCTTCTCTATTTCAGTGTATACATTGCTGAATACAGTGGCAATGCCTTAATGGCAGGAGTTAGCAACCTTTGGCACTCCTGCTGTTGTGAAACTACAACTCCCAACATGCACATATGCCTGACTGTTCTTGTAACTCCATTAGGGGTGAATCAAGCATTCTGGGAGTTGTATCTCCAGACCAGCTCTGTTCCCTGCTCTATAGGACATGTTACCTCTGTGCAGTATACCTGCTAGGTCTAGGCACGAATACCAGACTGCTTTCACCTATGATTGGGGCTTCTAGTTACACCCCAGTGCCAGAAGAAACACGCACTGTAAAAAATAAATTCTAGATAATGTAGTTGTGGAACCAAAAACTGTAAGCTTAGATCACCCAAAACTAAACATACTATATATAAGGCCTCATGCACACGACCGTGCCATTTTTTGCGGTCCGCAATTTGCGGAACGGAACGGGCGGGCCATTGTAGACATGCCTATTCTTGTTCGCAAAACGGACAAGAATAGGACATGCTATATTTTTTTTGCAGGGCCTTGGAACGGAGCAACGGATGCGGACAGCACACGGAATGCTGTCCGCATCTTTTGTGGCCCCATTGAGGTGAATGGGTCCGCACCCGAGCTGCAAAAACTGCGGCTCGGATGCAGACCTGAAAAACGGTCGTGTGCATGAGGCCTAAAGGTAAGAAATAAAAGCAAGAAGCTTTTTTTTTTTTTGCGTGGGAATTTTGAAAAAGAAAGAAATCAGAAAAACTGTCACAGGGGGGGCGGAGCTTGGCTGCAGAGCGAGACGCACATGTCTGTGTGAGCTCTGCTGCTGGCCACGCTTACACAAGCTTTTTCAGACGCAGCTGGCATCCAGAAATGGGCAAAGTCGGGAGAGATAGCGCCAGAGACACTCCTAGCACACGTGGGAATCCCTCCACCCACGGAGAAATGGAGAAATTCCTAAGAAGAGGAGTCGGGCCGACTAGAGCGGAATCCAAGATGGCGCCGGAGAAAGAAGCCTCCGAACAAGGAGATCAGACGGACGCCTCAGCCGACTCAGATGGAGGAAGAGACAGCGAACCGAGCACCAGACGCCCCAGGGATAACCTCCCAGTCTCCAGAGACTTTATCACTAAAGCACTAGGGGCCGCCTTAGCTCCGCTGAAGCAGGACCTGCAAGATATTAAAGCAGACCTGAAACAGGTTGGTGACAGGGTGGAAGCCCTTGAGGCGGGGTGGGAAGGAACTACTGCTTTTAACACGGCGGTGGCACATAGCTTTGACCATGCCCAAGCCCACATTAATCAACTTTATAATCTGATGGAAGATCAGGAAAATAGTGGGCGCAGAAACAATCTGCGTATAAAAGGAGTTCCGGAGACTCTGCCCTCAGACGCCATCATGGCATCAATGGTGGAACTTTTCCAAAAGATTCTAGGCCCGGAAGCCACAGATGATTTCACTATGGACAGGGCCCACAGAGCGCTGCGACCCCCTCCTAAACCTCAAGAGGCACCAAGGGACATTATATGTCGCTTAACAAGCTTCAGTACCAAAGAAAAGCTGTTAAAGGTGGCAAGAGATAAGCACCCGATCGCCTGTTTTGGATCCACAATTACCTTATTCCAGGATCTATCGCCCATGACCCTGCAGAAAAGATGAGCCCTGAAGCCGCTCTTGGAAATCCTACAGAATAGGAAAATTATATACCGCTGGCTTCATCCGTTTGGACTGTTGATTAACACTCCAGGACGCAAAGTTGTCATTAGATCCCCTGCTGATCTTACCCAGATCTACAATATCCTAGAGACAGAGCCATTAGATATCCAGGACTGGACCACTGTGAAAAATCTCACAGATCTCCCTGCAGTTCCGATGCTGACTACCTGGACTCCTGCTTCATCTTCTAGATCCCAGAGGCATAAGAAGAACCTACCCAGGATGACGCCCAAGCGACTGACATTACACCCAGATTGAGTCAAGAGGTTTACTTTTGTTGCTGAGTCACATATTTAATAGTGTGATGCGGATAGAGTGGGGTTGTTCATAAATTTAATCTGTGTAAACTGATGTTATGGACAGTCTGTTACCTGTTATCCAGGCTAAAACATACCAGAGATTCTCTGATAAATGCAATAAGGAATCGGGAAGTTCACTGAAGTTGTACTCTCTCCTCCCTTGTTCCCCCCCTCCTTGTTAGCAGTAGGCCTTACTGTCTAGAAGATACATTATAGAGGGGAGGGGTGGTAGGTGTAGATGTGGGCAGGGGGTATACCCATTGTTATTGTTTTAGGGATTACCTGATTTATCAGGTCTCTATACACCTGACGACATGTGGTTATTATAATATTGCCAGTTGAAATATTAGGAAGTTTTACTTGCTTGTGTATGCGAAATGGCCGTGTTTTCGGTCCAATTCTCCTCCCCCTAAACTCCTTGTAAGAGGAGATTCTGTTATTATGATGGTTATCTTTATACTGTCTACCATATACGTTACATGTCAAGAGATCTATTTTGATTCATGTAATAATGATCTATTCTTTATTCTTTTTGATTTGCATTTTCTACTTATCCCTCCTCCCTCCCTTTCCCCTACTCCTTCCCTGCAGCGGGCGTTCCAGTACTTTTCTCCTATAGGTTTCATTGGCTTTTCACTGGACCTTCAAGAAGTCATGAAATGGCTACCATAAAGGTCTGTTCCTTCAATGCTAGAGGGTTAAATTCACCAGCTAAAAGAAGCCAGGTAATTCAACTTATGCGCAAGCAGAAGGTGAGCATCCTGATGTTACAAGAGACACATTTTAAGAAGGACCATGTGCCGCTGATGAGCCATCTTACTTATAATAGGTGGTACCACGGTACATGGCCCTCCTCAGCCTCAAAAGGGGTCTCAATTGCTTTACACAAGAATTTTCCTCTGACAGTGAGCTCCACTCTGGATGATCCAGAGGGCAGATTTCTTTTTATTAAAGGGACAATAGGGAATAATATTTACACACTCTGTAATTTATATGCTCCTAACACTGCACAAACTAAATGGATATGTACCACCCTAAATCTAATAAGAGATTTTATGGAAGGTATTCTAATAATTGGGGGAGACTTAAATATTACGCTATACCCGCTTATATTTTGATCAAAACACATCTAAGCCCGCCACCAAGCGTCAAGGTGGTCTCAGGTCAGGCGGGTCCTACGCTAAACCTACCTAAGCCGTTGGGCTTCTATGTTCAGGAGCGCAGACCCCGCACATATGGTGTGCTGCTCCTAGTAACCTCCATGTGCATCAAGCAACCAATGGGAGGAGGAGCAAGCACAGCCATATGTACCACCTAATTAAGGCGCTCATTGGATAGAGGAGGGGGGCAAAAGTGCAGAGGAATGCTACTCTCAAGATACTAGGTGCGCATTCACACTTGAAGGTGCCACTCCCTCAAGCAAACACTACATAAAAAAAATCACAGAAAAAACTAAGATAAAAACATCCTGCACGATATGATACAAATTTGCGGATGTCCCTGGCCATATTATTGAAGAAAACCACAGAAACAAGATAATAATGCACGTATTAAAGCAGATGCAAGCACTATATATGGACTAAGTCCTCACCCTGATCAGGGTGAGGACTTAGTCCATATATAGTGCTTGCATCTGCTTTAATAAGTGCATTATTATCTTGTTTCTGTGGTTTTCTTCAATAATATGGCCAGGGACATCCGCAAATTTGTATCATATCGTGCAGGATGTTTTTATCTTAGTTTTTTCTGTGATTTTTTTTATACCCGCTTATAGATTCATCGACGGGAATATCATCCACCTCACAAATAGCTTTAAAAAGAGTTCAGTCAGCTATACACTCATTGGGATTGGTGGACGTGTGGAGGACATTAAATCCTACTGTTAAAGACTACTCTCATTACTCAGTGGCCCACAGATCATATCAGAGGCTTGACTATTTGTTTGCCCCTACTTATAAACTGACTTCTTGCACTAACGCCTCGATAGGCACTATGTTATTATCGGACCATGCTCCAATATATCTAGAGATGACCTTTGAATCTTTACCCAAACCTATGTCTAACTGGAGACTTAATGAGACATTACTAGACTCACCGGAACATATCCGTAAAGCCACAGAAAAGTTGGAAGAATATTTCCAGCTAAACGAGACTCCAGATATAGCACAAGGAATGATATGGGAAGCACACAAGGCTGTGATAAGAGGTCACTTTATTAGCTTGGGCTCTTTCCTTAAAAGGAAAAGAGAAGAGCAGGTGGTTTCCCTGGTAAAGAAGATACAAGCTTTGGAAACTTCTCATAAAAGGACTAGATCAGAGATAGACCTGAATGAATTAGATCTAACACGTTCATCCCTCAAAAATATCCTGAACCAAAAGACAGCGAAGCTTTTTCTCTCTGCGCGATTTAAATACTATGCGCATGGAGACAAAGCTTCAAAGTTTTTGCTTGCGCAGATTAAAAAGAGGAAAGCCAAGTCATTTATTCAGAGAATTCGCACAACTACATCCTCACTAGCTAGAAACACAGCAGATATAGCAATGAGATTCAAGGAATTTTATGAGGAACTATATAATCTACGCACAAAAGACACCCCTCAAGATAGAGACCAGAGATCAAAAAAGATAGATGATTGGTTAGCGACTCTAAAGCTTCCTGTCTTGGAAGACCAACAAATAACCTCTCTTATAAGACCCGTTACAGTACAGGAATTAATAGAGGTGGTTAAATCTTCCCCAATGCATAAAAGTCCAGGCCCTGATGGCCTACCAATGATATATTACCGTAAATTTCAGGGAGTCCTACTTCCCCAATTTTTGAAACTGTGTAATGACACATTTAAAGGGACCCCTCTGCCAGACCAGATGTTGATGGCTCACATCACCATTATCCCTAAAGAGGGAAAAGATGAAACGAGCTGTGCAAGCTATAGACCTATATCTTTACTAAACAATGACTTAAAAATGTTCGCTAAAATCCTGGCGCTCAGGCTTAAACCGCTATTGCCAAACCTTATTAACAGTGAACAGGTTGGATTCGTTGCGGGGAGAGAGGGTAGGATGAACACTACCCGTCTTCTCAACATTATTCATCACGCATGTAGCCGATCTGTTCCATTAGTATTGCTGGGGACAGACGCCGAAAAAGCGTTCGACCGTATAGACTGTCTGTTTATGAGGAAAGCCTTGACGAAGTTTAATATTCCTTTGGACTATGTCAACGCGGTTATGGCTATGTATTCCAAACCATCAGCCAGGGTGGTGGTCAATGGTACACTCTCTCCCCCTCCGCGAATTTCTAATGGGACAAGACAGGGCTGCCCTTTGTCGCCTTTATTATTACGGAGTACGGGGTGTGGAGCTACAAGGGGTTCACCATCAATTAGCGGCATTCGCTGATGACCTTTTGGTATTAATTACAAATCCGAACGAAGCGTTCTCAGCTATACAGTCACTCTTTGAACTTTTCGGTGATCTGTCTAACTTCTTGATTAATCCCACAAAGTCTCAAGTTTTGAATGTGACATTGGATACCCGAACTCAGAAGGACTTGGAGCTCCACACCCCGTATCAATGGTCAAACTCCAGTATTAAGTTTCTAGGTATTAAACTTACGTCGGACCCTATTCGACTGTATATTGAGAACTACACTGGTTTATCTGATGAAATCAGGCATACATTGGATTCATGGGAAATACCCTTCACTTCATGGTTTGGCAGACGCTCATTACTCAAAACTATTGTATTGCCAAAAGTATTGTACTTCCTCCAAACCCTCCCCATTCCACTTCCCCGATCCTTTTTCACAAAGTTAGAAGCAATCCTCTCTAAATTTTTGTGGAATAAGAAGAGACCTAGACTCACGAAACAATACACCTCTATACCTATCAAGCAGGGTGGAATGGGTGTGCCGGATTTCCATGGCTACTACTTAGCGGTACATGGAATGAGATGCCTAGAATGGTTGCGTTACAAAGGGGACAGGCTCGACATTCAATCAGAATTTGCCATAAGCCAAGTTGCTATTCGACCATTGCTTCTACATGGTAAATCTGTACTTGAATTAGGTATCGCAAACCCCATCACTAAGAATTCAATACATTTATGGAAACAAAAACTGTGTCCTCATTATCTGACGGCCAAAGTTTCCCCTCTGCTACAATTGAGGGATATACTATATGATGCATCTCCACAATTCATTCACACTCTGCCTGATAAGGTGAAAGCTTTGACCATACCAGTTGTGGATCTATTAGATGCTTGGGGTACGTTAAAAAATGACTGGGATAGGGAGAATGATATTTCCCCTCTGTCCTTTCTGCATAGACTGCATGTAAGGGAGTACCTGAGACCATTGTCCCCTAATACATAGGACAGAACCAACTAAGTTTGAGAAAATTGCCCTTCAAAAACAAGAACCGATTAAAAAGATCTCCACTCTGTATTCTATAATACTCACCTTTTCAAGCTTGGAGGTCAACCCATACCTAAAGAAATGGGAAACAGATCTAAATCTAGATGGGAAGGAAAGGTCGCTTACCAGATGTCTCTCTATGACCCCAAGGATCTCCACTTGTGTAAGACTGCAGGAAAATTATTTCAAAATTCTCACTAGATGGTATTATACACCAGAAATCCTACATAAAATGTACCCTGATGTCAGTGAACAATGCTGGAGATGTAATAAAGAACGTGGCACCTTCTTTCATATTTGGTGGAAGTGTGATATAATTGGAGGTTACTGGTCACAGATATGTTCAACAATCACTGAGATATGTAAGTGTTTGGTCCAACCATTTCCGCAAATCTGCTTACTCAATCTACTGGATGGATTAAAGTGCTGTGGTTCGACCAAACGTCTCATCTCACATCTCTTGGCTGCAGCACGAATTTTAATTGCTGTCAAATGGCGGGATACCTCCCCTCCTCCAATAAATACTTGGGTAAATAGATGCGATGATATTTACAGAATGGAACAAATAGCTGGTTGGGAAAACAGATCCACTCACGTGTTCCAAAAAGTGTGGAGTCCTTGGGTGACTTACAGAGGATTTCAATCCTTGTAAACTACTGTTACTCTAACTTATGTCCTTGAGACTCGATGTGTCTATGATCCCCTTATGTGAGATGGCTGGAACGTGCGCTGCAACATCCAATCCCCCCCCCCCCCTCTCTCTCTCCTACCCCCCCCCCCCCTCTTTCCCTCGTTATATGATTTAATTTTTCTGTTATTCTAATGTTATTATATTTCCTCTTATCTTGTTCTATACTACTAGCGAGATATGTGCTGTCTTATAATGCATGAGATGTCACTTTTGCTATCATTGTTCCTTACAAAGTAGGACAAAAGAAACCTTTACTATTGTAAACGAATATGTGAAATACTTATGTGTTTATGAAACTACTATGAACAATAAAAATTGTTTGAATATAGAAAAACTGTCACAAAAATAACAATAAAATCCTGTAGTTTTCACATTAGCTACTAAGCCTAATAATAGGCGCCACTTTGTGCTCTGTACAGATCACTTTACTGCAGTTATCTGCTTATCATTACAGGAAGGATTGGAATATGGACACATATAACCTATACAGGTCACAGAGCATGCCTAGAAAACTCGCCTCTATGGCCCATTGTGGCTGCTGTAAAGCAATTCTCTAAATGCTGTTAAGAAAGGCTCAGACAAGATGGCCGCCCTCATAATCATGGTCAGGAAAGAGAATAAATAAATCTGCAATTAGAAAATAAAAAATGGTTTTAAGGTAGTTATCCAGTCATTTATTTTGATGATCTATCCTCTGGATAAGCCATCAATATCAGATCGGCGTGGTTCCGACACCAGAAGAGGTTGGTGCTCGGTGAGTGCTGCGGCCTCTTCCTAGTCCATGTAATGTCACTATACGTAGGTCACATGGACTGGTTGCAGTTCAGCCCCATTGAAGTGATTGGGGCCTGAGCTGCAATACCAAGCACAGCCGCTCTACTATGTGCGGCACTGTGCTTGGAAAGCTGCTGGGAGCTGGCTGCAACCAGAGCTCTGAAACAGCTGATCGGCGAGGGTGTCAGGATTCGGACCCCTGCCCAGCTTATAACGATGGCCTATCCTCAGGATAGGTCATCATTATCTTTATCTGGATAACCCCTTTAACTGGCAGAAAAATATTTCAGTTATACATTTCCTTTAGGGCTCATGCACACGGCAGTAAGTGTTTTGCAGTCCTCAAATCACAGATCCCGGTCAAGTGCATGCCACCATTTATTTCTTTAAATTCTGTAGAAATATCCTATCCTTGTACCTAAAACTAAGAAGAATGGGACATGTTCTTTCTTTTTTACAAGGCCACGGAACGGACATGCAGATTTGGACATCACATTGAAATAAATGGGTGTGCATCCGATCTGCAAAATATGCGGATCGTATGCGGTCCAAACATACAGCCTTGTAAAGGAGCCCTTAGGCCTCTTTCACACGTGCGTCTCGGATTTGCTCCGGATGCGTTGCCTGTGCATTGCGGGAAAACCGCACGAGTAGGCACGCAATTGCAGTCAGTTTTGACTGCGATTGCGTTCCGATGTTCAGTTTTTATCGCGCGTGCAATGTGTTTTTGCAAGCGCGTGATAAAAAACTGACTGTGGTACCCAGACCCGAACCTGGAGTTCTTCACTGAAGTTCAGGTTTGGATTAGGTGTCCTGTATATTTTATAATTTTCCCTTACAACATGGTTATAAGGGAAAATAATAGCATTCTGAATACAGAATGCTTACTAAAATGTGGCATGAGGGGTTAAGAATAAATAAAAATTAACTCACCTCATTCTGTTGTTCGCGCAGCCGTCATCATCTTCTTTCTTCTTTTTTCAGGACCTGCAAAAGGACCTTTGATGACATAATCAAATCTTCATTCAGCAGGACCTGCACGATTACGTCATCAAAGGTCCTTTTGCAAGTCCTGAAAGAAGAAGAAAGAAGATAATGTCGGCTGCGTGATCAAATGGATAAGGTGAGTTAATTATATATCTTTTTAACCCCTCAATCAACATTTTAGTAAGCATTCTGTATTAAGAATGCTATTATTTTCCCCTATAACAATGTTATAAGGGAAAATAATACAGTAAATTGACTTTTATCAATTTACTAGCATCATCTACTCTGAATCAACTTGCAGGATGGCAGGCCGAACTGGATGGACAAATGTCTTTTTTCGGCCTTATGTACTATATTACTATGTTATGTTACTATCTCCTAGCAACCATGCGTGAAAATCGCACCGCATCCGCACTTGCTTGCGGATGCTTGCGATTTTCACGCGGACCCATTCATTTCTATGGGGCCGGCGTTGCGTGAAAAATGCAGAATATAGAACATGCTGCGATTTTCACGCAACGCACAAGTGATGGGAGAAAATCACCGCTCCTCTGAACAGCCCCATTGAAGTGAATGGGTCCGGAAATGTCGCTTATGTGAAAGGGGCTTTGAGGGGTGAATTTTTGTCTTTTGGTTGTTAAACCCTTGGATTTAATAACTAGTTGAACCTCCTTTGGCAGCAATAACTTCAACCAAACTTTTCCTGTAGTTGCAGATCAGACGTGCACAACGGTCAGGAGTAATTCTTGACCATTCCTCTTTAAGAACTGTTTCAGTTCAGTAATATTCTTGGGATGTCTGGTGTGAATCGCTTTCTTGAGGTCATGCCACAGCATCTCAATCGGGTTGAGGTCAGGGCTCTGACTGGGCCCCTCCAGAAGGCGTATTCTCTTCTGTGTAAGAGATTCTGTTGTTGATTGACTTCTATGCTTTAGGTCGTTGTCCTGTTGCAACACCCATCTTCTGTTGAGCTTCAGCTGGTGGACAGATGGCCTTAAGTTCTCCTGCAAAATGTCTTGATAAACTTCGTCCAGGCCCTGACGCAGCAAAGCAGCCCCAAACCATGATGCCCCACCAACATACTTCACAGTTGGGATGAGGTTTTGATGTTGGTGTGAGGTGCCTCTTTTTCTCCACACATAGTGTTGTGTGTTTCTTCCAAACAACTGAACTTTGGTTTCATCTGTCCACAGAATATTTTGCCAGTACTGCTGTGGAACATCCAGGTGCTCTTGTGCAAACTGTAAACGTGCAGCAATGTTTTTTTTTGGACAGCAGTGGCTTCCTCTGTGGTATCCCCCCATGAAATCCATTCTTGTTTAGTGTTTCACGTATCGTAGATTCGCTAACAGGGATGTTAGCATATGCCAGAGACTTTTGTAAGTCTTTAGCTGACACTCTAGGATTCTTCTTCCCCTCATTGAGCAGTCTGCGCTGTGCTCTTGCAGTCATCTTTACAGGACGGCCACTCCTAGGGAGAGTAGCAGCAGTGCTGAACTTTCTCCATTTATAGACAATTTGTCTTACCGTGGACTAAGGAACAGCAAGGCTTTTGGAGATATTTTTATAACCTTTCCCAGCTTTATGCAAGTCAACAATTCTTAATTATACTTCTTCTGAGAGCTCTTTTGTGCGAGGCATCATTTACATCAGGCAATGCTTCTTGTTAAAAGCAAACCCAGAACTGGTGTGTGTTTTTTATAGGGCAGGGCAGCTGTAACCAACACCTCCAATCTCATCTCATTGATTGGACTCCAGTTGGCTGACACCTCACTCCAATTAGCTCTGGGAGATGTCATTAGTCTAGGGGTTCACATACTTTTTCCACCTGCACTCTGAATGTTTACATGGTGTGTTCAATAAAACATGGTAACATATAATTCTGTGTGTGTTATTAGTTTAAGCAGACTGTGATTGTCTATTGTTGTGATTTAGATGAAGATCAGATCACATTTTATGACCAATTTGTGAAAAAATCCATATCATTCCAAAGGGTTCACATACTTTTTCTTGCAACTGTATATACCCGTTGCCACAAAATACTGATTGAGGGGTGGGATATACCTGCTTCTACAAAATACTGATTAAGGGGTTCTATATACCTGCTTCTACAAAATACTGATTAAGGGGTTCTATATACCTGCTTCCACAAAATACTGAATGAGGGGTGCGATATACTGGCTTCCACCAAATACTGATTGAGGCCTGCGATAGACCTGCTTCCACAAATACTGCTCTTCTCTAGGGACTTTGGCACAGGGTCATTTTGAAAATGACAGGCAGAGGAAGAGGCAGGCCGTCCCGCAGGGGTGGTAGGGGTCGGGCAGGTGCATCAGGCCGGAGCCTAAGTGGGAAGTTGGAAAAGGTGCGTGCGATTACGTCAAAGGACGCACCAGAGTTGGTTGAGTGGCTCACTCAGCCTTCCGCTTCTCTACCCTCCTCATCCTCTGTACCTGCACCCTCCTCACTTTCTGCTGTGTGCACCCCCAAAGACACCACCATAGCCCCTCCACTCGAGTCAGAGGAATTATTTTCCCATCCATTCCCAGACCTTAACGATGCGCAGCCATTCTTGGCATCGGATGAGGAAGAGGAGGTAGCAATGGCCGCCACCCAGCAGTCTGAGGACCGTACCCAGATCAGCCCAAGGAGGGTGGTCCCTGATGTTGCTGCCTACTCCGAGATCTTTAATGTCAGTGGTGGTGAAGGTGAAGATGATGACATGTCGATGGACGTCACGTGGGTGCCCACAAGAGAGTAAAAGGAGGGGAGTTCAGAGGGCGAGACGGAGCAGCAGATAGGGAGGAGAAGGAGGATAAGCAGGCAGAGCTCGCAGTGCACAGGAGGCAAAAAGCAGACTGCAAATGTATCTGGAGCGAGCCATCCACCATGCACGGTCACATCCTGCGCTCCTAGGACGCCAGCACATGGCTCCGCAGTGTGGACTTTTTTTAACGTGTCAGCTGCTGACAATAGTGTTGCCATCTGCAGCCTGTGCTGTCAACGCATAAGTCGCGGTGAGCCCAACACTCACCTAGGAACGACCTCCTTAAGAAAGCACCTAGCCAGTGTTGTCAGTTGCATATCATTGTACCTTTCGCAGTGATTTAGACATCTGGCCTCCCATCACCAAGCCCAGTGGGAGCAACACTGTCAGAACTCACAAAGCCACACTCCCGATGCTCCACGTTCTTGCCTCGTCTCCTTCTCTCTCCTCCCATTTGTCCTCCACCTTCCACCGTGCCGACGTCGCGTTTATCTGGCAGAAGGCAGGCTTCCGTGGCCCAAATGTTCGAGCGTAAAAAGTTGATGACGCCGGATAACCCTCTTGCCCAATGGCTGACCGCTGGCTTGTTGGAACTGCTAGCCCGCCAACTACTGCAATATAAACTGGTGGACTCGGAGGCCTTTAGAAAATTTGTGGCCATTGGCACACCGCAATGGAAGGAAATATTTCTCCCAGAAGGGTATCCCAAAGCTATATGGCTACGTTCAGCGGCAATTAAATTTATCTCTGGCACAGTGTCGGTGCCAAGATACATCTGACCACAGACACGTGGTCTAGCAAACACGAGCAGGGAAGGTACATAACTTTTACTGCCCACTGGGTGAACTTTCTGACGGCTGTCAAGCATGCAATCCGTGGCACCCGTGTGGATTTGGTGTTACCGCCACAGATTGCATGCAGGCCTGCCTCTTCTTCTCCTCCTCCTACTCCATCCTCCATCTCCTCCTCAGCTGACTCCTCCTTTTCCACTGCTACTGCCTCTTCCGCTTCACCCTCCAAGCTCCCTAGAACCTATTCGACGTGCCAGGTGAGACGTTGCCTTGCTGTGCTGCGGCTGTTGTGCCTGGATCCCAAGAGCCACACCGGTCCTGCACTGCTTTCAGCTCTGCGATCACAGGCCGATCAGTGGCTAACCCCGCTCAATTTGACAGTTGGTAAAGTGGTGCCAATCTGCTGAGCGCGCTGAAACAGGGCAAAATGACACACGTGCCGTGCATGGCACACGTCCTGAACTTAGTCATGCAGCGATTCGTTGCCAAATACCTTGAGGTCCAGAACGTATTGCGGCAGGCCAGGAAAATCTCTGGCCATTTTAGAAGATCTTACATGGCCATGGCTCGCCTTGCTGACGTTCAGCGGCAACACCACTTGTCCGTCAGACGTAGGATTTGTGACAGCCCGACACGCTGGAACTCCACCTTGTATATGCTTGATAGGCTGCTCCAGCAGAAACATGCCGTTAACGACTACCTGTACAAACTCTGCAGCAGGACAGGTTCTGGGGAGCTTGGTTTCTTTTCACTGCGCAAGTGGCTGCTCATGCACGATGCATGCAGACTTCTGCGGCCATTTGATGAGATCACCAAACTGGTCAGTCGCAGCCAGGGCACCATCAGTGACATCGTACCTTACGCCTTCTTTCTGGAGAGTGCATTGCGTCGTCGTGTCATTAATCAAGCCGTCGAGTTGCAGGAGCTGGAAGATGAGGAAGTCGCAATACTGAAGACATCTGAGACAAGTCAGCAGAAGTCTTAAGAGGAGTCAGAGGAGGATGGTGGCTGGGGGGAGGAGGAGGAGGAGCAAGAAGAGCAGGCTTTGAGGGGGAGCTTTAAACTTTTCGGGGATCCGTGGTATTGTCCGTGGCCGGGGGGAGGAGACCGAGGATGACATTTTCCTGGGCGATGAGCAGGAGCCAGGGCGCTCCACCGCTTCCAATTTAGTGCAAATGGGGTCTTTCATGCTCTAGTGTTTGAAGAGGGACCACCGTATAAAAAGAATAAAGGGCAGGGACCAGTACTGGGTGGCAACGTACTTAGACCCCCGTTACAAACACAAAATGGCGGACATGTTACCAGCATCACAGAGGGCTGTCAGAATGGAACATTTTCAGTCCTTGCTGCAAGAGATGCTGCATTCTGCTGTTGCGGGCACTGGCAGATGAATTTCCACCCACAGAGAAACAGGTGCGGGTACCAATCCTACAAACCCTGCAAGAAGAGGGCGATTTGAAGATGTGTTGGTCACTTCAGATATGAGATCATTCTTGCAGCCAACCCATCAACAGCCGCCCTCCGGATCCAGCCTCAGGGAACGCCTAGACCGACAGGTGTCCGACTACATTGGGTTAACGGCCGATGTGAACGCTCTAAGAAGCAAGGAACCCCTGGACTACTGGGTGTGCAGGCTTGACCTGTGGCCAGAGCTGGCAGCAGAGGGGATCATGACCGATACGCGCACTCGCCTAGCTCACGACAGTGTTGACTACCTCACATTTCTAAAAATGAATGAGGCATGGATCTCGGAGGAATTCAACACCTGTAGCGACCACTTGTAATTGAATTTCCTCATGCCAGCCGACACATATCCACCACCACCCAGAACAAAGAAAGGTCCTTGTCTTTTGTATATACAGTGGCATAAATTGTCAGGACCTTTTCTGTCAGGTGAGTGCCTAATTTTTGGGGCCTCTACTCCAGTGGCCTACAGTAAAATTTGTATCCTGTGACCGCCTAATGTACCTCCAGACACATAATCGCTTGTTCTTTTCTGTCAGATGAATGCCTAATTTTTGGGGCCTGTACTGGCCTACAGTAAAATGTTTAGCCAGTGATCACCTATTGTACCTCCAGCCACATCATCACAAGTTGTCTTCTGTCAGGTGAATGCCTAATTTTTGGGGCCTGTACTGGCCTACAGTAAAATTGTTATCCACGGACCGTCTAATATACCTCCAGCCACATAATCACTTGTTCTTTTTTGTCCGGTGAAAGCATAATTTTTGGGGCCTGTACTCCACTGGCCTACAGTAAAATTGTTATCCACTGACTGTCTAATATACCTCCAGCCACATAATCACTTGTTCTTTTCTGTCCAGTGAATGCCTAATGTTTGGGGCCTGTACTTCACTGGCCTACAGTAAAATTGTTATCTGCTGACCACCTAATATACCTCCAGCCACATAATCACTTGTTCTTTTCTGTCCTGTGAAGGCCTAATGTTTGGGGCCTGTACTCCACTGGCCTGCAGTAAAATTGTTATCCCAGTGACCGCCTAATATACCTCCAGCCACATAATCATTTGTTCTTTTCTGTCCGATAAATGCCTAACCATTTGGGGCCTGTACTCCACTGGCCTGCAGTAAAATTGTTATCCACTGACCGTCTAATATACCTGTCACGACCCCTGGTCATGGTCGTGACTCCTTGGGTGCCGCATGCTGTTGCCCGCGGTTTGGGAGTTCGTCAACCGCAGCTGGGGCACTTAGTTGTTTGCCTCAGGTGCGGTTGCCGCGGACAACAAGTGTGCGTGCGGTTGCCCTTGGCATCGTGTTTTGGTGTGCACGTCCTTCGTCTGTGTTTGTGTGCACTTCCTGGTCTGTTTGTTGTGCACGAGGTGGTATGCACTTGGACACCTCCCTTCACCTGTGGTTGTCCGCGGCAATGTCTGGTGTTGTGCATGTGGTGGCAGGGTCTCTGCCTGCTGGTTGTTCTGCAGGACACGGTGGCCACGCATGCCGTTGCCAGCGGTGACAGGTGAGTGAGTGTGTGTGCTATTCCCCTTTTAGTTGGTGTTTTCCCTTCTGTGGTGTAGGAAGGGTTAACTCCCTTCCCAGTGTGTGTGTTGTCACTGGGTGTGGTTGACTGGTGGGTGTGGCCTTTCGGCCTATATAGCCTGAGACTCCTGCAGGCTTCAGTAGGTTGCTCTCAGCCATGCTGGCTGGAGCAGCCTCCTGTCTCCTCCATCTGCCTGGTGAGGACCAACCTTCTGGTCATAAAACCATTGTCAGTTAATACTATGTTTCACAGTGTTATCTAGGTGTGTGTGGGGTTATCTTGTTAGTGCAGCTTATGGTTTCCTGGTTTCCCGTGTTTTGTCTGGTGTGTGCTGTGTCCTTTATGTTGCTGTGGACCTCAGCACTTGTTCATGGGTTCCAGGTTTGTGTGTCTGTGGCAGGTAAGTGCAGGACTAGTCTCACTTACCTGTCATTTCCATATGTCTGTTGATGTTCCCCCTGTGTTGCTTGGCCGTTGAGACTCCTGCTCCCCCGTGCCAAGGAGGAGCAGGTCGTCTCACTCTGTCCCCTAGTACAGGGCCGACTTGAGGGCTCGTAGGGACACTTAGGTTCCGGCGTATGAGCCCTCCTACCACCAAGGTCGGCTCATACTGACAGGAGACAGGGTCAGCGTTAGGGACGCAATAGGAGGTGACCTGCTCCCTAACTCTGTGGTCCCGGCCAAGGGGTAACCCTTACATCTTCCTGGCACCGCACGGCTGGGGGTTTCCCCCACACCCAGCCGTGACAATACCTCCAGCCACATAATCACTTGTTCTTTTCTGTCCGGTGAATGCCTAATCTTTGGGGCCTGTACTCCCGTGACCTAAAATTTAAAAAAATATCTAGGCTCCAGCAGGGCACATTTTTGAGAGTTTCCCTTTAAGATGCATAAAAATGGTCTCTGATTAAAATACATATTTTTTGTGGGAATTTTTGCCATTGATCCCCCTCTGGTATGTCACTGTCCATGTTGTGGGACTATTTGTGCACGTCTAGTATTTAGTGGCTGCAAATATGACCTGAAGGTTTTTCAGGTTCGCCTGCCATTAAAGTGAATGGGGCCCGCCGCGAACGCGCGGTTCGCGAACATTTGATTTTATTTGCGTTCGTGAAACGTCCCGGCCGATGTTCGTCTATCACTACTCGCTAGCACTTCATATAAGGAAGAATAGGTGTTCCGGTTTGAGGGAATCTGCAGGACTGGTTTGAAGTGAGTTTTGAAGTCTACAGAAGCTGTGGGAAAAGGTCATAGCAGATAACAAAAACTCACTGGAAGTTACAGTGAATGGATAAGTAGTGCAAAAGTATAATCGCTATGGGATGCTTGCATAGCAAAAAAAAAAAAAAAAAAACAGTATGGCAGTAATAGAGCTCCAAAGAATGGCCCCTTGCATTGACTCTCAACCATCAGAGTCAAATGACCTGGCTGTAGATACACACATTTCCAGTTATTTATGTATCAGAATTCATATAGATAATAGATAGATAGCAGATAGATATGAGATAGATTGATAGATAGATAGATAAATAGATAGATAGTTAAATAGATAGTTAAATAGATAGATATAAATAGATAGATAGATAGATAATAGATAAATATATATGAGATAGAAAGATAGATAAATAGATAATAGATAGATAAATATATATGAGAGATATAGATAGATAGATAGATAGATAAATAGATATGAGATGGATAGATAGATAGATAGATAGATGATAGATAGAGAGAGATAGATAGATAGATAATAGATAGATGATAGATAGATTCTGATAGATAGATAGATAGATAGATATGAGATAGATAGATAGATAGATAAATAGATATGAGATGGATAGATAGATAGATAGATAGATAGATAGATAGATTTAGATAGATAGATCACCTGTTCTGCATTACTTCACAGAGGAGGCAGATCATCACAAGACACTGCTGATGCTTTCAAATCCCTAACGAATATATTTTTAGCTAATACGCTTGGACTGTTGCTTAGCAACAGAGGCTACGTCTGACGAGTGACACCTCTGAATTTCTACACTCTTCTGGAGAATAATTAAAATCTTGGATTCCTGGAAGGGGCCACTGGGATGCAGTTAATGAGAAGCATGAGGTAGATCTGATATTTCTGCTGACCCAATCAAAGTTATGTCTGAGGCCCCATCGCACCGCTAACCTCTGCGTCTGTCGCACTTCTACACTCCACCCCATCAGCTCACTAAGCCCTACTCTCAGTTTAGAAGCACAACATGGGCACTTCTGCTACCGTTGTACCTAGTGGCGTCATTAGAAATGACTGGGCCCCACAGAAAATTGTTGAACCCCCCCCCCCAAAACTTCTTCGCAAAACCCTCCTCCCGTGCAACCGCACTCCTGTGGCTAGTCAAGATTGCGCTCTCAGACAAGGCCTGGCAGCCGCTCCGTCTGTTATGGTATAATACTGTTGAGGGGGCTCTGACAATAAAATCTTTTAGTCCTCCTCCTGGGAGCGCCCCTTCTGAGTTCGGGGCCCAAAGCAGCCGCTTCCTCTGCTTCCCCTATAGCTACGCCATTGAGAAGGTCCCCCTGGACCACTGTGCAGATGAACTGACTGTACAAGCGGTATGATCTGTAGTTCCCTGGTCTTTCTTGCTATGTTTGGAAATTGATTGTTTTTGTGCTGTTGTATAGCCCTACCCAATTTGCTGACTTGAATTCAGATATGGTCCGTTTTCAGTGTTGCTCCATTTCTGCTCACTGTAATTTCTCTGCCATTTACCTGTATGCCACCCATCTGCCATGCACTTAATTGCCCGATTATCCACTCCATCCGTGACCCCCGGCATTAGATTCCACTGGTGAGTTTGTTTTAGTGTCTTACTTTCTGCCAGTATTGATATGTTCTGTTTTTGGGACCAGTTGTTGTGCAGTTCAGCCATACTGTAGGTCCTGGGCGTATCTGAGTACCAAGAGCCAATGTTAGGACTTGGAACAGGTGATTGCTATAGGTGCTATAGTCCAGTGACTCTGACAGTGACTCTTTGCTTTTGCCTTTCATAGTAATCGGATGTGTATACACCAGAGGAAAACAGAAAGCATATTTACAGAGCATACACGAGATTTCAGTCGCGCCAGGGTGACTTGGAGCAATCAAGGGGATGTCAATCACAGCGAGATAGGCAGGCTTACAGTGGTGACTCCGTGACTTGGACAACGTAAGAAGACACCCCGATGACTACATGACCCGCATTTTATAAGTTGATTTATATCAAAATGCTAAGGCTGAGAGCTTTAAAGTCATGCCAATTATTTGACCTACTGTACAGCACCATATCATTAGTTGCATATGGCAAAGGTGGTGACAGGCTGCCTTAAAGGAAGAAAATTTGTCATGCTCATTCTTAAGGCATCTGTGTTAGCCACATGGTAGGGATATCTCCCAGGCACATGTTTTACAACATTTTTTAAACAATTTTGTATAAAAATGCTGCTTGTGCAAAAATGTGTGAATTTGGTAATCAGAAAACTTGATTTAATGATTTCCCACCACTGAACGAAAAAACACAAGTGGAAGAATGAACTTCCTCTTTGTAGTGCGTTTCATACTTCTCTACTGAATTTCAGCCAACATGGGGCCGTATCATTTTTTTTTTTAATGTGGAAAAGAGCATTAAAAATAAAACTTAGCAATTTTCCTAAAAATTTCAGTGGCATCAGTAATGGTGGCATCTTTGGCAGACACATACAATCATTCTATTATCGGTTTCCAAATTTTAGAGGGTATGAAGTTCCTGTTTTCGCTACAGTGCATCAAAAACTGAACACATACTGCGTAAAGATACAGATTTTATGGAGAAAAAGCACTGATCAGATGACTATGCAAATAATCATACCTACCATCCACCTGGGGCTATGTAACCAATAACCGGCTTAAAAACTGTGAAGAACACATTATTGTGATACAGGAACAGGTCAAGGCCAGAGAAACATGTGAAACCCAACAACCAGGAAAATTTTTGTTTTCATTGCCCATTTTTACGGTATAAATATGGAGTATGGATAGGGCTGGAAAAAGCAAGGAACATTCCAGGAGGCCACCTGCTAATAAATCTGAACATACAGTTAGATCCATATATATTTGGACACTGACACAAATTTTGTTTTTATTAACTGTCTACTAAAAAATATTCTAGCTATAGTTATATAATGGACATAAAGTGCAGACCTTTAGCTTTCATTCGAGGGTATCCACATTAAAATTGGATGAATGGTTTAGGAGTTTCAGCTCCTGCACATGTGTCACCATGTTTTAAAAAGACCAAAAGTAATTGGACAATTGACACAAAGGCTGTTTCATGGGCAGGTGTGGGCAATTCCTTAATTATTTCATTCTCAATTAAGCACATGAAAGGTCTGGAGTTGATTTGAGGTGTGGTGCTTCTATTTTGAAGATTTTGCTGAGAAGTAAACATGTGGTCAAATGAGCTCTCCATGCAGGTTAAACAAGCCATTCTTCATCTGCCAAAACAGAAAAAAAAACATCCGAGAAATTGTTACACTATTAGGAGTGGCAAAATCTACAGTTTGGTACATCCTGAGAATGAAAACACTGGTGACCTCAACGATGCAAAAATACCTGGACACCCATGGAAGACAATAGTGGTGGATGATCGCAGAATAATTACCATGGTGAAGAGAAACCCCTTCACAACAGCCAACCAAGTGAACAGGCTAGATGGGACAAATGGTTCTTATCTGCCGACACGTTCTATGTTTCTACAACACTCTCCAGGATATAGGCGTATCAATATAGAAAATCTACCATAGAGAAGAATGCCTGAAAGTAAATACAGAGGGTTCACTGCACGATGCAAGCCACTCATCAGCCTCAAGAATAAGAAGGCTAGATTGGACTTTGCTAAAAAAAAAAAATAACATTTTAAGAAACCAGCACAATTCTGGAAGAACATTCTTTGGACAGATAAAACCAAGATCAACCTCTACCAAAATGATGGAAAGAAAAAGGTATGGCGAAGGCATGGTACAGCTCATGATCCAAAGCATGCCACATAATCTGTAGAACATGGCGGAGGCAGTGTGATGGCTTGGGCATGTATAGCTGCCAGTGGCACTGGGTCCCTAGTGTTTATTAATGATGTGACACAGGACAGAAGCAGCCGGATGAATTCTGGGATTTTCAGAGACATACTGTGTGCTCAAATCCAGCCAAATGCAGCCAAAATGATTGGTCGGCGTTTCATAATACAGATGGACAATGATCCAAAAAATAAAGCCAAAGCAATATTCTTCAATGACCAAGTCAGTCACCTGATCTGAACCCAACAGAGCATTTCTCTTGTTAAAGACTAAACTTTAGACAGAAAGGCCACAAACAAGCAGCAACTGAAAACTGCTGCAGTAAAGGCCTGGTCGAGCATTAAGAAGGAGGAAACACAGCGTCTGGTGATGTCCATGAGTTTAAAACTTTAGGCAGTCATTGCCAACAAAGGGTTTTCAAACAAGTATTAGAAATGAACATTTTATTTACAATTATTTAATTTGTTCAATTACTTTTGAGCCCCTGAAATGAAGGGATTGAGTTTAAAAAATGCTTTAGTTCCTCACATTTTTATGCAATCATTTTGTTCAACCCACTGAATTAAAGCTGAAAGTCTGAACTTTAACTGCATCAGAATTTTTCAAATTGTTCAAAATCCATTGTGGTAATGTACAGAACAAAAATTCGAAAAATGTTGTCTCTGTCCAAATATATATGGACCTACAGACTTTTTGTCAGTATATATATTTATATAAAATAATCAGCAGGCACTTCATCTGTATTTCACACATGTATAACACATTTATTAGTATTTAAAATGTTTTAAAAATGATAAACAATATATTAAAATAAAATAAAAGGTAGATGACAATATATATGAATTATGCACACAATATAGAATGTTAATAACTATATATTAATAGATAAATGTTGTAGAGTCAATTTATAATACAATAAAAAAATCACTTGAATAATCGGATAAAAAATCGGATAACAAATTCGACCAAAATGACCATTCTTAATGCCACTGAGGAAGAGGTGAGGACACCTCGAAACGCTTTTGGCGGATTAAAGGGACCAAACTATAGACCAAACCATCCTGCAGGATTAAGGATTAAGGAATCGAAAAAGTAAGGACTATACAAGATTTCCAACAACTTCAACTTTCTTCCATTTGATACCAAGAGCCATTGACATCTGAATGAAACCAATACATCGCAGACACAAGTGCTCTAGACTTGGGTGAGTCAGCTTAACTGTGAGAGGGACGCCTACACAGCAAGCATAATCGAATTTTAT
Organism: Bufo gargarizans; assembly: GCF_014858855.1. NCBI lineage: Eukaryota > Metazoa > Chordata > Amphibia > Anura > Bufonidae > Bufo > Bufo gargarizans. The sequence goes on along the minus strand of NC_058082.1, from coordinate 78,925,312 downwards.
AACAAGATTACCTACACTAAATTATTCGAAAACCACCCATTGATGAATTATAATTGCACTATTCTATTGCGAATATCAGATCTCTTTTTGGTACAACTTAAGGAAATATATGGAGAAATTATTGATTGAAAATAGAGCAACTATAATATAATATAGTACGAACATTTTTGCAACTGATTCAATATTTGGAACATGTTGGACTATCTATACCAATAAAGACAACAAGTACTTGTAGCGAATCTTTAAATATATATTCGTATAATATCTGGAAACTACACAAGAAATATTCCAAAGACATTCTATCTGCTATTTAACATCCGAATTTTTTAACATCCGAATTTTTTATCCGATTTTTTATCCGATTATTCAAGTGATTTTTTTATTGTATTATAAATTGACTCTAAAACATTTATCTATTAATATATAGTTATTAACATTCTATATTGTGTGCATAATTCATATATATTGTCATCTACCTTTTATTTTATTTTAATATATTGTTTATCATTTTTAAAACATTTTAAATACTAATAAATGTGTTATACATGTGTGAAATACAGATGGTGAAGTGCCTGCTGATTATTTTATATTTATATACCTGTTAAGAGATTGGGTGAATCACTTGCAGCAGAGCACCATTACCGTGGTGTCAAATAGAGAGAGCCACTATAATTTATAATTTCAGTATATATATTTGTATAATATATGTAGATGTAGATCCAGTCAGGAGAGGACGCGATGACGTGAGGGTGTAACGTTGGGCTCTTCCTCCTCCCCTAATGCCGACGTATCTCCGGATCATGCACTGAATGCCTTCCCGGATCGCGGTCTTGAAATCACTACTGACCCCTGCATTGCTTCCTGAACGCTTCCTGGACACTGAGCTGCACCGCGGATCGCGGATAGAGGTTTGCTCACTTGCCTTGGAGGGGTGAGAGCGATGTGTCCTGGGCGCTTCCCCCCCCCCCCCCGTGTTTGTCTGCTGTGGCGGCCCGCTTCGTGTGTCTTCCGGCTTCACATGGTTGGTTTAGTCTGCGGCTGTCTCCTGTCTGGTTGTCTCCCTGCTGATGCATTGTCTGGCTGTCCCTCTGTTGCTGGATTGACCCCCGTTTGGACTCCAGATTTTCAGACTCCCTGTGTGCGTTTGTCTCGTGGTCTCAAGGTGTCTTTCTGAGGTCCTGTGTTGAGACTTTGGACTTGTGCAGCGAGCTGAGAGTGGAGCCAGAACCTGAAGATCATGGTTTGGTGAGATCCAGCCTTGCCCCCCCCCCCCCATCCCCTTTGTCTGGACTGATTTTATTTTTTTTTCCCCTTGCTCCATGGACTTTGTGTTCCCTCTTTTTTCCCCTCCATTTAACACCAGCTTTAACTTTTTCACCCCCTAACTAACTTCTAACCACCTAATGTTTTTTACTGGAAGTGGGGAAAAAAAGAAAAAAAAAGGGAGATAATAAAAAGCAAACCGTGATCAGTAAAAACAAAAGTATATGGATAAGGAAATAAAAGAAATAAAAGGAGGAAGGAAGGAAGAGAAAAAAAAAGAAAAGGAGGGATAAGAAAAAGGGGGGGAGTGAGAGAGACTAATTTCAAAAGTAAAAAAAAAAGGGGCGAAGATTTTAATTTAAAAAGAACAGGAAGGAAAGAAGAAAGAAAAAAAAGAAAAAAAAATTATGGCTCCTAAACAGAATAGATGATGGACGGATTCGACGCAGTTCAAGTCAGGACAGAAATCAATAGAGTCTGCTAAAATAGACCAATTTTTGAGATCACCGAATTTAAGCACCAGGTCTGGACAAAAGGGAAGGCAAGATATTGGAGACGGGGAGAAACAAGTAGAGGAGATTTTATCGATTGTTAAAAATAATGGAAAAGCGATACAAAATATTGCTGTTCAATTGGGGTCAGTACAGTCAGATGTACTTATTATCAAAGATGATCTGATAAAGATTCGGACTATAACTATCTGAAAAAAAAAAAGCGCAGGACCTTGAGGATAGGTCAAGAAGATGTAATGTACGAATCCTGGGTTTAATAGAAACTTCAGATGAAAAAAAAAAATTGTCAGGAACAATACAATCTATAATCTTTGATAAATTCGGGAAGGAACATTTTTCAGCTCTGTTTCTAATTGAAAGAGCCCACCGAATCCCCGGTGGCAAACTGATTCCGGGGAAGCCGCCAAGGACTGTAATAATTAAGATGCTAGCTGCTTGTGACAGAGACATGATCCTGAGGCGTGCACGAGATCTATCTCCGATTTCTTACAATGGGTGTAAACTTTCTTTTTTTCCAGATTTTTCAAAAGAAGTTCAAGATAAGAGACGTACTTTTTTAGATGTCAAAAAACATCTTCAGGGCAAGGACATTAAGTACTCTTTTTTGTATCCAGCCAAATTAAGGATTGTATATAATGAAACAGTATTCTTTTTTGACACTCTAGATATGGCCACCTATGTTTTTTCCTTTGATATTCTCGCTTTTTGGTATTTTTTGGTTGATGGAGGTTCGGCCAGGGGAGTGGGGGAGGGATGGTCCTAGTTAAGAGGTCTGTTTCTTTTTCAATTACAGATCAAGGGGGATAGGTGGTTTCTGGGTGGGGGTGGAGGAAGGGTTAGGGTGGGGGGGTTAGAGGGAAGGGTGGGCTGCGATGCGTCCATCGTTGAGGTGGGGAACGGAGTTCGGCTTGAGGAGAGTGGTACCTGGGCACTTTAGGATTAATTAATGATTATAAGAATACTTACATGGAATGTTCAGGGTCTAGGGGAGAAGGTAAAAAGACAGGCGGTATTAGATTTGATAATGTCACGGCCTATGGTGTGTTTTGTGACACTTACCTTCACTTGGTTGCCCGTGGCAACGTGTGGTGTTGTGTGCATGTGGTGGCAGTGTCTCAGCCCTATGGCTGATCCCCAGGACATGATTGCCACGCATGCCGTTGCCCGCGGCAACAGGTGAAGAGTGGGTTTATGTGTGTACTTCCCCTTTAAGTGGCCGTCTTCCCTTGCCTGGTGTTGGAAGGGTTAATTCCCTTCTGTGTGTGTGAACACTGGGTATGTCTGTTGGGTGTGGCTACTTGGGCCTATAAAGCCTCAGTGAATATCACTAGTCTGAGGGGTACTTCAGTCATGGTTAGCTGGAGCAGCCTCCTGTGTAATTCCATCTGCCAGTGGGGGCCACCCTTGTGGTCATACGTTCACGTATGGTGTTTAGAAGATGTTTGTTTGGTCTTTATTTATTGCAGAATATGGTTTCCTGGGTTCCTGTGTGATGTCTGGTGTGTGCTGTGTCCTTTGTGTTGTTGTGGACAGCAGCACTTGCACGTGGGTTCCAGGTTGTGTGTCTGTGGCAGGTAAGTGTGGTACTAGTCTCACTTACCTGTCATTGCCATAAGTCTGTTCATGTTCCCCTTTCTATGTAGCTTGGCCAGTGAGACTCCTGTTCCTCCGTGTCTAGGAGGAACAGGTCGTCTTACCCTGCTCCTAGTCCAGGGCCGCCCTGCTAGCAGGAATATCAGGTTCCGGCGTATGAGCCCTCCTACCATCAGGGTTGGCTCATACGGATAGGAGACAGGGTCAGAATTAGGGATGTGTAGGAGGTGACCTGCTCCCTGATTCCTGTCCTGGCATTGACCATCCGCCTTCTGATACCGCACGGCTGAGGGTTTTCCCCATCCTCAGCCGTGACAGATAAGGAGACATCTGCCAGCTATTGTTTGTATGGTTGAAACTCATTTCTCACAGGAGAGGATACCCCGACTTGGGGGGAGGTGGGCTACACAGGTTTATAATTCCACATATACTACCTATTCCAGAGGAGTCACAGTATTGATTCACAAACAGATTACATTTTTATGCCTGGCATCCTCTATGGATAAACAGGGGAGATATGTTTTTCTTCATGGTAGACTTGATGGAAAGCTATGTATCTTGGCTTTTATTTATATCCCCCCTCCATTTTCTAGGCAAGAACTGAATCGTTGGATGGCCTTTGTGGATCAGTGTCCTGATTGCTTGGTGATAGTCAATTGGGATTTCAATTGTGTGATGAATCCAGAGTTAGATAGGATTTCTACTGGAGGGAATGGGTGTTCCCCGGTCCAGAGGTCCCCCCTGGCTCGTTTCTGCCAAGAGGTGGGCTTCGTGGATGTCTGGGAATATCTACAGGGTGGGCCATTTATATGGATACACCTTAATAAAATGGGAATGGTTGGTGATATTAACTTCCTTGTGAAATTCCCAATAAGTTTGATGTGTCACATGACCCTCTATCCTATTTAAAATGGCCGTCATGGTCATCACCCATCTTGAAAAGTTTCCCCCCTCACATATACTAATGTGCCGCAAACAGGAAGTTAATATCACCAACCATTCCCATTTTATTAAGGTGTATCCATATAAATGGCCCACCCTGTATTTAAAGAAAACATAGTTTTTTCCTTTGTTAGTAAATCTGGAAGCTCTATGTCTAGAATTGATCTGACCTTAATAAATAAAGGTTATCTAAATTGTGTTAAAAGGATAAAATACGAGGCCAGATCCGTTTCAGATCATGTTCCCTTCTTAATAGAGCTATGTATGGTTGGGAATTATTCTAGAGCAAAACCCCCATTTAGACTGAATCCCCATTGGCTATTAATAATTGATAATCATAATCAGATAGAAAAGGAGATTATTTCCTTTTGGGATAGGAATTATGCCTCAGCTACATCTCAATATATCTGGGATGCGTTCAAAGCATTTATAAGAGGGGTTTTTATCAGCACAATTGCAAATCTGAGCAAACGCTATGCTATGAGGGAGAAATAACTAGAGGAAGCAGCCGCTGTAGGAATGGCTAGGTATGTCAAGGGAAAAACAGAGGAAGGTAGAGAGATTGTGCAGAGGACAAGCCAGGCTCTTTCTGACTTTCTTCTGGATAAAGCACAGCAGAGGCTGTTCTTTAAAGGACAAAAATATTTTTCAGAGGCAGGTCGCCCTGGGAAGATGCTGGCTAGAGTAATACCAAGCCAGGATTCAAAGAAAGAGCTCCGTAGGCCCGATGGTACTATTGTGGAAGATCAGGAGGGAATAATAGAAGTATTTATAAAATATTTTTGTGAACTATATGATTCAGATAGTGTCCTCTCAAAGGCTGCGATGGACTCATACTTGGACTCTATTTCCCTTCCGGTTCTTACAGATGGGCAAAAGGAACGCCTGGAGATGGACTTGTGTCCCCAAGAGATAGAGGATGCAATGAAGGCCTGTTCAGGTAACTCTTCCCCCGGATTGGATGGACTCCCATATGAGTTTTATCGTAAATATGGGGAATTTGATTTTCCCCATCTGTGGAGAACACTCTCTGATTCAACAAAAGAGGGAGTCCTCCCAGAAACAATGACAGAGGCGGTGATAACAGTTATATCAAAGAAGGGAAAAGACCCTAATGAGTTGGGATCCTCTAGACCAGTGGTGGCGAACCTATGGCACTGGTGCCAGAGGTGGCACTCGGAGCCCTCTCTGTGGGCACCCACACCCTGGAAAGAGTCTATGGTGTACCAGTATGCCTTAGACTTTTCCTACCATTCATCAGCGCAGGGCGCACTATGAACGGCACAGGCAGAGCACTGAATGTAGGCAGGCTATTATAGATAAATGATAAAGTACATGGAAGGTATACTGTATTGGTATTCAGGTTAAATTGCCGTGTTGGCACTTTGCGATAAATAAGTGGGTTTTGGGTTGCAGTTTCGGCACTCAGTCTGTAAAAGGTTCTCCATCACTGCTCTAGACCTATTTCTCTACTTAACACAGATGTTAAACTTTAGTCTAAAATCTTAGCTAGGAGGCTATCTAGTGTTAGGACATCAATTATACATCCAGACTAAAATGCCTTTATTCCTAATAAGAGGACTCATTATAATTTACATCGTCTTTTTTCTAATATACAGACCTCTGGAGGGCCTTCACGATCTATCTTGTCTATAGATGCGTCTAAGGCTTTTGATAGAGTTGAGTGGGGATTTCTATGGAGAGTGCTTCATAGGATGGGCTTTAGCCCTAGGTTTATTAATATAGTTAAACTTCTTTATAGATCTCCTACCGCAAGACTTAACATAAATGGACATCTTACACAAAGTTTTTCCATGACTAGAGGCACTCGCCAGGGATGTCCACTTTCTCCTCTTCTATTTGAAATCTATATCGAACCTTTGGCTGCCAGGGTCAGACAAGAGCCTAGGATACTAGGGTTTGGGGTATTGGGAACGGAAGATTGCATCTCTTTATACGCTGATGATATTTCATTTTATGTCCAACAGACAAACTCTACTTTGTTAACTATTATGCAAACAATAAATTCTTTTGGAGAAGCCTCAGGTCTGGATGTAAATTGGGATAAAACCAATTATGCCACTAGATATAACAACTATGCCCTTAGATAAATTTGCATTCCCCAATGATAGTCCTCTGAACACCCTGAAAATTGCTGACTCCTTTGAGTATCTTGGTATCACAGTCTCCCCTAGGGTGGAAGATTTTATTCCGCTTAACTTGATGCCATTGATAAAAAAGTGAAGTTTAAAAATAACAACGTGGCTTTGTTTACCTTTATCAAAGGCAGATAGAATATCTCTAGTTAAGATGGTAATTCTCCCTCAGTTACTCTATCTCTTTAGGAATTCCCCAGTTTGGATCCCTGATAGGTTTTTCAAGGTAATCAAAAGGATCATTAATGATTTACAAACCGGATTCCAAAAAAGTTGGGACACTAAACAAATTGTGAATAAAAACTGAATGAAATGATGTGGAGATGGCAAATGTCAATATTTTATTTGTAATAAAACGTAGATGACAGATCAAACGTTTAATCCAAGTAAATGTATCATTTTAAAGGAAAAATGCGTTGATTCAAATTTTCACGGTGTCAACAAATCCCCAAAAAGTTGGGACAAGTAGCAATAAGAGGCTAGAAAAAGTAAATTTGAGCATAACGAAGAGCTGGAAGACCAGTTAACACTAATTAGGTCAATTGGCAACATGATTGGGTATAAAAAGACCTTCTCAGAGTGGCAGTGTCTCTCAGAAGCCAAGATGGGTAGAGGATCACCAATTTCCACAATGTTGCGCAGAAAGATAGTGGAGCAATATCAGAAAGGTGTTACCCAGCGAAAAATTGCAATTATACTGTATCTATCATCATCAACTGTGCATAACATCATCCGAAGATTCAGAGAATCTGGAACAATCTTTGTGCGTAAGGGTCAAGGCCGTAAAACCATACTGGATGCCCGTGATCTCCGGGCCCTTAAACGACACTGCACCACAAACAGGAATGCTACTGTCAAGGAAATCACAGAATGGGCTCAGGAATACTTCCAGAAACCATTGTCAGTGAACACAATCCACCGTGCCATCCGCCGTTGCCAGCTGAAACTCTACAGTGCAAAGAAGAAGCCATTTCTAAGCAAGATCCACAAGCTCAGGCGTTTTCACTGGGCCAGGGATCATTTAAAATGGAGTGGGACGCCATGTCATCCGGACCAAAGAGGACAAGGACAACCCAAGTTGTTATCAACGCTCAGTTCAGAAGCCTGCATCTCTGATGGTATGGGGTTGCATGAGTGCGTGTGGCATGGGCAGCTTGCATGTCTGGAAAGGCACCATCAATGCAGAAAAATATATTCAGGTTCTAGAACAACATATGCTCCCATCCAGACGTCATCTCTTTCAGGGAAGACCCTGCATTTTTCAACAAGATAATGCCAGACCACATTCTGCATCAATCACAACATCATGGCTGCGTAGGAGAAGGATCCGGGTACTGAAATGGCCAGTCTGCAGTCCAGATCTTTCACCTATAGAGAACATTTGGCGCATCATAAAGAGGAAGGTGCAACAATGAAGGCCCAAGACGATTGAACAGTTAGAGGCCTGTATTAGACAAGAATGGGAGAGCATTCCTATTTCTAAACTTGAGAAACTGGTCTCCTCGGTCCCCAGGCGTCTGTTGAGTGTTGTAAGAAGAAGGGGAGATGCCACACAGTGGTGAAAATGGCCTTGTCCCAACTTTTTGGGGATTTGTTGACACCATGAAATTCTGATTCAACATATTTTTCCCTTAAAATGGTACATTTTCTCAGTTTAAACTTTAGTTCCGTGATTTATGTTCTATTCTGAATAAAATATTAGAAGTTGGCACCTCCACATCATTGCATTCAGTTTTTATTCACGATTTGTATAGTGTCCCAACTTTTTTGGAATCCGGTTTGTACTCTGGGGAAGGAAACGGTTAAGACTTAAGTTAGAGCATTGGTACAAGCCCCTGGAGAGGGGAGGAGTTAATCTCCTGTGTTATAGGTGCTATTTTTTAGCTGCACAGTTTTGTTTCCTCCGTGAATGGAAAGACAGTCCACTTTGTAGGGATTTAGTGAATAGATCTCCATATGATAACTTTTTTACTCTATTGGAGTCTGATCAATTGATCAACTCCGATAGGGAATTTAGATCAGCCAGGAACCTCTTTATGAAGTCATGGTATTCTATTAGACTATGGTGTGGAGTGAAAGGTTCATTAGGATGCACTCCTTTGTGGTATAACCAGCATTTACAAACTTTAGATGAATTATCTAAGGAACAATATTGGCAAAAAAGTCATATTTTATATTTGACACAGGTAGTAAGTAATGGATATATTATTTAATTTGTAGAATTATCACAGAGAGAAAAAGCATAGAAACTATTATGGTTTTGTTATTTACAGTTAAGATCGGCACTTTTGAGTATAAAGGAAAAAAACTGGTTTCAAATACACACTTCAATACAATTTTATGAGTTGATAGGGAACTTGAAGATGAAGATTTCTCACCTTTTATAAAAATTTACTTGTAACACGATTTGGAGGTGCTTTCTCTCCTGGTCAGAGGACTAGGCAAAATGAGTGTCCAATGATTTATTTGAATGACCAGGTAACTTTGAATTTAAAATTGGTTTCACATAGATGACTGCGATTGCGTTCCATAAATGGTACCAAAAATACATAATAAATACAATACATAAATAGTGGTGCAAAAAATAATAATAATGGTAGTGATGTTACATAATACCTATATTTATTATGTATTTTTGGTACAATTTATGGACTCAAGGGAGATGCATACAATTCATGTTACATTTTTGCGGAGATTATTAGGTTATACGATATGATGCACGCTGTTGTATAATATGATGCTCCTCTCCTGTGGTGCGCGGGCGCGGTGCCTAGCGCCGCCCCCGGCGCCTCTTGCCTGTGCGTCCTCACGCCGCTATCATCCGATCATGTGACTTCGTCACTTGATGAGGGCGTGAAGGCGGGACGACGGCCGGGAGGTAGCTGGGCGCGGTTTGACTGGAGCCCCGCGCGCCATTACACATGCACGGCTGAGGACAAGTATGTATAATCAACATTCGATTGGTTGAGAGAGCCTGTAAATACACGATTCACAGTGATGGCGTTACCCCCAGACGAAGGCACGCCGAAACGCTCGTTGGGGTAGCGTCCTCCTGGGTGACATAGCACACGGTATTTTTCTCAGTGAGTCTCTATTCCTTCTTTACCTACATGGCATTTGACTCATGATATTCCATACCTAGTCTCTACTGTGGTCTGACTTTATTCATGTTGCACTTGCAATACAAACCCTGCTGCAGTAGCTTTTTTGCCGTGTAGGTTCATTTTTGACTGCTGACTCACCCTGTATTCAGGTTATTTTTTGGTCATTGGTTGGTCATTGCACCATATATACTTACCGCATTGATCACAATTTTTTACAATTGATACGTGTGCTATCCCAGGGTCGTGCTCTTTTTCTGCTCCCATTCACTTTTTAATGGCATATCATTTATTCTTCTCTTTATATATATATATATATATTTTTTTTTTTTATCATGTCTTAATAAAATATATTTTTACTATTGGTACTATGAGCTCCGTTCTCTTGTTTTTTCGCTAATTACATTGATAGGCTAGGTGGTATAGCAGGCCGTGTTATACAGGTCCTTCTCAAAAAATTTGCATATTGTGATAAAGTTCATTATTTTCTGTAATGTACTGATAAACATTAGACTTTCATATATTTTAGATTCATTACACACCAACTGAAGTAGTTCAAGACTTTTATTGTTTTAATATTGATGATTTTGGCATACAGCTCATGAAAACACAAATTTCCTATCTCAAAAAATTAGCATATTTCATCCGAACAATAAAAGAAAAGTGTTTTTAATACAAAAAAAGTCAACCTTCAAATAATTATGTTCAGTTATGCACTTAATACTTGGCAATCAGCCTGTGGCACTGCTGAGGTGTTATGGAGGCCCAGGATGCTTCGATAGCGGCCTTAAGCTCATCCAGAGTGTTGGGTCTTGCGTCTCTCAACTTTCTCTTCCCAATATCCCACAGATTCTCTATGGGGTTCAGGTCAGGAGAGTTGGCAGGCCAATTGAGCACAGTAATACCATGGTCAGTAAACCATTTACCAGTGGTTTTGGCACTGTGAGCAGGTGCCAGGTCGTGCTGAAAAATGAAATCTTCATCTCCATAAAGCTTTTCAGCAGATGGAAGCATGAAGTGCTCCAAAATCTCCTGATAGCTAGCTGCATTGACCCTGCCCTTGATAAAACACAGTGGACCAACACCAGCAGCTGACATGGCACCCCAGACCATCACTGACTGTGGGTACTTGACACTGGACTTCAGGCATTTTGGCATTTCCCTCTCCCCAGTCTTCCTCCAGACTCTGGCACCTTGATTCCCGAATGACATGCAAAATTTGCTTTCATCCGAAAAAAGTACTTTGGACCACTGAGCAACAGTCCAGTGCTGCTTCTCTGTAGCCCAGGTCAGACGCTTCTGCCGCTGTTTCTGGTTCAAAAGTGGCTTGACCTGGGGAATGCGGCACCTGTAGCCCATTTCCTGCACACGCCTGTACACGGTGGCTCTGGATGTTTCTACTCCAGACTCAGTCCACTGCTTCCGCAGGTCCCCCAAGGTCTGGAATCGGTCCTTCTCCACAATCTTCCTCAGGGTCCGGTCACCTCTTCTCGTTGTGCAGCGTTTTCTGCCACACTTTTTCCTTCCCACAGACTTCCCACTGAGGTGCCTTGATACAGCACTCTGGGAACAGCCTATTCGTTCAGAAATTTCTTTCTGTGTCTTACCCTATTGCTTGAGGGTGTCAATGATGGCCTCCTGGACAGCAGTCAGGTCGGCAGTCTTACCCATGATTGCGGTTTTGAGTAACGAACCAGGCTGGGAGTTTTTAAAAGCCTCAGGAATCTTTTGCAGGTGTTTAGAGTTAATAAGTTGATTCAGATGATTAGGTTAATAGCCCATTTAGAGAACCTTTTCATGATATGCTAATTTTTTTAGATAGGAATTTTGGGTTTTCATGAGCTGTATGCCAAAATCATCAATATTAAAACAATAAAAGGCTTGAACTACTTCAGTTGGTGTGTAATGAATCTAAAATATATGAAAGTCTAATGTTTATCAGTACATTACAGAAAATAATGAACTTTATCACAATATGCTAATGTTTTTAGAAGGACCTGTATTTCAGTGAGCTCCCTTTTCTGTCATCGTTACTTTCCTCCACTAGTCAGAGGTTCTTACATCGGACTTGCAATCCTTAATGGTCTTCTTTTTTGCATTTTACAGTTCTTCCACAGTCTCTTAGCCACGGCATATTATTTATATTTCTCTGTATTTGTATTCTTTTTGTCTCTTTTTCGCAGCTTCCCCTTCTCTTTTCGTTCGTGCCGTGGACGTTTTTGATCATTTTTTTGGTTCTTCTTTTGTTTCCGGTCCTTTTATTGCTTCACTGTTCCATCATCTAAACGCAGAATTCAAGATAGCCTCTTTCAATTGTGAAAGGCTGAACACCTCGTAGAAATGGGAGCAGGTATTGCACTGCTTTTACTGTCATAAGGTACACATTATTTGCTTTCAGAAAACTAATTTCAAAGAGAGCCTCCCCCCCACCATTTGTCACAAACACTACACGAGCTGGAGCTTTGCAAATGATCCACATAATAAATGTTGTGAAGTGGACAAAGCTATCTACAAGTCCTTCGCCAATCAGGTTCTTAGCTGCACGGTGGACATTGAGGTTCGTTTTTCATTCTTACCTTAGCTATAGGTGTCCATGCATTTTCTATTATCAATGCATTGTCACGGAAGGTGTACAGAAAACTAGAAGACACAAAATGAAGATTTGACTGACTGGATCCAAAACTAAGGAACCAAAGGGAGAGCCCTGCAACAGACCTGGCTCTCTCCCTAACTGCTCAGCCTATGCAAAAATCTCAATGGTAGATGATCGCATATCCTCGTTCCTCGACTGTATAACACCTGAACACCCTATAATAGTGAGGGGACACGACCACCGGCTCCCTACACTTGATACGGAGGGAGTCAGGGTCACCTGGGATCCAGCAAACAGGAAAACACAAATTAATGAACAAAACTTATCTGTAGAAAACTCAGTAGTAGCATCCAGCATGCACACACTCCAGGAAGTTGCATAAACTGGAAAGTGATGCAGTATGGGAAGGGATTTAAAGGGATGCAATCAGTGCAACTACATGCCAGCTGAGAGAGGCTAACGAGATGAGAAAACGAAAGCAAAACAAAAGGAACCTCAAGGAGGGGGCTCTGAAGAACGTCTGTCAGAGCTTCTCAGATGTCTGGTGGTGACATGCATACACTACAAACCAGGGTCAGGTTCCTTTCCTAAAGCAGTCAGTGGATTGTGTTCTTGTGTGGGGACTCTAAATCTTTTGCTAGGCCCCACCCTTGATAACTCCTTAGGACATGCGTATCTGGCCTACTCCACCATTAACCCCTTAAGGACCAGGCTCATTTTCACCTTCAGGACCAGGCCATTTTTTGCAAACCTGACCAGTGTCACTTTAAGTGCTCATAACTTTAAAACGCTTCGACTTACCCAGGCCGTTCTGAGATTGTTTTTTCGTCACATATTGTACTTCATGACACTGCTAAAATTGGGTCAAAAAAGTTAATTTTTTTGCATAAAAAAATACATTTTTTACCAAAAATTTTGAAAAATTAGCAAATTTCAAAGTTTCAGTTTCTCTACTTCTGTAATACATAGTAATACCCCCAAAAATTGTGATGACTTTACATTCCCCATATGTCTACTTCATGTTTGTAGCATTTTGGGAATGATATTTTATTTTTTGGGGATGTTACAAGGCTTAGAAGTTTAGAAGCAAATTTTGAAATTTTTGAGAAATCTTCAAAATCCCACTTTTTATGGACCAGTTCAGGTTTGCAGTCATATTGTGAGGCTTAGATAATAGAAACCTCCCAAAAATGACCCCATTCTAGAAACTACACCCCTCAAGGTATTCAAAACTGTTTTTTCAAACTTTATTAACCCTTTAGGTCTTCCACAAGAGTTGATGGCAGATGGAGAAACAATTTTGAAATTTCTATTTTTTGGAAAATTTTCCAATATAATCAATTTTTTCCAGGAGTAAAACAAGGGTTAACTGCCAAACAACACTCAAAATGGGTTGCCCTGATTCTGTAGTTTGCAGAAACACCCCATATGTGGTCGTAAACTACTGTTTGGCCGAACGGTAGCACATAGAAGGAGGGGAACACCATATGGGTTTTGGAAGGCAGATTTTGCAGGACTGGTTTTGTTTATACCATGTCCCATTTGAAGCCCCCTGTTGCACCCCTAGAATAGAAATTTCAAAAAAGTGACTCCATCTAAGAAAGTACACCCCTCAAGGTATTCAAAACTGGGTTTACAAACTTTGTTAACCCTTTAGGTGTTCCACAAGAGTTAATGGCAGATGGAGAAACAATTTAGAAATTTCAATTTTTTGGAAAATTTTCCAATATAATCAATTTTTTCCAGGAGTAAAACAAGGGTTAACTGCCAAACAACACTCAAAATGGGTTGCCCTGATTCTGTAGTTTGCAAAAACACCCCATATGTGGTCGTAAACTACTGTTTGGCCGAACGGTAGCACATAGAAGGAGGGGAACACCATATGAGTTTTGGAAGGCAGATTTTGCAGGACTGGTTTTGTTTATACCATGTCCCATTTGAAGCCCCCTGTTGCACCCCTAGAATAGAAATTTCAAAAAAGTGACTCCATCTAAGAAAGTACACCCCTCAAGGTATTCAAAACTGGGTTTACAAACTTTGTTAACCCTTTAGCTGTTCCACAAGAGTTAATGGCAGATGGAGAAACAATTTAGAAATTTCTATTTTTTGGAAAATTTTCCAATATAATCAGTTTTTTCCAGGAGTAAAACAAGGGTTAACTGCCAAACAAAACTCAAAATGGGTTGCCCTGATTCTGTAGTTTGCAAAAACACCCCAAATGTGGTCGTAAACTACTGTTTGGCTAAACGGCAGGACATAGAAGAAGGGGAACGCCATACGGTTTTTGGAAGGCAGATTTTGCTGGACTGGTTTATTTACACCATGTACCCTTTCAAGCCCCCTGATGCACCCCTAGAGTAGAAACTCCATAAAAGTGACCCCATCTAGGAAACTACGGGATAAGGTGGTTGTTGTTTTGGGAAAATTTTTGGGGTAAATTAGATTTTTGGTTGCTCTATATTACTCTTTTTTGAGGCAATGTAACAAAAAAATTAATTCTAAAATTGTTTCTACATTCGCTATTTAGTTTTGTGGAACACCTAAAGGGTTAACATAGTTTGTAAAGTAATTTTTGAATACCTTGAGGGGTGTAGTTTCTTAGATGGGGTCACTTTTTTGGAGTTTCTAGTCTAGGCTACATCAGGGGGGGCTTCTAATGGGACATGGTGTAAAAAAAAAAAACTGTCCATCAAAATCTGCCTTCCAGAAACCGTATGGAGTTCCCTTCGTTCTATGCCCTGCCGTGCGGCTATATAGCCATTTACGACCACATATGGGGTGTTTCTGCAAACTACAGAATTGGGGCAATAAATGTTTAGTTTTGTTTGGCTGTTAACCCTTGCTTTATTACCGGCAAAATGGATTTAAATTTAAATTTTGCCCAAAAATAGGTGTTTTGGCACCGTTTTTATTTTATATTTTTAACACCGTTCATCCGAGGCGTTTGGTAAAAAGTTATTTTTATAGCGACGACTTTTACGCACGCGACGATGCCCAATATGTATGGCTCTCAGACTTTGGAGACACTAAGCAGGCATCCTAAAACTGCGGCCCTCCAGATGTTGTAAAACTACAATTCCCACCATGCCCTGATGATGGCTGTAGGTTGTCTGGGCATGCTGGGAGTTATAGTTTTACAACATCTGGAGGGCCGCAGTTTGAGGATGCCTGCACTAAAACTAATATTTTTTTGGGGAAAGAAAAATTGTTTTCGTGTCTCCAAAGTCTGAGAGCCATAGTGTTTTATGTTCTCTAGTGAACTGTTGGGGATTATAAAAATTTAGTACTCCATGGAAGTGTGATACTCCCTGAAGCAATCGATAATGCAGAGGCCCGGATGATCGGGGCACGTGTCACATTGAGTTGTGGTGTCCTTCCGTATCCCCCTCTTGTGACACACTCTGCACTTTTTTTGGGTTCGTCCCTTCTTTCCAGTATGGGGGACCACACCTGGAAAGTGTTGG
Source organism: Bufo gargarizans (assembly GCF_014858855.1). Taxonomy (NCBI): domain Eukaryota; kingdom Metazoa; phylum Chordata; class Amphibia; order Anura; family Bufonidae; genus Bufo; species Bufo gargarizans. The sequence goes on along the minus strand of NC_058082.1, from coordinate 78,909,688 downwards.
CCAGGGACGATCCGGGCGCCTCCAGTTCCCGAGGTACTCCGGCCTGCTCTTTCCCGGTCCGAAAAGATCAGGTCTTTGAGGACTGCCTCATAGAATTGGAGGAATGTCCCTGTGCTGCCAGCGCTTCGGGATAGTACAAAAGAGTTGTACATGGCAACCTGCACCATGTAGACCGCAACTTTTTTGTACCATGCCCGGGTTTTGCGCATGGCGTTATATGGCGTGAGGACTTGATCAGAGAGATCAACTCCTCCCATATACCGATTGTAGTCGACGATACAATCGGGCTTGAGGACCGTTGCCGCGGTACCTCGCACAGGGACTGGGGTGGTGCTGTTACCGTGGATTGTGGACAGCATAAGGACATCCCTCTTGTCCTTATACCTGACCAGCAACAGGTTTCCACTGGTAAGTGCACGGGTCTCACCCCTGGGGATAGGTACCTGGAGGGGGTAGGCAGGGAGGCCGCGTTGATTTTTCCGCACGGTCCCACAAGCGAACGTGGATCTGGCGGCAAGGGACCTGAACAAGGGAATGCTGGTATAAAAGTTGTCCACGTACAAGTGGTAACCCTTATCCAGCAGTGGGTACATAAGGTCCCACACGAGTTTCCCGGTAACACCCAGAGTGGGGGGACATTCTGGTGGTTGAATCCGGGAATCTCGCCCCTCGTACACACGAAATTTGTAAGTGTACCCTGGTGGTGGGGGGGATGCGGGGGGGGCAAGTGGCAGGGGGGGTCTGGGGTCTGAAAGTTGAAAAAAAAAAGTTTGGAATAAATGTGCTTTTTTTTTTTTTTTTTTTTTTCTAACTTTTCCCTTCTATCCCTGCCTAAAGGTGCCTCTCCCTCACTGACCCTAACCTACCTGGGTGGCGATGGGTGCAGGAGGGTGATGGATGCCGATTTAGGGGGACACAGGAGCTGGTGCTGGACGATGCTGCACGGTCAGGGTGCTGGACAGGAAGAGGAGGGGAGAGAGGAGCGCAGGAAGTTTGAATCTCGCGCCTCTCTCCCCTGCACCAATCAGCACCCTGGACAGCGGCGTTCAGCACCAGGGCCAGCTCCGCCTCTGCAAATCCTCGGACTGCGATTGGTGGTGTAAAATTACGCCACCGATCGCAGTCTTTTTCCGGTTCATCGGGTCACAGGACACCCGAATGGACCGGAAACGCAGAAAACCGCAGGTCTGAATTGACCTGCGGTTTTCTGCGATCGCCGATACGGGGGGGTCCAATGACCCCCCCCAGCGTTGTTACGGGATGCCGGCTGAATGATTTCAGCCGAAATCCCGTTTCGATTAACCCCCGCGGCGCCGGAATTCAGATTTTAAGTCAGGACGTACCGGTACGTCCTCGGTCCTTAAGGACTCGGGAAATAGGGCGTACCGGTACGTCCTCGGTCCTTAAGGGGTTAAAGGGCTTATCCAAGGTCTATAATGCCTGCCTATATGCCCAGGCCACTCACGGAGGTTGTACTTAATTTTCTCCCCAGAACCCACGTTGCTTCTGATGCTTGCATGGCCGCCGCTGAGTTTCCCAGTCACGCGGATGAAAAAATCCGGTGTCAGTGGGTAGGGAGGGGGGCAGCCAATAGCATGCCGCAACGGGAACGAGCTTCCCTAGCATCACGGCTCAGTTCCATCGCAATTTTAGAGTCTTGCCACAGATTCTCAATGGGATTTAGACTGACTGGGCCATTCTAACACATGAATATGCTTTGATCTAAACCATTCCATTGTATCTCTGGCTGTATGTTTAGGATCATTGTCCTGCTGGAAGGTGAACATCTGCTCCAGTCTCAAGTTTTCCTCCAGGATTGCCCTGTCTTTAGATCCACCCATCTTCAGATCAACTCTGACCAGCTTACCGGTCTCCGCTGAAAAAAAAGCATGCCCTCAACATGATGCTGCCACCACGTTTCACAGTGGAGATGGTATGTTCAGAGTGATGTGGTGTTAGTTTTTCACCACACAAAGCACTTAGGCCAAAAAGTTAAACTTTGGGCTAATCTGACCACAGCACATTCTTCCACATTTGCTGTGTCCCCTACATGGCTTGTGGCAAACTGCAAAAATAATTATTTTGGCTTGTTTTCAAAAATAGCTTTCTTCTTGCCATTCTTACATAAAGGACAGATTTTTTGAGTACACGACTAAGGGTGCCTTAACGCTGGGTTCATACCTGAGCGTTCTGAAACGAGCGCTCTGTATGCGCGATTGTACGGGCGTTTACAATCGCGCATACAGAGACTGGCGTTCACACATTGTCGCGCGTTCCCGAATTTCTATGTGCCGGAACGCGCGACAAACGCCCAAAAAAAAGCTCAAGCGCTTGTTTGAGCGTCGGGCGTTTTACAGCGCGATCGTACGCGCTGTAAAACGCCCAGGTGAGAACCATTCCCATAGGGAATCATTGGTTCTTGCCTGTTGTGCGTTTTACAGCGCGTAGGAACGCTCTGTAAAACGCTCAGGTGTGAACCCAGCCTTACACGCGACAGAATTTGTGGCAGAAAATTCTGACTGAAAATCATTTCTATTCATTTGAATGGGACAGCAAGCACATGAATTTCTGCAAGCCCCATTAAGTTCAGAGGAACTGATTTTCAGTGATGGAATTTTCCGCCCAGTGTGAAGGTACTTTAATAGTTGTCCTGTACACGGATTCTCCCACCTGAGCTGTGGATCTCTGCAGCTCTTCCAGAGTAACCATGGGCCTCTTGGCTGTTCTCCTTGCCTATGCTGTCAGTTTAGGTGGACAGCCGTGTCTTGGTAGGTTTGCAGCTGAGTCATACTCCTATTTTTGGATGATGGATTGAACAGTGCTCCATGAGATGTACAGAGCTTGGGAAATTTTTTTAGAACCTAACCCTGCTTTACACTTCTCCGCAACTTTATTACTGACCTGTCTGGTGTGTTCCTTTGTTTTCATGATGCTGTTTGATCACTAATGTTCTCTTACGAACCTCTGAGGCCTTCACAGAACAGTTAGGCCTCTTGCATACGAACGTATGCCCTCCAAGACATACGGTCCGTGAGCGGCCATATGTCCCGGAGCGGCATTAATCGTGCGCACAGATCATATGAGTGCGGGACAATAGTCCCACGGGCGGCCTGACGTGCACAACATCATTGTAATCTATGATGCTGTGTACTCCCGTGCGCACGATCAATGCCGCTCCAGGACATACGGCCCACATGTCTCGGAGGGCATAAGTTCGTGTGCAAGAGGCCTTATATTTAGAACAAAATATACACAGGTGGACCCTATTTACTAATTAGGTGACTTCTGAAGGCATTTGGTCACACTGGATTTCATTTAGGGGTATCAGAGTACAGGAGGGAGGGATTGAATACAAATCCACGGCACACTTTTCAGATTTTTATTAAAAATGTTTAAAAACCATGTATTTTTATTATTTTCTTTTTACTTTACACATACATGCTACTTTGTGTTGGTCTATTACATAAAGTACATTTAGGTTTGTGGGTGTAAAGTGAAAAATGTGGAAAAGTTTAAAGGGTATGAATACTTTTTCAAGGCAATGTATCTCTTTAGAGAGAAGTCTTTTGGAATATATTGTGACAATTCTTCATTTAGCTAGGCTATCCAGGGCTCCAAATGGCGACCAAAACGGTCGCCAATGCGACTTAGAATTTACAAATGGCGACAAGACTTTTTAGTCTTGTCGCCATTTGCGACTAGACCCGCCGCCGCAGCTCTGCAGTTGAATACAGCGGCGGGCACTGAAGTTGATAGTTCTCTGCTCCACCGCCGATGTTCTTCTCAGCAGTGGAGGAGGAGTCTCTCCCTCCCCCCTGTGCTGCCTCCGCCAATAAGAAGAGAAGAGAGGAGGAGGGGAGGGGCTGTGGCCACTGCTCCACCAATGAAGAAAACTGACCTGTAATACAAATACAGGAGGTGGGTGCCGGAATCAAATAGCCGGCACCCGACCTCTATGACAGGGAGCTGCGATCCGCTGCAGTTGAGTTAACCCTTCAGGTGCGGTACCTGAGGGGTTAACTGCCGCTGATCGCAGCTCCCTGTCACAAAGGTCGGGTGCCGGCTATTTGATTCCGGCACCCGCCTCCTGTATTTGTATAAGAAACATTGGGGGCACAGTGGGCCCCCCCCTTTCAATATAAGAAACATTGGTGGCTCAGTGGGAAGTGCCAATGAGGGTTAAAAAAAAATTAAAAAAATTAACTCACCTCCTCCAGTTGATAGTGTAGCTGCCGGTCTCCTGTTCTTTCTTCAGGACCTGTGGTGACGTCACTGAGCTCATCACATGGTCCATTACCATGGTGATGGATCATGTGATAAGCACAGTGATGTCACCACAGGTCCTTTGACAGGTCCTGAAGAAAGAACAGGAGACGATCAATTGGAGGAGGTGAGTTAATTTTTATTTTATTTTTTAACCCTCATTGGCACTGCCCCACGAATGTTTATTATATTGAGGGGGGGGGGGGGGCACACTGCGCCACCAATGTTTATTATATTGGGGGGGGCACACTGCACCACCAATGTTTATTTATACTGGGGTGTTGGGGGGGGGCGCACTGCGCCACCAATGTTTATTATATTGGGGGGCGCACTGCGCCACCAATGTTTATCATACTGGGGTGTTGGGGGGGGGTGCACTGCGCAACCAATGTTTATTATATTGGGGGGCGCACTGCGCCACCAATGTTTATCATACTGGGGTGTTGGGGGGGGGGCACACTGTGCCACCAATGTTTGTTATATTGACCTTCTACTAAGCATTCTGTATTAAAGAATGCTATTATTTTCCCTTATAACCATGTTATAAGGGAAAATAATACAGTGAATAGACTTTCATCCTAGCAACCATGCGTGAAAATCGCACCGCATCCGCACTTGCTTGCGATTTTTCGCGCAGCTCTATTAACTTCTATGGGGCCTGCGTTGCGTGAAAAACGCTCAACATAGAGCATGCTGCGATTTTCACGCAACGCACAAGTGATGTGTGAAAATCACTGCTCATGTGCACAGCCCCATAGAAATGAATGGGTCCGGATTTAGTGCGGGTGCATTCATGCAAATCTTCAGTTTTTTTTCACCAGAGATAAAACCGTAGCATGCTGCGGTTTTATCTTTTGCCTGATCAGTCAAAATGACTGAACTGAAGACATCATGATGCATCCTGAACGGATTGCTCTCCATTCAGAATGCATGGGGATATGCCTGATCAGTTCTTTTCTGGTATAGAGCCCCTAGGACGGAACTCTATGCCGCAAAAGAAAAACGCTAGTGTGAAAATACCCTAAAATATTAAGTTTAAATCCCCCCTTTCCAAATTTTACATATAAAATATATAAACAATAAATAGACATTACATAGCGCTGTCCAAACTATTAAAAAATATCTCCTATGCGGTGAGCATTCGCCATTTTTTAGTCACCTTGTCACCCCAAAAAATAGGATAGGACTGTTCTATTATGGGCGGAACGTTTCATAAAATGCAAAATGCACGCAGCTTTTTTATTTATTTATTTCACGCGGTATTGAGTATTGCAATACTTTTTTATGGTGACGAAAGCGAATCAAAACAACCCTACGCCGATCTGATCAGCGTAGCGTTGTCACGATACCAATATTTTGATTCAGTTTCGATTTGGCGACTAAAAATTTGATTTGGCTCCTAAATTTTTCAATTCAGGAGCCAATGGCTACTAGGTATTTTTTTTAGTCTGGAGCACTGCTATCATTTCTATTCCCTTTAGCGCTGTACGTTCACGGTACAATAATTATTTTCCCCTTTGGCAGTCGGCACTGCCCTGGTGAGTTGTTTTCATTATGGTCCTCTGTGGCTTCCCTTTTATCCTCTTATTATCCTGTTTGTCTTTCTTTTCTCTTACCTTTTGTCTTACTTTTCTTGGATGCAGTATTGTTATACTGTATATGTTGTAGCAGTCCCTCCTGTAATTATCTTATTTCTAGCTCTCTTTGATATGCAAGCCATCTGTCATTTCAGCAATTTGAACTCCTGGAAAATTTACTTGCTGTATTATTAAATGTTTTACTTTGGACATATTTACACTAACTGACAACAACAAAAAAAGTCACCCAGATAGAAATGTTGAATGGCTGAAAAACTAAGCATGTAGTTCTTCCCGTGTTTGCATGGGGACCTCTGGGTACTTTGGTTTCCTCCCACACTCCAAAGACACCGATAGGGAACTTAGATTGTGACAGATTGATGCTATAGTCTGTATATTGCTGCGGAATATGTCAGGGCTCTATAAGTGCATAAAATAAATAAGAAGGCATAAAAGTGCTTCCCCTGGAACTATATGTAAAGGCTCTCTGGGGCTACTTCTTGGTAGGAAATAGTTTATGGCTACACGTACTCAAAGACACTTTGACCAGTTCACAGCATTTGAGAGATGGTGCACCACTGGACTTAGCAGGATGGAGGTTTTGACAAATAGCCTGTCTTTTAGCAGTTAAGAAGTGTTGGAGCACTTTTTATGCGAGTGCACACACAGTGAATAGTCTCTGGGCGGTACAGACAGACCACCAGAAGAGAGGATCGTCGATACGTCCACAAGCATGAGCAGCTCACACAGTTTCCTTGTCCACCATCCAGACAAGTGACACCTTCATTACACACCCTAGTCTCTCCCTGGACCATTTCCAGGTGCTTAGCAGAAGGAAATTTGGTGTCACGGCACCCTTTCTTTGTAGCAGTGTTGTAAACAAGAAGCCTGGACTGCCACAGACTAGAACCATGTCTTTAGTGAAGAATCCAGGTTCTGTTTGGGATTCCACGATGGTTGTGTTCAAGTACAGAGGCCTTGTGGTGAACGCTTCAGTCCTGTCTATGCTGTGGAGTGACCCACTGCTCCAACTGCTGGTCTGACGAGCTGGGGAACCATAGGATACAACAGTCGGTCACCCCTAGCAGTGATACGAGAGACACTATCAGCTCAGTGATATGTGCAGGACATCCTGCAGCCACATGTGTTCCTCTCATGGTAGGGCTTCTATTTGTCATTTTTCAGCAGAATAACGCTTGCCTACACAAAGCAAGGGTTTCTCAGGAATGTCTCTGCCAGATTACAACACTTTATTGGCCTGCCCAGTCACCAGATTTATCTCCACTTGAGCATTTATGGGACCCAGCTGGGATGCCATCTTCAGCAACCTACGAGTGTGCAGGAGCTACAGGCCCAGCTGTAACATCTGTAGGCAAATGTGCCGCCAGATACCATACAGAACCTGTATGCCTCCATGCCCAACCATATTTCATCTTGTATCCAGACTAGAGGTTGCCCAACAGGCTACTAGAGCCTCCTTTCTATCGTCCAGTTTTTACTAAACAACTTATCTTTTGCTCCAATGTTGTAATCACTTCCACATATCATCATTACATTCACACATAGAAGGTTTAATTTATTCTAACAACTCCTCCTTGGTGCCTAATTTTTTTAAATTAGTCTTTGTCTACCATTTCTGCTATGTTACAATTTCAATAAAACTTTTGACTGATAACAAATAAAGCAGTAAATCGCTTACAAACCAGCTGTAGTCTGTGCCAGTTTCTCTCCCTTTGCATGTCTCCAGCAGCCCCTCCTTTTACCTCCTCTCTATAGACTTCTGTTAATATGACCCTTTACTGAGCAGGCAGTCTTCAAATAGGACCGGTAAATTGAGTGTTCGTGAAAGAGAGAGAAAGCAGAAGAAGATAAAGAACTATCTTTCTCTGCCGAAAAAAAAATTACTAAATTTCATATATTCTCTTGTACTATGCATGTATGAAAAAAATATTTTAAAAAAGCCAATTACGGTTTCATAAAACCCATACCGCTTAATCTGTAACGTTTCATGTATGTTGATCAGGTGTCAAATATGGAACGTAACTAAAATTCAAAGAAAACATCAGCAGTAATAAAAAAAAAAAAATATGTATTTACTTCGAAGCAATCAGAATGTCAACAAAACATTTGCAACTCTTCTTCTTGTTTGCTTTTGCAATTACAGAGTGGTATTCAGTTAAACAGAACAACAATTATGATGCTAAGACAACTGAAGATGAAATGATCTACATCCCCATGTAACTAATCTGTGCTGTGCACAACATGAACCTGCTGAAAATTTCCATGCCAATTTACAACCCCCGTCCTGTACCAGGCAAGGTTAGTGGCCACTGAAAACCACAAAAACAGGGGCAATAAAAGAAAGGGGGGGCGGGGACAAAAAAACAAAACAAAACAGGGAAGTCTAAAGACACAGCCGGTAGTGTGTTAACTATAACAACAAAATAAAAACAAAAAAGGAAATAAAGGACACTGTACAGTTTAAAAACAAATCTTACACATTCTTATATTCGATTTGTTTTTGTCTTTAAAAATGAGTGAGCTGTGCACGGGGGGGTTAAATGCTATATAGACAAAGAAAACAAAACAAAAGAAATGCTGATGGAGATGCTCATTCATCATCTTCCTCCTCATCCTCTTCTTCCTCTTCCTCCTCTTCATCATCATCTTCATCATCATCATCATCTGCTCTCTTGCCTTTTTCAAACTTGGCAGGAGCCTTTTTTGCTACCTCTACTTTACCTTTAGTTCGATATGATGTCATATCCTATGAGAAAAGCAAATTAGAAATGCATTTCTTTTAGATAAAAAGTTGCCAAAATGAAGATGTTAATCCTTTTAAGTAAAAAAATATATGTCTGTTTGAACAGAACTTTACCAAGATAAACAGGCCCATGGAACTCTTTCCTCCCAACAGAAGGACTGGACTTTCCCACCACTTCTAAGGCCTATACATTAGGACTTTACACATTATGGTCACAATCCCTTATCTGCAGACTCATTTTAATTGAATAACATTTCAAACAGGAGAAAATTGTGTTTAAACGGTACAATATAGTTTCACTCTTGTCGATCGTGCACACCTTTGTAGTATGGAGGATGGAAGCAGTGTGAATGAAGGTTTATGCTTCATCACATACAGGTCTGAACAGCTACTAAACAAGAACTGAGATGCGTCAATTAAATATGTTTTGACTGTTGATGTAAAAAACTCCATAAATACATATTAACGTGTATGTTCTCTGTGTGTATAATACAAGAATTAACCTCTAAGTAACTGAACTATTGGACTAACCAAGTTTCCTGGTTACACAGTGCCACCTTCTGTATAATGTTATGATGAGCAAAGCTCTACATAAAACATGCTTTATCTAATGAAATAAGAAAATTATATTGTAAACTGCTTTTAAAAGACGTAATCAGTAATCCAATTTCACGTCACATATCAGGGTCATGATAGGGAAGGCCAAAAGGGAGTATGTCATCAGTGACATCCCTGTGTAACCAAGGGCAGTGTCAAATCAGCTTCCCTCACCCAATTACAACGCTGCCAATGGCTTGTAGATTCGTGGTTCCCCTGCAAAGAAATTCTGTTTTTTCACACTGTACAAATGAGGCTTTAGTGCACCACGAGCATCACCATTGCACTTAGGCCCTGCTCCTCTCTCTGACCAGCCCTTGCCTCAGACTGTAACAGAGCCAGGCAGAAGGGACAAGGGACATAAGCTTGCTTGGCTCTGTCAATCAGCAGTCTAAGGCCTAGTTCACACAGTCAGTGTTTGGTCAATGATTTCCATCAGTGACTGAGCCAAAACCAGTTGTCGGTTTCAAAACACAGAACCGGTGTAAATCTTTCCCTTATACCTTAGCCCTCTGTAAGCTCAACTTCTGGTTTTGGCTCGCAATCACTAAAGTGTGAACTAGGCCTAAGGAAGGAGCTGGCAAGACAGAGGACTAGGGCTTAAGTGCAACGCTGGCAGTAAAGCTTCATTTGAATAATACAAAAAAATATATATATATTTGCACAGATTTACAAACCAAGGGCAGTTTTGTAATCAGGTGAAAAAAAACTATTTGACACTGCCCTTGATTACATAGCGATGTCAGACTCCTTTTAAGGCATTAAAGCTATGGCATTACTATGATTTGAGGGCGATATGCAACCATGGAACCCTAATGTAAATGTTGAAGTGTGAGGAGACCATTACCACAATGGAAAATAAGTTCTGTGAATCCAGTTCATCTAGTATTGCCACAACTATTTAATGAGACCTTTGTTACAATAATGGTACAGATGGAAAGATACCTTCTTATACTTCTCCTTCAGTTTGGAAGCTTTCTTTTCATAAGGCACCTTGTCTTCTGATGAAGTGTTATTCCACATCTCTCCTAGTTTTTTTGCAACATCACCAATGGTCAGACCTGGGTGCTCTCCTTTAATTTTAGGACGGAACTCGGAGCAGAACAAGAAGAAAGCAGAGCTGTAGAGGCCAACAATTAAAAACACAGTGAACAAATGTAAAAAGCAGTCCTTAATGATGACTATTTCAGTTCAAAATCATTAACTCACGGTGGTCTCTTTGGTGCATTTGGATCCTTAAACTTCTTTTTAGTCTCTCCTTTTGGTGGTATGTAAGATTTCATTTCACTTTCATAACGAACCTTGTCTGCTTTCGCCATGTCTTCAAATTTTCCTTTCTCTTTAGCATTCATGGTCTATGGAGAAGAAATAAAATTCACTAAAAAGAACTTTTGTGACAGCATCAAAATTAGGGATTATATTTTTTTCTTCATGTCCATTCCTCTTTTTTTTATTTTTTTGGGCCTTATGTGGAACCATTTATTTCAATGGGGCCGCAAAAAAAATAAAAAATTATAAAAAATAAAAAAAAGGGACATGTCCTATTATAGTCCGCATTACGGACAAGTATAGGACTGTTCTATTAGGGGCCAGCTGTTCAGTTCTGCAAAATGAACACGACCCTTAGGGTGCATTCACATGACCGTATATTTGGTCCGCATCAATCCGCATTTTTTTGTGGATAGGATGAGGACCCATTTATCTCAATGGATCAGAAAAAATAAAAAATAAATATAAAAACACGGATTCAATGCAACCGTCATCCGTATCTGTTGCCGATCCGTGTTTTTCAGTCTGCAAAATACATACTGTTGTGTGAATGCACCAAAGATAGGCTGCTACACATCACAACTTTGCACATCAGACTTTGTACATTTAAAAAAAAAAAAAAAAAACACAAAAAACAGGTGAGTTTACCAATGTAAAGCAGCAGAGCCGTGACTTGCCTTTTTTTTTTTTTTTTAACATTATTTGTTATCTTCACACAGGAGGGATGTGGAATGGCAGGCTATGTGTCCAGGTATTGGGACTAGAATAGGCTCATTCAGTTTATGCATCCATACAAGAATGTTTGAGCTGCTGACCTTATTGAACTGTAGCGGAAGATGAACATCTAAGCGATTTACCAAATAAAAATTTTGACACAAAATAAGAGCCAACCAATATGTGGTGTTAGACAGGTGGGTCCAAATTCTATCAAGATGCACAAAATTTACCACAGTGATAAATCTGGTGCATCTTCAGAGTGCCTGGTCTGTTCACACTATCAAAATACAGGATTGGTAAATCTACTCCCTAATCATATGGATGTAAATAGATTTTAGTATTTTAAGCATAAAAAAAAAAAAAAAAAAAAAAAAAAGTTATCCAAATTCCCAATAACATCATGAATATTTTACCTTCCACCGTTCTGAGCACTTCTTAGAGAATTCTGCAAAGTTTACAGATGCGTCAGGGTGCTTTTTCTTGTGCTCTTCTCTGCACGTTTGCACAAAGTAAGCATAGGAGGACATTTTTCCTCTGGGCTTCTTGGGATCACCTTTCCCCATTTTAACAATATTCTGTAAGAAAAGAAAGATTAGTAAAATGTGCATTTTCTATCCAATTACTTCTGCACACTATGATTGTAAATCAAGTGGATTAAAGAGGTTTTCCGAGATATTTTAGCCAATGACCTATCCTCTGGATAGCGGCCTTCCCTCAGCTTTCTCTAGGCCACAGGATGTTACATTCATTGGTCACATGGCTTTGGTGCAGTTCAGTCTCATAGAAGTGAATGGGGCTGAGCTGCGATACCTGGCACAGCCGCTATACTAGGGTTCCTCAACTCCGGTCCTCAGGACCCACCTACCGGTCAGGATTTGAGATTATTCCACAGAATGAATACCTGTGGCAAGTCCTGATCCATGGACACTAAAGCCTCATTCACACGTCAGTGTTTCACGGACGTGTGATGTACGCGTGTTCGCCATGGACATCACACGTCTCCATTCACTTTAATGTGTGTATTCACACATCAGTGTCTTTAGCACGGATGCATGCTCTATTTTGTCTGTGTTCGCAGATCCCTAACGACCATTATAGTCTATGGGTCTGTGAAAACCACAGATGCAACACGGATACCATCTGTGTTGCATCCGTATTTCATTAAGATCAGTGAAACACGGACAGCAAAAAACCGACAACACGGACCCAAAACAGATCCTTCATGGATGCATCACTGACCACCTGCTCACGAATTTGAGCACAGACACGGCTGTGTGAGTGAAGCTTAATTGTATCACCTGCTCAATACTAGGGAAATCCTGAAAACATGACTGGTAGTTGGGTCCCGAGGACCGGAGTTGAGAAACCCTGCGCTATACAATGTATGACAGTGTCCTGGGTGTCCAAGCCTACACCGATCAGATACTGATGACCTATCTAGAGAATGGGTCATCAGTTAAAATAACTTTGAAAACCCTTTAAAAAGTTATGTATTTTCTTCTTGAGGATGGTTTAAAAATAAATAAATAAAATAAAAAAAATGCTGCGCTAGATGATACATTCTGGCCAAAAGGAAGTGATAAAACGTTGTACAAAGACTTTTTTTTTTTTTTTTTGAAATTTTCCATATTTTTTTTATTGCAGCATGCTCTGTGTTTTTTAAACGTTTTCCCACAAAGCTCTCTACAGGAAAAAAAAGGTCTAAAAAAATAAATAAATAAAATTCAAGAAAACAAAAAAAACAAAACAACCCCATATGACCAAGCCCAAAGAGGCAGGAAAAATTAATAGTATGGCACCACCCTTACACCCAGACCTGGACACCTGCAAGAAGTAATCTGCGGTAGGGGAGGCTTTCCTATTGCCCGGAGTTGTAATAAATGCATATTATAGGACTACAGACATGGAGAATGTATGGCCGCCCAGCACTTGAAATATACACAGAGGCAGCCTATAATACCTCTAAGTATACAGTGTAATGTAATGTATGTAGATGAAACCAGGAGATTTTCCCCATTGATACTCATGTAGTAATGATAGATGCACCCCTGGGATACCTGTTTGAACGTTTCTCACAGATCCATCATATACCAGAGTATACCACAATTAAGGAGAATCTGTCAGCAGTCTTGAGCATGCTAAACTGCTGACGGGACTAGGTAACGGACAGCAGTATAAACATATTTTGTGGAGTTTTTATTATCAGGTTATTCTGATCTTTTATTCTGCTCCTTAAATGGGTTTTCCAGTGTAAACTAAGTGTAGGTAGATACGTTTAATCTGTTTACCTGACATTTTGTAATACTGTTTACTTACACTGGAGGTGGCGCTGCACGACACAGCCTCTGCTCTGAGTGACAACTGCAATGGTCTCTTGGTTGGATACTACAGCTGCCACTCAAAGCAGAGGGGAGGGGTTTTGAAGAAGCTCAATTGCAAATTGCAGTGAAGCTCCGCCTCCAGGGCACTTGCAGGAGCAGAATCTGGCAGAGTAGCCGTTCATATTCTTATTACTCCTGATAATAAAAACACCACAAACTGTATCTTTCTACCGCTCTCCACAGCCCCTACCTAGTGCCGTCAACAGTTTATAACAGGGATCAACAACCTTTGGCACTCCAGCTGCCATGAAACTACTACTCCCAGAGTGCACAGTTGCTCAGCTGTTTTTGTACCTCCAACAGAACTGAAATGAGGATTCTGGGAGTTGCAGTTTCAGAACAGCTGGCGTGCTGGAGGTTGCCGATTCCTGGTTTATAGCGTAGTCAAGAGTGCTGCAGATCCACTTTAAAGGGGGGTGTCAGGTGTTTTTTTTTTTTTTCACAGTTTCTAAAGGTATTATAATAATAAAGAAGTTATACTCACTGAGGGAGAGTTATCAAAACTGGGTTAGTTGCCCATAGCAACCAATCGGTTTCCACTTTTCAGAGCTCCTCTGGTTGCTACGGGCAACTCTGGCATTTTTCATTTGCACCAGTTCTGATGAATCTTCCCCACTGTTCCAGAACCTCCACTCTAAAGCAGCCCACAGCTGCTGCAGGGATGTGCCCATACATTTCTGTTCCCCATCACTGGCCTCAGTGGAATACAGCACAAGACTGATGAGTCCTGCGACTGGCTGCAGCAGACTCATGCGGTATAACGCTGGGTGCACACCTGAGCGTTTTACAGCACGTTCAAACGCGCTGTAAAACGCTCAACACATGAAAACCAATGCTTCCCTATGGCCCTGGTTCACACTTGAGCGTTTTACAGCACGTTTGAACGCGCTGAAAAACGCCCTACGCTCAAAAAAGTTCTTGAATTTCTTTGGGGCGTTTTGTCGCGCGTTCCCGTACATAGACTTTCGGGAACGCGCGACAATGGGCGTTCGCTTGTCTCTGTATGCGCGATTGTAAACGCCCGTACAATCGCGCATACAGAGCGCTCCTTTCAGAACGCCCAGGTGTGAACCCAGGGTAAGGGCTCATCACTGCTGCAGTCAAGAAAACAAAGTCAAAATGGAATGAAGTAAAAAAGGGATTAGGAAAGAGGGTGTATAGTTTTTTTTTTTAATTACTTTAAGGTCGTCACTTCTTTAAAAAATAAAATAACCTAACCCCTTCTGCGGGACAAGATGTAGTTTTTAATGCACCATTTTGGGGTACACATAACTTACTGATTAAGGGCTCACTCACATGACCGCATTTAAGTGTCCGCATCTGTTAAGCAATTTTCCGGAATGGATGTGGACCCATTTATTTCAATGGGGCCTCAAAAGATGCGGACAGCACACAGTGAGCTGTCCGCATCCGCACTTCCGTTCCGTAGCCCTGCAAGAAAGATAGAACATGTCCTATTCTTGTCCGCAGTTGCAGACAAGAATAGGCGTTTTATATCATAGGGCCGGCCACGTGCACTCCACTCAACACATATGGTCGTCTGAATGAGACCTAACGTTTATTAGCTTTTTCAGGATAAAAAAAAAAATCAAAAACAAAAAAAAACGATACCACATTGTCTGTTTACATTGTAAACTCTGCGACGTTCACTTTGAGACATAAAAAAAAAAAAAAAAACACCACGATAACATTACTCTCTGGATCAGTATGATTACAGTGATTCCAAATATCAATAAATAGCTTTTTTTAATTAATTTTTACTACTTAAAACAATAAAACACCTTTAAAGAAATTAAAATATTTCTTGCATCGCTGAATCCCAAGACCCAGAACCTTTTTCTTTTTCTGGAGCTATGTGATGGTTTGATTCTGCTGAGACAACTTGTAGTTTTCATTGGTATCATTTTGGAGTAGATACGACATTTTGATAGCTTTTTATTCAATTTTTGGGTGAAAATTAAGCAATTCTAGCATTGTTTTTTTTTTCTTTTTTCTCTTTTTTACAGTGTTCACTGTGTGGGATAAATTACATGATAATTGTACAGTTTGCATTATTACAGATGCGGCGATAACAAGTTTGTTGAGGGGATTTTATTTTTTCCAATGGAAAAAATAAAAGTGTGTGTGTTTTTAACTTGCATTTTTTAAATAAACTATTTAATTCTATTTTTTACCACTTACTAGTCTCGTAAGGGGACTCTGACATGCGACTGCTTACATAATACACTGTACTCCATTAGCGGAAGTGCCAATAGCTAACAGACAGAGCCCCCTCCCTTTGAAACCACATAGATGCCGCAGTCACTATTGGCTGCAGCATACAAAGAAATAAATGCTTCTGCCGATCTGGACTGTTAGAGCAGGAGCTCATGTGTCGTGAGAGAACCAGGCGGCGCTTAGACTATGCTGCTGTAAAAACACGGTGGGCCATCATAAGGCCCCTTAGTGACCGTGGTCACCTAAGGGTTAAGGAACCTACGCTTAAAAAGACGGCATTGCATAATTACAGACATCTCTATAGGATATCATTAGCCGGACCCATTCATTTCAATGGGGCTGTGCACATGTGGTTTTCACGCATCACTTGTGCGTTGCGTGAAAATCGCAGCATGTTCTATAGTCTGATTTTCACGCAACGCTGGCCCCATAGAAGTCAATGGGGCTGCGTGAAAACCGCATCGCATTCGCAAGCAAGTGCAGATGCAATGTGTTTTTTTACGGATGGTTGCTAAGAGATGTTGTTTATATACATTGTTTATCACACGCGTGCAAAACGCATTAAATCACATTGCACCTGCGCAATAAAAACTGAACGCGATCGCAGACAAAACTAAATGACTATATTTGTGAAGTCGTGCATTTTTTTACTGAACGCATTCGCAACGCATCTGGACCTAATCCACACACGCTCGTCTGCAAGGGGCCTTAGATGCTTCCTTCAAGCAAAATAACAAATTTTTGCAAATATATAAAAATCTGTTGCCCACTAGAGATCAGGGCAGCTAAGTAAGCTGTAAACCCAATATTCTATCTGAGCTTTATAGACATGTCTTTAGTTTAGTGCACTATGTGGACATGTAGTAGAACAAATGGGTTATACAGTCACTTACTATCTTCAGTAAAACAGCTCACGTCTCAATATAAGTGTCTGCTAACACAGATTGCTCTAAACCAGACACCAGTTCTATATTTTACCTGTATAGCTGTATAACATCACCTCTGCAGCCAATCACTGGTTGTATATGGCACAAAACCACCAAGGCTGGTGATTGGCTGCAGCCATCACATGGGTTATATGGACGCTTCATTTCTGCAGCCAAGTAAACACAAAGAAGATCAGAGGTACGGGGAATTAAATGGATGAATATAGGGTCTTCTGTTATTTTTTTCAGAATTCTTCACTTTGGCCTCATTTTTGATCATCTCTGAGAGCCCCTTTAATATGCCCTCTATAATCATCTACACAGGACGCACGTTACACTGTCAAAATAAATCCTCCTAAAACAGGGTAAAGATACAATTGGAAATGTTAGGTGTTTGGAATAGCCCAAACGTTACTCATCCCTCAGTGCTTCAATGCATAAAGCTAATGTGCTGCAAACTCACCAGAGAACAGACCTAGCAGGTAGTCTCTTTGTGGCACCATTGCTTACCTCCAACTACAATGCCTGTGCTATGCTGGATCTTCTTGGTCCAGAACATCCAGTAAAAAGCCTGCTAGCTAAACCCTCTACAGAACTAAGCCAAAAGCAGGCTGCGACAGTGACTTGACCCCCTAGCGTCACGGGTGACGTCACACATTGGCTGCACCCCCTCATCGCCAGATGTTGTGATCTGCACGATGGGGAGATGCAGCTGCGGCCGTGCAGGGATCCAGAGGGACCAGGTAAGCATGTTCTGTATAAGTCACCTGCGCATTTCGGGGGGTGTTTACAGGCTCAGATAACCCCTTTCAGTTGTCTGTGGATTCCATGGCGGATTTTTTCTGCACCCTGTGGATGAAATTTTGTAAGGTCTCATCCACTTTGCTGCAGACTTCATGCACACAAATCATTCACCGAGTGCGAACATACCCTAAAGGTGCTCCAGTTTCAGCAGATGCCAGGTCGCTGTATAAGGAAAAATATTCGATTTTTCTCAAACATTGGTTCTGTTTGCAGTAACTGAATTGAAAGCAAGGCTGACAGATTCTATGTATGTGACAGTTTTTGCTGGATCCGGCAGGGTTCAGCAAAAACGCTTCCGTTACTGATAATACAACCGTCTGCATCAGTTATAAACGGATCCGGTTGTATTATCTGTAACATTGCCAAGACGGATCAGTCATTAACTCCATTGAAAGTCAATGGGGGACGGATCAGTTTTCTATTGTGTCAGAGAAAACGGATCCGTTTCCCATTGACTTGCATTGTAGGTCATGCCGGATCCGTTTTGCTCCATATCCCATGACGGAAAGAAAACCACAACATGCTGCGGTTTACTCTCCGGTATGAGAAGGCAACTAAACGGAACAGAATGCATTTGGGGCGTTCAGTTCTGTTACAGTTTGTCCACATTGACAATGAATGGAGACAAAACGGAAGCGTTTTTTTTTTTCCAGTACTGAGATTATAGGGTATTAACGCTAATGTGAAAGTGGCCTTACTTGTACTTTATGCTTCTTTTGTGACAATTTAAATGGAAATGATCTACTTCCACCAGTCCTTGCTGCTATACCGCCCCCGACCACCTGTCCTTGCTGCTATACCGCCCCCGACCACCTGTCCTTGCTGCTATACCGCCCCCGACCACCTGTCCTTGCTGCTATACGCCCCCGACCACCTGTCCTTGCTGCTATACCGCCCCGACCACCTGTCCTTGCGGCTATACCGCCCCCGACCACCTGTCCTTGCTGCTATACCGCCCCCGACCACCTGTCCTTGCTGCTATACCGCCCCCGACCACCTGTCCTTGCTGCTATACCGCCCCCGACCACCTGTCCTTGCTGCTATACCGCCCCCGACCACCTGTCCTTGATGCTATACCGCCCCGACCTCCTGTCCTTGGCTGCTATACCGCCCCGACCTCCTGTCCTTGCTGCTATACCGCCCCCGACCTCCTGTCCTTGCTGCTATACCGCCCCCGACCTCCTGTCCTTGCTGCTATACCGCCCCCGACCTCCTGTCCTTGCTGCTATACCGCCCCCGACCTCCTGTCCTTGCTGCTATACCGCCCCCGACCTCCTGTCCTTGCTGCTATACCGCCCCCGACCTCCTGTCCTTGCTGCTATACCGCCCCCGACCTCCTGTCCTTGCTGCTATACCGCCCCCGACGTCCTGTCCTTGCTGCTATACCGCCCCCGACGTCCTGTCCTAGCTGCTATACCGCCCCCGACGTCCTGTCCTAGCTGCTATACCGCCCCTGACATCCTGTCCTAGCTGCTATACCGCTCCTTTTACCTTTTTCATTTTTTTTTTGCAGATCCTGCCACAAGCCGGACCTCTGTAAGGTCGAGTTCACATACATCTGGCCACTTGTAGTAGTTTGCCTCTGGCAGAGTGCAGATACTCCAGAGGGAAACTGATGCCAGATCTTATACCACAGCTTTCCAACACCAGAACATCAGTTTTGACGCCAGATGTCAACTAGAGGCTGACAGAAAAATATAAAAAGCAGCTATGTCTGGCGGCTTCAGGTTATGGACGATTGGCGCACTAAAGTGTACAAAGGCTGTGTGCAGATATACCTGATGTGTCCGGCTCCAGCATAACATCAGAATAAATACTTACATTAATGTCCCATCTCCAGAAATCACCCATAATTATTACCCATTTAAAGTATTTAAAATTCTTTTTCCAGACCCTGCCACCACTCTTTATTAGGGATGAGTGACCTGAACTTTACAGGTTCGGGCGGTGGAGGAATCCCATTATGGATTCCATTATAACGGAATTCTATGACAGAATGCAAAATAGAGGCTTTTAAGAGGCATTCCGTTTTGATCCGTCATAATAGAAGTCTATGGGCAGCATAACGGATCTGTCCCGTTTCCTTTATGCAGGACAGGACTTTGTTTTCCGTCATGCATAACGGAAACCAGACGGATCCATCATGTTTGCAATAGAAGCGAATGGAAGTGGTGGCCGCACAAACGCTGTGCACTCCCATTCATCTCTATGAGGATTCTGAAAATATTTTTAATGGGCCAATTGGAAGTATTGGTGGTAGCCGTACCCGGCACTGCCAGTCACCACTTTGCCAGCTTTGTTTTAGAGATAGATGTGGGTCCCACCTCTGGACCGGCACCTATCACACAATGGGGGCATATATAACCTATATAATATTTGTACCAACCCTATATAACCCTAGTGATATACCCCCATTGTCCGAGATGGGAATACCCTTTTAATCTTTTTTTTTTTTTTTACTAAAATTTTACCCAGCAGACAACCTCCCCGAGGGGCCGCATTCACATCTGCATTAGAGACTGAGAGAATCTGCGACCGAAGCCTCCAACAAAAATATGAGGCATCAGAGGGACTGGCGCTCACGAAAATGAGCTTAGTTCCCCATGGCAACCAATCAGACCGATCCTCTGAAAAATGAAAGCTCGACTCTGGTTGGTTGCTATGGGCAACAAAGCTCATTTTCCTTAGCGCCAGATTTTTTTTTTAAAGTGTCCCATCCGTGTCTGACGGAACCGGCGGTTCCATCTTTCAGATCCCGTAACGGAGAAGAACATAAAAATAGTAAATAAATAAAAACACGCCATAAGGTGACGGAGACCTTCCATTAAGGCGCCACCTCCGCCTGTCCGGTCATCTCTCCCCAGGGCACTCAGATCCAGCTGAATAGGGAGTCAGAGTCAGCAGGACATTTATTATCTTTTCTCCTTCCACACCCCAAGAGCCCTTGGTTGATGAAAGAAAGTCCCCTTGAAATGTCTCCATTCGCCCTCTGGCACCCTCGCTCGGTCCTTCGGGTGGCTGTCAGCTCTGCCGCTCCGTTGCAGTGTCTCAGCGCAGACATATATACACATACACACACACGGACTCGCATACACACTGCGGGGCTGGGGAGCGCGCGTGCACGCGGCTGGATGACGGCGCCGTCGGGGGCGCGCTCGCCCTTTCTCCCTATTGTTGTCGTGCCCGCGCCCCCTCACGCTATTAAAACCACCATGTTAGAGAGTGCGGCTCGCAACCGCCATCTCATAGAGGAGCAGCAGCGGGGCCGCCTTCACTCCCCGGGCTGCGGCGGACAGGGGCTATTACATGCTGCCCCCCTCCTCACACCCCATTTCGGGCTGAAGGGTCGCTGGTGACAGCCGCCACCCTGCGTTTCCCGGCTCGTACCCTCTTCTCTTGTTTTCCCCATAGTCAGCCATGTTACAGCACATCCTGAGGTGATTTAGGCATCTCCTACCGATACGCCCTACATTTACCCCCCTCCACCCCAGCTTTTATGACGGTTACCGGTGACCCGTCCGTTTTATAAAATTATTATTATTATTTTTTTTTTTTAATAGCCCCTTCCTCAAGGCCGGTGACACCCGTTACCACAATACACACCGGGCGTTATTAAAAGTTCACCTCACACTTCTAGCACTAAATAATAAAAACGCCCGTATGTCTCCAGTCACACACACTCTCCGTTCCTCCCCTCCGTTATCCATACGGTAATTGTAATCACTCCATTTACCGTTAATTCTCACCCCAAATTCACCGTTTTATCCCCCCCGATGTTTATAACGTCAATCCCACCACAACCCGGGCCGGGATTATTTGACTTTTTTTTTTTTTTTTCAGGCGGATTAATACGGGCCACGGGTGGAGGTGATTTGACATCCATTCTCGTCCACAATACTTACCTTACATAGACATTGCCAGTCACTGTGTCAGTTTGGTGCTGTGTATACTCACCCAATGCTGTGTCTATGGAGCTCAATGTACTGCAATGGCTGTGAGAGAAAGCGGGATCGATACGCAGCCTCTTCACACTCTTCCCAATCTGTAACATTACTCTCAGCTCAGGCCGACGCTGATTGGCCGCCGCCAACTCGTTCCTTCTCCTCATTGGTCGGATCGCCTCCATTGTCCTGACCAGCGGCCGAGGCTGATTGGACAGATTTTAGCCGACGTCACCCAAGAGCAAAACAGCGCGCAAATACGAAATATCATCAGTGTGTGTGAGACGCTCAAGCGGGATGCAGCTGTAAGGCTGAGTTATAGTGTTTGCAATGGAAGCCCATAGAACCTAATGCAGTCAACGACGGAGCGGGGGCTTCTCTACATTCCGGGGCTATGTAGTGCTGCCTGACGGACTGCTACCTGCACTGCAGCCCCTTCGGACATCCTCACCCCCTCTACACCCTGCAGCCATCTAAAGCCAAAACATTTGAGCCCGTTGTCCCTAATGTTTTAACACGGCTGTCGTGAACGCGCACAATGATAGGACTAGGCAGACAAGCCTTCATATTCACCATCCTATGGCATTTTTACGGCTGTAGTGTGAACCCTGCAGTATTCTACCTCACCGGCACAGGGATAATAGACAACCGGGTGTGCAGAAGAACTAAGGGGTCCCCTGGTTACCCCTTACTGGAGAACTACTAGTCCCAGCACGCCCTGCAAACCGGACCTCACCCAGCCGTGCTGAGACTTTTAGTTTCACTTCTTTAAGGTGCCGGTATCTTCCCTATAGTGGCATAATGTATGGTAAATTATATGGCAGTACTGTACTGAATGGTATATGGCACATAGCTGTGTACACTGCGAGGCACTCACTGTATCCCACATTACACTGTATAATTATATAATATCCTACATTACACTGTATAGTTATATAATATCCTACATTACACTATAATTAGTATGTATATCACATATTACACTGTATAGTTAGTATGTATATTACACTGTATAGTTAGTATGTATATTACACTGTATAGTTATATAATATCCTACATTGCACTGTATAATTAGTATATTTATCCCACATTGCACTGTATAGTTAGTATGTATATTACACTGTATAGTTAGTGAGTATATGCCATATTACACTGTATAGTTATATATCCTACATTGCACTGTATAATTAGTATTCATTGTATAATTATATAATATTCCATATTACACTGTAGAATTAGTATATTTATCCCACATTACACTGTATAGTTAGTATGTATATGCCATATTACACTGTATAGTTATATAATATCCTACATTGCACTGTATAATTAGTATGTATATTACACTGTATAGTTATATAATATCCTACATTGCACTGTATAATTAGTATATTTATCCCACATTACACTGTATAGTTAGGCTCCTTTCACACTAGCGTTCGCTGGTCCGCTCGTGAGCTCCGTTTGAAGGGGCTCACGAGCGGACCCGAACGCAGCCGTCCAGCCCTGATGCAGTCTGAATGGAGCGGATCCGCTCAGACTGCATCAGTCTGGCGGCGTTCAGCCTCCGCTCCGCTCGCCTCCGCACGGACAGGCGGACAGCTGAACGCTGCTTGCAGCGTTCGGGTGTCCGCCTGGCCGTGCGGAGGCGTGCGGATCCGTCCAGACTTACAATGTAAGTCAATGGGGACGGATCCGTTTGAAGATGCCACAATGTGGCTCAATCTTCAAGCGGATCCGTCCCCCATTGACTTTACATTGAAAGTCTGGACGGATCCGTCCGAGGCTATTTTCACACTTGGCTTTTTTTTTGCCATTTTAATGCAGACGGATCCGTTCTGAACGGAGCCTCCGTCTGCATTATTACGATCGGATCCGTTCAGAACGGATCCGCCCGAACGCTAGTGTGAAAGTAGCCTAAGTATGTATATCACATATTACACTGTATAGTTAGTGAGTATATCCCATATTACACTGTATAGTTATATAATATCCTACATTACTGTATAATTAGTATTCATTGTATAATTATCCCATATTACACTGTATAATTAGTATATTTATCCCACATTACACTGTATAGTTAGTATGTATAGCCCACATTACACTGTATAGTTAGTATGTATATTACACTGTATAGTTAGTATATATATCCCACATTACACTGTATAGTTATAACATCCCCTATTACACTGTGTGTGTGTATGTATGTATGTATGTATATATATATATATATATATATATATATATATATATTTATATACACACTCACCTAAAGAATTATTAGGAACACCATACTAATACAGTGTTGGACCCCCTTTTGCCTTCAGAACTGCCTTAATTCTACGTGGCATTGATTCAACAAGGTGCTGATAGCATTCTTTAGAAATGTTGGCCCATATTGATAGGATAGCATCTTGCAGTTGATGGAGATTTGAGGGATGCACATCCAGGGCACGAAGCTCCCGTTCCACCACATCCCAAAGATGCTCTATTGGGTTGGGATCTGGTGACTGTGGGGGCCATTTTAGTACAGTGAACTCATTGTCATGTTCAAGAAACCAATTTGAAATGATTCGAGCTTTGTGACATGGTGCATTATCCTGCTGGAAGTAGCCATCAGAGGATGGGTACATGGTGGTCATGAAGGGATGGACATGGTCAGAAACAATGCTCAGGTAGCCCGTGGCATTTAAACGATGGCCAATTGGCACTAAGGGGCCTAAAGTGTGCCCAGAAAACATCCCCCACACCATTACACCACCACCACCAGCCTGCACAGTGGTAACAAGGCATGATGGATACATGTTCTCATTCTGTTTACGCCAAATTCGGACTCTACCATTTGAATGTCTCAACAGAAATCGAGACTCATCAGACCAGGCAACAATTTTCCAGTCTTCAACAGTCCAATTTTGGTGAGCTTGTGCAAATTGTAGCCTCTTTTTCCTATTTGTAGTGGAGATGAGTGGTACCCGGTGGGGTCTTCTGCTGTTGTAGCCCATCCGCCTCAAGGTTGTGCGTGTTGTGGCTTCACAAATGCTTTGCTGCATACCTCGGTTGTAACGAGTGGTTATTTCAGTCAACGTTGCTCTTCTATCAGCTTGAATCAGTCGGCCCATTCTCCTCTGACCTCTAGCATCAACAAGGCATTTTCGCCCACAGGACTGCCGCATACTGGATGTTTTTCCCTTTTCACACCATTCTTTGTAAACCCTAGAAATGGTTGTGCGTGAAAATCACAGTAACTGAGCAGATTGTGAAATACTCAGAGCGGCCCGTCTGGCACCAACAACCATACCACGCTCAAAATTGCTTAAATCACCTTTCTTTCCCATTCTGACATTCAGTTTGGAGTTCAGGAGATTGTCTTGACCAGGACCACAACCCTACATGCATTGAAGCAACTGCCGTGTGATTGGTTGACTAGATAATCGCATTAATGAGAAATAGAACAGGTGTTCCTAATAATTCTTTAGGTGAGTGTATATATATCATATCCCACATTACACTGTATAATTGTTATATCCCATATTGCACTGTATAATTGGTATATAGTGTGTGTAATATCCCACATTACAGTCTATAATATGACTACAATATATAGCTAGTATATATGATGTCCAATATTATACTGTATAACTATTGTATATATCTTACATTGTATAATTAGTATATCTTTAATATCCAGTTTTACACTATTAACAGGTGCAATTATTTTTAAGGGCACTGTCTGGCAATAATTATTAAAGGGGGAACTATCTGTTTCTGCAGTATAGTATTTGGGAGAGCACAGTGAGTATTGGGGGTAGCAGCAAGATGACATTGTTGGAGCACCAGGATGTGGAGTTTGTGTTGAGAAGGTGGGGAAAATGATGGAGAAGTCCAGAACCTAAGACGTCTGTGTGGCAAACTTTGCGGAGATGAGGCGTTTCTGGAAGAATACATCATGGTGGTCTGGGCAGAATGGAGAATTACCATATTTTTCGTCCCAGAAGACGCATCCCCCCCTCCCCAAAAGTGTGGGGGGGATGTCCCTTCGTCTTATGGGGTGAATACTACTGAGTGCTTCCATTATGGAAACGCTCATTAGTACCGGGAAGCGATGAAGGCTCTGTACTCACTGCTTCCTGATCCTCGGCTGTGGCTGCGCACAGCATGAGGGTGCTCTGTGCGTGTCTGTTCACAGCACAGGAAGAGCAGGAGGAGTTATGGAGGTAAGGAGCGGTGGCATCCAGAGCAGGAGGTGTTTTATTTTATTTTCTCTGTGGCATGGGAGCTGATGAGAGGCATGGGGCTCTTTTCTGAGGTCTAATTGGGGGTCATTCACATTGGGGTTATTAAGATTGGGGGTCTTATTGGGGCTGTCAGCTGAGGTCTGATTAACATTGGGGGTCTGATTGGTGGGTCTGACCTGAGGTCTAATGAAAAATATTTTTTTCTTAGTGTCCTCCTCTAAAACCTAGATGCGTCTTATGGGCCGGTGTGTTTTATAGGGCAAAAAATACGGTATATACCACACTGTATAGTTGTATACTGTATTCCTTTTTAAACTGTATTTTTGCATGTCGGGTCATTGTATAGTTGTATATTATATGAAACATTACACTGTATAGGTGTATATTTTATATGCCTCATTAGATTGTTCATTATATCCCTCATGCATATTGCATTCCACATTACACTGTACAGTTGTATATTACACCCCACATTACAATGCATCGTTTTATGCTATTTGCCACTGTACTGATTATGTAGAATATGGACTAGATAAGTGGCTCTCATTTTTTGGCTCTCCATTTCTCTACATATATCTATATGATGATTTGCTCTTTAGGCCTCGTTCACATCTCTGGCAAGCTCTTCAGACACAGAGCAGCCTGCTGGATTTAACACGCTCTGGCGTTGCCAGATCCTGTACTCCACAGCTAGATCCTCATTGACTGCAATAGGGTCTTCTGGCATAAATGCCAGGTTTTGGCCAGACAAAAAAAGGCTTTTGTGCTGGATCAGGCTGCTGTATCTCTATGAAACAGATGAGAACACAGCCTTAGTGCTGATGCACGCCGCCGTTGCCCAGATGTTCCAATTCATTGGGGACCGCAATTTGCGGTCCCCAATGCACGGGCACCATCCGTGCGGTTTCCGTAGACGGCTGCAGACCCATTTAACTTGAATGGGTCCGTGATCCATCCGCACTGCAAAAAAAATAGAACACGTTCTTCGGGATTGTGGGACCTGTTCAAGTAAATGTGTCTGCATCTGTGATGCGGTGCAAAAACAGCCGGGGCCTGTTTATTGCGGACCCGCTGTTTGGTGATAACTAGAGATGAGCAGACGCTGGATGTCTGGGTTCCAGTGGTTCCGCTGAACTTCGTTTCAAAGTTCGATTTGGGTTCCGAGCTTGACCCCGAAACAACAAACCCCATTGAAGTTAAAATGGCTGTAAAAAAAAAAAGTCATAGAAAGGGCTAGAGGGCTGCAAAAGGCTCCAAAGTGGGCGTAAGAGCAGTACAATTGCCCTGCAAACATGTGGAAAGGGAAATGACTTAACATTACATAAAAAAATAACAATCTTGAACCAAGAGGCGGAGGTCCAAGTGGAGTAGAAAGTTGAGGAGGGTGTGGACATGGCGGTGTAGGTGAAAGAGGCGGAGGAAGAAGCCAACACTCTGTTTTTTTTAAATGTGTCTGTCAATTCTGTGTGTGACCTTTAGCCATTTTTGGGGTGTGGCCAGTATATTTCAATACTCTGCCAATATAGGACATAATAATCTTGAGCCAGGAGGTGGGGATCTGAGTAGAGGAGGAGGCGGACGTGTTAGGTGGAAGAGGCAGGGGAGGAAGCCAACACTGTTTCTGTTAATTTTTTATTTTTTTTCTCATGTGTCCGTCAATTCTGTGTCGGGTTGCAAAGGGACAAGGCATGACAGTTTGGTGCTTGTATGTCCTGGGCTAAAACTGGGTAACATTTTTTGTCTGTTATGTCCCCTATCTGAGGGGTGTTCCTAATTTTATTTTATTTTTTTATTCATGACTTTCACAGACACTCAACAGAAGAATTTCCTCTCCCACATTAGTTAGATGGATGCAAAATGGGTCGTCTGATTACAATTAATAATAATTGCAATACATACAATAATAAATACAACATAATAATGTTGAGCCTAAAGGTGGACATGGTGGTGCAGACGGGGGAGGCGGATATGGTGGTGTAGGTGGAAAAGGTCACCGGCTTTTTTGGGGGGTTTGTGGATGCCCCACAAAATTGGGAAATAGCAAAGAGAACGCACAAACTGCGCTGGAGTACAACGATGGCTAGGTGCGTCCGGTATACTTCTCTACACATAATCTTGAGCGGAGGAGGTTACCAACCTTTTTTTTTTTTTTTTTTTTTTTTTTTTTTTTTTTGTGGAGGTCTCAAAACATTGGGAAATGGCAAAGAGAACCCAAAAACTGTGCTGGGGTATAACAATGGCATGGTGTGGCCGGTAT
The DNA here is from genome assembly GCF_014858855.1 of Bufo gargarizans. Taxonomy (NCBI): domain Eukaryota; kingdom Metazoa; phylum Chordata; class Amphibia; order Anura; family Bufonidae; genus Bufo; species Bufo gargarizans. Next base: position 78,881,737 of record NC_058082.1, on the reverse strand, counting down.
ACCTCTCTACTCTGGCTGAGGTATGGACAAGTCCTATGTGATTCATGCCTGGTTTACAGTCAGGTCCATAAATATTGGGACATCAACACAATTCTAAATTTTTTGGCTCTATACACCACCACAATGGATTTGAAATGAAACAAACAAGATGTGCTTTAACTGCAGACTTAATTTGAGGGTATTTACATCCAAATCAGGTGAACGGTGTAGGAATTCCAAGTTTGCATATGTGCCTCCCACTTGTTAAGGGACCAAAAGTAATGGGACAAGTGGCTTCTCAGCTGTTCCATGGCCAGGTGTGTGTTATTCCCTCATTATCCCAATTACAATGAGCAGATAAAGGGTCCAGAGTTCATTTCAAGTGTGCTATTTGCATTTGGAATCTGTTGCTGTCAACTCTCAAGATGAGATCCACAGAGCTGTCACTACCAGTGAAGCAAGCCATCATTAGGCTGAAAAAACAAAACAAACCCATCAGAGAGAGAGAAAAAACATTAGGCTTGGCCAAAACAACTGCTTGGAACATTCTTAAAAACAAGGAACGCACCGGTGAGCTCAGCAACACCAACAGACCCGGAAGACCACGGAAAACAACTGTAGTGGATGACCGAAGAATTCTTTCCCTGGTGAAGAAAACGCCCTTCACAACAGTTGGCCAGATCAAGAACACTCTCCAGGAGGTAGGTGTATGTGTGTCAAAGTCAACAATCAAAAGAAGACTTCACCAGAGTGAATACAGAGGGTTCACCACAAGATGTAAACCATTGGTGAACCTCAAAAACAGGCCAGATTAGAGTTTGCCAAACGACATCTAAAAAAGCCTTCACAGTTCTGGAACAACATCCTATGGACAGAATAAACCAAGATCAACTTGTACCAGAGTGATGGGAAGAGAAGGGTATGGAGAAGGAAAGGAACTGCTCATGATCCTAAGCATACCACCTCATCAGTGAAGCATGGTGGTGGTAGTGTCATAGCGTGGGCATGTATGGCTGCCAATGGAACTGGTTATCTTGTATTTAGAAATGTTTGTGACGGCTGCCAAAAGCAGCAGGATGAATTCTGAAGTGTTTCGGGCAATATTATCTGCTCATATTCAGCCACATGCTTCAGAACTCATTGGACGGCGCTTCACAGTGCAGATGGACAATGACCCAAAGCGTACTGCAAAAGCAACCAAAGAGTTTTTTAAGGGAAAGAAGTGGAATATTATGCAATGGCCAAGTCAATCAGCTGACCTGAATCCGATTGAGCATTCATTACACTTGCTGAAGACAAAACTGAAGGGAAAATGCCCCCAAAACAAGCAGGAACTTAAGACAGTTGCAGTAGACGCCTGGCAGAGCATCACCAGGGATGAAACCCAGCGTCTGGTGAGGTCTATGCGTTCCAGACTTCAGGCTGTAATTGACTGCAAAGGATTTTCAACCAAGTATTAAAAAGTGAAAGTTTGATTTATGATGATTATTCTGTCCCATTACTTTTGGTCCCTTAACAAGTGGGAGGCACATATGCAAATTGTTGTAATTCCTACACCGTTCACCTGATTTGGATGTAAATACCCTCAAATTAAAGCTAACAATCTGCAGTTAAAGCATATCTTGTACGTTTCATTTCAAATCCATTGTGGTGGTGTATAGAGCCAAACATGTTAGAATTGTGTCGATGTCCCAATATTTATGGACCTGACTGTATTTTAATAAACGTAAGCCTGTCCATGATCACCCGCGCTGTGCTAAACACATGTTCAGACAATACAGGTCCTTCTCAAAAAATTAGCATATTGTGATAAAGTTCATTATTTTCTGTAATGTACTGATAAACATTAGACTTATATATATTTTAGATTAATTACACACCAACTGAAGTAGTTCAAGCCTTTTATTGTTTTAATATTGATGATTTTGGCATACAGCTCATGAAAACCCCAAATTCCTATCTAAAAAAATTAGCATATAATGAAAAGGTTCTCTAAACGAGCTATTAACCTAATCATCTGAATCAACTAATTAACTCTAAACACCTGCAAAAGATTCCTGAGGCTTTTAAAAACTCCCAGCCTGGTTCATTACTCAAAACCACAATCATGGGTAAGACTGCCGACCTGACTGCTGTCCAGAAGGCCATCATTGACACCCTCAAGCAAGAGGGTAAGACACAGAAAGAAATTTCTGAACGAATAGGCTGTTCCCAGAGTGCTGTATCAAGGCACCTCAGTGGGAAGTCTGTGGGAAGGAAAAAGTGTGGCAGAAAACGCTGCACAACGAGAAGAGGTGACCGGACCCTGAGGAAGATTGTGGAGAAGGACCGATTCCAGACCTTGGGGGACCTGCGGAAGCAGTGGACTGAGTCTGGAGTAGAAACATCCAGAGCCACCGTGTACAGGCGTGTGCAGGAAATGGGCTACAGGTGCCGCATTCCCCAGAAACAGCGGCAGAAGCGCCTGACCTGGGCTACAGAGAAGCAGCACTGGACTGTTGCTCAGTGGTCCAAAGTACTTTTTTTGCATGAAAGCAAATTTTGCATGTCATTCGGAAATCAAGGTGCCAGAGTCTGGAGGAAGACTGGGGAGAGGGAAATGCCAAAATGCCTGAAGTCCAGTGTCAAGTACCCACAGTCAGTGATGGTCTGGGGTGCCATGTCAGCTGCTGGTGTTGGTCCACTGTGTTTTATCAAGGGCAGGGTCACTGCAGCTAGCTATCAGGAGATTTTGGAGCACTTCATGCTTCCATCTGCTGAAAAGCTTTATGGAGATGAAGATTTCATTTTTCAGCACGACCTGGCACCTGCTCACAGTGCCAAAACCACTGGTAAATGGTTTACTGACCATGGTATTACTGTGCTCAATTGGCCTGCCAACTCTCCTGACCTGAACCCCATAGAGAATCTGTGGGATATTGGGAAGAGAAAGTTGAGAGACGCAAGACCCAACACTCTGCATGAGCTTAAGGCCGCTATCGAAGCATCCTGGGCCTCCATAACACCTCAGCAGTGCCACAGGCTGATTGCCTCCATGTCACGCCGCATTGAAGCAGTCATTTCTGCAAAAGGATTCCTGACCAAGTATTGAGTGCATAACTGAACATCATTATTTGAAGGTTGACTTTTTTTGTAATAAAAACACTTTTCTTTTATTGGTCGGATGAAATATGCTAATTTTTTGAGATAGGAAATTTGGGGTTTCATGAGCTGTATGCCAAAATCATCAATATTAAAACAATAAAAGGCTTGAACTACTTCAGTTGGTGTGTAATGAATCTAAAATATATGAAAGTCTAATGTTTATCAGTACATTACAGAAAATAATGAACTTTATCACAATATGCTAATTTTTTGAGAAGGACCTGTACACTTGCCTCAGGGCAGGCCAGCACCTCCAAGGTGTAAAGGGAAAGCTCAGGCCATGGGCCCAATTTGGAGACCCAGAAGTTAAATGGGGCAGACCCGTCAGTCAGTACGTGCAGACTTGTGGACACATACTGTTCCACCATGTTGCTGAAATGCTGCCTTTTGCTAAGACGGTCCGTATCAGATTGTGGCGTGCAGACAAAGCTTTTTCACATTTCAGCCGTGCTAACCCTCCCTTCTGAGGATCTAACAGTGCACTGCTGGGTTAGCAACTTCCTCCTCCATTTCGCCTCTTACTTCCACTGAGCCCCCCGCTGTTAGGTAGGAACGACATCAGTAGCGCTTCTACCAGCATTCACTCATACTCGCACATCTTCAGTTCACGGTCCAGTGACGGAAGTAAGGATGGCACATTGTCCTTGTAGCGGGGATCCAGCAGGGTGACTACCCATTAATCAGCATTGGTTAGAATGTGGGCAACTCGGCGGTCGTTACGCAGGCACTGCAGCATGTAGTCTCTCATGTGTGCCAGGCTGCCCAGAGGCAACGACCAGCTGTCCTCGGTGGGAGGTGTGTCGTCTGTATCCCTCCAGCCACGCTCCAGTGATGCCCAGCTGACTTTGCTGCCACCCTGCTGTGAAAAGGGATCCTCCTCCTCCAAAACTGTACCCTGTCTGGATAGTTGGGTACCTGGCTGCTGTTGGTGCAGGAACCCACCCTCTGAGCCATCTGTGTAAGACTGGCATGATAACCATGGGAATGATCCCTGTTCCTCCTTCTGTGCCACATCCTTATCCATCAGCGCCTGAAGCGTTTTTTCAAGGAGACATAGAAGTGGCATAGTAGGGCTGATGACAGCGTCCTCACCGCTGGCCATGTTGGTGGAGTACTCAAAGCAGTGCAGCATGGCACACAAGTCCCGCAAGGACTTAGGAATTTTAGTGGACAGAAAACTAAGCTGCAGAAACCAGTGTCAGGCAGCTGCTGCCAATGCCAATAAGATAATGGGTTGCATCAAAAGGGGCATAGATGCTCGTGATGAGAACATAGTCCTGCCACTTTACAAATCACTAGTCAGACCGCACACGGAGTATTATATACAGTTCTGGGCTCCTGTGAACAAGGCAGAAATAGCAGAGCTGGAGAGGGTTCAGAGAAGGGCAACTGAAAGATTAGTAAAATTAGGGTTATTCACTTTAGAAAAAAGACTAGGGGGTGATCTAATAACTATGTATAAATGTATCAGGGGTCAGTACAGAGATCTCTCCCATCATCTATTTATCCCCAGGACTGTGATGAGGGGACATCATCTGTGTAGCTGGCCAGCTAAGACCTGTCCTAGGTTGCTAATATAGCTTGTGTGTTTATACAGCTAAACCTGCCAATAACCTTAATACAGTTCCTATGTTTGTGTGTTAAAGACAAAAGCAGTTATTTACAGTGACTTCATGTTTGGATGTTCTATAACTGTTATATATTGTGTTCACAGAAGCAGAAAAGATAATATGCCTTTAAGATTCATTATATAATATTAAGGTAAGCTCAATGACACAGCAGAAACAACAGAAAGCATAGAGTCAAACTGTTGTTGCTGGGCAGGAGTTTTGGCCAATGACACACAGCCTGTGTGGAAAATTCCCTAGCAGGAGTTGCTAAAAATTATTCACCAGAGAGAGAAGCTGAACAGACATTCATTCCACTAAGAGATGTGTTTTATGGAAGCAGAGAGGCCAAAATAGGTATTTAAAACAGTTATATAATGTTCCTACTGTTAATATAGTGATTAGAACTGTATACTGAACTAGTTATATATGTGTTTACTCACAGTTTCACCAATTGCAAACTACAAAGTTCACAATTCAAATTGCATACAACCATACCAGATCATACTCAACCAATCTGCAAATAGTTACTTCTAACTGCATATTGCAAATTGCGACCAAATTCAGCAAGTAAACTATTAGTTAGACCTCAGATATACCTCTCAAAGAGATCATAAAGTGCTTAAAGAACTTAAAGCGAGAGTACAGATACTGAAGAGAGAAATATATCCACCATTTTATGTTGAATGACAAGATTGAACAGTTGAATCACCATCTTATGCTTACTGCCATTTTGTGATATATTTTCAACACGTGTTATGTACATGGACTATGTGCTGCGGAGGCGCAGTGTTGTATATGAAGAAAAGTTAAAGTTATTTCAAGTATTTGGTGTGCTCTTTGAATCTACTGTTTCCATAGAACGGCGCTAGAGGAATTAGAGTAAGGGTGCATTCACACGACCGTAAGTGTTTTGCGGATCCGCAAAACATGGATACCCACCGCGTGCGTTCCGCATTTTGCTGACCGCACATGGCCGGCGTTATATAGAAAATGCCTATTCTTATTTTTGCAGGGCCGCAGAACAGAAAAACAGATGCGGTGTGCTGTCCGCATCTTTTGCAGCCCCATTGATATGAATGGGTCCGCACCCATTCCGCAAAATTGCGGAACGGATCCATTTATACAGTCGTGTCAATCCACGCTAATACAGTCTGGTTAGACAAAGTCAGACTGTAGGTTAGGCACGAGGACAGGGAACCCCTACCATTAAGGGGTGTCCCTGGGCTGAGGATTATGGAGGGGCTTATAGGGAGAGAATAGGTTCTTTATTGTCCGTTTTTTCCGGCTTCTGTATATTTTAAGATATCTTATACCTCAGACCATCATCCATAATCTTCAGGGGCCAAATATCTATATCAAAGTGCTGAGATCTCAACAAACCATGAGTAATATCGTGACATGCACCTACGTACTGGGATGTGCTGACCCCCTTTTTTTGCTTGGTAGTTTATATGGGAGATGTGGCTGACTCCTATTTAGTCGTGCACTCCTGTAGCCTGTTTTGCCTCACAGGTTGATTTTAATTAGCAAGAGTACATAGTTTGCTCAGCATGCATGCTGGTATTTGCAGTCCCTGGATTCAATGGAGGCCATTTTGGCACCATGGAGATATAAACCAAAAGGGGCCCAGCATGCATGTGGGACCTACACTTCCTGAATTTCATGGTCGCTGTCATGGCACATAACAGGTGAGTTTAGTGTTAGGACCCGTCTTATAGAGATCGCCTTGGCGTGTGGCAGACAGGCTCAAATAATTTGGTACAAAATGTATTTGCTAAGCATCTCTAATTTATTAGCATATACCTTTTGTACTTTGTTTGGTTTGTAGAGTGCTGTTGCACTATGTGTTGTTCTACATGAGTAATATCAATAACATAAAAAGTTTTACTGTTTGAGATAATAGGGTGTACTATTTGTATGTACTATAAGACCCACTTGATCTGGGCTTGATTTCAGCTTATATTTTTAAAGTATTTATTAAAAGTTATATTTTATATAAGTGGGAAGGTGTTTAAAGTGAAGTTCTAAAAGTCAGAGATACCAAAATTCTTCTAATGCCACAGCACAAAAGGCACTTCATAGTGCTGTGCCTGCCACAATGGGACTATTACCCTCAGAGGGCGAAGCGATAGCGGTCCTTAACTTGTACAGAAAAGAGCACATTAGAGCAGCGGAGTGCCAGCATATACCGCCGCGCAGCAACTGTTCCCTGAGTGAGCAAGAAAAGACACCTCAGCGGAGCTACTATAGAGACCATAGAACATATGCATTAGTCAAACTGCAGCCGACACTTAAAGTGGCAGAACGGCAAAGGAAAAATAGACAGAGAAAGAGATGCATGGTGGGAGGCCAAAGTCCAGAGCACCGCTATCCACGGAGAGACCACATGCTACTAGGCCCAAGGTCTGCAGCAGCGTATCCAAGCCAGCGCATCGCAAGTCAGCACAGAACATCTTAAGCAGCGTATCCAAGTCAGCATCGCATCATATTAAGAAAAGACATGTCTCTTTTAAGACTGACATTTGTTCCTGCTCTTTAGAATAAGGACAAAGCTTTCCTTTGATTACTTATCATTGCATATAGGCTTTGGCATAAAGAGAAAAAAATAATTGTCAAGAAATAAGAGACTTTAAAGTATTTAAAGTGAAAGGCATTTATTTCTGCATTTTGTCAGTATTGCATTTAAAGTGAAAGGCATCTTATTATTTGTATTGATTGTGATAGCATTAAAAGTAAAATATCTGAGCCTAGTATTACCATGCCACTGTTAGAGGATACAAAGATAGAGTTGAAGTTGAAGAGCAAGGGAACCTGTCTGAGGTAGAAGAGTCTGATGCAGCATTAGTCTTGCCTCAAACAAATATAGCCCAAGCAGATGAACTAAGACGTTCATCACGTGCTAGAAAACCGACCTCAACGATGCTCACGGCAATGCTCACGAGAATGTTACAACCATTGTCCCAGCAAGACCACAGAGAACAGTCCTAGCTATACTTCCCATTCTGGAACCTACTGTATTTTCAGGAGACGTACTTAAGTTTATAGAGTGGAAGGCAAGTCTTGAAATGATAATTGAGCATCATTGCTTCAGTCCAGTCGACAAGTAAGTCTACCTTCAGAGATATGTTGGTGCGGAAGCAAAGAAAGTTCTTGAAGGTTAATTCTATAGAAAAGAGGAAGAAGCCTACAAGCAAGCTTGGGAAAAATTTAATGCAAGATATGGTCATCCTTTGTTAGTACAAAATGTGATATGACAGGCTGGTTAAAACTGTAAAAAAAAATTATGTGCGCACCATAGGGTAATTCTGTGAGTATAAAATTGTAAGCAGAAAGAACTTGCAAGGCTCACCTTACGTGGTTGTGCAAATGTAGGCACAACACTAATGAGGGTTTGTCTGACAAGCCTGGACGTCTGGATATAGCGGTCTGCAGCCACGGGATCACGGAAGATCTTCAAATGGAGAAGCCTGGAGCCCCCAAGAAGATGATGATCACAAGAAAACAAAATACGTCCCACGGCGCAAAATGCCGTCAACCAGTCACCAGGATCACGAAGGAATCTTTTATTGCAGTGATACTCGCTGCAATAAAAGATTCGTTCGTGATCCTGGTGACTGGTTGACGGCATTTTGCGCCGTGGGACGTATTTTCTTTTCTTTTGTTAGTACAAAGAGCTTTTAGAGAGAAATTAAATAACTGGCCTAAAATAGGTCCTAAAGAAAACTTCAGACTTAAAAAGTATGGTGACTTCCTGAAAGCATGCAGCAATGCCATCCCACATGTTCAAGGACTGAAAGTACTGAACAACTAGAAAACCACAGAATGCTAACTAAGCTACCTGAAGAAGTGTCTTCTAGATTGGAATCGCTATGTGACTAAACAGTTAGATCTAGGTTAGAACTTCCCAAGTTTTAAAGAGTTTTCTGAGTTCGTCAATGAGAAAGCAAGGATAGCATGTAATCCAGGAACATCATCTTACGTCTTAAAATCCTTACAAGAAAGGTCTGCAAGAGAGATAAGCCGTGCCAGAGACACTAGCTTTGAAACCAACACAGCAGCTAAAGGTCCAGATACCTACAAGAATAAGTCCAAAGTCACTACTGGGATTAGTAGAGAGACAGAACCAACTAATATTCAGACTACCTTTAAATGTATGTTTTGTGGAGAGAACCACTCCATACACAAGTGCCAACAATTGAAGGAGAAGTCCCCAGATGAAAAGAAAAAATGTGTACTGGATAATCAACTGTTTCGGTTGTCTAAAAGGCCATGTTACTAAGGAGTGTAAGAAAAAAGCCACATGCATCGTTTGTAAAGGACGCCATCCTACACCACTAAATGAAAAACGTCCAAAGAAAGATAAATCCTCAATACCTAAAGATACTAAGGAAGAAAACACAGTATCGGTATTCTCTTGCAGAGTGAAGGAAGGAGAAACGAACGACACATCAATGGTTCTACCAGTGTGCATTTCAAATCCTAAAAGGAGGAACAAGAAGGTATATGCCTATGTGCTACTGGATGCCCAGAGTGACATCACCTTTATTGCTCAAGAAATCTGCAAGAAATTACAAGTGGCAACAGAACCAGTAAAGCTCAAACTCACAATGACGGGGAGAGACACAGTAGTGAACAGACAAAGGACTGAGAGTTACAGGACTTAATTTAAGCTTCACATTAGATCTACCTCCAGCTTATACAAAAGACGATATACCTCCAGATCGAGATCTCATCTACCTGTGAAAATCCAATAAATGGGAACACCTATCTGTCATATCTCATGAAATGTCGTGTGGTGTGGTTGCAATAAATATATCTGAAGATTCATCATCCGCATCTGGTTGGTTCCTTGCGCCGAGGGATGCTCCTCTCTTTCTACTTTAAACGAATCCTCTATGTGGGCCGTGGCATGCTCATCTGAGGACATCTGCATCCGTGGCTGCATACCTACCTCCCAAATTGGGGATTGAATATATTTCTGACACGTCTTCAATAGCGGCGTGCCTACATTTGCACAACCCTATAAGGTGAGCCTCCGAATTTGGAGTTTACGCTAAATTCCCAAACGTTTTTACCCTATGGTGCGCCCTGTTTTTCTGTTTATACAGTTAACAACTTGCTCTTATACGTCATATCTCATGAAATGTCCCCTCTGCAGGAGTTTGGTGTTGGACTGTTGATAGGCTATGATTGTCCCAAAGCCTTGGTACCATGATAGGTAAACACAGGAGGAAAGGGTGAACCCTACACTGTTCAAACTGATCTAGGATGGGGTGTTGTTGGATGAAAACAGCAGATCGCAAACTCAAGACAGGTGACAGGATTGTGTCATCAAATATCTGTCCAAGAGTCACAAACTGTAAGTCCAGCAAAAGTAATCAAGATCTTTGAATCTGACTTTGCAGACATAAGTTCTAAAGAAAAGAGTGTATCCCAAAAAGACAAAGTTTGTACACACTCTAGAAGAAAGTATTCAGCAGAATCAACAAGGTCATCTTGAAATGCCCTTACCTTTTAGAGAACGACCTTGTCTGCCAAATAACAGAAATCTTGCCCTAGCAAGATTTTAAATGTTTGAAGAAAATGATGGGAAGAGATCCCAAACTCAAGAATGATTATTTGAAATTCATGGAAGGCATCCTCGAAGAAGGACATGCAGAGAAAGTTAATAATCAGCTTAAAGAAGAAGTGTGGTACATCTCACATCAAGGTTTCTATTACTCAAAGAAACCAGAATAGATTAGAGTAGTATTTGATTGCTCAGCAAAGTTCAGTGGTGTTGCATTGAACGATCATCTACTAAAAGGACCAGATCTTACAAAAACACTGTCTGGAGTACTCTATAGATTTAGAAAGTATCCGTAGTGGTCATGTGTGACGTTGAAAAGATGTTCCACCAGTTTCATATGAAGATAGAGACTTCCTGAGGTTTCCATGGCAGGAGAACGGAGATACAGAGCCACCAGAATATAGAATGAAAGTACTCTTGTTTGGAGCAGCATAGTCTCCAGGTTGTGCCAATTATGGTATACAGTACCTGGCCAATCAGAATGAAAAGGGTTGCCCATCAGCAGAAAATGTTCTGAAGTAAATATTTTATGTAGATGATGGTCTCATGCAGTGGATCAAAAAAGTATTTAGTCAGCCACCAATTGTGCAAGTTCTCCCACTTAAAAAGATGAGAGGCCTGTAATTTTCATCATAGTTACACTTCATGAGAGACAGAATGGGGTGAAATAATACAGGAAATCACTTTGTAGGATTTCTAATTAATTAATTGGTAAATTCCTTGGTAAAATACGTATTTGGTCACCTAAAAACAAGCAAGGATTCTGGCTCTCACAGACCTGTAAGTTCTGTAACTCCACATGTTACTTGTACTAATGGCACCTGTTTGAACTTATCAGTATAAAAGACACCTTTCCACAACCTTAAACAGTCACACTCCAAACTCCACTATGGCCAAGACCAAAGAGCTGTCGAAGGACAACAGAAACAAAATTGTACACCTGCACCAGGCTAGGAAGACTGAATCTGCAATGGGAAAGTAGCTTGGTGTGGAGAAATCAACTGTGGGAGCAATTATTAGAAAATGGAAGACATACAAGATCACTGATAATCTCCCTCGATCTGGGGCTCCACGCAAGATCTCACCCCGTGGGGACAAAATTATCACGAAAATGGTGAGCAAAAATCCCAGAACCACACGGGGTTACCTAGTGAATGACCTGCAGAGAGCTGAGACCAAAGTAACAAAGGCTACCATCAGTAACACACTACGCCGCCAGTAACTCAAATCCTGCAGTGCCAGACATGTCCCCCTGCTTAAGCCAGTACATGTCTGGGCCCGTCTGAAGTTTGCTAGGGAGCATTTGGATGATCCAGAAGAGGATTGGGAAAATGTCACATGGTCAGATGAAACCAAAGTAGAACTTTTTGGTAAAAACTCAACCCGTCATATTTGGAGGAGAAAGAATGCTTAATTGCATCCAAAGAACACCATACCTACTGTGAAGCATGGGGGTGGAAACAACATGCTTTGGGTCTGTTTTTCTGCAAAGGGACCAGGACGACTGATCAGTGTAAAGGAAAGGATGAATGGGGCCATGTATCGTGAGATTTTGAGTGAAAACCTCATTCCATCAGCAAGAGCATTGAAGATGAAACAAGACTGGGTCTTTCAGCATGACCATGATCCCAAACACACCGCCCGGGCAACGAAGGAGTGGCTTCGTAAGAAGCATTTCAAGTCCTGGAGTGGCCTAGCCAGTCTCCAGATATCAACCCCATAGAAAACCTTTGGAGAGAGTTGAAAGTCTGTGTTGCCCAGCGACAGCCCCAAAACATCACTGCTCTAGAGGAGATCTGCATGGAGGAATGGGTCAAAATACCAGTAACAGTGTGTGAAAACCTTGTGAAGACTTACAGAAAACGTTTGACCTCTGTCATTACCAACAAAGGGTATATAACAAAGTATTGAGATTAACTTTTGTTATTGACCAAATACTTATTTTCCACCATAATTTGAAAATAAATTATAAAAAAAATCAATGATTTTCTTGATTTTTTTTTTTTCTTCTCATGTCTCTCATAGTTGAGGTATACCTATGATGAAAATTACAGGCCTCTCATCTTTTTAAGTGGGAGAACTTGCACAATTGGTGGCTGACTAAATACTTTTTTGCCCCACTGTAAGTCTAGAGTCCACAGAATCTGCAATCAAACTAGTGAATGAAAGCCAAGAACTATGCGCAAGAGGAAACCTGTGCCTTCATAAATTTATCTTAAACAACAGAGAGGTACTGGAATCCATCAGTGACTCTGAAAGTGCATCAACAATGAAGTATGTAGTTCTCAATTATGATCATCTTCCAGTTCAGAACGTACTTTGATTGGGATGGAATGTAAAGAATGACAAGTTCTTCTTTGAAGTATCTATTGAAGAGAAAGTTGCAACTAGACACACCATTCTTTCCGCAGTGGCTTCTATATTTGATCCATTGGGATTCTTGGTCCAAGTAATCCTCAGAGCAAAATAAATACTACAAGGCTTATGCAGACAGAAGTTGAGATGGGACGAGCCCATACCTGAAAATTTGAGACTAAGATGGGAGAGTTGGATAAGAGACTTGCAAAACTTGAGAGAAGTTCGGATACCCAGACGTTTTGTACCTCATGATTTCAGAAAGTACAAGAAAATAGAACTTCATCACTTTTTAGATGCCAGTAGTTATGGTTATGGTCAGTGCTCCTACATCAGAGTGATAGGAGAAGAAAAGATACACCGTGCCCTGGTTATGGGGAAGGCCAGAGTTGCATCTACCAGTATTCAGACAATACTAAGACTTGAACTGACAGCAGCAGCTGTTTCAGCATCAGTAAGCAAGTTTCTGAGAGACGAATTGGAGTTGAAAATAGATGAACAATATTTTTGGACAGACTCACAAATTTAAATTGGTTCACAGACCCAGAGTTCCTTTGGGAAAAGGAAATCCTGCCCAGTAAAGGTTACACAGAATTGTCTATGGGTGATCCAGAAGTAAAAGTTGTACAAACATTAAGCACTGCTGCCAAGTGTCAAGATGACATACTTGAAAGACTAGCCGGATGTTCAAAATGGAATACGGTCATAAACATAGTAGCTCGAATTCAACGTTTGGCAAAGGGAATCCGAAAGAAGGAATTGTTGAATGCAGAAGAAAGAATGAAATCTGAAGAAACAGTCATAAGACTCATTCAACAGAGATTCTACAGTGAAGCGTTGAAGAGACGTAGTCAAGAACCTAAAAGGCCTCCGAACAACCACCCATTGTACAAGCTTAATCTTGTTCTGCAGGATGGTATACTGAAGGTGGGAGGGAGACTGGAAAATGCATCGTTACCTAGCCGAGTGAAGCATCCAGCAGTTCTACCCAAAAATTCTACCTTCACAAGACTAATTATTGATCACTACCACAACAAATCCTTGCATCATGGGAGAAGCTTTACCTAAAGCTGTTTGAGAGAAGGTGGTTACTGGATAGTGAAAGGTAGCAAAGTTATAGCAAAGTTTATAAGTAAATGTGTAGTCTGCAGAAAGGCTTGTAAACCTACCGAAGAATTTAAAAAAATGGCAGATTTACCAGCAGATCGTGTAAACCCATCACCACCATTTCTTTATAGCGGAATGGATTGTTTTGGCCCATTCATCACCAAATAGAACCGCAAGGGAGTACAAGAGATATGGACTGATATTTACAAGTCTGAGCACCAGAGCAATTCACCTGGAAATGTTAGAAAATATGTCAACTGACGCATTCATCAACGCCTTGAGATGTTTCATAGCCATTAGAGGTACTATTGTCCGAGAGCTTAGATCTGACCAAGGATCAAATTATTTTCAGAGCGAAGAATGAATTGAAGAATAGATGATGCTTCACTTAGGACCCTATTTTATGAAGTAATGTCTATTGTTAACAGGCGTCCACTTACAGTTGATAATATCAACGATCCAACAAGTTTAGACCCTTTTAACTCTGAACCATCTACTTCACCTTAAGTTTGATTACATACAGCCACCACCTGGCAAGTTCACCAAAGAGGATTTATATGCTAAAAGGAGATGGCGAAGAGTTCAATATCTATCAGATCAGTTTTGAAATAGATGTAGGAAAGAGTACTTAGCCAATCTTATGCTAAGAAGTAAATGTCAAACACCCAGAGAAAATGTCCAAGTTGGTGACATGGTGTTAGTAAAAGAAGATTTACCTAGAAGTCAATGAAACTTTCTAGAAGTTCAAAAGGGTGAAGACAGACTAGTAAGTAGAGTGTTGTTACAAATATGAGATTCAAAACTTGACAAAAAAGGAAAAAGTCTCACTACTCTACTCAAGTTGGAACGTCCTATACAGAAGTTAGTTGTTCTACTTGAGAGTGATAAAAGACACTTGGCAGTTGAGAACCCGATGGAAAATTCCTCGAATTCATGTTCAAGTCCTACCACTAAGAACGTAGAATTATAGGTAATTTTGGTGGTAGTGTAGCTGGCCAGCTATGACCTGTCCTAGGTTGCTAATGTAGCTTGTGTGTTTATACAGTTAAACCTGGCTATAACCTTAACCCCTTAGGGACCCATGACGTACCGGTACGGCATGGATCCCGAGTCCTTAAGGACCCATGACGTACCGGTACGTCATGAGTTTAAAGAGAGATTGTGGCACCCCAGGGGTTAATCCGCACAGGATGCCGGCTGAAATCATTCAGCCGGCATCCTGTCACAACGCTGGGGGGTCATATGACCCCCCCCCCCCCCCCCCGTATCAGCGATCGCAGCAAACCGCAGGTCAATTCAGACCTGTGGTTTGTTGCGATTTCTGCAGTTTATGATCGACACGGTCCCTGACCACGGCGATCAGAAACTTTAGTGTGGCGAAAATCTATATTTATCACCCCCCCCCCCCCCCCTGCACCTCTGAATGATTTTAGCCCGGTGGGAGGTGCAGGGGGGGTGTTGCGGGAGGCGGGCGGTGCGGCAGGCGGGATCGCGATCTCCCGCCGAATAATCGTTGGAGTACAGTGGTATAACAGGGTGTCGGCACATTGCTGACACCCTGGTATAAACAGCTGACATCTGTGAATGGATGTCAGCCGTTTAACCCTTTCCATACAGCGGTCCGTACGGACCGCTGTATGGAAAGAGTTAACAGAAAGATGCGGCTCCCTCCCTCTCCCATCAGGGGGCTGCTGTGCCTTTGCAGCCCCCCGACAGGATGGGGTGACAGAGGGAGGGAGCCCCAGTCCTTACCCTTCCCCGTCTGCGAAGTTCTGGCCACAACTTCGCAGACGGGGAAGGTTCCCATGGCAACAGAACGCCTTCTCAGGCGTCCTGCTGTCTATGGTGCTGAACAGATCTGTGCTAAAGGCATAGATTTGTTCAGACAAAGTGTAAGTAAAATACAGTACAGTACAATATATATTGTACTGTACTGTATTATACAGACATCAGACCCACTGGATCTTCAAGAACCAAGTGGGTCTGGGTAAAAAAAAGTGAAAAAGTAAAAATCAAGAAACACATTTATCACTGATTTAAAAATTAAAAAAAAAAAAATTCCCTACACATGTTTGGTATCGCCGCGTCCGTAACGACCTGATCTATAAAACGGTCATTTTACTCTCCCCGCACGGTGAACGCCATAAAAATAAAAACTATGAGAAAATTGAAATTTTGCCCACCTTACTTCCCAAAAAAGGTAATAAAAGTGAGCAAAAAAGTCGCATGTACGCCAAAATAGTGCCAATCAAACCGTCATCTCATCCCGCAAAAAATGAGACCCTACCCAAGATAATCGCCCAAAAACTGAAAAAACTATGGCTCTTAGACTATGGAAACATTAAAACATATTTTTTTTCGTTTCAAAAATGAAATCATTGTGTAAAACGTACATAAATAAAAAAAAGTATACATATTAGGTATCGCCGTGTCCGTATCGACCGACTCTATAAAAATATCACGAGTTAACCCCTCAGATGACCACCGTAAAAAAAAAAAAAAATTAAAAACGGTTTAAAAATGCAATTTTTTGTCATCTTACGTCACAAAAAGTGCAATAGCAAGCGATCAAAAAATCATATGCACCCCAAAATAGTGCCAATAAAACA
The DNA here is from genome assembly GCF_014858855.1 of Bufo gargarizans. Classification (NCBI taxonomy): domain Eukaryota; kingdom Metazoa; phylum Chordata; class Amphibia; order Anura; family Bufonidae; genus Bufo; species Bufo gargarizans. Next base: position 78,865,364 of record NC_058082.1, on the reverse strand, counting down.
GCCATCTCATCCCGCAAAAGATGAGACCCTACTTAAGATAATCACCCAAAAACTGAAAAAACTATGGCTCTTAGGCTATGGAGACACAAAAACTTTTTTTGTTTTAAAAAATAAAATCATTGTGTAAAATTTACATAAATAAAAAAAATTGTATACATATTAGGTATCGCCGCGTCCGTGACAACCTGCTCTATAAATATACCACATGATCTAACCTTTCAGATGAATGTTGTAAATGACAAAAAAAGTGACAAAAAAGCTATTTCTTGTTACCTTGCCGCACAAAAAGTGTAATATAGAGCAACCAAAAATCATATGTACCCTAAACTAGTACCAACAAAACTGCCACCCTATCCCGTAGTTTCTAAAATGGGGTCACTTTTAGTTTCTACTCTAGGGGTGCATCAGGGGGGCTTCAAATGGGACATGGTGTCAAAAAAAAACAGTCCAGCAAAATCTGCCTTCAAAAACCGTATGGCATTCCTTTCCTTCTGCGCCCTGCCGTGTGCCCGTACAGCGGTTTACAACCACATATGAGGTGTTTCTGTAAACTACAGAATCAGGGCCATAAATATTGAGTTTTGTTTGGCTGTTAACCCTTGCTTTGTTACTTGAAAAAAAATATTAAAATGGAAAATCTGCCAAAAAAGTGAAATTTTGAAATGATATCTCTATTTTCCATTAAATCTTGTGCAACACCTAGAGGGTTAACAAAGTTTGTTAAATCAGTTTTGAATACCTTGAGGGGTGTAGTTTATAGAATGGGGTCATTTTTGGGTGGTTTCTATTATGTAAGCCTTGCAAAGTAACTTCAGAGCTGTAGTGGTCCCTAAAAATTGGGTTTTTGTAAATTTCAGAAAAATTTCAATATTTGCTTCTAAAGTTCTAAACCTTGTAACATCCCCCAAAAATAAAATATCATTCCCAAAATAAATTCAAACATGAAGTAGACATATGGGGAATGTAAAGTCATCACAATTTTGGGGGGTATTACTATGTATTACAGAAGTAGAGAAACTTTGAAATTTGCAAATTTTTCAAAAATTTTTGTAAATTAGGTAATTTTTCTATGCAAAAAAATAATAATTTTTGACTTCATTTTACCAGTTTCATGAAGTACAATATGTGACTAAAAAACAATCTCAGAATGGCCTGGATAAGTCAAAGCGTTTTAAAGTTATCACCACTTAAAGTGACACTGGTCAGTATTGCAAAAAATGGCCAAGTCCTTAAGGTGAAATATGGGTGAGTCCTTAAGGGGTCTCATACACAGGAAGAGTTTTGACCAATCACAGCCAGCCTCTCACACAGCCTGTATGGGAAATTCCCTAGCAAGAGCCGCTAGAAATGATTATTCATCAGAGAGAGAAGCTGAACAAACATTTACTCCACTAAGAGCTGTGTTTTATGGAAGCAGAGAGGCTAAAATAGGTATTTAAAACAGTTATATAATGCTCCTACAGTTAGTATAGTGATTAGAACTGTATACTGAACTAGTTATATATGTGTTTACTTACAGTTCCACCAATTGCAAGCTACAAAGTTCACAATTTAAATTCCATATTGCATTCCAAATTGCATACAACCATACCAGATTATACCCAACCAATCTGCAAATAGTTACTGCATATTGCAAATTGCGCCCAAATTCAGCAATTGAACTATTAGTTAGACCTCAGATATACCTCTTAGATAGATCATAAAGTGCTTAAATAACTTAGTGAGAGTACAGATACTCAAGAGAGAAATATATCCACCATTTTATGTTGAATGACAAGATTGAACAGTTGAACCACCATCTTAATCATACCGCCATTTTATGATATCTTTTCAACACGTGTTATGTACATGGACTATCTGCTACGGAGGCGGCAGTGTTATATATGAAGAAAAGTTGAAGTTAGTAAAGAAGTTATTTCAAGCATTTGGTGTGCTCTTTAACCCTACTGTTTCTATAGAATGGCACTAGAGGAATTACAGAGTAAGACAGTCTGGTTAGACAAAAAGTCAGAAATACCAAAATTCTTCTAATGCCACAGCGCAAAAGGCACTTCATAGTGCTGCACCTGCCACACTCTGCATCTGGAGGAAAGAAGATTTCTACATAAACATAGAAGAGTATTCTTTACGGTAAGAGCAGTGAGACTATGGATCTCTGCCTGAGGAGGTGGTGATGGTGAATTCACTAAAAGAGTTCAAGAGGGGCCTGGATGTATTTCTGGAGTGTAATAATATTACAGGCTATAGTTACTAGAGATGGGTTGTTGACCCATAGAGTTAATCTGATTGGAGTCAGGGAGGAATTTTTTCCCCCTAAAGTGAGGAAAATTGTCTATCTCACTGTTTTTTTTTTCTTGTTTTTTTTTCTTTCTCTGGATCAACTTTCAGGATAACAGGCTGAACTGAATGGACAGATGTCTTTTATTAGCCTTATAACCTATGTTATTATGGAGGCCCACTTTCTGGTGAAATGGTGCTGTACCGCACAGTGACTCATCCATGCGTGCTGCAACTGAAACTCCAATGTCTCTCTAGCATGTGGAAGGTGGAGTTCCACCTTGTGGGTACGTCACATATGAGGTGGGAAGGCCGAAGTTACGCTGCAGTACAGATAGGCGAGCAGCAGCAGGGTGAGAATGCCAAAAGCGCGCACTGATGGCCCTCACTTTCTGCAGCAGCTCTGACATATCAGGGTAATTCTTCAGGAACCTCTGCACCACCAAGTTCAGCACATGCGCCAGGCAAGGGATGTGCGTCAAACCAGCTAGGCCCAGAGCTGTGCTGAAGTTTGTGGTGCAGGTGTTGAGCTGACTTGATGAAAAGGCGGCAGAGCAGAAGGCACTGAGAAACCTCCAGCTATCCTCGTAGGCTGTAGGACATGCGCCAAACAGCTGTCCGTCTCGGCCTCAGCTGCCACTACATTTACCCAGTGGGCAGTTAGAGAGATATTATGTCCCTGCCTGTACTTACTGGTCCACGTTTTAGTGGTTATGTGGACCTTGTCACCTGATTTTTTCCACCACTTGTTTGTGCAGGGCAGGGATGGTCTGCCTGGAAAAGTAGTGGCAGCTGGGGACCACGTACCAGGGGACAGCTGCTGTCATGACATTTTTAAAACCGTCCGTCTCCACCAGATGGAATGGCAGCATTTCAAAGGCCAGCAATTTGGAAATTTTGGCATTCAGGACCAGGGCTCACGGGTGGGTAGGAGGATACTTCCTCTTTCTCTCCAGTGTTTGGGGGATGGACAGCTGAATGCTTCCATGGGAGATGCTCAGTGACAGTGGTGATGTTGCTGCCATATCCTTTGTTTGAGGGGTGTCAGGTGCCACTGTTGCTCCAGAGGGGGAGGAAGTTGCCAAGACTGCACCAGAAGAGGGAGCAGAAAGAGCCTCTGATCTTTTGTGATTCTTGAGGTGTCTACTTCACTGCAATGCTTGCTGTTAAATGACGGATCATGCAGGTGCTCAGGTTTAGAACATTAATGCATCGCTTCAGGCTTTGACTGCACAGCATGCAAACCTACCCGTGTCCTGTCGTCAGCACACTGCCTGAAGAACTGCCATGCCAGAGAACTCCTGTGTGCTGGTTTTGGTGTGCTATGTCTCTTGGCGCGTTGGGCAGTAGCAGGCGTACTGGCTGGGGGGTGGCCGCTCTGCTTTTGCACTTTGCTCCCTCCTTTGCTGTGCGGCTGACGCTACGTGACTCCCACCTCTTTTTCCGAACTGCACACGTCACTGGCATGCCATGTGAGGTCTAGAACCTCATCATCCTCCACATCATATTCCACCCACTCCTCACCCCTGCCCTCATGGCCAGTCTGCACACAACAGAAAGCCTCAGCAGTTGACACCTGTGTTTTGTCGTCATCATCAGAGCTGTGCTGCAGTGGTTCTCCCACGTCCTCATCCTCAAACATAAGTGGCTGAGCATAAGTGCACTCAATCTCTGAGCAGGACTAAGTGGATGGCCCACGGAAACTACGTCAGCAGAGTATTTAAAAAGCATAAGTGACTGCTGCATGGCTTGGGGCTCAGACTGCTTGGCTGATGTGCAAGGGGTTGAGGTGGAAGACGGATGCCTGTGGGCCGCCGGTGACAACTCTTTCAGCAGTGGACCAGGTGGAATACAATGTGAAGGAACTTGAGGCCATCCAATCTACTACCGCCTCTACTTGTTCTGGCCTCACTATTCTTAGAGCGATATTCGGGCCTACAAAATGAAGCAGAACGTCCTGTCGCCTGCGTGCTCCAGAGGAAGGTGTTTAATTTGGGCGCATACCTAGCACAGATCAACAACGTCCTCTCCCTGCAGCAGGAGCTCCAACACCACGGACACGTCCCCTAGTTGCTGCTCTCCTCATTTTGTTAGTCACCCGCAAAATTGGCTGACAGACGAACAATTATATATCCGTGTCATGGACACAAAAGAGGTGTTTAGCACAAAAAAATTATGTAGGTCTCACCGCCCCAATTAACAAAGTGATTAACTATTATATATCCCTGTAACGGTGGCAAGTACAGTGTTTTTTTTCACCCAAAAAAATAGGTAGGTCTCACCGACCCAATTACAAGCTGATTAACCTATTTCCCTGTGATGGTGGCAAGTACAGTGTTTTAAACAAAAAAAATAGGTAGGTCTCACTAACCCAATTAATCAGCTGATTAACTATTATATATGTGACGGTGGCAGGTAGTGGTTTTTCACCCCCAAAAAATACATATACACACAGTCACGTTACCTGTGTTTCCCAATAGAAGCTTGTTCCATAACAACCCAGCCATTTTATTTACTGTTGTATGGCCACTGAGGATGGCACTGTGAATATCCCTGTTATGCAGCACAGTGTATGTCACTGTTATGCGGCACTGTGTATGTCACTGTTATGGGGACGCTTTCCGTAAGTGGAGGACCGCACATGCCGTGGCTATCATAGAAAATGCCAATTCTTGTCCACAATTGCGGACAAGAATAGAACATGTTCTATTTTTTTTTTTTATTATTTTTTTTTTGTGGGGCCGCGGCATGGAGCAACGGTGCTGTCCGCATCTTTTGTGGCCCAGTAGAAATAAATGGGTACTCATTCGTACGTTTGTGTGAATGCACCCTTAATTTGCAGTCCACTGCCTGTTGTGAGAAAAGATCCATCTCTGGTAACAACGACTCAGAGGGTGGCTGAGAGGAAGTGGGGGAGTGTCAGCTAGCTAAGCTCCTGAGCCTGATAAAACCACTGCTTCTGAACATCAGAGTAGCCTCCTGCTTTTCTGTAAGTGTGATTTATCCCTCCTTATCCGTTTTCTGAGCTCCCTAGAAGAAAACAAGTATAATAGGAAGTGAGATCACTGCATACAGTAGTGGCAGAAGAGAAACACCCACTGCTTGTGAGATAAATGGATCTAGCTGTGCAGCTCAAACAGAATAATTAGGCTGAAAGAGATTTTAGGGAAGCCTAAAAAAGACCAGTTTCTTCAGTTATGATTGTACAAGGAAGCACAGCCATTATGCAAACGTTTTTGCAAAACTCGGTTACACTTTAATTTATAAAGTGCTGGAACACTACAGGAGTGTGTCAAAAGGCATGACCGGATGATTCAAATCAGATGGTAGGTCCTGTGAACAACACATTTGGTAACTCATTGGGCACCCTTAATACGGTCTAAGCTTTCAGAAATGTTGGGTGGTAGATAGCAGTATTTCACCACAATCTTTCTTAGGTCCAGGTCACAGGCTGTATCATGAAGAATCCCGCTCCAGAAGCAGATGCACATTTTTATATGAACCCCCCCCTTCAGATTCTTCTGGATATAGGCCAACATGGTGTTACAAAGCAGATGTAGATCTGCTGTGTCAATTGAACAGATTTAGCTTGGAGCTACTCCTAAGGTTGTTAGCTAGGTGGCCCTCCTTCTTCGTCACCCTTTTAATCCCTGTACAACGATCTGGACCCTGTTGCAGGGGAATCACCAGTCCACCTCTTGGAGTAGTCTTCATTCAAGTGCTGACCCACAGGGATCAAGAGACACTAATGTGGAGCACCGAGTGATCAGGCAAAAATCATAGTCATGAACAGGCCAAGGTCAGGGCATGAAGAGTTTGTGTGATCCGATAAACAGTCCATGGTGAGAGAGGGCAGCTCAGGTTTCGAACAGAGATCAGGCAGTGAAGTGTTCAATCTAGGAAACAAGCAGAAGTCGGTACATGGGCAGATCAATGTATAAAGCACACCATTGCAGGAACCTAGCATACTAGACCCTTTTTCTCAGACGCTGTCCCACAGGGAAGATACCTTAAGTACCCTTGGGTGCCCAGGCATTTACTGGCCCTTTAAGAGTACAAACAATGTTAGTACATTAGAGGTAAAGGCAGTAAGAAAATCCCATGGTGGTGCTCTCCAGGCCAATGCTTCTCCGGGAAGCAGGAAAAATATATATGCAAATCTCACCCGATTGCGGTAGATCTGCCAAGGACACAGTTTGTGGGGCACAGTGGTATACAATAGGTGATGAAACAGCTGCAAGCTTTTGGGATCTTAAAAAACTGAGCAAGTGTTAGCAGATGATGGGAGGTTCCCCAGGTGGTAGGCTCATGTATAGAAACATGTGGATCATGATGCAAGGTAGTGGGAGTGGTTGCTAAAGTCGATCATTGACCATCCATCCAAGCTGAGAGGTCATTTATAGCCTGGACTAATTCCCACTAACGTGAAGCAGGTTGAGAGTAGTTTGGTCAGCTCCTTGAGATGATATGGTAGTGATAAAGATACTTCTGCGTCTTTGGGATTCATAGGCTGATTATTGTGCTATGTTCACAGCTGGTCAAGTGAATTCAGAACTGTAGGCCCGATATCCTGTAGCACAGTTAACCACCTCCGGACCGCCTAACGCAGATGTGCGGTCCGGAGGTGGCAGCTCTGTGCAGAGTCACGCATATATGCGTCATCTCGCGAGAGCCAGGATTTTCTGTGAACGCGCGCACACAGGAACGGAAGGTAAGCGAGTGGATCTCCAGCCTGCCAGCGGCGATCGCTCGCTGGCAGGCTGGAGATGTGATTTTTTTAACCCCTAACAGGTATATTAGACGCTGTTTTGATAACAGCGTCTAATATACCTGCTACCTGGTCCTCTGGTGGTCCCTTTTGTTTGGATCGACCACCAGAGGACACAGGTAGCTGTGTAAAGTACCACAAAACACTACACTACACCCCCCCTGTCACTTATTAACCCCTTATGAACCACTTATCACCCCATATAGACTCCCTGATCACCCCCCTGTCATTGATCACCCTCCTGTAAGGCTCCATTCAGAGGTCCGTATGATTTTTACGGATCCACTGATACATGGATCGGATCCGCAAAACACATGCGGACGTCTGAATGGAGCCTTACAGGGGGGTGATCAATGACAAGGGGGTGATCACGCATATAGACTTCCTGATCACTTCCCTGTCATTGATCACCACCCTGTCATTGATCACCCCCCTGTAAGGCTCCATTCAGACGTCCGTATGATTTTTACGGATCGGATCCGCAAAACACATGCGGACGTCTGAATGGAGCCTTACAGGAGGGTGATCAATGACAGAGGGGTGATCACCCATATAGACTCCCTGATCACCTCCGTCATTGATCACCCCCCTGTAAGGCTCCATTCAGACGTCCGCATGTGTTTTGCGGATCCGATCCATGTATCCGTAAAAAATCATACGGACGTCTGAATGGAGCCTTACAGGGGGGTGATCAATGACAGGGGGGTGATCACCCCATATAGACTCCCTGATCACCCCCCTGTCACTGATCACCCCCTGTAAGGCTCCATTCAAACATTTTTTTGGGCACAAGTTAGCGGAAATTTTTTGTTTGTTTTTGTTTTTTCTTACAAAGTCTCATATTCCACTAACTTGTGTCAAAAAATAAAATCTCACATGAACTCACCATACCCCTCACGGAATCCAAATGCGTAACATTTTTTAGACATTTATATTCCAGACTCCTTCTCACGCTTTAGGGCCCCTAAAATGCCAGGGCAGTATAAATACCCCACATGTGACCTCATTTCGGAAAGAAGACACCCCAAGGTATTCCGTGAGGGGCATATTGAGTCCATGAAAGATTGAAATTTTTGTCCCAAGTTAGCGGAAAGGGAGACTTTGAGAAAATACAAAAAAAAAATCAATTTACGCTAACTTGTGCCAAAAAAAATAAAAATTCTAGGAACTCGCCATGCCCCTCACGGAATACCTTGGGGTGTCTTCTTTCCAAAATGGGGTCACGTGGGGTATTTATGCTGCCCTGGCATGTTAGGGGCCCGAAAGCGTGAGAATAAGTCTGGGATCCAAATGTCTAAAAATGCCCTCCTAAAAGGAATTTGGGCCGCTTTGCGCATCTAGTCTGCAAAAAAGTGTCACACATGTGGTATCGCCGTACTCGGGAGAAGTTGGGGAATGTGTTTTGGGGTGTCATTTTACATATACCCATGCTGGGTGAGATAAATATCTTGGTCAAATGCCAACTTTGTATAAAAAAATTAGAAAAGTTGTCTTTTGCCAAGATATTTCTCTCACCCAGCATGGGTATATGTAAAATGACACCCCAAAACACATTCCCCAACTTCTCCTGAGTACGGCGATACCAGATGTGTGACACTTTATTGCAGCCAAGGTGGGCAAAGGGGCACATATTCCAAAGTGCACCTTTCGGATTTTGCAGGCCATTTTTTTACACATTTTGATTGCAAAGTACTTCTCACACATATGGGCCCCTAAATTGCCAGGGCAGTATAACTACGCCACAAGTGACCCCATTTTGGAAAGAAGACACCCCAAGGTATTCCGTGAGGGGCATGGCGAGTTCCTAGAATTTTTTATTTTTTGTTGCAAGTTAGTGGAATATGAGACTTTGTAAGAAAAAAAAATCATCATTTTCCGCTAACTTGTGACAAAAAATAGAAAGTTCTATGAACTCACTATGCCCATCAGCGAATACCTTAGGGTGTCTATTTTCCGAAATGGGGTAATTTGTGGGGTTTTTCTACTGTCTGGGCATTGTAGAACCTCAGGAAACATGACAGGTGCTCAGAAAGTCAGAGTTGCTTCAAAAAGCGGAAATTCACATTTTTGTACCTTAGTTTGTAAACGCTATAACTTTTACCCAAACCATTTTTTTTTTTATCAAAGACATGTAGAACAATAAATTTAGTGAAAAATGTATATATGGATGCCGTTTTTTTGCAAAATTTTACAGCTGAAAGTGAAAAATGTCATTTTTTTGCAAAACAATCGTTAAATTTCGATTAATAACAAAAAAAGTTAAAATGTCAGCAGCAATAAAATACCACCAAATGAAAGCTCTATTAGTGAGAAGAAAAGGAGGTAAAATTTATTTGGGTGGTAAGTTGCATGACCGAGCAATAAACGGTGAAAGTAGTGTAGTGCAGAAGTGTAAAAAGTGGCCTGGTCATTAAGGGGGTTTTAGCTAGCGGGGTTAAAGTGGTTAAACTGAGATGAACTGGGGGCCGATGAAGCAGACTTGAACTAAAAGCTGGAAAAGAAGTGTTGTTTTTTCGTCACATATTGTACTTCATGACTCTGGTAAAATGAAGTAATTTTTTTTATTTATTTATTTATTTATAAAAAAAATACCAAATTTACCTTTTTTTTAAAAAAAATTGCAAATTTCCAAGTTTAAATTTCTCTACTTCTATAATACATGGTAATACCTCCAAAATAGTTATTTATTTACATTTCCCATATGTCTACTTCATGTTTAGATCATTTTGGGAATGATATTTAATTTTTTTTGAAGATGTTACAAGGCTTAGAAGTTTAGAAGCAAATCTTGAAATTTTTCAGAAATTTTTAAAAACCAATTTTTTAGGGACCAGTTCAGGTCTGAAGTCACTTTGCGAGGCTTACATAATAGAAACCACTCAAAAATGACCCCATTCTATAAACTACACCCCCAAGGTATTCAAAACAGATTTTACAAACTTTGTTAACCCTTTAGGTCAGGGATGTCAAACTCGTGGCCCTCCAGCTGTTTCAAAACTACAACTCCCATCATGCCTGGGCATACTACAGCCATCAGGGAATGATGGGAGTTGTAGTTTTGCAACATCTGGAGGGCCATGAGTTTGACATCCATGCTTTAGGTGTTCCACAAGAATTAATGTTAAATAGAGATACAATTTCAAAATTTCACTTTTTTGGCAGATTTTCCATTTTAATATTTTTTTTACTTTTACAAAGCAAGGGTTAACAGCCAAACAAAACTCAATATTTATGGCCCTGATTCTGTAGTTTACAGAAACACCCCATATGTGGTAGTAAACTACTGTATGGGCACACGGCAGGGCGCAGAAGGAAAGGAATGCCATACGGTTTTTGAAAGGCAGATTTTGCTGGACTGTTTTTTTCACACCATGTCCCATTTGAAGGCCCCCTGATGCACTCCTAGAGTAGAAACTCCAAAAAAAAGTGGCCCCATTTTTGAAACTACGGGATAGGGTGGCAGTATTGTTGGTACTAGTTTAGGGTACATATGATTTTTAGTTCATTTGAAAGGTTAGATCATGTGGTAATTTTATAGAGCAGGTTGTCACGGACGCGGCGATACCTAATATGTATACTTTTTTATTTATGTACATTTTATACAATGATTGATTTCTTTTTTGAAAGAAAAAAAAATCATGTTTTAGTGTTTCCATAGTCTGAGAGCCATAATTTTTTTCAGTTTTTGGGCGATTACCTTGGGTAGGCTATGATTTTTGCAGGATGAAATGATGGTTTGATTGGCACTATTTTGGGGTGCATATGACTTTTTGATCGCTTGCTATTACACTTTTTGTGATGTAAGGTAACAAAAAATGGTTTATTTAGCACAGTTTTTATTTTTTACGGTGTTCATCTGAGGGGTTAGGTTATGTGATATTTTTATAGAGTCGATACGAACGCGGCGATACCAAATATGTATACTTTTTTTTTATTTATGTAAGTTTTACACAATAACAGCTTTTTTTTAAACAAAAAAAAATGATGTTTTAGTGTCTCCATATTCTGAGCCATAGTTTTTTTTATTTTTATTTTTTTGTTTTTTGTTTTTTGGGCGATTGTCTCAGGTAGGGGCTCATTTTTTGCGGGATGAGGTGACTGTTAGATTGGTACTATTTTGGTGGGCAAATGCCTTTTTGATCACTTGCTGTTGTACTTTTTGTGATGTAAGGTGACAAAAAAAATGGTTTGTTTTATTTTATTTGGGGAAAATGACATTTTTGTTTATTTTTCCTTGAAACTTTTAAATGTTTTTTGGGGAAAAACTTTATTTTTTCAATGGTTTTTTTTCACTTAATTTTTTGTTCCACTTTGGGACTTGAACTTTTGGGGGGCTAATCCTTTACAATGCATTCCAATACTTCTGTAATGGAATGCATTGGCTGCATGAGTAATACTGTGTGTATTACTCATACAGCTTCCAGCTTGTGAGATTCAGGGGGCTGGATCTCACAGGCTCGTCACCGGAAGGCAGCGCAATGCCTTCCTTAGGCATCGCGCTGCCTTCTATGCCATCGGGTCCCCCCTATAGCCGTATGGGGACCCGATGGCGCCGCCGCAAACCGCAGGTCTGAATTGACTTGCGGCGATCGCCGATACGGGGTGGTTACGGGACCCCCCGCGCATTTAGCCAAGGTGCCTTCTCAATGATTTGAGCAGGCATCGTGTTCCGATTGCCGCCCGCCGGGCGGCGGTGATCGGAAATACACATAACGTACCAGTACGTCATGGGTCCTTTAAGGACTCAGAAAACATGCCTACCGGTACGTCATAAGTCCTTAAGGGGTTAAACTCCTTCACTGTATTTGCAGCTACCACTTCTGCAGGAAGGCTATTCCATGCATCCACTACTCTATCAGTAAAGTAATACTTCCTGATTTACTTTTAAACCTTTGCCCCTCAAATTTAAAACTATGTTCTCTTGTAGCAGTTTTTCTTCTTTTAAATATTCTCTCCTCTTTTACCTTGTTGATTCCCTTTATGTATTTAAAAGTTTCTATCATATCCCCTCTATCTCGTCTTTCTTCCAAGCTATACATGTTGAGGTCCTTTTAATCTTTCCTGGTAAGTTTTATCCTGCAATCCATTTTCCAGTTTAGTAGCTCTTCTCTGAACTCTCTCCAAAGTATAAATATCCTTCTGGAGATATGGTCTCCAGTACTGAGCACAATACTCCAAATTAGGTCTTAGTGCTCTGTAGAGCGGCATGAGCACCTCCCTCTCTCTACTGGTAATGCCTCTCCCTATACACCCAAGCATTCTGCTAGCATTTCCTGCTGCTCTATGACATTGTCTGCCTACCTTTGTCTTCTGGAATAATGACCCCTAAATTCCTTTCCTCAGATACTGAGGTTAGGACTGTATCACTGATTTTATATTCTGCACTTGGGTTTTTACGCCCCCAGTGCATTATCTTGCACTTATCAACATTAAATTTTAGTTGCCAGATTTTTGACCATTCCTCTAGTTTTCCTAAATCCTTTTCCATTTGGTGTATTCCTCCAGGAACATCAACCTCGTTACAAATCTTTGTGTCATCAGCAAAAAGACACACCTTACCATCAAGGCCTTCTGCATCGAGGCCTAACTGAAATGATAACGATTTAGCGTACTGGGGTGTATAACACTATTAACTGCCTGAATAAAGTATGTTTAAAAACATTTTATTGAAAACTGAATAAAAATTGGTTCTCCACCAAATTCAAAAATCAGGCTGGTGGTGCGAGTTTGAGTCTGGAATCTCATGTGTATATACAGTACAGACCAAAAGTTTGGACACACCTTCTCATTCAAAGAGTTTTCTTTATTTTCATGACTATGAACATTGTAGATTCACACTGAAGGCATCAAAACTATGAATTAACACATGTGGCATTATATACATAACAAGAAAGTGTGAAACCACTGAAAATGTCATATTCTAGGTTCTTCAAAGTAGCCACTTTTTGCTTTGATTACTGCTTTGCACACTCTTGGCATTCTCTTGATGAGCTTCAAGAGGTAGTCACCTGAAATGGTCTTCCAATAGTCTTGAAGGAGTTCCCAGAGATGCTTAGCACTTGTTGGCCCTTTTGCCTTCACTCTGCGGTCCAGCTCACCCCAAACCATCTTGATTGGGTTCAGGTCCGGTGACTGTGGAGGCCAGGTCAACTGGTGCAGCACCCCATCACTCTCCTTTATGATCAAATAGTCCTTACACAGCCTGGAGGTGTGTTTGGGGTCATTGTCCTGTTGAAAAATAAATGATGGTCCAACTAAACGCAAGCCGGATGGAATAGCATGCCGCTGCAAGATGCTGTGGTAGCCATGCTGGTTCAGTATGCCTTCAATTTTGAATAAATCCCCAACAGTGTCACCAGCAAAGCACCCCCACACCATCACACCTCCTCCTCCATGCTTCACTGAGGGAACCAGGCATGTAGAGTCCATCCGTTCACCTTTTCTGCATCGCACAAAGACATGGTGGTTGGAACAAAAGATCTCAAATTTGGACTCATCAGACCAAAGCACAGATTTCCACTGGTCTAATGTCTATTCCTTGTGTTCTTTAGCCCAAACAAGTCTCTTCTGCTTGTTGCCTGTCCTTAGCAGTGGTTTCCTAGCAGACATTCTACCATAAAGGCCTGATTCACACAGTCTCCTCTTAACAGTTGTTCTAGAGATGTGTCTGCTGCTAGAACTCTGTGTGGCATTGACCTGGTCTCTAATCTGAGCTGCTGTTATCCTGCGATTTCTGAGGCTGGTGACTCGGATGAACTTATCCTCCGCAGCAGAGGTGACCCTTGGTCTTCCTTTCCTGGGGCGGTCCGCATGTGAGCCAGTTTCTTTGTAGAGCTTGATGGTTTGGGACTGCACTTGAGGACACTTTCAAAGTTTTCCCAATTTTTCAGACTGACTGACCTTCATTTCTTAAAGTAATGATGGCCACTCGTTTTTCTTTACTTAGCTGCTTTTTTTTTCTTGCCATAATACAAATTCTAACAGTCTATTTAAGTAGGACTATCAGCTGTGTATCCACCTGACTTCTCCACAACACAACTGATGGTCCCAACCCCATTTATAAGGCAAGAAATCCCACTTATTAAACCTGACAGGGCACACCTGTGAAGTGAAAACCATTTTAAGTGACTACCTCTTGAAGCTGATCAAGAGAATGCCAAGAGTGTGCAAAGCAGTAATCAAAGCAAAAGGTGGCTACTTTGAAGAACCTAGAATATTACATATTTTCAGTTGTTTCATTTTTTCTTTTTTGTTATGTATATAATTCCACATGTGTCAATTCATAGTTTTGATGCCTTCAGTGTGAATCTACAATTTTCATAGTCATGAAAATAAAGAAAACTCTTTGAATGAGAAGGTGTGTCCAAACTTTTGGTCTGTACTGTGTATGTGTGTGTATATATATATATATATATATATATATATATATATATACCAGCTCTGCAAAACTCACACCCCCACAAATATCTCAATGAAAAGATATAGGGGCTGAAAGAAGCCCACACATAAAGTGGGGTGGTCGAAGTCCAGGCTACTATAACTGGGTCTGTCCTAATACAATGAGTGACCCCAATGTAGATTGGAGTGAAGGTACAACCACTAATGGTATTGTTTAAAAGGACCCTCTCCCCCACTAAGTAAGCAGCTCAACATAGGGGTGTATCAACTACTACTGAACATAACAAGGCGCTCTGTATTGCTCAACGCATTTCTCTGCCGCTGTTGTGCGGTATTTCCTTAGGAGCAACGGCAACCTAATCATAGAGGGCACTGTTCAGATTCAACTACATCACTCGGTGGTGAGTGTGCAGTAACATGTATTTCGTTAGACAAAACTAAACAAAAAGCGCTGCACGCCTTTGATGGTGTGCGTGCAGCAGGGTAGAGCCTCCGGCAATATGACGACCATAGCGCGGGCGATTCCAGCGCTGTTTAAATTGAGAACTCTCCGCCCCCAGACCTGCCAAGCCTCCAAACCAGGAGCCAATGAGGCGCGTCGGTCCTAACTATCACGCCTCCTCCTGTCATCATGCTTATGCTATCGGCGTCCGGGCTTTTATGTTATTGTGATCTCATATATCCCAACCACAGCTATTTGTAACATGAGGTATACATGCTGCGCTTTGCAGATGTATTTGAAAGAAGATAAGCGCAGCATGTGACAGATACATGAATAATATACAGTGTGGACTAATATAAATGCATCAATCTCAAAGAGATAGTGTACTCTATCATCCAGAGGAAACTAGTGGTATAAAAACACCACAGTCCCTTACTGAAGAAACCGCATATAATATATGCCTATGCGATAAGAAGTGTGAACAATGCTCTGCAAACTCAGTCTGCAGCAGTCCACAGGCATAGGAACCTCATGTATATACCATATCATGTGGGACAAAGTACAGACACTCCCCCTCAAATAAAACATGCATAAGATATTGAATCATTGAGGCCCCTGGGTTTAATCGTGTCGAGGGTGAAGGTCCTTTGGGCCTCCTTTCTCAGGAGTAAAATGTCTATATCACCCCCTCTGGGTGATGTCCTTACATGCTCTATACCCTGGAACATAACAGTTTCTCATTGTGGGGTGGTTGACCGCAACATGTTGTGCAATAGGGGTATCACCACTATTGTTGATCTTTAATAGGTGCTCCCCTATTCGCCTCCTGAATTCACGTTTTGTTTTGCCTACGTATCGCCACCCCCCTGAGCTGGTGGTAGATGACACGTTCAAAAATGAAAACGTTTCGATGTAAAACAAAGTCCAGGAGAGTCAGTACCAGTATATTATGTTCTTTGAAGTAAGAACATCTTTCAGTTGAGAACACCTGCACAGCCTCAAAACCCTGCTGATGTGGGATTGAGCTGTACAGTGCCTCAACGTCTAGACTGGCAAGAAGGGTGTCACTATCACATTGGATGTCATTTAATCTTCTCAGGACATCCATGGAGTCCCTCACATAGGACGGTAGGCAGGTGACAAAAGGCCTCAGAATTCTGTCCACATAAATGATATTCCTCTCAGTGAGGCCACCAATACCCAACACTATCGGCCTCCCTTTAAGGGGCATGGTACCCTTACAAATTTTCGGTAAACTGTAGAAGGTCGGTAGTGTCGGGTAAGCTGGAAGTAAATTGATATAGTCGCTCTCACTTATAAGGTTACGTCTTTTTGCCAAAATCAGAATATCACTCAACTCCCTCTCGAACATCTCAAGGGGATTACTGTCTAATTTGGCATACCAAGACCTATCATCCAGAATTCTTTTGCACATCGCCACGTAACTTTCAACATCTAAAATAACAGTATTGCCCCCCTTATCAGAGGGCTTTATAACAATTTTAGAATCTTTCTGTAAGGAATCCAGAACTAGTTGTTCCTGCTCTGTCAAGTTACGTGGATATGGGCCGTGTACATGTAGAGATCTCATTTTATTCGTTACAACAGCGAGGAAAACATCAAGGGAAGAAAATTCTGCCACTGAGGGGTAATTTTTAGAGGGTACCTTCAGATCCGTAAAAGGACCCTCACCTGGCCCTCTCTGTCCATCCTCCAAGAGGTTAGCTAACATTTTGACATCTGCCAGTTCCCCCTCATCAATGCCAAGTTTTATGCATTGTTCCTTGTCATGTGTGCGGAAGAAATTTCCCCACCTTAATTTTCTAATGAACAAATTAATATCTTTAGTCCAAGTGAATGGATTAAACTTAGTCTGGGACAAATGACAGTCCTTTACTCAGGACTCCCATCTCCTCACTGTTTAAACCCGTTTGGACAGATTAATAATCTGCCCTACGTCACTGGGTTCAGTTCTAACTAGTTTCCTCTCCTGTTTCTCTCTAAAAAACCTGCCCTATATCCTCTCTCACTGGTAGCACGTCCACAACCCCTACCACCACCCCTTCCTCTGCCTCTTCCTCTATTTTTGAAGTTATTCCCTTTGTTCGTCTCCGGGTCAGTATTGTATTCTGAGGAAAATAAATCCGTCTCACTCTCTGGGATTCTTAGCTTGCCCACTACCTGCAAATTTAAGGATTTTTCCTTCTCTGAAATTTCTATTGCTCACAAATTGATTGTTTCCTCTCCTTGAGATAACCAGTAAATCTTTCCACTGACTATTGTAGGAGTGTTTCTCTTTTGGTGAAATCCGCCAGAGGGGAAAAAAAAATTGCCACCTCAATACACTCTTGTAGTGCCACTGTGTTTTTAGTTAGCAACTCTTTCTCCTCCTCTAGCACAAATTTCATCAAACGAAGTGAGGAATCAACATAGGCATATATTATATGCGGTTTCTTCAGGAAGGGACTGTGGTGTTTTTATACCACTAGTTTCCTCTGGATGATAGAGTACACTATCTCTTTGAGATTGATGCATTTATATTAGTCCACACTGTATATTATTCATGTATCTGTCACATGCTGCGCTTATCTTCTTTCAAATATATCTGCAAAGCGCAGCATGTATACCTCATGTTACAAATAGCTGTGGTTGGGATATATGAGATCGCTATTCGATTTAGGTCTGTACCTGTGGACGATGGTTCCCTGAGATGTAAGGTTACCTAAGCATTAATCACAATAACATAAAAGCCCCGGATGCCGATAGCATAAGCATGATGACAGGAGGAGGCGTGATAGTTAGGACGGATGTACCTCATTGCCTCCTGGTTTGGAGGCTTGGCAGGTCCGGGGACAGAGAGTTCTCCATTCAAACAGCGCTGGAATCGCCCGCGCTGTGGCCGTCATAGTGCCGGAGGCTATACCCTGCTGCACACACGCCCTCAAAGTTGTTTAGTTTTGTCTAACGAAATACATGTTACTGCACACTCACCACTGAGTGATGTAGTTGAATCTAAACAGTGCCCTCTATGATTAGGTTGCCGTTGCTCCTAAGGAAATACCGCGCAATAGCGGCAGAGAAACGTGTTGAGCAATACAGAGCGCCTTATGTTCAGTAGTAGTTGATACACACCTATGTTGAGCTGCTTACTCAGTGGGGGAGGGGGTCCTTTCAAACAATACCATTAGTGGCTGTACCTTCACTCCAATCTACATTGGGGTCACTCATTGTATTAGGACAGACCCAGTTATAGTGCCCTGGACTTCCATCACCCCACTTTGTGTGGGCTTCTTTCAGCCCCTATATATTTTCAGAGCAGAGTAACCCAACTGGATAATGTCACTAGTGCAAACGAAGAGACTGAGGGGGCAAGCAAGGTAGCACACAGTGGAATCTGTATAGGGAAAAACCTTTGAAGCGCTTTTGCAAATTTCCCTATCCAAATATAAGGTGCATTTTCAAGATTTATGATTGGCATAGAATGCATTTGGATAGTCTTCAGACTCTTTACATTTTGTTATGTTGCGGCCTTGTGCATAAGCAAACCCTAAATAAACCCCATCCACCCTATAAAAACAGATCGGACTGACATTCTGCCCCTCTGGGGAGATTCCTGGTGGACTGCTCACACAGTAGGTCACACAGCTAGGTCCTGCTAACCTGGTGAAGGTGCTGACACTGTCCAGCATTAAGTTGTTCTGTTGGGAGCTCAGCCCAGTCCATCAGCTCCAACAGTGCTGGCTAAGTTTTTCCCACATGTTCTGGATACGCCAAAACATTTTTAATGGTGCGATTTGACCCCCACTGATCTTTAAACCTGCTCCTGCTGCAATAGTGGCTGAGCACACGCGATCACTCTCCTTTGAGGAGATTGTCCCATCTCAGCTTTTCATGGCTGAGATGGGAATAACTCAAAGTAAGTGCCAGCCCAGGGAGGTGGAGTTACGTCAATGGGAGTTACTTCCGTCGAAGGCTGCTTCCGTCGATGGAGCTATACAGACCCCTACAGATCAGCTAGTGATAACCTATCCTGAGGATAGGCTGTCACCTAAAATTCCCATTTAATTATGTATTCTGCTATTGACTGCGTCTGATCATTGCAAACTGGTAATACTCTGCAGAGTGCCTTTGTAGACCTGGTAACTGACCATTATGTGGTCACTGTATGGCAGTATTGTTAGTTTATATTGGTGTTTTTATAGTGGAAGCTTACACTTGTCCCTGATAGAAAAAGTTTCTATTTCACTTTTTTCCATTTCATCTTGTGTTAATGGTGTAGTGTACATACAGTCCTGATCAAAAGTTTAAGACCACTTGAAAAATGGCAAAAAAATCATATTTAGCATGGCTGGATCTTAACAAGGTTCCAAGTAGAGCTTCAACATGCAACAAGAAAAAATGGGAGTGAGACAAAACATTTTTTGAGCATTCAATTTAATGAAAACAACAAATAAACTGAAACAGGCTGTTTTTCAGCTGATCAAAAGTTTAGGACCACACCTCCCAAAAAAAACTAAATCCCCCCAAAAAAGAAATCCAACTTCCAAACATGAACTCAGTAATGAGTAGCTCTGCCGTTATTGTTGATCACTTCCAAAATTTGTTTTGGCATGCTTGATGCAAGTGTTTCCATGAGGCGAGTGGGAAGATTTCTCCAAGTGGTGAAGACGGCCGCACAAAGGCCATCTACTGTCTGGAACTGTTGTCCATTTTTGTAAACTTCACTTGCCATCCATCCCCAAAGGTTCTCAATAGATTTAGATTAGGGGAACACGCAGGATGAGCCAAAAGAGTGATGTTATTCTCCTGGAAGAAGTCCCTTGTCCTGCGGGCATTGTGTACTGTAGCATTGTCCTGTTGAAAAACCCAGTCGTTACCACACAGACGAGGGCCCTCAGTCATGAGGAATGCTCTCTGCAACATCTGGACATAGCCAGCGGCCGTTTGACGCCCCCTGCACTTCCTGAAGCTCCATTGTTCCACTGAAGGAAAAAGCACCCCAGACCATTATGGCGCCCCCTCCACTGTAGAGCGTAGAAAACCTCTCAGGTGGGATCTGCTTGTAATGCCAGTAACATTGGGAACCATCTGGACCATCAAGGTTACATTTTTTCTCATCAGAGAATTAAACTTTCTTCCACCTATGAATGTCCCATGTTTGGTGCTCTCTTGCAAAGTCCAAACGAGCAGTTCTGTGGCATTCAAGGAGACGAGGTCTTTGAAGATGTTGTTTTTGAAGCCCTTCAGTCTCAGATGCCATCTGATGGTTATGGTTCTGCAGTCAGCACCAGTAAGGGCCTTAATTTGGGTCGAGGATCGTCCAGTGTCTTGATGGACAGCCAAATGGATCCTCCGGCTCAGTGCTGATGAAATTTTTTGGGATCTTCTTCTTGACTTTTTTGTTCCATAACCCTCAGGATCATTTAAGAAATTCCAAATGACTGTCTTACTGCGTCCCACCTCAGCAGTGATGGCGCGCTGTGAGAGACCCTGCTTATGCAGTTCAACAACCCGACCACGTTCAAAAAGGGAGAGTTTTTTTGCCTTTGCCATCACAATGTGTGACTACCTGACAAAATGACAATAAATCCACATCTTTGCACAGATTTGGCCTTTTAAAGGCATGTGGTCCTAAAATTTGGATCAGCTGAAAAACAGCCTTTTTCAGTTTAATCGTTATTTTCAATTAATTGAATGCGCAAAAAATGTTTTGTCTCACTCTCATTTCTTCTTGTTGCATGTTGAAGCTCTACTTGGAACCTTGTTAAAAAGGACCTTTCACTACAATAAAAAATCTAAACTAAGCATACAGACATGGAGATCTTCGCCCAGGGATCTCCCTGCACTTACTATTATCCCTGGACGCCGCTCCGTTCTCCTGGTATAGGCTCCGGTATCTTCATATTTTCGGCTCAACTGGGTGGAGCCTGCCGGCGTCTCCTTCTGCCAGGCTAGAGTGCTGGCCAATCACAGTGCTCAGCTCATAGCCTGAGAGAAAAAAACCCTCTCTGGCTATGAGCTGAGCGCTGCGATTGGCCAGCACTACAGCCTGGGAGAAGGAGAGCCAAAAATCTGAAGATACCAGAGCCTATACCGGGAGAACGGAGCGGCGCCCAGAGATAATAGTAAGTGCAGGGAGATCCCTGGGCGCGCTCTCCATGTCTGTATGCTTAGTTTACATTTTTTATTGTAGTGAAAGGTCCTCTTTAAGATCCAACAATGTAAAATATGATTTTTTGCCATTTTTCAAGTGGCCTTAAACTTTTGATCAGGACTGTATTTCAGAGTGGTAAGAGGCGTAACCAAATAAGGCATAGTTTGCTGCAGCATGCAATGCACTATTTTTCAACAATATTGAGGGGGCAGATATTGTATGCAGGCTGGTGGGCTTTGTGTGCCAGGCTGCTTTTTAGTCTACCCTGGTAACTAACAAGGTTGTTCACAGTATAATACTAATACAAAATCAGTTGTGTCTGGTGTTATTCACGCATCTTATATATATATGTTTTGCATTACAGAAGCCTATGAGAAAACACTTGAAAAAAAACACCATACTTGAGCATGCAGTCGTTTGGGGACAAAAAGCCACATACAAAAAAGTTTTTTTGTAATTTGTTATGTATATCACTACTAGCTTTAGGAAACACGCGACCACAGCATTTGTAAAAAAAAAAACACATGAAAAAAAAAACAATTATATAAATAATAAGTTCTTTATTTTATGATAGGTCTATGATTCATTAACTGGAAATCAAAAAGTAACTTATACTAGTGCCACCATCTGTTCATTTAAGAAATTACGGTACTACCCAAATTTTTTAATAAAGTTCTGCACATTTTTTATTAATTTCTTCAATGTGAATCTAGATTACAATCATGGCATACCATGTGCAGCCCTAGACCATGCATTATGTTAGGGTAGATTCACATCTGCAGCACATTTCCCCTTTTACTGTTCATGTGTAGTAATGGAGAGGTGAAAAAAATAAAATAAAATTACAGAAGCAGTGGATCTGGAGTATGATGGACACCATCCGGCCCTATTTTCTTTAATTCATTGGGTTTCCGTTAAGATGTCAGTCATTCTGTCGGATCAAATTGATTCTGGTGTGGCACCCTAACTGGACTGCTGCTTGGGTCTGAGAGAGTGCTGAATGGACCGACATTGATTCTGTGTGTCTGAATGTGGTTCTGGACCAATTTCAGTTTCTGCCCCTGTGCTGTGGGCTGAAAGAATACCTTTTACTCCTACTGGGAAAAGAGACCTGAGACTGTGCCAAGCTACAACGGTCTTTTTTCGGTTAACGGTTTTAGTGAGCTGCTCAGTGATCATGTTCTAGACTAAGCTGCATGCCCGCCAGAAACCTATAACCACTAAGAATATAGCGTGTTCATAAAAGCAATACCTTTATTTATAAATTACTGGGTAAATGGAGCAGAAAGCTGCTCATATAGTGATCATGACCTAACAAAGGATTAGTTAAGTCTTTATAACTCCTACTGCGATTAGGATACTACAAAAAATGAAAAAAATACTAAATACGAATAAATCTATAGTCATATAGATAATCATGTATTTATATCCGCGGACAGGGAATAAAAAGGGGGGGTATATATTTAGGGAGGGGAGTGACTCTCCCTAGATGTCCCTAGGCCCTAAGCCTAGAGATACCCTGTCCCCGTACCTATGGCTATAGTTAACCTATAGTAACCCTACTTATATATATATATATATATATTAAATCATTATAGATAGAGATATGAAAGAAACTCCGACGCGTTTCATCTGCGCCTGGCAGATCATCAGGGGTGATAAGTAATCCCTAATTTGTAGGGCGAACAAATGATACCAAAAATATAGAAATAATAGGTGATATTTAGCTCCTATGTCTAGTCAGTGGGGAATGGATAAAGATGTTGAATCCTGTCAGTTGATGGATAGCCTGGGAAGAAGGTATCAATATAAGTACTATCAGAGCAAAGTCCACAGGTTTCTAGTTCGTGTACTTACTGATCAGGATCGACCCACTGTCTGACTTGGTGGATGTTAGAGGGGAGCTGATGTGGCCGGTCTGTGTGTGCCAGTGTCTAGTATATAAGTGCTGGTCTTATCTGACACTTCTGGACGCCAGTGTTAGGCACTTCCGGTTTGTGAGACGTATGACGCGGTTGCGGTGCGTCACTTCCGGTATATGACACGCACAATGGAACGCATACTACCGGAAGTTCCGGTCTCTGGAACGCAAGTTGGAACGCATAGGGCTGAGGATCGATCGCCCATGCCTCCTTTATAGTTAAATAGATGCTTGTGCAGGTATGTCTAATGCATAGACCGGAGAAAGGTCTACTTTTACTCATTTAAAGAGGTAACATAGATATATTACAAACCGGATTCCAAAAAAGTTGAGACACTATACAAATCGTGAATAAAAACTGAATGCAATGATGTGGAGGTGCCAACTTCTTAAATTTTATTCAGAATAGAACATAAATCACGGAACAAAAGTTTAAACTGAGAAAATGTACCATTTTAAGGGAAAAATATGTTGAATCAGAATTTCATGGTGTCAACAAATCCCCAAAAAGTTGGGACAAGGCCATTTTCACCACTGTGTGGCATCTCCCCTTCTTCTTACAACACTCAACAGACGTCTGGGGACCGAGGAGACCAGTTTCTCAAGTTTAGAAATAGGAATGCTCTCCCATTCTTGTCTAATACAGGCCTCTAACTGTTCAATCGTCTTGGGCCTTCTTTGTTGCACCTTCCTCTTTATGATGCGCCAAATGTTCTCTATAGGTGAAAGATCTGGACTGCAGACGCCATTTCAGTACCCGGATCCTTCTCCTACGCAGCAATGATGTGATTGATGCAGAATGTGGTCTGGCATTATCTTATTGAAAAATGCAGGGTCTTCCCTGAAAGAGATGACATCTGGATGGGCGCATATGTTGTTCTAGAACCTGAATATATTTTTCTGCATTGATGGTGCCTTTCCAGACATGCAAGCTGCCCATGCCACACGCACTCATGCAACCCCATACCATCAGAGATGCAGGCTTCTGAACTGAGCGTTGATAACAACTTGGGTTGTCCTTGTCCTCTTTGGTCCGGATGACATGGCGTCCCAGATTTCCAAAAAGAACTTCGAATCGTGACTCGTCTGACCACAGAACAGTCTTCCATTTTACCACACTCCATTTTAAATGATCCCTGGCCCAGTGAAAACGCCTGAGCTTGTGGATCTTGCTTAGAAATGGCTTCTTCTTTGCACTGTAGAGTTTCAGCTGGCAACGGCGGATGGCACGGTGGATTGTGTTCACTGACAATGGTTTCTGGAAGCATTCCTGTGCCCATTCTGTGATTTCCTTTACAGTAGCATTCCTGTTTGTGGTGCAGTGTCGTTTAAGGGCCCGGAGATCACGAGCATCCAGTATGGTTTTACGGCCTTGACCCTTACGCACAGAGATTGTTCCAGATTCTCTGAATCTTCGGATGATGTTATGCACAGTTGATGATGATAGATGCAAAGTCTTTGCAATTTTTCGCTGGGTAACACCTTTCTGA
Source organism: Bufo gargarizans (assembly GCF_014858855.1). Lineage (NCBI taxonomy): Eukaryota > Metazoa > Chordata > Amphibia > Anura > Bufonidae > Bufo > Bufo gargarizans. The sequence goes on along the minus strand of NC_058082.1, from coordinate 78,840,914 downwards.
TATTGCTCCACGATCTTTCTGCGCTACATTGTGGGAATAAGTGATCCTCTACCCATCTTGGCTTCTGAGAGAAACTGCCACTCTGAGAAACTCTTTTTATACCCAATCATATTGCCAATTGACCTAATTAGTATTGGTCTCCCAGCTCTTCGTTATGCTCAAATTTACTTTTTCCATCCTCTTATTGCTACTTGTCCCAACTTTTTGGGGATTTGTTGACACCGTGAAAATTTGAATCAACGTATTTTTCCTTTAAAGGGGTTGTCCGGGTTCAGAGCTGAACCCGGACATACCCGTTATTTTCACCCCGGCAGCCCCCCTGAGCCTAGCATCGGAGCATCTCATGCTCCGATGCGCTCCAGTGCCCTGCGCTAGATCGCGCAGGGCACAGGCTCTTGTGTTTTCAATAACACACTGCCGGGCGGTAACTTCCGCCCAGCAGTGTGTTCGGTGACGTCACCGGCTCTGAGGGGCGGGCTTTAGCTCTGCCCTAGCCGTTTTACTGGCTAGGGCAGAGCCAAATCCCGCCCATCAGTGCCGGTGACATCACCGGGGTTCCTGTCAGCCCCATGGAGAGCCCGGTACGTCACCGGAACTCTGAAAAATGCCTTTGCCCTGCGCGATTTAGCGCATGGCAAAGGAGAGCATCGGAGCATGAACTGCTCCTATGCTCATGTCAGGGGGGCTGCCTGGGTGAAAATGGAGGGCTGTCCAGGTTCAGCTCTGAACCTGGACAACCCCTTTAAAATGATACATTTACTCGGATTAAACGTTTGATCTGTCATCTACGTTCTATTACAAATAAAATATTGACATTTGCCATCTCCACATCATTGCATTCAGTTTTTATTCACAATTAGTTTAGTGTCCCAACTTTTTGGGAATCCGGTTTGTAATAAAATTTGATAAATGTAAGATAAAAATCTATAAGTTTATTTTATTATGGACCATTAGACCGGCCCCCTTTTTTATTGTAATCACAGGGAGATATACACAAAGTGTAGCTCTATATTGACGCCACACATAAGCCTTATGGGACACTCCAGACTATATAGGTGGTCCATAGGGAAGTCAGAAAGGGATAAGGGGCTGCTAATATATCAAGTCCCTATTAATCAGAGATACTTCTCGTATCTGCATGGTACACTAGTGAGGGGGACATTACCAAGACAGAGGAAGGTCAAATTAAACAGACAAGGAAAACCAGTTAAATAAAACAAGTGTATGTAAGCCTCTTGTTCAGACCTCCTGGTGACTGGGATCGGAATCGATAAATCCATTCGGTTTCCTTCTGGAGAATTGCTGGGAAGGTTTCAATACTGTAAATGCATGTGATTGGCTAAAATATAAACTGTCACAGTCTTCTACAAGGGCCCCCGGGGGAGTATCCCTTGCTAGGAGACCTGCATAAAAGGCAGAAAAATAACCCATTAAAGAGTTCCTGTTTTACATTCAACATAGAGCCTCGTCTCATGTGTGTGGGGATTGCTATACTCCCCTGGCTATAACTACTAGCTCTTGTAATAGCTTGTTCCAGTTACTTGTTCCTGCATCGCTCTCTGAAGGAATAGAAGTTCACCCACTGGAGCCTTGTCGTAGGTCCAGGGTGGGAAGGAGACGGCGAGACCTCAACCAAGCTTCAGCGGTTCGTGGGGTCTGCAGTGCTTACGGTGTCGAGTGGAGTGCTTGGAGTCCTCAGGAAACGCTAGGAGCATCCATCAACGGAGGTACCCGGTCGGGGTGCTAGGAGATCCTTTACATGGCCCATAAACAGCAGGTCCGCAATATACGGCCACCGGCCGTTTGTGCACTGCATCACGGATACGGGTCCATTCACTTGTCCGTAGTGCATGAACTACTTTTTAGTAGTGCGGACTGTCTCATACGGATCGCGGACCGGATTCAAGTCAATGGGAACACGTCCGCAGACGGCGGCCACATGGTCGTGTGCGTGAGGCCTGAGTTTGAGAGTTTTAAGAATTTGGCAATGATAAATCTGGAGTGAAACTAATTAATTATACATGCCCACTTATCTATCAACTTCTCAAAACCAAAGTGAGTGGTTTAAAAATGCTAAACATTGCAAAATTTTGTGACCTTTTTAAACACACAATTCTGTAGAGTAGGGTGTGAACATTCACTACGCCATTTAAAGACTCGTTCGTTGCTCAATCGTACCGATCGGCTCACTGTAAAGGTACCTATAGATCATTTGTCAGGTAGACAGTTGCATTTACGCTAAAAGATAATCGACTCTGTGAGTGGTGTTTGGAAAAAAAAAAGGGATTGAGTTATGCCCTTGAAGGTGTGAAAAGAGTGTGTTAAAGGGAACGTGTCATCAGAAAATGACCTGTTGTTTACATCACTTTTTTATGTTTAACATTTTTAAATAATTTTTGATGATGTTATTTTTAATTTTCTATGTCACTTTTTATTTTTAAACTAAAACGTCCTAAAAAATCCTGCAGTTTTTGCACTGGCCACTAAGCCTAATAAAGGAGGTGCCACTTCTTGGTCTGTACAGATGACTTTACTGCAGTTATCTGCTTGTCATTCTAATCCTCTCTGTGTATAGATAAGACAGGATCCACCATTCACAATAGGTGATTGTCAGAACTTCTCTTTTCTTTCCTTGTACAATGACCTCTGCACAGGTCATAGAGCGTGCCTAGAAAACTCTCCCATAGAAGTCCCCTCCTGACAATTGTATCTAAGGATCATGGGGCTGCTGTAATGCAATTTTTCTAATGCTGTGTAAATGCTGTTAAGAACAGCTCAGCAAGATGGCCGCCCCCATAATCATGTTCAGAAAAAAATCACAATCGGAAAATAAAAACAGATTACAAAAAAAAGTGATGTGTTAATATCTAGTTTTAACTGTCAGATAAAACTAGAGCCTTTTTAAAAAAAAAAAATAAAATAGAGCTTCTTTACCAAATAGGACGGACTAAGAACTTAAATTGGCCCTGGGAAAAAAAAACTAAAAGTGGCCCCATGTGTTAGGTCTGGCTTGGTGCTGTGTTCCACTTGTACTATCTACTTGTGTTGTCCTGCATTCTGTCAATTTGGACCTACCTTCAGCAAGCTGCCTGGACTTCCCCTAGAAATGATCCAAGTGGCCAAGCAAAGAAGAAGAAAATAAAATGCCCAACTACCATTCCAGGTCGCCATCTTTGGTGCAGGCCACAGTCCTTTCCCATCCTGCAGTCTGAGATGCCTGTATACCTGCGCCAGTTCTACACTACCTCATATAGTGATCTGTGGCCTATGAGCTTTACCAGCAGGGCAGGGAGCCATGGGATTCCACAGTATTCAGCTGTATCACACTCCTGAGAACAGCCATACAGTTGAATTCAGAAGGGCACCTGCAGCAGTACTTGAAACTCCCAGCGTTTAGTTTTTTTTATGCTGAGAGCATCAGATCATGATGTACCTGGCTAGTAGCAGTGAGGAGGGCTTAGACGGCTCCTAGAGCATTGGCCCTCCGTTCCTGTCTATCACCAAAGACCACCTTCCTTCTTGTATGCAAAATCTCCATTTAGGTCTTTATTTGAGGCCACATGCAGAGGTCGCACTACATTTTTTTCCAGAAAAGTAAAAATACTCCTCTGATCATTTTTGAGGAGTATTTTTACCCTAAGGGGCCTAAAGTGTGCCCAGAAAACATCCCCCACACCATTACACCACCACCACCAGCCAGCACAGTGGTAACAAGGCATGATGGATACATGTTCTCATTCTGTTTACGCCAAATTTGGACTCTACCATTTGAATGTCTCAACAGAAATCGAGACTCATCAGACCAGGCAACATTTTTCCAGTCTTCAACAGTCCAATTTTGGTGAGCTTGTGCAAATTGTAACCTCTTTTTCCTTTTTGTAGTGGAGATGAGTGGTACCCGGTGGGGTCTTCTGCTGTTGTAGCCCATCCGCCTCAAGGTTGTGCGTGTTGTCGCTTCACAAATGCTTTGCTGCATACCTCTTTTGTAACGAGTGGTTATTTCAGTCAACATTGCTCTTCTATCAGCTTGAATCAGTAGGCCCATTCTCCTCTGACCTCTAGCATCAACAAGGCATTTTTGCCCACAGGACTGCCGCATACTGGATGTTTTTCCCTTTTCACACCATTCTTTGTAAACCCTAGAAATGGTTGTGCGTGAAAATGCCAGTAACTGAGCAAATTGTGAAATACTCAGACCGGCCCGTCTGGCACCAACAACCATGCCACGCTCAAAATTGCTTTATTCACCTTTCTTTCCCATTCTGACATTCAGTTTGGAGTTCAGGAGATTGTCTTGACCAGGGCCACAACCCTACATGCATTGAAGCAACTGCCATGTGATTGGTTGACTAGATATTCACATTAATGAGAAATAGAACAGGTGTTCCTAATAATTCTTTAGGTGAGTGTATAGGACTATACTTGCTCACATCTGCGTTGAAGGCTGCATTTGAAGCCTCTGTTGCAGATTCTGTCAAAGAGGCCAGACAAAAAAAGTCTTAGGCCTCATGCACACGTCCGTATGTGTTTTGCGGTCCGCAAATTGCGGATCCGCAAAAAAAAAGGATGACGTTCCGTATGACAGTCAGTTTTTTTTTTTTGCGGATCCATTGTAATAATGCCTATCCTTGTCCGCAAACTTAAAAAGAATAGGACATGCACTATTTTTTTTTTTTGCGGGGAAACGGAACGGACATACTGATTCGGACCGCATCCTATTCGCAAAAAAAAAACGGAACGGACACGGAAACAAACAACGTTTGTGTGCATGAGCCCTAATATGCAGGACTTTTTTGTCCGGTAAAAAGAGAGATCCCGAACGGAAACTGAACACTCTCCATCATAGTCGGCGGAGTCTGTTCAGCTTCTTCCCTGTCAGCTAGGCTGGGTTCACATCAAATTTTTTGTTATACATTTAATGTACACACAAAAAACATATTATATGTTACCAGACGCCTCAGACAGACGACATACTGTGGCATCTGTCACCATAGAATTCCAAAAAATAAATGCCGGATCTGTTTTTTCGGATGACATCGGTGCGATTTGCTGGAGACTAAGGGAAGAGCGAGCATCGGACGTCACTGGTCTCGGCGCATGCCCAGTGACGACGATGAAGCTCCTGCCCTCAGTCTCCAGCAAATCGCACTGGTGCAGCCCTCAGTCTGCGCGAGACTTCGCTCGGCCGTCAGGGAGGGGGAGGAGAGGGATGAGACGCTGTGGGCGTTTAGGGATTTAGGAGGAAGGCGTTTTGGGCACTGCAGGGGGGCGTTACTGGGCACACAAAGTGGAACATAACGCCCCTCTGGGCACCTTCAGGATTAATTAGCATAATTATAAAAGTCGTTTTTCAGCAAAACTACTGGACGGATTACAGTATAGAACAGCAAAGCCGATTCAAGGTAATCTGTGGAGCATGACTGGTTTAAAATATGAATTTGTGTTATGAGAGGTGACAGAATCCCTTTAATAAATCAGCTTAATCATATTTGGTTTAAGTTTGACCTCTAGTGGTTGTTTTCTTGTGACAGGTTCATATTCACTAAGATTTGTCTAATTGGTTTGCGCATGAAAAAATTATGCAAATGACCAGAAAAAAGCTGAAACTCTGTCTCTTTCAGTGCATAAAATTGTGAAAGTTCCACCTCAAAACAGATAAAATAAACCTGGTCAGGAGTGGAGTAGATATAAGACTGTTTATGCGAAAAAAAAAAAAAAGGCTCACCAACATGAATACATCGGAAATAAAGCGCAAAACAAAGCTCCAAAATTAGTTTATATACCCATCTCATCTTCCATTCTGATCTGTCAGAAGAAAAGAAAAAATATATAAATAGGTTCCTGTAAAAAAAAAAAAAGGATCCTGTTCATCACTTATGCATATTTGGCATCCACTCAAGCCATTTCCATCAGAGATCCGTTATTTAAGACGGGGGAAAAAAATCCTACATGCAGTTTTTTTCTTCTGTTCTTCGGACGGAAAATGAAACGGAGATATGAACTCCCTCCCTAAGGCCCTTATGCACACGGACGCAAATTGCGGTCCCCAATGCAAGGGCAACGTCCGTGCGGCGGCAGGATCAAGACCCATTCAACCCATTCAACGGATCAAGACCCATTCAACTGTGATCCATCCGCACCACAAAATAATAGAAAATGTTCTATTTTTTTTGAAGTGCGGAGGCACTACGGAGTGCCTACAGGGGTTCTGTGCCTCCGCTCCGCAGCTCCGGATTGCGGACCTATTCAAGTGGATGGGTCCGCATCCGTGATGTGGGGAGCACATGGCCAGTGCCCACATATTGCGGACCTGCTGTTTGTGGGCCACAATACGGCAACGGCCGTGTGCATAAGGCCTAACATGAATAAATCACAAATGTCTCCTAAACAGGTGCAAAATCAGTTGGTAAATGAGACTTAAAAAATAAGGCAGTGTGAAAATGAAACAGCTTTTTTACTCATGAAAACAGGCACAGTCACTGTAGTAAATGTGCCCCAATGAGTTTGGTGGACATAAGTAGGTGAGCTCAGGTAGGAATCTATGTATAGCTATAAATAAATGCGTTAATGCATTTCTGAATGAGATACTTTGACAATCCATCTTTTGCTTGTGGCCTGATAGTTTCAGATTGTGTCTCATGGGTATTTTTACCTTATGTTTATTTTGTGTGGTTATGTAACCTTCACATCTGGGCCATTTACTCCCTTCCTGACAGAGCCTAATTTTGCTAATCTGACGTGTCACTTTATGTGGTAATAACTTTGGAACACTTTTACTTATCCAAGCCATTCTGAGATTGTTTTCTCGTGACACATTGTACTTTATGACAGTGGTAAATTTTAATTGATATATTTCACCTTTATTTATAAAATAATCCCAAATTTACCAAAACTTTTGAAAATTTTTCAAAATTTCAATTTCTCTGCTTTTAAAACAGAAAGTGATACCTCATAAAATATTTATTGCTTAACATTCCCCATATGTCTGCTTTATGTTGGTATCATTTTGTAAATGTCATTTTATTTTTTTAGGACGTTAGAAGGCTTAGAATTTTAGAAGCAATTCTTACAAATTTTAAGAAAATTTCCAAAAGCCACTTTTTAAGGACCAGTTCAGGTCCGAAGTCACTTTGTGGGGGCTTACATAGTGGATACCCCCATAAATGACCCCATTGTAGAAACTACGGCCTTCAAGTTACTCAAAACTGATTTTACTAACTTTGTTAACCCTTTAGGTGTTCCACAAGAATTAAAGGAAAATGGAGATGACATTTCTAAATTTCACTTTTTTGGCAGATTTTCCTTTTTAATCCATTTTTTTCTTTAACACATTGAGGGTTAACAGCTAAACAAAACTCAATATGTATTACCGTGATTCTGAGGTTTACAGAAACTCCCCACATGTGGTCATAAACTGATGTAAGGGCACATGGCAGGGAGCCGAAAAAAAGGAGCGCCTTATGGTTTTTGTAAGGCAGATTTTGCTGAACTGGTTTTTAGATGCCATGTCCCATTTGAAGCCCCCCTGATGCACCCTTACAGTAGAAACTCCAAAAAAGTGACCCCATTTTGTTAACGGGGATAAGGTGCCCGTTTTATTGGTACATTTTAGGGTACATATGATTTTTAATTGGTCTATATTACGTTTTTTGTGAGGCAAGGTAACCAAAAAATGGCTGTTTTGGCACTGTTTTTATTTTTTACAACATTCATATGACAGGGTAGATCATGTGCTATTTTTATAGAGCAGCTTGTTACAGACGCAATGATATCAAATATGTCTACTTTCTTTGTTTCAGTTTTACATAATAAAGCATTTTTGGGAAAAAATTATGTTTTTGTGTCTCCGTTTTCTTAGCGCCATATTTATTAATTTTTTTCTGCCGATCACCTCGTGCAGAGGTTCGTTTTTTTGCAGGAAGATTATCATTATTATCTCATGTATTACACTTTATGGGGCAAGGTGACCAGAACATTTTTAGTTCCAGAACGTCCATTCAGAGATAAACACCCACCCATAGGACGTTTATATCCTATGGGCGGATGTGAAGTGCTTAACTTATCTTCATTTCTTAATAAGTGTTCGGATGCACACTTCCAAAGTGATTTAATTGTAAAACTTCTATTATTATAATTATTGATTATTGCCTCAGTAGATATATGAATGTATTGAAGCTCATGTATTTTCCATGATTACTTTACTGTGATTGAAAAACTTTAAAAAAAAAACTATTGTTGAAAAAAACTGCTTCAAAGAAGTAACGTAACTTCTCAGTCATTTTTCTAATCGGCTAATTTAAAAAAAATCAAACACTGAACAAGGTAGATTTTTTTTCACATTAAAGGGGTTTTGTCACTTCAGCAAGTGCCATTTATCATGCAGAGAAAGTTAATACAAGGCACTTACTAATGTATTGTGATTGTCCATATTGCTTCCTTGGCTGGCTGGATTCAATTTTTGATCACTTATTTCCATGGTTACACACTCCATCATATTAGGACAGCACAGCAGTATGGACTGGGTATTTCAGTACAGCTTTGTGAGCTAACAAGAGCAGAAGAAAAATAAAAAAATAGCGATCTGGACTTCTCGTGTATTACTGTAGATAAGTCCACAATTCGGGTGACCGATTCCCCTTAATACATGAGATCAGCGTTCTCTCCTACAGGAAAAGGCTGTAAATAGGAACTTTGAAAAAGGACACCTTACGCTAGGTTCACATCTGCGTCCAGAAATCCGACAGCTCACCATGTCTGGCATAGCCAGATAATGGGGGGAACTGATGGATCCCATTCACTATAATGGGATACGACGGAGATCTGTCCGGTTTCCAGTATTAATGCCGACTTTCGGCAGAACAAAGTCTTGCATGCACAACTATGTCCAGCCAAAAGTCATTATTTATGCCGGAAAGTGACTGGATCCCATTATAGTCAAGGGGGATTTGTCGGTACTCGGCATTATCCGGCTATGCTGGATAGGTGAACTCCAGCTGTTCCTCTGCCGGAACAGCCTATTGGATTTTGAAACACTGATGTGAATGTGCCCTAAGCGGCGATCTTATTAACACGTAGAAATATATGGGTAGTTAATACAAAAATTTACATGTTGTAGCTTTTATGCGTAAGGTCAAACAATGTCTCTTTGTAGCCCGAACCTAAGAGATGGGAGTCTACACAATGGAGCTCTAGTCTAATATGATTTTTATATATTTTTTGTACTAAGGGCATGTTTAAATCAGCGCTATTATTTGTGCTGTTCTGCGCCGTCATTCTACTTTGGTTTCTGCACATAACTGACAGCAAAGAAACCTAACAGATCCTATGTCTTATGAAAAATGTGAAAAAAGCTACACACCAGGGGGTGTATTTATCTTCATTTACACACTACTTTAACCCTTTCCAGACCGCCAAATGTAAGTTTACGTGGCGGCAAGCCTTTTAAAAATGGCGCCAGCTGCATGTGTTTTAAACAGTAGACACCTGGTACTAATCTCTTTTAACCCTTCAGGATGCCCTAAACTTATCTGGATGCTCTAAACCCAGAAGCGCGCACTTCCGGATGCGCTCTGACTTCCCCGGCGGGGATCGAATGCTAATGAATTGGAGTCTAAGAAAAAAGCATCCTAATGATTTGCTTGTTATAATCACCTCCCTTTTCCCGAAATGTAAATAAAAATATGTAAACAATAAAAAAAAATACACATTATGGGCTTCGCCGCACGTGGAAACGCCCATACTATTAAGATATAAGAATATTTTTCCAATACTGCAAAACAAAAAAAATATCAAAATAGCCGATTTGCCGTTTTATGGTAACTTCATCTCCCACAAAAAATTAGATAAAAGGTGATAGTCACACACACAACCAAAATATAAGCCCTCAAACAGCTCTATACACATAACTACAAAAATGTTATGTCAGAATAGGAGATGAAATAAAAATGTAAAATTTTTTTTTTCAGTATTAAAAACGCAAGAAACATATATGTGGTATCGCCGTAATTATACTGACCTGGAAAATAAAAGTAACAGGTCAGTTTTACTGCATAGGAAATGGTATATAAAAAATGAAAATATGGCGGAATGGTGGTGTTGTTTTATTTATTCCCCCATTTTTATTTTTTTCCCCGCTTCCCACCATATTTTATGCAACCATGGTGCCATTAGAAAGTGCATCTTGTCCTGCAAAAAAACAAGCCTTCATACAGCTATGTAAACCGGAAAATAAAAAAGTTATTGCTTTGGGAAGGCTGGGAGTAAAAAACGAAAATGGAAAATTTCACAGTCATTAACAGGTTAATAATCTATGAATTGTCATTTACACAACAATACTAATGGGGAATGAAGGAATCTAATGTTACTCCAGAGCCAGTTATCAAGAAGCTTCTCTCCTCTGTTTTGCCGGTTTTATCACTGAACCGCTCCTAACCAGGAACTATGTGTTACAAGAAGTGACTTGTACCTCCTACTGCACAGATCCACACACTCTTTAAACATTCTGTGAAGAAATGAGCAAGCAGATACCTGTCTCCTATGTGAGAATCAGTTACGGTATATTAAATGAGGCATTACTGCGGAAGGCTTCAAACTAGAAGGCCAGCTTCAGACGAACGAGTTGACTGCGAGAAAGACACTTTATGTGGGAGCGTGATTTCCATCCTGGACTCTGCTCTTGTAACAGGACCTCACAGCTTTAGGCTACATGCACATGACTGTATGTGTTTTGCTGTCCGCAAAAAATACAGATGACTTCCGTGTGCATTCCGTATTTTGCGGAGCGGAACAGCTTGTGGCAGGCGGAGCACTATGAAGTGCCTTTTGCGCTGTGGCATTAGAAGAATTTTGATATCTCTGACTTTTAGTCTAACCAGACTGTCTATTACTCTGTAATTCCTCTAGCGTCGTTCTATGGAAACAGTAGGTTTAAAGAGCACACCAAATGCTTGAAATAACTTCTTTATTAACTTCAACTTTTCTTCATATAACACTGCCACCTCTGCAGCAGATAGTCCATGTACATAACACGTGTTGAAAAGATATCACAAAATGGCGGTATGATTAAGATGGTGGTTCAACTGTTCAATCTTGTCATTCAACAAAAAATGGTGGATATTTCTCTCTTGAGTATCTGTACTCTCAGTTTAAGTTATTTATGCACTTTATGATCTCTCTGAGAGGTATATCTGAGGTCTAAATAATAGTTCACTTGCAGTATTACAGTTAGCAGTGACTATTTGCAGATTGGTTGAATATGATCTGGTATGGTTGTGTGCAATTTGGATTGCAATTGGTTTGTATGGTATTTGTAGTTTGCAATTGTATGGTTGCAATTTATTTGAAATTTAATTTGTATGGTTTGGGTGGAACTGTAAGTAAACACATATATATCTAGGTCAGTATACAGTTCTAAACACAATACTAAAAATATGAACATCTAACAGTTTTAAATACCTATATTGGCCTCTTGTTCCTATAAAACTCATCTCTCAGTGGAGGGAATGTTTCTTCAGCTCTTGTCTCTTTGGTGAGTAATGATTCTAGCAGCAGGAGCTGGGGGAATTCCGAGTCAGGCTGTGTGTGAGGCTGGCTGTGATTGGTGAAAACTCTTGCTGTCTGAGAAGCTGGCTGTGATTGGTCTAGACTTCTGCCCAGTAACAACAGATTAACACTATACTTTCTGTTGTTTCTGCTGTGTCACTGAGCTTACCTTGCATTACCAAATGAATCTTAACCCCTTAAGGACTCAGCCCTATTTCACCTTAAGGACTTGGCCATTTTTTGCAAATCTGACCAGTGTCACTTTAAGTGCTCATAACTTTAAAACACTTTGACTTATCCAGGCCATTGTGAGACTGTTTTTTCGTCACATATTGTACTTCATGACACTGCTAAAATGAAGTAAAAAAAATTTTTTTTTTGCATAAAAAATACCTAATTTACCCAAAAAAAATTAAAATTTGCAAATTTCAAAGTTTCAGTTTCTCTACTTCTATAATACATAGTAATACCCCCAAAAATTGTGAAGACTTTACATTCCCCATATGTCTACTTCATGTTTGAATTATTTTGGGAATGATATTTTATTTTTTGGGGATGTTACAAGGCTTAGAAGTTTAGAAGCAAATCTTGAAATTTTTCAGAAATTTACAAAAACCCAATTTTTAGGGACCACTACAGGTCTGAAGTCACTTTGCGAGGCTTACATAATAGAAACCGCCTAAAAATGACCCCATTCTATAAACTACACCCCTCAAGGTATTCAAAACTGATTTTACAAACTTTGTTAACCCTTTAGGTGTTGCACAAGAGTTATTGGCAAATGGGGATGAAATTTGAGAATTTCATTTTTTGGGCCTAATTTTCAATTTTAACCCATTTTTTCCACTAACAAAGCAAGGGTTAACAGCCAAACAAGACTGTATCTTTATTGCCCTGACTCTGCCCTTTACAGAAACACCCCATATGTGGCCGTAAACTACTGTACGGGCACACAGCGGGACGTAGAGTGAAAGGTGTGCCGTATGGTTTTTGGAAGCCAGATTTTGCTGGACTGGTTTTTTGACACCATGTCCCATTTGAAGCCCCCCTGATGCACCCCTAGAGTAGAAACTCCAAAAAGTGACCCCATCTAAGAAACTACACCCCTCAAGGTATTCAAAACTGATTAAAAAAAAACTTTGTTAACCCTTTAGGTGTTGCACAAGATTTAATGGAAAATAGAGATACAATTTCAAAATTTCACTTTTTTGGCAGGTTTTCCATTTTAATATTTTTTTTCCAGTTACAAAGCAAGGGTTAACAGCCAAACAAAACTCATTATTTATGGACCTAATTCTGTAGTTTACAGAAACACCCCATATGTGGTCGTAAACCACTGTATGGGCACACGGCAGGGCGCAGAAGGAAAGGAATGCCATATGTTTTTTGGCAGATTTTGCTGGACTGTTTTTATTTACACTATGTCCCATTTGAAGCCCCCCTGATGCACCCCTAGAGTAGAAACTCCAAAAAAGTGACCCCATTTTAGAAACTACGGGATAGGCTGGCAGTTTTGTTGGTACTAGTTTAGGGTACATATGATTTTCGGTTGCTCTATATTACACTTTTTGTGCGGCAAGGTAACAAGAAATAGCTTTTTTGGCACTTTTATTTTTTTTTGTTATTTACAACGTTCATCTGACAGGTTAGATCATGTGGTAATTTTATAGAGCAGGTTGTCACGGATGCGGTGATACCTAATATGTATACAATTTTTTTTATTTATGTAAGTTTTATACAATGACTTTAAAACCAAAAAAATGTTTTAGTGTCTCCATAGTCTAAGAGCCATAGTTTTTTTTCAGTTTTTGGGCGATTATCTTAAGTAGGGTCTCATTTTTTGCGGGATGAGATGACGGTTTGATTGGCACTATTTTGGGGTGCATATGACTTTTTGATCGCTTGCTATTACACTTTTTGTGACGTAAGATGACAAAAAATGGCTTTTTTTACACCGTTTTGATTTAAATTTTTTTACGGTGGTCACCTGAGGGGTTAGGTCATGTGATATTTTTATAGAGCCGGTCGATACGGACGCAGAAATACCTAATATGTATACTTTATTTTTTTATGTAAGTTTTACACAATGATTTCATTTTTGAAAAAAAAAAAAAAACATGTTTTAGTGTTTCCATAGTCTAAGAGCCATAGTTTTTTCAGTTTTTCGGCGTTTATCTTGAGTAGGGTATGATTTTTGCGGGATGAGATGACAGTTTAATTGGTACTATTTTGGCATACATGCGACTTTTTTGATCACTTTTATTACCTTTTTTGGGAAGTAAGGTGGGCAAAATTTCTATTTTCTCATAGTTTTTATTTTTTTATTTTTATGGCGTTCACCATGTGGGGAAAGTAACATGACCGTTTTATAGATCAGGTTGTTACGGACGCGGCGATACCTAATATGTGTAGTGTATTTTATTTTTTTAATTTTTATTCAGTGATAAATGTGTTTTTTTTTATCTTAACTTTTTTCACTTTTTTTTTTACTTTTTTTTGACCCAGACCCACTTGGTTCTTGAAGATCCAGTGGGTCTGATGTCTGTATAATACAGTACAGTACTCTATATAGGGTACTGTACTGTATTTTACTTTACACTTTGTCTGAACAGATCTATGCCTTTAGCATAGATCTGTTCAGCACCATGGACAGCAGGGCGCCTGAGAAGGCATCCTGTTGCCATGGGAACCTTCCCTGTCTACCACAACTTCGCAGACGGGGAAGGGTGAGGACGGGGCTGTCGGGGGGCTCTCTCCCTCTCCATCGGGGGGCTGCAAAGGCACAGCAGCCCCCCGATGGGAGAGGGAGGGAGCTCCCTGACAGTTAACCTTTTCCATACCGCTGTCCGTACGGACCACGGTATGGAAAGGGTTAAACGGCTGACATCTGCACAGATGTCAGCCATTTATACCAGGGTGTCAGCAATGTGCTGACACCCTGGTATAACCACTAGACGCCAACAAATTTTCAAGATGAGGCGGGCGGGGGATCGCGTTGTGATTTTCAAGATGAGGCGGCATCCCGTTGTGATTAACCCTCGCGGCGCCGGAATATCTATTTAAAGTTAAGACGTACCGGTACGCCCTGAGTCCTTAAGGACTCGGGAAATAGGGCGTACCGGTACGCCCTATGTCCTTAAGGGGTTAAAGACATATTACCTTTTTCTGCTTCTGTGAACACAAAATATAACAGTTATATGACATCCAAAACATGATGTCACAGTAAATAACTCGTCTTTAACACATAAACATAGGAACTGTATTAAGGCTATTGGCAGGTCTAGCTGTATACACATATAAGCTATATTAGCAACCTAGGACAGGTCTTAACTGGCCAGCTACACAGCTGGCCCTTCATAGTACTGTACTATCCTTGTCCGTAATGCGGACAATAATAGGGCATGTTCTATTTTTTTGCGGAAATACGAACATATGAAATGCCCACGTAGTAACTTCCGGGTTTTTTTTGCAGACCAATTGCAGTGAATGGTTCCGCATATGGTCCGCAAAAAAACGGGACGGACACGGAAAGAAAATACATTTGTGTGCATGAGCCCTTATAATGATCTATAATGCTGTGTGTCACTGCCCGACCTCAACTGTAATGTATTATACTCAGGGGCAGACTGGGAGCTTAAAGCGGCCCTTGAAAAAAATACTAAAAGTGGCCCCGTTTTGTAGTAGGGTCCAAATTGATGGAAGTCAGGGCCAGCAATACCATATTGTGACACATTACACCACTCCAACAGAGCCAAATACCACAGTCCATCACAAAATTCTGCCAGCAGCACAAAATACATCCCCAAAAACTTCCACTGGCCGGTTGTGAGGAGAGCCCAGGCGGCCCCCTGGGCATCGGCCAACCGGGAAATTTTCCTGTAAGGTCTATGGCTAATCCGCCCCTGATTGTACTTACACAGTACAATTCATTACAAATTCACATGACACAAAAATAACTTATATTACTGGTAAAAATTATTCACAAACTTTAGAACAAAAAACTCACTGACCCACAGAAGTACCAAATAATTTTCTATTGATGCATACAAATGCAGTTCCTTAAACTATACACTCAAAGGAACGTGAGTGACATGTGTGACACTTTTTTGCAGCCTAGGTGCGTAAAGGGGCCGAAAGTCCTTTAGGCTTTACATGGTTGAGTACCTTTAGGCTTTACAGGGTTGCTCACAATTTAGCCCCGCCCAAAATACCAGAACAGTAAACACACCCCACAAATGACCCCATTTCGGAAAGTAGACACCCCAAGGTATTCGCTGAGGGGCATATTGAGTCCATGAAAGATTGAACTTTTTGTCACAATATAGCGGAAAGGGAGACTTTGTTTGAAAAAGACAAAAAAAACTATTTCCGCTAACTTGTGCCAAAATAAAAACTTCTATGAACTCCCCATGCCCCTCTTGGAATACCTTGGGGTGTCTTCTTTCCAAAATGGGGTCACATGGGTATTTATACTGCCCTGGCATTTTAGGGGCCCTAAAGCGTGAGAATCCAAATGCCTAAAAATGCCCTCCTAAAAGATACTCATTGGAATTTGGGCCCCTTTGCGCATCTTGGCTGCAAAAAAGTGTCACACATGTGGTATCGCCGTACTCAGGAGAAGTAGGGCAATGTGTTTTGGGGTGTACTTTTACATATACCCATGCTGGGTGAGAGAAATATCTCTGTCAAATGACAACTTTGTTTAAAAAAATGGGAAAAGTTGTCTTTTAGAGAGATATTTCTCTCACCCAGCATGGGTATATGTAAAAAGACACCCCAAAACACATTGCCCTACTTCTCTTGAGTGCGGCGATACCACATGTGTGACACTTTTTTGCAGCCAAGATGTACAAAGGGGCCCAAATTCCAATGAGTACTTTCAGGATTTCACAGTGCATTTTTACGCATTTGGATTCCAAACTATTTCTCACGCTTTAGGGCCCCTAAAATGCCAGGACAGTATAAATACCCCACATGTGACCCCATATTGGAAAGAAGACACCCCAAGGTATTCCATGAGGGGTATGGTTAGTTCATGTAAAATTTTATTTTTTTGTCACAAGTTAGTGGAATATGAGACTTTATTTTTTATTACAATCATTTTCCGCTAACTTGTGACAAAAAATAAAAACTTCCATGAACTCACTATGCCCATCAGCGAATACCTTAGGGTGTCTACTTTCTGAAATGGGGTCATTTGTGGGGTGTTTCTACTGTCTGGGCATTGTAGAACCTCAGGAAACATGACAGGTGCTCAGAAAGTCAGAGCTGCTTCAAAATGCGGAAATTCACATTTTTGTACCATAGTTTGTAAACGCTATAACTTTTGCGCAAACCAATAAATATACACTTATTGCATTTTTTTATCAAAGACATGTAGAACAATAAATTTAGAGAAAAATGTAGATAGAAATGTAGTTTTAGTTGAAAGATTTTACAACTGAAAGTGAAAAATGACATTTTTTTGCAAAAATTTCGGTCAATTTCAATTAATAAAAAAAAGTCAGCAGCAATGAAATACCACCAAATGAAAGCTCTATTAGTGAGACGAAAAGGAGGTAAAATTAATTTGGGTGATAAGTTCTATGACCGAGCAATAAACCGTGAAAGTAGTGTAGTGCAGAATTGTAAAAAGTGGTCTGGTCATTAAGGGGGTTTAAGCTAGGGGGGCTGAGGTGGTTAAAGGGGGTTATCCAACCCATAAAATGCCCCCCTTCCCAATCCCCAGGCTCCTAATATACAATATATCTCCCTGCTCCCCGGCACCCGCAACGCTTTGGATCCCATGCTCTAGGAAGGCTCCCGTTGCGACCTGCTATTGGTTGCTCCCCCTGTCTCCGGATGTTGTTGATAGAGATGTCGCGAACATAAAATTTTCCGTTCGCGAACGGTGAGCGCAAATTCTTGCAAATGTTCGCGAACGGGCGAACCGCCATTGACTTCAATAGGCAAGCGAATTTTAAAACCCACAGGGACTCTTTCTAGCCACAGTAGTGATGGAAAAGTTGTTTCAAGGGGACTAACACCTGGACTGTGGCATGCCGGAGGGGGATCCATGGCAAAACTCCCATGGAAAATTACATAGTTGACGCAGAGTTGGGTTTTAATCCATAAAGGGCATAAATCACCTAACAATCCTAAATTTTTTTGAACAACGTGGTTTAAAACATCTAGTGTGTGTATACGATCAGGTATGATGTTGTATCGATCAGGTATTGTAAGGGTTACGCCCACTTCACAGACATTGACAGACCGAACTCCCCTTTTAATGCACCGCAAACAACCGCAAACAGTCCATTTGCCCAACCGCAAACTCCCCATTTGCACAAGGTTGGATACCAAGCTAGCCATGTCCCGTTGATGTCATTGAAGGTTTCTTCCTCCACCCAGCCACATACAACACCAAGGGTCCCCGAAAGGTGAATTGATTTTTCGAACGGGGAGATGGTTAAAAAAACGCTGGCTCCCTCCCCTTTGTTTGAATCCGCGGTCACTGCATCTGCACCGTGCAATTTACTGTCACACCCGATATGAGTGGTATTTTCTGTAGTTCTCTTCTCATCAGTTTAATCCCTGTTACGTCCCATATCAGGGATTGCCTTTTGTGAAAAAAAAATTTTGGCCGAGTACCTTCAACTGCCTTCACAGTGACAGACCAAACTCTGATACACCAACCTAAATAGATTTTAGGAACCGGGAGATGGAAAAAGCAGCTTGGTTGGTCCTCTTACTCCCAAGTTGGGCACTGCGCGTGCACGGAGCAATGTGCTGTGACACCCTATATGAGTGGTGTCTTAACTAGTACTATTTCTAGTATCCCTGTTACGTCCCCTATCCGGGGATGTGTGTCGAATTGATTAACCATTGTCAAATTAACGAACCATTACGACATCCTGGAATAATTTAGTTCTGAGCTTTGTACTTGATTTGTATTGGAATTGTTGGGGATTTTTTAAATTGTCTGCATTATTTCTAATAAACTATTAAGAGACTTTATTATGATTTTTTTATTTTATGTACTAAAACCCATACAACTTAAAAAAAAAAAAAATTATGTTTTTTCTATGAACCTGTTCTATGAAAAATTATCCAGCCGATCACTTTTAGTCTGATCATAATGAAGCAACAGACTTATCATCTGGGGTGTGGCAACATTGCCAACACACTCATAGAGGTTATGATCGCTTCATTGTGATACGCAAGCCCCTTCACCACAACAAGGTACCGATCACAAAGGGGAATTGACACATGTATGTGCCTTTTTTTTTGTTTTGTTTTTGCAGCCACAGTGCAGCACCAGAGACCAGAAAAATTAGGCATGTACACATGCCTGAAAAACTAGGTATTGTAGCAGCGGCCGGAAAAATTGATGTTTTCCAGGCAGAAAGGTGACTAAAATATTGCGGCTTGAACCCTAGTTGGTGGCGGAGAATTCACGAAAGTCATCCGGTATGCAGACATTAAATACAGCAGCGTGGGGACCATTTTGAGGGTAAGGCATGTCATCAGCCCTTTTGTTAGTCAAACGTATCCCCCACTGTCAGTCCCTTCGGGATCCATGCCTCATTAATCTTAATGAAGGTGAGGTAATCAACACTTTTTTGACCGAGGCGACTTCTTTTGTCAGTGACAATGCCTCCTGCTGCACTGAAGGTCCTTTCTGACAGGACACTTGAAGCGGGGCAGGCCAGAAGTTCTATCGCAAACTGGGATAGCTCAGGCCATAGGTCAAGCCTGCACACCCAGTAGTCAAGGGGTTCATCGCTCCTCAGAGTGTCGACATCTGCAGTTAAGGCGAGGTAGTCTGCTACCTGTTGGTCGAGTCGTTCTCTAAGGCTGGATCCCGAAGGTCTGTGGCGATGTGTAGGACTGAAAAAGCTCTGCATGTCCTCCATCAACAACACATCTGTAAAGCGTCTTGTCCTTGCCGTCGTGGTAGGAGGAGGATTACTTTCACCTCTTCCCCAGTTAGATTACCGTTGTGCTGTGACATCCCCCTTATAAGCTGTGTAAAGCATATTTTTTAGTTTGGTTTTGAACTGCTGCATCCTTTCTGACTTTCGGTAATTTGGTAACATTTCCGCCACTTTCTGCTTATACCGGGGGTCTAGTAGCGTGGCCACCCAGTATAGGTCTTTCTCCTTCATCCATTTTATACTAGGGTCCCTCAACAGACATGACAGCATGAAAGAGCTCATTTGCACAAGGTTGGATGCCGACCTACTCATTTCCCGTTCCTCCTCCTCACTGATGTCATTGACGGTCTGTTCTACCCCCCATCCACGTACAACACCACGGGTCCCAGATAGGTGACAACAACGAGCACCCTGGGATGTCTGCCTCAAAGCCACATTCCCCCTCTGACTCCTCTTCCTCATACTCCTCTTGCAGCATTGCCGCAGGTCCGGCAAGCGATGATGACAAGGCTGTTTCTGGTGGTGATGGTGACCACAACTCTTCCTCTTCACGCTCATCTACAGCCTGATCCAGCACTCTTCGCAGGGCACGCTCCAGGAAGAAAACAAATGGGATGAGGTCGCTGATGGTGCCTTCGGTGCAACTGACTAGGTTTGTCACCTCCTCAAAAGGACGCATAAGCCTACAGGCATTGCGCATGAGCGTCCAGTAACGTGGCAGAAAAATTCCCAGCTCCGCAGAGGCTGTCCTAGCACCCCGGTCATACAAATACTCGACGGCTTTTTCGCAAATCAAGCGCCTCACTGGCATGTTGTTTCGGCGCTGAATGTCTGAAAAGTGCGTCATGGCCGTGTAGGAACGCCTGAAATGGCCACATACCTTCCTGGCCTGCTTGAGGACATCCTGTAAGCCTGGGTACTTAGACACAAAGCGTTGTACGATGAGATTCAAAACATGTGACAACTTGCCCAAATTCAATGCCACCAACAAATTGCTTCCATTGTCACACACCACTTTGCCGATCTCCAGTTGGTGCGGGGTCAGCCACTGATCCACCTGTGCGTTCAGGGCGGACAGGAGTGCTGGTCCAGTGTGGCTCTCTGCTTTCAGGCAAGTCAACCCCAAGACAGCGTGACACTGTCGTATCCAGGATGTGGAATAGCCCCTGGGGAGCTGGGGGGATTCTGTTGATGTGCAGCCAGACGCCGCTGCAGAAGAGGACTCAGCCAAGGAGGATATGGAAGAGGATGGAGTAGGAGGAGTAGAGGAGGTGGCAGTAGGCCTGCCTGCAAGTCGTGGCGGTGTCACCAGCTCCGCTGCAGAGCCACGCATTCCATGTTTGGCAGCCGTCAGCAGGTTGACCCAATGCGCAGTGTAGGTGATATACCTGCCCTGACCGTGCTTTGCAGACCAGGTATCAGTGGTCAGATGGACCCTTGCCCCAACACTGTATGCCAGAGATGCCATGACTTCCTTTTCAATCACTGAGTAGAGGTTTGGGATTGCCTTTTTTGAAAAAAAAAATTGTCCGGGTACCTTCCACTGTGGTGTCCCAATAGCGAAAATTTTTTTTGAAGGCCTCAGACTCCACTAGCTGGTATGGTAAAAGCTGGCGGGCTAAGAGTTCCGTCAAGCCAGCTGTCAGACGCCGGGCAAGGGGGTGACTCTGTGACATTGGCTTCTTACGCTCAAACATTTCCTTTACAGACACCTGACTGTGGGCAGATGAGATGGAACTGCTGAAGGTGAGAGGCGGGGTGGCGGGTGGTTGAGAGGGGGCAAGGAGGACAGCAGTGGTTGACGTGGCTGAAGATGCTGGACCAGGAGGAGGATGGTGGCTTGGAGTTTGTGTGCTGCTTGTACTCATGTGTTGATCCCATTGGCGTTTGTGATGCGAGATCATGTGCCTTCGCAAAGCAGTTGTACCGAGGTGGGTGTTGGACTTCCCACGACTCAGTTTCTTTTGGCACATGTTGAAAATGGCATTGCTGTTATCAGAGGCAGACACACAAAAAAAATGCCACACTGCTGAGCTTTGCAATGACGGCATTCTGTTGGTGGCAACAGCATGCGTTGATTGGTGTGCTGTCTGGCTGACCCCGGGTGCCGATACATGCTGTCTGACTGTGCCACTAGCTCATTGTGATGACCTCCCCCTGCTTCCAACTCGTCTCCTCCTTCTCTCTGTCTCCCCTTCTGAACTTTCCCCCTCTTCTTCTTCTCTTCGAGTGGGCACCCACGTGGCATCCACAGACACATCGTCATTATCAACCGCTTCACTTGTATCTGACACCTCAGCAAAGGAAGCAGCAGCGGGTACAACATCATCATCATCATCATCATCACACTGTATGTCCATGTGTGTAATGCTGCCTGACTGAGACATATTCCTGTTATCTACATCCCCTGGCAATAATGGTTGCGCATCACTAATTTCATCCAACTGATGTGTAAATAACTCCTCTGAGGAATCAAATGAAGCCGTGGTGGTGGCTGTGGTGGGCGGGAGAGTAGTAACTTGAGAGCAGGTGACCAAAGCTGAGCTGGAGGAGGATGGTGCGTCAAGGTTCTTAGTGGAAGCTTTTGAAGATTGGGTGTCCTGTGTAAGCCAGTCAACTATTTTCTCCGCCCGCCTCAGCAAACGCGAACAAGCTATGTTCGCCGGGAACTGTTCTCCGGCGAATAGTTCGGGACATCACTAGTTGTTGATACAGCAGCAGCCATACAGGGATCCGGGGAGCAGGTTAGTATTTTGTATACAAGGGGCCCGAGCATGGGGGGTTATTATTGGTCATTATATATAAACCCCTTTAAAACTTAAAGAAGCACTCACACAAAAATCTTTATTCTCTGGGCCATTAGATAGGTACATGATGTAAATTGTAGTAAACTTAATCTACTTAGGCTATTTTCACACTAGCGGCAGGACGGACCCGACAGGCTGTTCACCCTGTTGGATCCATCCTGCCGCTATTTCATCGTGCCGCCGCTCCGTCCCCACGTCGTGCGGCCCCATAGAAATGTATGGGTCCGCAATTCCATTCCGCAAAATTGTAAAAAGTATGGAAAAAATTGACATATCAGGTATCGCTGCGTCTGTATCGACTGGTTCTATAAAAATATCACATGATCCACCCTGTCAGGTGGACGCCATAAAAAAAAACAGCCATTTTTGCCTCACAAAAGGTGTCATACCAAGCAATCAAAAAGTCTTATGTACCCCAAAATGGTACCAATCAAACCGCCATCTCATGCCTGAAAAAAATTAGATCCTACATAAGAGAATCGCAAAAAAATAAAATAAAATATGGCTCTCAGAAAACTGCAACACAAAAACAAGATTTGATTGGCAATGTTTCGTGTGAATGCAGCCTTGGGTCCGCAAATAGCGGATCCGCAAAACAAATACCAGCCATGTGCATTCCGCATTTTTCAGAATTGAAGGGTCGGCCCCTAATAGAACACTCCTATCCTTGTCTGTAATGCAGATAATAATAGGAAATGTTTAAAAAAAATTTGCGGAATGGCCAAGCGGACTAGGAATACACAGTCATTTCCGTTTTGAAGTGAATGGTTCTTCAAAACATAAGCCCTTAGGCCTCTTTAACACGAGCGTGACGGATTAGGTCCGGATGCGTTCAGTGAAACTCGCACCATTTTGCAAGCAAGTTCAGTCAGTTTTGTCTGCGATTGCATTTAGTTTTTTCTGCGCGGGTGCAATGTGTTTTGATGTGTTTTTCACGAGCATGATAAAAAACTGAAGGTTTACAAACAACATCTAGCAACCATCCGTGAAAAAAGCACTGCATCCACACTTGCTTCCGGATACAATGTGGTTTTCACTGAAGCCCCATTCAGTTTTATGGGGTCAGGGCTGCATGAAAAACGCAGAAAATAGAACATGCTGCGTTTTTCACTCAACGCAGAGCTGGTGCGTGAAGAACAACGCTCATGTACACAGCCCCATAGAAATGAATGGGTCCGGATTCAGTGCGGGTGCTATGTGTTCACATCATGGATTACACCCGCGCGGAAAACTTGCTCACGTGAAAGGGGCCTTAGGGCCCCTTTCACACGGGCGAGTTTTCCGCGCGGGTGCAATGCGTGAAGTGAACGCATTGCACCCGCACTGAATTTG
The DNA here is from genome assembly GCF_014858855.1 of Bufo gargarizans. Lineage (NCBI taxonomy): Eukaryota > Metazoa > Chordata > Amphibia > Anura > Bufonidae > Bufo > Bufo gargarizans. Next base: position 78,817,318 of record NC_058082.1, on the reverse strand, counting down.
GACCCATTCATTTCTATGGGGCTGTGCACATGAGCGGTGATTTTCACGCATCACTTGTGCGTTGCGTGAAAATCGCAGCAAGCTCTATTTTGTGCGTTTTACAGCCCTGCAGGGTATTGCGATGGTGAGGTCACGGTTAATAGGCAAACGAGGGTTGCTCTTGGTTACTCACAGTTTATGGGAGACTTCCTTTACTGGAAACAGTTAACTTTGTACATGCTAGGTTCAGTTCCACATGGCAGCAGCAATTATAAGCAGGCTTTCACATCAATGGCAGGTACAATGTTCTTTGCAAGATACTCAGAGGGTTAAAACACTTACAGACCAGGCTGCATGCACCTTTCCTCAGAAATCCTGTCTGTCTTAATCCCAAGGCCCGTATGCCCTAATGCTGGCTTTATCCTTGGTAGAAAACTTCCTTAGGTATATATCCTTGCTTTTCCAAAATAATTCTTTTGCCCTTCAGCTCTCTTGTTTGGCTGGAATACTGGCTCTGCTCTGCTTTGTGATGGGAACTTGGTTTCTCAGGAGGCAAACCCTTCTCCTGGTGGGGCAACTTCTGAGCTTGCTTTACTCAGGACCCTCAGGCTGGCTAGTCTGCACTTACAAGCCTCCTGGCTCCTGGAACACACTACCCTCTTCCCTTCCTGTCTGGAGTCTGGACCTCACTATATATATTAGGGGTTCCCTAGCTCCCTCTACTGTCTAGGAGGCGGAACTACACCCTAACGCCTGATACAGGAAATACATAGGATAAACGCATAAAACATCATATAGTATACAATGGCCATATTAACCCTTGTGTAGTGCCCACATTTACCTAGTGGGACACTACATGCCCCATTGCTTTAACGTTGCCTGTCCTCGGCGCAACACAAGGGCCCCCCCCAGCTGGAGACTGCAACCTGAAAGACAAAAATGGGCATCTACAATAACCACTACTTTTGTAATATAAATACTTCAGGCAGCTCCGCTGGCAAGTGCGGTGAAAAGGGGCGTAGTTCTCTTCATACAGGATATAACAGGGAACAGGGGCGCTGACCTGGTACAGCATATCAGTAATAACCAGGATAGTCCATAATAATGAAAATTAAAACAATGACATAAGTTCCTGGAGGCTCAAAAGAACAAATTGAGTCCGTACCCGGTTCTTGTAGATAGTTAAACAGGGGTTTCCCGGGAGGGGCTACTCTGGTCCATAATGTAGTCCCCAAATCTTACAAGTGGGTGCCTCTTAGTAGGCCGCGTGACCTTCTTACTAGCAGAGGCTCTTCCTGCCTTGGTTCAGGGGGGCCAGAGGAATCCACAAGTTCTGGAGCCCTTTCAGGTGTACTCTGGGACAGGTCATCCTGGGGTTGAGAACTAGCAGGAACTGGAGCTGGTACCACCAAGTTCAACCAGGGTGTGAGGAACCAATGAAGTGGCTCTTTGTCATGTATCAGGTTCTCAACAGCCTGCATAGGATCAGCAGGTTGGGCTGGCAACTAGGGCTCAGGAGACTCTGGCTCAATATCCTCTGCTGCAATTTCTCCTTCTATGCAGGGTTTTAAACGGTTCCTGTGTGCAATTTGGGAGCCTTTATCTTCCCTAGAGATTTGATAAATGTGGGCCTCAGGAATAGCAGAAATGACATAGGAGTCCTTTCCCACTTACTGTCCAGTTTATTGGTTCGGTGGTTATTTTTCAACCACACCATGTCTCCTACAGCTAGAGGCTCTGCATGAGCAGCCATGTCATAGTCTCTCTGCTGTCGCTCTCGGGCATTTTCCATACGCTCCTGAACAATCTCCCTAGCATTAAGGAGACGCCTTTGGTGCTCCACCACCGAGTCAGTCTTTGGTAGTGGGTTGATGACATCAGGCACTTGTACATCCAGGGAGTGGTCAGCAGGCAACCTCCCCTGACGGCCGAACATCAAATAGAAAGGAGTATACCCGGTGGAGTAGTGAATTGTATTGTTATAGGTATAGATGAGTTGTGGCAGCAGAGTAGGCCAATCACCCCTTGTTTCAGGGGGTACTGCCTTAACATTTCAATGAGAGTTTGATTCATCTTTTCACAGAGTCCATTACCTGGCGGCCTGCCCGGTATTTCACAATGAAGTCATAGTTGGCGAGGCAGGAGGCCCATCTTTGCTCCAGCTCCCCTAACTTGGCTGTATTCAGATGCGCCAGGGGATTGTTGTCCGTGAAGGCGACAAACGGAGTGGCCGCAAGATAGTCTTTGAACTTTTCAGTCACAGCCCACACTAAAGCAAGGAACTCCAGCTTGAAATAACTATAGTTCTGATCGTTTTTCTCAGCTCCCCTCAGGGATCTGCTGGCATAGACAATCACCCTCTCTTTGTTGTCTTGCACCTGAGCTAACACGGCTCCCAGGCCTCTTACTGGCATCTGTGTAGAGGTAAAACGACTTCTGATAATCCGGGTAACCCAGGACAGGGGGTTCCGTCAGCTTCCTCTTTAGAAGCTGGAAGGCAATCTCCCGTTCTTCATTCCATTCAACAGGGATAGGAGTCTTTGGACTCTTCTTGGGATGCCCCCTTAGGAGTTCCTGGATCGGATCCGCAATTTGTGCAAAATGCGGGATGAAGCACCTATAATATCCTGCAAAGCTAAGGAAACTTCTCACCTCCTTCACGGTGGTGGGCGTAGGCCAATTACGTACAGCAGCAAGTTTATCAGGATCAGGCTGGACTCCTTCTGCACTAACAACATGCCCTAGATACTTTACTGCTGGTTTCAGCAGATGGCACTTGGACGGCTTGATTTTAAGGCCATATTTAACAAGGACTTGAAACACTTTGCGCCAGATGTTTTAAGTGGTCCTCATACGTCTTGGAGTAGATAATGACGTCATCTAGGTATAGTAGTACAGTCTCAAAGTTCCTGTGGCCTAAACAACGCTCCATCAACCGCTGGAATGTCCCTGGAGCGTTACACAGTCCGAACGGCATGTAATTAAACTTGAACAGGCCCATAGGCGTAGTGAAAGCGGTCTTCTCCTGGTCTTTCGGGGCCATGGGTACCTGCCAGTATCCTCTGGTTAAATCCAGAGTGGAGAAGTAGGCTGATGACCCTAGGGCAGTTAAGGATTCTTCAATGCGTGGCAATGGATAAGCATCCTTATGGGTGATTTGATAGATTTTTCTATAGTCCACGCAGAACCTAATGCTGCCATCTTTTTTTCGGACAAGAACTAGGGGCGCAGCCCAGGGACTATGACTGTCCCGGATAATATTAGAGTCCTTCATTTCCTGTATCATCTCTTTTACGGACTGGTAGGTAGTAGGTGGTATGGGTCTGTATCTCTCCTTGATAGGAGGATGAGAGCCAGTGGGTATGGTGTGTTTGATTACACTGACCTCTCCGTAGTCCGTGGAGTGCTTGCTAAAGGCCTTGTGGTGTTCTTTCACCAGATTCAGGACTCCTTCTATTTGCTCCTTCGGGGGGGATTCGTTCCCCACATGAAGTTCCTCCCACCAGGATACTGAAGAGGCGCTGGCAGGGACGCTGCTGCTCTGTGCGGTCTGGAACGTCTCCGTGGCAGGCAGACGGATAACATCCTGGAAGGACACCTGGAAAAGCTGAGCAACGGGGCAGTGCTTAGAAAGAGTAACAGGGTGATCACCTAAATTAATCAAACGGACAGGCACTTTACCTTGAGATACGGTCACCAGACTCTTGTGTCATGGTCTTACCTTCTTGCTGTTCTCCTTCGTTTGACATGTGCCATCTTGGTTTCTGGGTTTCTTGTAGCCTCCCACCCTGCGGCTTCTCCTTCCCACTGGGAGGAGCTGGATGCCTAGCTCATACATATAGGAGGTCTGTGGCTTCAGTTCCTTGCTTGGTCCTCCTGTGTTCACATGCTTCTAAGACTGCAGCTGCTTCTGGTTCCTGATCCTGGCTTCGTCTGACTACCCTTCTGGTTCCTGATCCTGGCTTCGTCTGACTACCCTGCTGGTTCCTGATCCTGGCTTCGTCTGACTACCCTTCTGGTTCCTGACCTCTGGCTTCGCAAGACCCTGCTTCGGTTTAGCCATCCGTTTGGACTTTTGCCTTACAGCTTTATTTTCAATAAAGCCTTCTTATTTTCCCTTATCTCTTGTTGTACGTCTGGTTCATGGTTCCATGACATCTTGGCTGTTCACACGAAGGGATGATTCTCAATTTGGATAGGCTCCACTAGGGCTTGATGGTCTTGGCCCTGGATCCCTAGTACAGCACGGCACCACAAGATGATCTGGGAGTTCGGAGGCAGGAACACCGGCCGGTGTACAAATTTCTCCTTTTCCATTTGCAAATTTTTGCTGAGCACACAGCACACTGATAGTCTTTTGAATGACTCTTTTAGAAGCAGGTGAAGCTGAAGGTATGGATTGATTCAATGCCTCAAGCACCTCGGAGTAACAATTTTTAAAGACATTAGAGCCTAAGATCACGGGGTGTCCCCCTTTATCTCCGGCTTGCACCACAATCACACCTTGCTGTGGTAAGCTGGCTTCTCCCACCTGAAGGGTAGGTTCTCAGTACCCATGAACTTTCACCGGCTTGCCGCTGCTGGCAATGATGTCCAGCCAAGATTCTGGTGGCTGTGTGAGGAGACTGGAATCCCAGAATTTGTCAAAGGCGGGTCGTTGAATGGTGGTGACCTGAGACCCGGTATCCAGCAGGGCTTCAAAAGGTATCCCGTTGATGCATATGTTAATTTTTGGTCGAGATCCTACGTATCTGGGCATCCAACTTGTATCCTTTGGACCTATTGTTCTACCTACCGAGGGGCGTTCCTCGGCCTCGGGAGTGGCCCGTTTAACTGCCAACACGTTGATTCAGTATGTCCATATTTTTTGCAATAGTGGCAGACAGGATGCTTGCGGTTCTTAGACCGGTAATTTGGCCGTCCATCCGGTTCTTTGGAGTATACCTCTTTATATGCAGGTGGGAGGAGCCTTTGAGGTAAGGGGCTCTCATCTTCCAGTAATAATGGTCTTTCCCATAACTCTATTTTCCTGCACACCTTTTCCAGACTCTTAGTGAGATGGTTAACTTGCTCCATTAATGCCGCCACCACATCTGTCACTGGAGCCTGGGTGGCTTGACTGGCCCCGGATGGTCTCACATTAATAGTCTTTGACTGACAGGACTGAGGTTCGAGGGAGGCCGCTGGCCCCGTGGGCGGGTTTTGGCCTAGGATACTGATAACCAGCTCTTTAAAGTCCAAAAAACGCACAATTGGGGTGTTGGGCCGACAGCATCCTCAGCTGGCCCTTTAAGTGCTCAGTTTACACCCGCTATGAACTGCTCTCTCAGAGTCCAGTCCTGGTCCTCAGCCTCCTGGGGGTCCATCTGGACCACAGCCCCCAGAGTCTCTTGCAGGGACAAAGCAAAATCACGGAGTGACTCACCAGGCTGTTGTCTCCTGCTGAAAAATCGCATCTTAACTTCAGACACCGTTCTGGCCTCAAACGTGGTGCCGAGGCGATCAAAAATCTGTTCCAGGCTATTCTTTTCGGAACGGGGCCATGACATGACCTCCCTGCGGGCGGCCCCTTCTAACTGTGCTAAAAGGATCTCCATTTGTTGCTCAGCGGAGATAGGGTATAGCCGGAATAAGGCCAGGATCTGGTCTCTAAAGTCCTTCAATTTATGGGCTTCCCCGGAATATAACGGGAACCAGGGGGCCCAAAAATAATATGGCATGGTCAGGGGCATCAGGCTAGATGTTGCCGCAGCGGCAGGTGCCCTGATATCAGCTGCGTGCACTTCAGAAGGTATATCGGGGGCCACCTGCCCCGCTTCTTCAGGTGCGGACATGGCGTGGTCTCTGGAGGTAGCTTCTTTAGGCAGACACACGCTGGGTTTTGCTGGCTCAAACGTTGCTAAGGGGCTATGGAGTGAGTATAGCCCTTTAATGAGCAGCGGAGCAGGCCAAGATCTGAATCGGATGTGTTCTCCCCTGGATTAAGTCTCTTATGGCTAAAGAGGGACCTCCCCCAGCTTTCCAGCAAGATCGGAATTCACCCGGTGCTTAAATATCAAGGAATTGGTGCGTATCGAAAGTTTCCTTACTCCGGTGATGTGCGCAGTCCAGGTCTCGCGAGGCACGGGATTACGTTGTGCGGAGGTCCCACGCGCAGCGTCAGGAGGTAGGCACAGCCTTTCTGAGCTCTGGGATTCAAGGTAGGTGGTATCTTTTTTTACAGACAGGGTGGTACCTTTATTTCACAGGCTGGGCGCTACCTTCTCCTTTTCGTGCCAAACAGACACAACGAGGCGCACTAATTGTCTAGTCAGCTTAAGCGGCCATCTTTAAAGAATAACGCTGTCTATTCACTGACAGCAATCGGTGACTAGAATAAGCGGCAAACAGTCCACAACAATGCAATGTTTGCACCGCGATTATTACAGTTCTTTGGCCCAGCAATTTTTCAAATAAACAGTTACAGCTTGTATCACTTTATGGGCAATAACGGCAGACAGTTTATATTCCACAATGGCGCAGAAATGATCGTATCCTGTTTGTGACGCCAAAATATGCAGTACGCAGCCCTGCAGGGTATTGCGATGGTGAGGTCACAGGGAATAGGCAAACGAGGGTTGCTCTTGGTTACTCACAGTTTATGGGAGACCGTGGGCAGGCGTACAGCAGTGATGGAAAAGCTTGCACTTGGATCCTCTGGGGAACTCTCTGTATATAGCAGTGTTTCCCAACCAGTGTGCCTCCAGCTGTTGCAAAACTACAACTCCCAGCATGCCCGCACAACCAAAGACTGTCTGGGCATGCTGGGAGTTGTAGTTTTGCAACAGCTGGAGGCACACTTGTTGGGAAACACTGGTATATAGGGACCAGGCCGGTGGTAGGTGAGGTGCCCTGGATGTTGCAGGTTTAAAGTGCCGGTGGCAAGATCCCTTTAAGTTTGTGACGCCAGTGCCGGTAACGGTGGCACACTGATTTATGATAGGAATAATTGAGGAACGCGTTGTTATGGTGAACCAAAACTTCCTTTACTGGAAACAGTTAACTTTGTACATGCTAGGTTCAGTTCCACATGGCAGCAGCAATTATAAGCAGGCTTTCACATCAATGGCAGGTACAATGTTCTTTGCAAGATACTCAGAGGGTTAAAGCACTTACAGACCAGGCTGCATGCACCTTTCCTCAGAAATCCCGTCTGTCTTAATCCCAAAGCCCGTATGCCCTAATGCTGGCTTTATCCTTGGTAGAAAACTTCCTTAGGTATATATCCTTGCTTTTCCAAAATAATTCTTTTGCCCTTCAGCTCTCTTGTTTGGCTGGAATACTGGCTCTGCTCTGCTTTGTAATGGGAACTTGGTTTCTCAGGAGGCAAACCCTTCTCCTGGACTGGTGGGGCAACTTCCGAGCTTGCTTTACTCAGGACCCTCAGGCTGGCTAGTCTGCACTTACTAGCCTCCTGGAACACACTGCCCTCTTCTCTTCCTGTCTGGACCTCATTATATACAGGTCCTTCTAAAAAAAATTAGCATATTGTGATAAAGTTCATTATTTTCTGTAATGTACTGATAAACATTAGACTTTCATATATTTTAGATTCATTACACACCAACTGAAGTAGTTCAAGCCTTTTATTGTTTTAATATTGATGATTTTGGCATACAGCTCATGAAAACCCCAAATTCCTATCTAAAAAAATTAGCATATCATGAAAAGGTTCTCTAAACGAGCTATTAACCTAATCATCTGAATCAACTAATTAACTCTAAACACCTGCAAAAGATTCCTGAGGCTTTTAAAAACTCCCAGCCTGGTTCATTACTCAAAACTGCAATCATGGGTAAGACTGCCGACCTGACTGCTGTCCAGAGGGCCATCATTGACACCCTCAAGCAAGAGGGTAAGACACAGAAAGACATTTCTGAACGAATAGGCTGTTCCCAGAGTGCTGTATCAAGGCACCTCAGTGGGAAGGAAAAAGTGTGGCAGAAAACGCTGCACAACGAGAAGAGGTGACCGGACCCTGAGGAAGATTGTGGAGAAGGACCGATTCCAGACCTTGGGGGACCTGCGGAAGCAGTGGACTGAGTCTGGTTTAGAAACATCCAGAGCCACTGTGTACAGGCGTCTGCAGGAAATGGGCTGCAGGTGCCGCATTCCCCAGAAACAACGGCAGAAGCGCCTGACCTGGGCTACAGAGAGGCAGCACTGGACTGTTGCTCAGTGGTCCAAAGTACTTTTTTCGGATGAAAGCAAATTTTGCATGTCATTCGGAAATCAAGGTGCCAGAGTCTGGAGGAAGACTGGGGAGAGGGAAATGCCAAAATGCCGGGTTGGATTCATGTTCAGAGCAGGAGCGCACGGCATCATTGGTTGCTATAACTCTGTGCGCTTCATGCCGCCGCTGCACTACAGTAATATACTATATGAGTGTATTACTGTAGTGCAGCGGCGGCATGAAGTGCACGCGGTCATAGCAACCAATGACACTGTGCGCTCCTGCTCTGAACAGGAATCCAGCCCGGCATACTACGGACCACTCTTGGCCGCGGAACACGGCCGTGTGCATTCGGTCTTAGAGCAAGGGCTGCTGGGGAGGTGGACATGAGGTTCGTTATGGTTTGGCTTTACTCCTTCTAGGAGCCCATGCAAAGAAGGCCATATTTGAGCCTCTATGTGAATATGGCTCTTGTAGACTAGGGGCTTTCTGGGAGTTGTAGTTTTCCATCAGCTCGAGGGTCGCAGGTTGGGCATCCCTGTTGTAGACAAATAGGTAGTAAATAAAATCTGAAATTCATGTGTATGTCTTCCACTGTCTGCTCTGCTATAACAGTCAGGCCTGGTCTCTGAACACTCGCATTTATGTATCTTTATTAGTCTCGACAGTTCAAAACCAGAACAAACATCCACATGCGTTATTTACTTCCGTCATCAGCCTGCGCCGGAAGTGGGGGAAACAGCGGATGTGACGTCGTGACGTACTTTGCCGGCGGCGGAAAGTGGGGACGTTGCACTCACGTATTTGTCTTCACGTGTAGCCGGCTTGTTCGGAGCCGTGTACCGGGAATTCCTCTTGAGGGGAGAGACAGGTGAGGAGGGGATAGCGCGGGCGGGACGAGCTACACTGCTCTCACATACCGGATAGCGCTCACGTAGACCGTCGTGCAGATTGTAGGGACCACAATGCACCAGGGATTATCCGGTGTCTGTCCTGTATAATGGTGGCTGTTTGTAGGTAATCCTGTGGTTGAAGATGCCAGGAAAGCTGAGTGCGAGGTGTGTCCTTATTGGTGGTCACCCAGCTTTCCCAGGAAGAGCCCACCACTGAATGAATGTGCTATGGCACAGCATTGTAAGCCTGCAATGGATTCGTTGTATTAAAACGCGTCGTTTCTAGGCGATTTTGACTTTTAAAGGGTGTATTCCATGATTAACATTAAAAAATAAATAAAAATCAGACACTGGTACATGAGACCCGGCCCTGTACTGTGCCTCACATGGATCCAGAGCTCTCCCCATCCATTTATTTGTAGCTGCCGTGTCCTGTATGCTGCAGGTGAAGGATGGAACTGAGCATGTGCGTCCACCTCTGTGAGCAGGACAGGGGGCTGAAATTACAACTAGAGCAAACAGGTGGCGCCATACAGATCAATTTCATTGAGTGACACAGTGGCTTTAAAACATTTTAATTACATGCAATTTACAAAAGTATTCAGGACCAGGGGTTGTCCCAACTTTTTGGGACCGCCCCTTTAAAACTGTCGACTTCGCAATAATATATCGGGGGGGGGGGGGGATGTGGCGGGAGCGACTGTTTTCATTTTTGTTCCTTCCAAGAGCCACAATTGTTGTTTTCAGATGAACATAGCTGTATGAGTGATTATTTCTGTAAGGGTGGCGGCACACAGTGCAGTTCTCACCTGCATTCAGGACGCAGTTTTCTGTTTAGCAGCCTTGTTAACCCCTGGTGTTCTGCATTGTGGGAATAATTAAAAGGAACCTGTCACCAGGATTTTGTGCATAGAGCTGAGTGCATGGGTTGCTAGATGGCCGCTAGCACATCCGCAATACCCAGTCCCCATAGCTCTGTGTGCTTTTATTGTGTAAAAAAAAAACAACTTAACACATATGCAAATTAACCTGCAATGAGTCCTGTCATTGACTCATCTCAGAGACAGGACTCATCTCAGGTTAATTTGCATATGTATAAAATCGTTTTTTTTTTTTGTTTTTTTTTTTTACACAATAAAAGCACACAGAGCTATGGGGACTGGGTATTGTGGATGTGCTAGCAGCCCATGTCCTGAGCTCTATACACAAAATCCTGGTGACAGGTTCCCTTTAAATTAATTTCAGTTAGCTGCAATAAAAAAACTGCATCCTGAATACTTGTCAGAACTGCACCATGCGCTCTAAGGGGGCCATTTAGTGTTCCATATAATGTACTAAAAAACTTTGTTTTGGCAGAATTGGGGAGAAAAAGCACAATTTCCATTGTGGTTTTGCCTAAAGAAGCCCTCCCACAAAAAGTGTTATTCTCTGACCTGTTAGGCTACTTGTACACTAGTGTTTTTGCTGGATCCAGCAGGGCTCAGCAAAAACGCTTCTGTTACTGATAATGCATCTGTCTGCATCCGTTATGAACGGATCCGGTTGTATTATCTTTAAAAGGGATTGTCTCACTTCAGTAAGTGGCATTTGTCATGTGGCACTTACTAATGTATTGTTATTGTCCATATTGCTTCCTTTCTTGGCTTGATTCATTTTTTCAATACATTATACATTGCTTGTTTCCATGGTTACGACCACTCAGTAATCGATCAGTGGTGGTCATGCTTGCACACTATAGGAAAAAGCAGCAGCCTCTCTGGTGGCCGGGACCATAGGAGCGCACATAGGCTGGTGCTTTTTCCTATACTGTGCAAGCACGACCACCACTAGTGGATTTCAGGATGGTTGTAACGATGGAAATGAGCAGTGTATAATGTGATGGAGAAATGAATCCAGCCAGTGAAGGAAGCAATATGGATAATAAAATACATAAGTGCCTTGTAGTAACTTTCTCTACATGATAAATGCCACTTAATGAAGTGAGACATATCCTTAACATAGCCAAGACGGATCCGTCATGAACACTATTGAAAGTCAATGGGCGACAGATGCATTTTATATTGTCAGAGAAAACGGATCTGTCCCCATTGACTTGCATTGTGGGTCATGCCGGATCCGTCTTGCTCCGCATCCCATGATGGAAAGAGAACTGCAGCATGCTGCTCTCTGGTATGAGGACGGAACAGAATGCATTTTGGAGCACTCCGTTCCGTTCTGTTACATTTTGTCCCCATTGACAATGATAGGGGACAAAACGAAAGCGTTTTTCTCCGGTATTGAGACCCTATGACAGATCTCAATACCGGAAAATAGAAACTCTAGTGTGAAAGTAGCCTAAGAAAGGTGCATGATGTAAACTGGAGTGAAGGACATTTTCTTACCAGTGTCTTTATTTGTGAGATATAACCTTCCTTCTGATCCTCGGCTGTGTCATGTGACCAGCAATCAGACTTTCCAAATAACACGGCTAGGGATGAGCGAACTTGTGTTTTACGAGTTCGGGCTTTCAAGTTTTATTAAAATTTCCTTATGGATTCTGATACCATAGGCCATATATCGGCATTCTATGACAGAATGCATAACGGAATACCCTTTAAGAGGCATTCCGTCATAATAGAAGTCTATGGGCCGCACAACGGATCCGTCTGGTTTCTCTCAGTCCTTTCCTGCATAACGGAAACCAGACGGATCCGTTGTTCGGCCCATACACTTCTATTATGACGGAATGCCTCTTAAAGGTATTCCGTTATGCATTTTGTCATAGAATTCAGTTATGACCCGTGGTAAGAAAACCTGAACCCCGAACTTGTAAAACACAAGTTCGCTCATCCCTAAATACAGCATCTTATGTGTGGACATGAAGCCAGTTTCTCTATGTATTCCTATGGGAGACTTAGGCCTCTTTCAGACGGGCGTTGCGGGAACATGCACGATTTGTAAGCGCGAGTGCAAAACATTGTAATGTGTTTTGCGCGTGAAAAAAATCGTCATGTTTGGTACCCAAACCTGAACTTTTTCACAGAAGTTCGGGCTTGGGATCGGTGTTCTGTAGAATGTATTATTTTCCCTTTATGACATGGTTATAATGGAAAATAATAGCATTCTGAATACAGAATGCATAGTACAATAGCACTGGAGGGGTTAATTTTTTATTTTTTTTTAACTCACCTTAGTCAACTTGATCGCGCTGCCCGGCATCTCGTCTGTCTCCTTTGCTGAACAGGACCTGTGGTGATGTCACTCCGGTCATCACATGATCTTTTACCATGGTGATGGACCATGTGATGACCGGAGTGACGTCACCACAGGTCCTGTTCAGCAAAGGAGACAGACGAGATGCCGGGCAGCGCGATCAAGTGGATTAAGGTGTTAAAAAAAAATATATATATATTTTTTTTTTAACCCCTCCAGCGCTATTGTACTATGTATTCTGTATTCAGAATGCTATTATTTTCCCTTATAACCATGTTATAAGGGAAAATAATACAATCTACAGAACACCGATCCCAAGCCCGAACTTCTGTGAAGAAGTTCGGGTTTGGGTACCAAACATGCTGATTTTTCTCACGCACGTGCAAACTGCATTACAATGTTTTGCACTCGCGCTGACAAATATAAAAAAAAATATAACATGTCCTATTCTTGTCCGCACTTTGCGGACAAAAATAGGCATTTATATTGCCGGCGCTTCCGTTCCGGCACGGTCGTGTGCATGAGGCCTAACGCTGTTGCTGATGGAACAATATTTTGTTGCACGGGTGCTTTTGTGCTGCCTTTGTCACTTGGGAGTGGTGGGGGTCAGGGCCAGAACTTTTGCCCCTTCACATGTACCATCCTTTACACTTGAAAACAGGTGTAAAAGAGGAGTGAAAGCGACTCCAGTAAGGGCAGGCGGAGTAGTTTTCACTCCAGACGCACGCATTGCGAGACTTGCGCCTAATTTAGACTGTTAGATTGTGGTGTTCGCTGCAGTGGAGGGGATGGATTGAACAGGTTTGATTATTATTATTTATTTTTTTCTTCCCATTTTCATTAATGTTAAAGGTGGTGTCTGGCAGGATAGCCAATAAATATTTTTGCGCTAAACGGAAAAATGCTTCCCTCCAACACTGTGGAACAGGTGGTAGTTGCTGAATGCTCGCTGTCTTGTATAGTATTATGTGTTTTTATTGTATCACTCGCTCACGCTGAGGACAGGCTGCAGGAGGACCACATCAGCGCAGAGAGTGGTCCTGGAGAAATGGGTGAATATAACAAGATTTTTTTTTATTTTAGGCTATTGGAGGGTTTGTCTATGATATTTTATGTTCTCTCGGACAACCTCTTAAACCAATTGCGTGTATGACCTTGTGTAGGTTTATTCACTCCTGGGAACCTTTTCTGCAGCCCCCTTCCTCCAACATGGCCAAACCCGTGGTGGGAGTCATACTAAGGGCTCATTAAGAAGGCCGTAAGCTGTGGATCAGTTTTTTTTCGGATTACATGCGTACCCATTCACTTTTGTGGTGCCCTTTTCTTCCGTTCTTTGGCTCCACAAAATAAATAAAACATGTCCTATACTTGTCAGGGAAGATCAGGACGTGGCCCCATAGAAGTCTATGGGTCCACAAAAATGCGGAATGCAATCAGTTTTTTTGCGGACATACTGAACTCTACGCAAAAGAAGTGGATCCGTGTTTTTGCCGTCGGCATACGCACGTTGAATGAGCCGGGAAACGTGGGAGCGCACGTAGGCTGGTGCTTTCTTCTATAGTGTGCAAGCACGGCCACTGCTGCTAGATTGCAGGGTGGTCGTAACCATGGAAACGAGCAGTGTATAATGTGATGGAAAAATGAATCCAGCCAGTGAAGGAGGCAATAAAAGCGTGTTCTCACAGCAGATGTACTGTACACGTAAGAAAACTCCAATGTGTATTTGCAGTGGGATCTGTGGCAGAAATTTTCCTTGTGAAATAAAATGTTCCCGTGTTCTTATAACATTCCTGTGAGTCTTATCTACCAGCAGTAGTGTGGATCTTACGTCTTGTGCCCGCTGCAGCTGTTTTATCCTGAACCTTCACACATATTAATAGTTCAGGCTGGCGAAATGTCCAGTATAATGTTACCAGCCCGCAGCGGCACTGGCTGTAGGCGTCCAGGCAGTCCTGTGAGATTCCAGGTCTTAAAGGGGTTTTCATGACTCTTCTCAGGATTCATACACATGACCACGATCTGTCCGTGTGTCAGCCACACCTCCCCCGACCCGAACTGACTGTTTAATAGTAATTTCTGACGGTCAGTTTATATCTGATCGAGGGGCTATGCGGTGTAGTCACATGATGACGTGAGTACACTGCCATAGCCCCTCGTTCAGGTGGAGAATGACTGTATCATCCACGTGCTTTGTCCATCAGTGTACTATACATGTCCGCAAAGTGTGGACCCATTGAAGTCAATGGATCTACAACAAAATGTGACATGCACACGGACCGCATCCGTATTTTGTGGTTCCCTGGCTTGTAAACTGTTGTGTGTGCGTGAGCCCTTAGACATTTGTGGCATGTGTACAAGCTCGACTTGCAGGATATGGCTATGCTATAAATGTCGTCTGAGAATACCCCTCTTAGCATCCCATAATCCACTGTCCTGACTCCTGTCCAGCAATTTTTAAACATTATATTAGATTGTTTTTATGTTGAATTTTCTTCTAAAGTTCCTCGGTCATTATTGAAAATCTTATATTACTTGCATTAACTGTGCAAAAATTTAGCAGCTATGTCCCATCAGTGCTGGGTTTAAAGGGGTTGTCCACTTTCTGGCTACTTGTGAGCAATGTGTATATAAGTTGCTATATGGCACTTACTAATGTAGCCTGTGTGTCGATATTTTGTACCTTTTTCTAGATTTCATAAGTCATGCCGACTTGTTATACAGATCTTTTGTGCTGTCTGCATAGAGGTCCTGTCCATCGGATGCCCTCTGATGGAGGGTCATGTGACCAGACATCACCCAGTCAACTCCATTGTAACACACTGCATCTGCACTAAACTCCAACTGTGCAGGAGCAGTGTACTTCAATGGAGACATGACATTGAGATGATTTGACCCTCCTCCAGCAGCCATTTTTATGGACAGGGCCTCTATGCAGACAGCACAAAAGACTTTGAAAACAAGGGGGCATACCTTATGAAATATGTGCAGAATATCAACAAAGATTATATTAGTAAGTGCCATGTAAGCATCTTACATACGCATTGGTCAACAGTAGTAGAAAATGGACAACCCCTTTTAGTAATTTTATTGAAATGCAATATGCCAGGCTTTGCTGATATCCACCCCCAATATATTTGTTTTATTGGTCTTTGTAATATCCGGCAAGGTTAAGAGCGGGACGTCCTCTTCATAGGCAGCATGTAGAATCCTGCAGTACGCATCTCAGCTTGCATGACCACAGACTATCAGTGTTTTTTGGGGGGTGGGAGATCTAAGAATTTAGACACTGATATAAGATCCTTCTTCCTGACCAGGTATCTTGCCCATTGTATGAGTTAAAAAAACAAATTAAAACTTCATTAGATTATGTCAATAACTTGTTCCACTCGCTTGTCTTTCAGGGTTCTCTGACATGTCCTACACGGTGCTGGCAAGGTCACATGTGCTATGACAAAAATTAGCCAATGGGTCACCACAATGGCTTCCAAGACTCCAGGATCTACAGTGTCATTGGTTGGACAAGGGTCAATTTTAGATAAGCCCTCACTTCACATGGTGGGGTACTTGGGAAAAGTCAGTGAAACTTTTTTTTTTTAATTTTTTTCAGCTATTTTTTCTTCTGCGCTCATGTTTTAATGTTCTTTTTGTACTCTTATCCACGGAAATCTTTAAGAAAAAAGGCGAAAGATAACGACAAAGTAAACAGTACATTTAGCGGCTGTATTTTTGTATGATCCTGTGGGTTTTTAATGTGCATATTGTCATTTTAATACAGTCACCATTTATGTATATTATTAACTTCACCAAAATGTATTTCCTGAAGGATTCTCACAAATTTACTTATCTGGAAGACTTCCCTTTCAGTGGATGGGCTGTAGTTCATCAAGCACCTGCATCTCTCAGGAGATTCATTTTTAAAGTGATTGTGCAGGCGGAAAATAGGTCTTCAATATCTGATCGGTGGGGGGTCCAACACCCAGCACTCCCATCAGTCAGCTGTTTGAAGAGGAGATGGTGCTCCATGCAAGCACTGCATAGTGTATTTACAAGTGTCAGCTCCATTCAAGTAAATGGAGCGAGTGCTTGCAATTACACTGCACCTCCGAGATGATGGCAGTGTAATGAAGATGAAGCAGCGCTCGCATGGAGTGCGGCCTCCTCGTTAAGCTACTTTCACACTGGCGTTTTGAATTCAGTTTGTGAGATCCGTTACAGGGATCTCACAAACGGTTCAAAACGGGTCAGTTCAGCCCCAATGCATTCTGAATGGACAAGGATCAGTTCAGAATGCATCAGTTTGCCTCCATTCCGCTCTGGATGCGGACACCAAAACGCTGCTTGCTCTGGATGCGGAGCCATTTCAATGTAAGTCAGGACGGAACCGTTTTGACTTAGACTTCTTTTTAAAAGAATAATGCAAACGGATCCGTTATGAATGGATACAGGCGTTTGCATTATAGGTGCGGATCCGTCTGTGCAGATACCAGATGGATCCGCCCCTAACGCAGGTGTGAAAGTAGCCTTAAACAGCTAAGGCCTCTTTCACACTTGCGTTGTCCGGATCCGGCGTGTACTCCACTTGCCGGAATTACACGCCGGATCCGGAAAAACGCAAGTGTACTGAAAGCATTTGAAGACTGATCCGTCTTCAAAATGCTTTCAGTGTTACTATGGCACCCAGGACGCTATTAAAGTCCTGGTTGCCATAGTAGTAGGGGGGAGCGGCATACTTACCATCCGTGCGGCTCCCGGGGCGCTCCAGAATGACGTCAGAGCGCCCCAGGCGCATGGATGACGTGTACATGCGATCACGTGATCCATGCGCTTGGGGCGCCCTGACGTCACTCTGGAGCGCCCCGGGAGCCGCACGGACGGCAAGTATGCTGCTCCCCGCTCCCCACTGCACTTTACCATGGCTGCCAGGACTTTAGCGTCCCGGCAGCCATGGTAACCATTGAGAAAAAGCTAAACGTCGCATCCGGCAATGCGCCGAAACGACGTTTAGCTTAAGGCCGGATCCGGATCAATGCCTTTCAATGGGCATTCATTCCGGATCCGGCCTTGCGGCAAGTGTTCCGGATTTTTGGCCGGAGCAAAAAGCGCAGCATGCTGCGCTATTTGCTGCGGCCAAAAAACGTTCCGTTCCGGAACGGAAGACATCCTGATGCATCCTGAAGGACGGACTGTCCATTCAGAATGCATTAGGAAAATCCTGATCAGTATTCTTCCGGCATAGAGCCCCGACGACGGAACTCTATGCCGGAAGACTATAACGCAGGTGTGAAAGAGCCCTAATCGGTGTTGGTGCAGGGTGTTGATTTTTCTTAGGTCCCTTTTGAAAAATGGAAATTGCAGTCTGGCTCTTGTGGCCAACTCCTCCGCTGCTTCTTTGCTCTATTGTTCATAGATCTCCTCTTCCATGGTCTCCGTAACACTTGGGTTGCGTGAGGTTTTTCTCATGCATGATCAGTTGAAATCATGTTATTAGAATGTAAGAAGTGTTTTTAGTGTCATCTCAAAACTAATGCTGAAGCTTATGCATTCTTTACTCTAGAACCCTCATAGCATCAACGCTCCCCATGATGGATGGTGCCCGGTGTGCAAGACCAAGGGCCAAACACAAGCACTCAAGACGTACCGCATTAATTTTACTCAATCAATATTTCTTTGTACCAACCCACAGGTATGTCTTCCATGTTTTCCAGATTTTTTTATTTTTTGGGGGGAATTAGCACTTTTGAATTAACAAATGTTTTCAACTTACTGTTTTTTTTTTTTTTGTTTTTTTTTTTCCCCTATAGTGTATTTATCCATTGGGATATACTCCCTTGGATAACATAATTGCAAACACTGCTGACCTTAAGAATATCAGCCCGAATAAACAGAAAAAGCGTGACCTTTCCAACCTGTCGCCAACTCCACTTCCATTTCAGAAGAGACTGAAAATTGATCTACAAGTCGTCGGTGATTCTCATACTGGTCAAGCTGATCCATGTACATTTGTGCCTGGTTTTCCAGCACTGGAAAATGAAACAAGTTCTCAACCTGGTCTTAAGGAATGCACAGATTCTCAGATGCAAAATGTCTCAGGGATGACAAACTCTTTCAGTAGTTCTGCTGTATGGAACAGGTCTAGCTTTTCAGTTCTGCCCATGGGATCTCCGAGTAGATATGCACTTTCTGAACCTGATGGATCGCCAGCAATACAGGATGACCACCAGAAAGGTCTCGAAGTAATGGACCCTTTGAATAATGGCTTTCTTCTCCCCCTCCACCCAGAGACTGATCACAGCATGGGTAAGGTGCAGGAAGAGTTAAAGCAAAGTTCAGATACCGAAATGACTAAATCTTTAAGTGATGAGGGTAATTTGAATGGCCCGGCATTAATGTCAGACTATATGCCCTCATGTGTCTCACCACATACACCTTTGTTGAAAAACTGTCAGGAAGAGAGTCAAGTAAATGAAAATTCCTCTAAGGACACCTTCCTCCCCCAGAGTATTATTGATAATGTATCAGATCAGGAATGTAGGTTACACCAGTCTTGTGATTTTGCACCTTCTGAACCTGATGGATCGCCAGCAGTACAGGATGACCACCAGGAAGCATTACAGAATACAGGTCTCGAAGTAATGAACACTTTAAATAATGACTCTCTTCTCCCCCTCTACCCAGAGACGGACCACAGCATGGGTAAGCTGCAGGAAGAGGTGAAGCAAAGTTCAGATACCGAAATGACTAGATACCGAAAAGAATGTAGGTTACAACAGAATTGTGAATTTATCAAGGATAACGTTTGTTTGGTGGAACCTCCCAAAGAACAAATGGAGAACACGGATGATTTGACAGATGGAAATGTAGAAGCTCCTTTGTGTAATAACGAGGCTTCGCTTTTAATTCCAGACGGTCAACTAGAAATAAGTGCAAATACAGTCACCTCAGAATTGCAACAGGAAGAAACTGAACAGCAAATTAATTTGAGCTCCTTGCAGGACATATCTCCTCCAACATGTCCAGAGGTTGCTGTACAAGAGAACTTATCAGAATCTCTTCAATTAATGCAGGAATCTCGTGATGTGACAGCGACTTCTCAATCCTTCGAAGGCGAGCTACAAGAGTGTCTAGCAGATTCATCTAAACCATTGTCTTCTCCATCATGTGTTGTGGCAGAGGACAGTGAAAAAGGTCAGTCTACCTTGCCACCATGTGAGTTAAAGGAATGTCAGCCGGAGAGTATGTCCAAAGATAATTTGGATATTCCTTTGGATTTACCATCTCCTGTTCCAAATGGGTCTGTGGTAAGTGCAGAAGGTCCAACACCCATTCCTAATTCATTATTGCTGCAAGAACTGGTGCAGAACTGTCAGAATATGAATTCTGAAGAACGCAATCCTTCAAATTCTTTACAAGACCTTCAGCCTGAGAGCCAAGTAGAAGAGAGCCTTTTTAACAATTGTGACAGTCCTACTAGTTCATTGCCACCTGTAGAAGACCAGACCTTTGCTGATGCTTCAGCAATATCCTTACCAGGTGACCAGATGTCTGAGGAATGTGACACAGGTCGTGTCTGTCAGGAAAATGACATGGCTTCTCTGGCTGACACACTAGTGGGTAATCAACCTGTTCTTCATTCAGATGACGGTACCTTAGAGAGTGTATGTGAACCCTATGACATTTCAGCTTCTATGAGCGATGACTGTAATACGCAAAGAGATGGCAAACCTATAAACAAAACGTCATTGCCAGGTCCGCAAGTCGTGTTACAAGACTGTTTGAAGTGTCATTGTGGATTGATTATACCATCTCAGAACTTGCGTAAGAACGCTTGTGACGACCCTACAATTTCAGCTTCTTCTGGTAAAGACCAGGCCTGTTCTGATGCTGCAGCGATAACAGTACCTCATAGCTCTTCAACTGCTATCGTGAAAGGTGATGGTAATGACAAATCTCTGAACAAAATGTATCTGCCAGGTCCTCAGATCTTGCTTCAGGACTGCTTGAAGTGTCATTGTGGAAGGAATATACCATCTCGGACATTGCAGAATACGCAGACGCCAAATAAAGATTCTGTATCTGAAGTTGACAGTTCCTCATGTGAGGCAAAGGTTCTTACAGACTGTGAGGAAGTGTCAGCAGCGTCAGATATTGAAAAGGATAGTAATACAGTTGCTAGCGCGCAAAAGCCGGTGTCTGCCCCACCTGTAGAGTGTGAATCCCTGTTATCCAAGCAGAAGAAAACGTTTTATGAAAACACAACTTTACCTGACTTGTTACTGGACATTCAGCCTGAACACCGCATGGAAGAGCCTTTATTGGAGGCCCCTAGTCCTGCATGTGAAGCCACAGAGTCCATGACTCCTCATTCAGACATGGAAATAACCAAACAAGATGTGTGGCAGAATCAACAGGTCAAAGAGAGTGATGACATCATGGAAACTGAAGTGACGGAAATATTGAATGACAGTGTTCAAGATGGCAGCAAATTGTCGAATACTTTAGAAACCTCATTAAACAGTGACGGACTGGCTGATGAGAGCCATGAAGCCATGGAAACTAAAGAGGAGGATTCAGCTGAAGATGTTAAAGCACCTGCAAGAAAAAAGTTAAAAGTTACAGAAAAACGTCTACAGTGGAAGAACAAGCATTCCTTATGCTGGTTAGATTGCATCTTGTCTGCTTTGGTCCAGTCAGAGACTCTCATCCGTTTTTTTGAGGAGGGTCGTCCTCACCTTAGGAAGGAGTCAATCATTCACAATCTCTTTAAAACATATGGAGAAGCCACAACAATGTATATAAAGAGTCTCAAGAAACCGAGAGCAGGTGGGTGTTTTATTTATTTATTTTTACTTAAAGGGGTTTTCCATCTCAGACAATGGGGGCGTTTCGCTAGGCTATGCCCCCATTGTCTGATAGGTGCGGGTCCTACCGCACCTACAATGAGAACGGAGCAGTGAAATGATTGGAGGGCACAATGCGCAGCGCTGGCTCGGCTATTTCAGTCTGCCCCACAGAAATGAATGGGAGCATGTGCAGTGCGCTCCCGTTCACTTCTATGGGAGCAGCGCTTGGTGGTGGAGGGACCCTGGGAAATCCGATTTTGTTTTCGTTGTAGGTGTAGGTCCCAGCGGACCCGTACCTATCAGACAATGGTGGCATATCTGAGCGATATGCCCCTATTGTCTGAGATGGGAATACCCCTTTAAAGGGGTAGTCCTTGTTCACAGCTGAACCTTAACATAGCCCCTTCTTCCCCTTATCAACCACTCTGAGATGAGCATTTCATGGGCTTTTTGGTTTACAAATTTAGAAGCCTTCCGTCTAAGCAGTGTTGCCGATGCTGTTATACAGGCTATGGCAGCACTAAAGCCTGCCCATTAGTGCTCACTGCTAGGTGGAAGCCTCTGCCTAGCAGAGACCCGGTACGTCACTGGATCTAATGAAAAAGCCCTGATTCTCCGATGCTCATCTCAGAGGGGCTGAGTGGGGTAAGAAGGAGTTAAGTCCAGGATGAGCTCTGAACCTGGACAAACCAGTCAGTATCTGGTGTGGCCACCATTTGCCTCACGTAGTGTAATGCATTTCCGTCGCATAGAGTTGATCAGGTTGTTGATTGTGGCCTGTGGAATGTTGGTCCACTCCTCTTCAATAGCTGTGTGAATTTGCAGATCCAGAGCATCCCAAACGTGCTCAATGGGTGAAATGTCTGGTGAGTATGCTGGCCATGCAAGAACTGGGATGTTTTCAGCTTCCAGGAATTGTGTACAGATCCTTGCAATATGGGGCCGTGCATTATCATGCTGCACCATGAGGTGATGGTCATGGTTCAATGGCACAACAATGGACCTCAGGATGTCAATGTACACTGTGTCTGACAGAGGATCTCAAAACTGGAATTAATTCATTGTCAATAGGGACAAAACTGATTAGGATGCATAATCATGCACCCGTTCTATTTTTATTTTTTATTTATTTTTTTCCTGTTTTGGGGCCAGCCACAAAACTGCAAGCTGCAGTTTTGTGTCCAGTTTGCTAAATGGAACTTTGTTCAGTTTTGTTTTAATACAACCAGATCCGTCCAAAACTGAGCCATCCGGCTGTATTAAAAGCACCGGATCAGTTTAATTCCAGTTTTAAGATCCTCCTCCCAATCTCAAAACCGGAAGTCCTTATGTCCATATCTAAAGGCCAGAGCGCACACTGGAACACAAATATCTAGATGCGATAGTGCACCAATGAGGATCGGAGAGGTTTGTGTCTTTTTGCTCTATCAGCTGGTTTCCAAATCGCTGTCTCCTGGTGGTTTCCTTTTATAGTTGTGACCGTAGGTCAGCATCTGATTTTAGTTTTCTCACTCTTTTCACAGGGAACAAGCGACCGAAGCATGAGAAGTGTCTGAACGAGGTCAGAAAGAAAATCTTTCAAAAACTGAAACCACTTCTGAAATGCAAATTGGGTATGTAAGACTCCAGAGTAGACTTCACAGATCTGTAATGTACTCGCACACGTATAAGCCTTATGTGGACTGGTCACAATACATATCACTCTGACTGTAGGGGGTTTTCCAGGATTAAAAAAAAGTGACTGTTTTACATCAGAAACAGCGCTGCACTTGTCCTCAGATGGTATGTGGGTTTATAGTTCAACGACCTTAAAGTGAATAGGGCTCAGCTGCAATACCACATAAACCTGTGAACTGGTGCAGTGCTGTTTTTGTGGGAAAACAGCCGGGTTTTTCTAATCCTTGACCACTTTAAAAATTGGATTTTTTTTGTACTCACCGTAAAATCCTTTTCTCGTAGTAGGCATTGGGGGACACAGCACCATGGGTATACGTCCAACTACCACTAGGAGGCACTAGACACAAAGTGTTGGCTCCTCCCAGGTGGGCTATACCCTCTCCACAGGCACGAGGCTATTCAGTTTGTACCAAAAGCAGTAGGAGAGAGAAGAAAAGCAAGGAACCAACAACTCCTGTACCGGGAAAGATTAAGAGACCAGCCTGGAGAAGCAGAAGTAAAAACATAGGGACAGCACCGCGTGTTGGAACTACCTAACGCTCTAAATTGTCTCAGACCCAAAGAGCGAAAAAAACTTGTGGCCGACCCCTGACAGGCCAGGGGAGAAAGGAAACAGGGAAGCACTGGAAGCCAAACGAGTGAGGGAAGCCATAGCAAGGCTCGCATGTGAAGGGAGCAGGTCTCCCCTCACCGCAAGGCAGGTGATGAAGTTAAGCGCCCTATTTAAAGGTTAAAACTCAAGGCTGCTAGAGGAAACCGCCAACCCTTGGAGAAGGAGGGGGTTGTAGGTAAAGGCCAGGAAAAGAGAATGATAAGACCTGCGTCCCACAAACAGGAGATGAGGCTCAAGCCTCTGAAATCAAGATATCACTGTGAAGCGTAAGACTAGAGGAAACTCTGGGCATATGAAGTATCGGGGGGGGGGGAGGAACCAGATACAGGCCCAGGAAATCTCAGCAGGGACACACTGGACTGAGAGACATGGGAGTAGGAGAGTACTCCAAACAGCCTAAGCAGGAAAGGTTCTACAACAGGAGGAGGTCCCTCCTGAAGGAGACCATACAGCGGAATTGCAAACTGTAGCACTAAATCACTCAATACCAGGTACTTGACGCGGGAGGATGGGAAAAGAGTCACGAATCCCAAGGCTATTGGAACCCATAAAGGGAACAATCAACCCAGCCTCCCCCCCCCCCCCCCCCCCCCCCCAAGAAAAAAAAAAAAAAAAAAGATTGTCATGCAGAACCTGAGTGGTCAAATGAACGGGGACAGGGACTCCAGAAAGGAGTACCCGGTATGGGCTCACAAGGAACCAGGAGCTGAACCAGAAGACACCGCAAGCCAGAATATCCAGGAAAGGTGAAATGAAACTACCATAGGGGAAGGGGCATTGGCCATGGACAACTAGCCAACTGTATACATTGTCCCAGAGAGGGCAAGTACAGCAGCTCGGGATGTACCACTAAATCGACAGACATCCATATGCAGAAGTTGCCATGAAAAAGCCGGGTGAGACTACACAGAAATGTAGAAACCGGCTGCGACCGGCATACTGAAAACTCCCAGGCGGGAGAAAGTACCTGACAGGTGCAGACGACGGCAAAGTCCAAGGGGACTGCCCCACTGTCATGTAGTAAAACTAAGCAGAGAATACCGAGAACACCTGGACCCAGAAGGAACTACGGGACCCTGTCCGATGCCCACCTGGACCCAGAAGGAACTACGGGACCCTGTCCGATGCCCACCTGGACCCAGAAGGAACTACGGGACCCTGTCCGGTGCCCACCTGGACCCAGAAGGAACTACGGGACCCTGTCCGGTGCCCACCTGGACCCAGAAGGAACTACGGGACCCTGTCCGGTGCCCACCTGGACCCAGAAGGAACTACGGGACCCTGTCCGGTGCCCACCTGGACCCAGAAGGAACTACGGGACCCTGTCCGGTGCCCACCTGGACCCAGAAGGAACTACGGGACCCTGTCCGGTGCCCACCTGGACCCAGAAGGAACTACGGGACCCTGTCCGGTGCCCACCTGGACCCAGAAGGAACTACGGGACCCTGTCCGATGCCAGAGCAATCCGCTGAAAATTCACCTACCGGGCAGGTGTGTGGCACTCGGTGGTCCTGTCCCTGACCCGTCAGTAAGGACATCCAGCGACGATAAATGCTGTTGACCCCAGAAGGATTCCGTGTGGCGGAGGACATCCAGCGATGACCGAAAACTGCTGCAGCGGCCGGTGCTCACCAAGCTACGTGCCCCAACAAGGTAGAAGATCCAGTGGAGATCCCTGTACTCCACCAGGAATGGGCCGCTCTGTAATAGGAAACAACGCGAGTACTCCTCTATAACATGGGGTAACGCGGAGCGCAGCCTACCGTAGTACCTTATAGAGATGGCAAGAGCAACCCTAGCACAAAGGCCAACAACCACCTGGCCATGGTGTAGGGAGCGTGGTCAGAACAGATCAGCCATATACTGGAGCTACCAGAAGTAGCACTAGACCGACAAGGTGGGGGTTGGGCTGGCCCACCCCTGCCAGATATGGTAACCATGCACATGCTGAACCAGGATGGCCTGTTGTAGACAGTTCCTTGAGAAGTACAAGTACATTGAGCATGACAGTAACGGAGTGGCAGATGTATGGAAGAACCAAAAGGATGGAACCAACATCCGCAGCACAGATTAGAACCTGGGGGCAGAAAGCACCCAGTAATACAGAAACTGTATGGGCCACAGATTGCACCATAGGGCCCAGCACTTGGGGTACTACAAACACACACCTAAAATATAGTTAGTGGCTGCATGTTGCCTTCTAAGGAGAGTGGAAACATAGCCACAGCATCTGGGAATGCGACAGGAGGGTACAGGTACTCAACCTGTAAAGTAGAAATACGGCTGTGTACTGCAGAGATACGACCAGTCAGGTGTAATGGGTACAGCATCTGGAGATGGTAGAGGTATTACATTTTAAGATCGGAGCAATGTGGCCGCATGGTGCACCCTAGAACCAGAGAGGTGCAACAGCTACCGCGTTGGCAATGGTACCTATATTCCGCCCAGGAAGGGAAAATAGGGCCGCACGGTACCACAAAGAACAAGACAGGTGCACACTACGTAGGTGCAATGGCAACTGAAGAAGGCCCTCTATTTCGCCTGAAAAAAAGGGAAACGGGGCCGCATAAGTACACCATAGAGCCAGACAGGTGTAACGGCTGCAGCATCAGAGATGGTGCAGGAAATCTACCTATGAAGGGAGTAAGGGATGGCTGTTCGGTACACACTATGATGAGGTAGGTGCAATGGCCACGGCAATTGGAGGAGGCCTCAATATCTTGTCCGGTAAGGGAGAGAAAATTCCACATGGTACACCATAGCGCCAGACAGGAGTAACGGCTACAGCATCCGGAGATGGTGCAGGTACTCTACCTATGAAGGGAACAAGGTGGCAGCTTGGTGCCCACTAGAACCAGACAGGGGCAATTCTACGGCAATTGAAAGTGGCCTCTATATCTCGCCCGTAGGGAGAAATGTAGCCGCATGGAACACAATAGAGCCCGCCAGGGGTATTGGCTACAGCATCTGAAGATGGTGTAGGTACTCTACCTATGAAGGGAGCAAAATGGCTGGGAACAGACAGGTGCAATTGCTATGGCAATTGAAGGCGGCCTGTATATCTCGCCCGGAAGGGAGAAATAGTGCTGCATGGAACACCATAGAGCCAGTCAGGAGAAATGGCTTCAGCATCTGGAGTAGGTGTAGGTACTCTACCTATAATGGGAGCAAAGAGGCTGGGAACAGACAGATATAATTGCTTTTTACTCACCAACCTACAGGAGGCGTTTGCCTGAGCTAACAGCTTGCCTAGAACAGGAACCCCCTGTAATGAAGTAGAGTGGCGAACACCAGCACCAGGATGGGGACCCGATGGAAGCACACTCAAATGTGAGGAGGGGGGGGGGGGTTGCGCAGACCCACAAAACTGGGGGGGGGGGGGGGGGTCCGGAGAGAAGTGACACCTGTGAGCTGGGAACAGGCCATGGAAGATGAGGCCTAGTCCCGGCAGAAGCCGGGGGCTAAAGTAGCGGGGAGGCCGGGGAGAAGACTGTGTGGCCAAGGAGGAGAGAAAAACCAACTAAGGGGGAAGAGAAAGGAGGGGAAACACGAATATAAACCACCAATCCCCCCCCCCCCCCCTGGCCACAGGAGGGAACCTAACCCTGGGACAGGGGAATATACTCACCGTCCGATGTCTTCGGGCGCCGCAGGGTCACCCCTTCGGCAGACTCAACATGGGAACCGTGGGAATGCCGGCAACTAAAGTGGAACACGATGGAGCCCCAGCCTGCAGCAGGTATAACGGTGGAGATCACCGAGACCTGCAGAAGAGAGAGAAAAATAATAAAAATTAAAAAAAACAGCAGGACCTGCAAAAAAAAACAAAAAACACAGGACAGGTCTGCCTCCTACGGACACTAGACTAAAACTGAATAGCCTCGTGCCTGTGGAGAGAGTATAGCCCACCTGGGAGGAGCCAACACTTTCTGTGTCTAGTGCCTCCTAGTGGTAGTTGGACGTATACCCATGGTGCTGTGTCCCCCAATGCCATGCATGAGAAAGAGAATTAAGCTGGTAGGCACTAAATCAATTTATTAACACTCAAGCCCCAGCGGGCTTGTAAAGTAGTGAATTACCAAAATTTTTAAATTGGATCCAACACCGATACAGCCTCTGGAAACCTAACCCCGACATAGCCACTGGAAACCTTAATAGATTTAAAGGGGTTGTCCACAGAGTAGGCCATCAATATCGGAACACCAAAAGTCTGACACCCTGCAGCCTTGCTAATCAGTTGTGCCAGAAGTGTGCAGTTTGTTCCATTGTGTAGTGGATGTAGCTGATAACCACAGCACTTCTTCCTCTCACTTCAGTGGGTGCAGCACAGCAGTTACCAGCTCCGTATACTGCACAATAGTGCTGGCAACGGGGCAACATCGGAATAGCTGAATGGTGAGGGTGCAATCTGATATTGATGCTGTCAGCTTAGGGTAGACGGTAAAGATGCTTGATGACCCGTTTAATGAAGGCTAGTGCTGGGCTTCTAGGCTGACCACTGAAATGAAGTTAGGATATTATAACCCATTGCTACCCTCCTCGGGTCAATAAAAGCACATTGCTTATAAATTGTGTGGTTCCAGTGGGACTGCGTAGGTGAGAATGTCCTCAGCTCCACCACCTAACTTCCATACAAAGACAGTAGTACTGTGCGGTATTTTGGGCAGTCAGCGGTGTGACATTTCATCCAGGTCCCTTCCACCTTTAGTAAGGAGAGCAAGTAAGAGGCTCCTGCTGCAGCAGAATGGTTTCCCATGCACTAGCACTGGAAGGATGAGACCAAGGCTCACTTGCCTTTAGCTTCTAGTGGACTTTTCCAAAGCCTTTATCCAGACGTTAGGTTGCAAAGTAAGACTCCCTTGAGAATACAGCATGACCACTGCTTTATTCTCTTCTATGGGCCTGAATGTGGTGGTGGTCATGCATGCACCACCAACTTTTTCCTCAAGGCCTCTTATCCCCTATGCTGTGCTTAGGGGATAAGAGTTGGTCGTGCAAAAACCCCTTTGTTTCCCCGTGGTAACATGTAGTATACAAATACTTCACTATTATATTGTGGTTACCTGCCTTCTCAGAATAAGCCCATCCACCATGACCAATGCAGCGTAAGCAAGGATATAAAAAAAAATAAGTTAAATAAAAAAAATGTATAATTTCTGACGGCAGAGGTAGAATTTTAACCCGTTCAGTGGTAGGGGCCCATCTGTCACCATGAATTAAAACTTTCATGTGCAGTTTATTTTTAATTAGGTGGCACCCCTTCATTGCAGGTGTCTGAGAAGTGACTTAACGTTTTTGGACAAAACGGACTGCGTTCTAGTGTAAGCAGAATAACAACCGCAAGGTACGCATATGAACTGACTCTAGCGTGTAAAATAAGCCTTCCTGAGTGAAATTCTCAGCAGATAAGCGACCATTCTTGCGCTGAAGTCTGAGTACTTGTCATAACAAAGCCATTCCAGATGATAAAATGTAGATCCAAACATAGGGTGCTGGGAGACTGTAGTACTAGTGTTGGGAACTATCATTTCTCGCCCAGTTTCCTTGGGGGACACAGAAGACCTTGGGTATAGCTATGTCCTCTAGGAGGCGTGACACTAAGAAAAAACTGTTAAGCCCCTCCTCCACAGCTATACCCTCAGCCTGGAGAGAAAGGCTGCCAGTTTTTGCTTAGTGTCCAAGGAGGCAAGACACTCCCTGCTCTGCAGGGCTGTTTTTCTCCTTGTTTAAATTTTGATTTTTACCTTTTTCTTTCTTTTTTTGTTCCAGACAATCAGGGACAACAGAGTCGCACTAGACCTCTCTGTTTCTCCCGGGGTCGAGCTGCGCCAGTGCCGGTCATCCGCACTGCTGCCTCCCCCACAGAAGGCAAGGTGGACCAGGGCAGCCCAGCTCCCCTGCATCCCGCCAGCGCAAGGGTCGCCCGCACGCCAAGCCCCTCTTCCAGCGTCCTGCCACTACGGTGCCAGTAGCTGAAGGGGCGACCCTGCTGGAACGGACCGAGGGTGAAGACGGCTATGGTGAGAGAGTGGCTTCTCCAGCCCTACGACCCTCTCCCCCCACCCCGGTCTCCTGCGTGACTGACCCCCATACTGGTAGCCTATCAAGCAGAGTGGCTATTGGACCTAGGCTGGTCCTAGGCTGGTCCCTGGGGTGTCGCAAGGCGGCAATCTGCTACAGCACTCACCCATTCCTCCATAGATCATAAGCTGGCTGCAGGATGGAGGTCCGCGCAAAGAGGGGGCGCTTGCCGATGCGCTGCTCAGGGCGCCGCAAAAAAAAAAAAAATTTAGTCCTTCGCGGCCCGCTGGGCCGCACCATCCGGTGCTCCTTCCCGGGCACCTGACTCTTCCTGGCCGCGGGGTGGGCTCCCGCGGCCGGCGTTACATGTGCGAGCTATGCTCCAACTAGGTCCGGCCGACCATCGGTCCGGTCGGCCGGACGCCGCAAATTTCGGCCCAGGCATCGCGCCTGCTGGGCCGCACCTCACGCTCCTCTCGGGTCCCTGATTCTTCCGGCCGCAGGGTGGGCACCCGCGGCCGGCATTGGCTAGAGCTGTGCTCCAACAGGCCCCGGCCGGCCGTCGGTGCATTCCGGCCGGCCGGGCGCTGCATAGTTTGTTTAGGCTTCGCGGCCTGCTGGCCGCAATTCCGGCGCTCGGGGTGGGCACCCGCGACCGGTATGGGGGCTCCGGCGGCCGGTATGTGGGCACCCGCGGCTGGCTTAGGCCCGGCCGGTACTTTAAATGCTTGCGGCCCCGGTCGTCCGGGCGCCGCTAAAATTTAGGCCCCGGCTTTACGGCCTACTAGGCCGCAAATTCAGGCCTCTGTGGGGGGGGCGGGAACTCTCCAGGCGCGAATTCTTCCCGCCTGGAGGTTCCCCCGCCCCCAAGAGTTCGCAGCGCGCCCCCCAGCCCAGGTGCCTGTTAACCCTTTGGGTACTGGCCGGCTCCTGATGGGCCTGTACGGCCTGTGCCCCTGTATGGTGGCCCCCCTTTCTGCCTCAGGGAGGCTGTAATATTAATAAAAATAAATTAAATAAATAATAATAATAAAAAAAATAAAAAAAAATAAAAAAATGAAAAAATTATAATTTTGTTTTAAATAACTGGGCTTGTGGGCTGCGCAGGATGAGGCAGCCTCATCATTCGGTATGCTGTCTGTAGGCGTGCCCCCCTCTCTTAGGCGGTGTGTCGCGCTCCCCGGCTGCGGCGCTGGCCAGGGCATGTTCCCCCTCCCAGGCGTTTTCTTGCCCTCTCCCGGGATACGGCACTGGCCAAGCGCATGCAAAATTTCTGCCCAGAATTCGTCACCCAGTTCTGGTGGCTGCAGGTGCATGGCCCTCCTTCCTAGGCGGAATACTGCACTCTCTCTGGCTGCAGCCTGGCCGTGTGCATGACCCCCCTTTTCTAGGCGGACTGCTGCACTCTCACCGGCTGCGGTGCTGGCCATGTGCACGACCCCCTTCCACAGGCGGGACGTTGCACTCACTGGATTCGCTGCCGGCCATGTGCATGAACCCCTTCATAGGCGGAATACTGCACTCTCACCGGTTACGGTGCTGGCCATGTGCATGAACCCCTTCCATAGGAGGTATACTGCACTCTCCCCGGATACGGTGCCGGCCATGTGCACGTTCCCCTTCCTAGGCGGAACACTGGACTCTCACTGGATTCGCTGCCGGCCATGTGCATGAACCCTTCCATAGGCGGAATACTGCACTCTCACCGGATACGGTGCCGGCCATGTGCGTGTACCCCTCCCATGGGAGGTACACTGCACTCTCCACGGATACGGTGCCGGCCATGTGCACGTTCCCCTTCCATAGGCGGAACACTGAACCTCACTGGATCTGTTGCCGGCCATATGCATGACCCCCCCCCCCCCCTTCCGTGGGCGGTGTGCCGCACTCTCACTGGTTTCGCTGCTGGCCTTGGACATGTCTCCTTTCCTCAGGCGACATACGTACACTCTCACTGACTGTGTTTGTTCTCTCGCCAGTGCGTTGCTGGCCATGTGCATGGCCCCATCCATGGCGGGGTGCTCGCACGCTCACTGGATGCGATGATGGCCATGTGCATGACCCCCATTTCTGGGCGGAATACTGCACTCGCTGGGTGCGTTGCCGCCCTCTACCTTGGGTGGAATGCTTGCACTCCCATTGGAAGCTGTGCTGGTTATGTGTATGGCCACCCATTATTCCATGGGCGGCATTTTGCACGCTCACGCGATCCACAGCTGTCCGTGTTTATGCGGTGCTGGACTGGTACACGTCCCCCTTCATTGACGGAGTGGTGCACTCTCACGAAATTCGGTGTTGGGTGGATTTTTGCACAATCACTTAATGATAGAATAACCCTGTGCATGCCCCCTTTCCCTAGGTGTACCTTCCTGCGTTCTGCTGGACATGTGCGGCCATAGGCATGGCCCCCTTCTGGGCGGAATATGGTATGTCCTACTTTTCCGAAGTAGGTACTGGCCTTGGTATCCCCCCTTTTTTTTTTTTGTGGCGGGCTTCTGCACTCTTGCCGACTGCAGTGTTGGCCAGGTCCATTCCCCCCTTTTCTGGGCGGACTGCTTGCGTTCCATTGCATGCCGTGCTGGTCTTGTGCATGACTGCCTTTCAGGTTGCACTTTGCACTTCCGTTAGTACGGTTGGACTCTGGCTGACTCTTCGCTGAGTGACTATTTTTTTGCAGTGAGCGGACTTTCTTGTGCGCTCTGTCCGTTGTTTGGGCCGGGTGTGCCTTCTCCTCCCATGGGTGGGTTGGCCTTCTCACTGCTTACGGGGCTACTCGTACGTATGCCTCCCGTTCTCCTGCGACATACTTTTTTTCTCTTGAGATACGATGCTTGCAGCAAGCCTTGCGCTATTTCTCTAAAGAGCTCGTTCTGTCCACCTGTGTGAGCCTAAGGTGGTGTTCAACAAACAGCGAATGACTGCCCAATGTATTCAAAGGTATATACCTTATGTATAAGTAGACGAGCTCTACTTGTTCGCTACTGCACCGAGCTGGGTGGTACTCATTCCTTTCGTTGGCCCTTCCGCCCGGGGTGTGTTCGTGGTCCCTAGATACGTACCCATTCGTCCTCCCGCGGCATTGTTTCCCTGCGTTAGTGGTCACATGGTCGAGAGTGCTGCACCTTCATCTGCCAAGCGCACATGTAACAGAGCTGCGTCCCTCGAATTCTGCGTTTTCTCTGGCGGGACTACGGTTCCCTCGCCTACTACCATTTCCTCCTCTTCAGATGCGGTGTGGTATGAGTCCTTCCGGCTGGCGCCCTCAGCGCTTCAGTCTGATCTGTTACCAGGTTCGAGCCGCTCTTCTCGGGAAGGTCACCCAACTTCTCTTGGGTGCTCGCGTACCCAGGTCCGGAGGACCTCCATCTTGGGTTCTTCAGGGTATTCGCCTTCTGCGAGGCGGTGAACCGGGCGTCTCGGTGTAGCGGGGTTCTGCTCTCGAGCTGTCCTATGGCTTCCTTGTTGCCCACCCCTCCTTTCGGTTGGAGGGTGTTATGCCGGCCTCTGTCTCGACTGTCTTTTCTCGCCGGCTCTGTTTGGCTCCCGCTCGGTACAGATCACTCCGATGTGGCTTCTGTCCCGGCCACGCTTCAGAGGCTGTTCCTTCACTGCCCTCCCCTCTGGGGAGAGCATGGTTGTTCATGTGGATGGTTCCGGTGTTCCTTTTGGCCTCGTACTGTCTCCCTTGTTCACACTGGCTGTACTAGCTGTGTGCCTATTTACCGGGTCTGCCGCGTTTTGTCCTCCAGCTGGGTGCAGATTACGTTTTTTTCCATTCTCGGCAATGGTTCTGCTATGGACTTACCTTCTCGGTAACTTGGGAGGACTACCATTCGGTCAGGATTGCCCTTGGATCTCCCACACCGGGACTGTAGAACGTCTTCGGTTCTGCCCGTGTTACTGGTCTGCGCCTGATCTCGTTGGGTTTTCGCCCGCTTGCCCAGGCGACTCTAGCGGACTCGTTAGTGTTCGCTCCTGGCCGTGTTTCGTCCAGGATCTGTTGTAGGACTTAGGGTTGTTACCTGGGGTTCTATGGGAAGCTGGGCGTTTTCCCCTCTCTGCCTTTCTTTCTCCATGGTTCTGTCTTTCTCCAGTCCAGCCTGGACCTGGGAATGGGACCCTGTTGCTTCGTGTCGGCGCTGTCCCTCCTCTTTCAGCGTTCCACGGCCCTCTGGGTCTGTCAAGACCTTCTTCCATGGAGCGGCTCTTGGGTTCCTTTTTGTACTGCCCTCCGGTACCGCCCTGGGATCTACATACTGGGTTCTTGGCGCTCCTATCTTTCCTTTGGAGCCGTTACAGTAGTTTTCTCTACTCCTTCTGTCCTGTGCGGTTGTGTTTCCGTAGCCATCGGGTCTCTGACGGGTGCCTGAGTGGCGGTCCTTCTCGTTCCGAGCCTTCTGTCTTTCCCTAGGACTGGGCTGTTCTCCATCCCGTCTCTTCCTTCCTTCTGGAGGTGGTGTTTGTCTTTCAGTTCCGCGAGGCATTCGTCCTCCCCTTCCCGCCCCCGGGAACGGACACTTCACCGTTTGGACGTTGTTTGGGCCTTGCGTTTTTACTTGGAGATCTCCGGCTCTTGTCGACGTTTGGTCTCTTGTGTTTCTAGGAGGTCCGTGCAAGGGTTGCGGCCTCCAGGGTGGCTTTCCTCCGCTTTCTCAGAGTGGCTATTGCTGTGGTTACCGCACCAGGGGCAGGGTTCTGCTTTTGGTGTCACTGTTCATTTTCCAGAGCGGTTGGTGTCCCCTGGGCCGGGGGCATTGGGCTTCGGCCATGCATTTGTGCAAGGCGGTCACTGGTCTTCCTTGCACACCTTACCGTGTTCTACAGGGTGCATACTCGGGCTTCAGCGGATGCTGTCTTGGGCTGCCTGGTCTGCAGGCGGCGGTTTCTTGATGCCTTCGGGTGCTTCGCCTTGGTGTTGTAGTCCCTCCCCTCTTGGACTGCTATTGAACGTCCCAAGGTCTTCTGTGTCCCCCAAGGAAACTGGGCGAGAAAACGAGATTTTTGTATAACTTACCAGTAAAATCTCTTTCTCGCTCTTTCCTTGGGGGACACAGCACCCACCCATTCTTTGTTTTTTCTCTACACGAGTTTCCGAGTTTGTTTTACCCGTTGGGTAGTTGGCTTGTTGGTTCCACTTCTTGGGCTTTGCCTTTTCTCACTACTTGGACACGCAACTGGCAGCCTTTCTCTCCAGGCTGAGGGTATAGCTGTGGAGGAGGGGCTTAACAGTTTTTTCTTAGTGTCACGCCTCCTAGAGGACATAGCTATACCCAAGGTCTTCTGTGTCCCCCAAGGAAAGAGCGAGAAAGAGATTTTACTGGTAAGTTATACAAAAATCTCGTTTTTAGGCATTTAACTAGGTTACACACACAGTTTTTATATAATATGTAACTATCTCTTCTGAAGATTTGATGGGGAGGGTTTTTGTTCTACTGTACGAAAGTATGGCTTCTTTTGTTATTGATGCAGTTTTTAGATCTTAAAGGGGTTGTGCATCCAGCACATATTGTTGACCTATCTTCAGGATAGGTAATAATTATCTAATCGGTGGGGGTCTCATT
Organism: Bufo gargarizans; assembly: GCF_014858855.1. Classification (NCBI taxonomy): domain Eukaryota; kingdom Metazoa; phylum Chordata; class Amphibia; order Anura; family Bufonidae; genus Bufo; species Bufo gargarizans. The sequence goes on along the minus strand of NC_058082.1, from coordinate 78,782,330 downwards.
CCTGGCACCCCAACGATCAGCTATTTGAAGAGGAGGCGGCGCTTGTGGTGCAGTTTAATTACAAGTGCTTGTTCCATTCACTTGATTGACACACGATTTACTCGCTTGCAGCGGTGGCGCACTGTAAATACGACACACAATGTAATCTTGGGGAGGAAGCAGTGCAGCTGTTCGGCCTGGGTGCTGCGAGTCGGACCCCATCCGATCAGATATTGATCTATCCTGGGGATAGGTCATCAATATGTACTGGCTGCACAACCCCTTTAAAACCTACCTCCATGCTTTCTCTATTTTTACTAGCTGCTGTACTATACCATTATGCAGTACAGTGACAGGAGTGTGCTACCCATGTGCTTGCATCCTATTGAAGGCGTTTCAGCTCAAGCAAGCATCAATCCGATTAGGTACACAATTGAGACATTTCAGGCTTTGAGAAAGTTCACTCAGATTGTTGCAGATTAAAAGGATTCTGCACTGATCTTAATCTAGGACATACCTAATAAAATACACATAGGAATACCTGGGAGTATCGGGTAGCTGTTACTGAGGCTCCATCCAGAGCGCGAATACTTGTAAAACTCCCTGTAACCCGGTCTGTCTTCATAGCCTCTGCCGCAGATCCCTGTTTCTACTAATTCATTCTGGAACCACTTTAATTCAACAATTTGATGTATTTAAGAATTAGGTGCAAAGGTATAGCTCAGTGTTTCCCAACCAGTGTGCCTCCAGCTGTTGCAAAACTACAACTCCCAGCATGCCTGCACAACCAAAGGCTGTCCGGGCATGCTGGGAGTTGTAGTTTTGCAACAGCTGGAGGCACACTGGATGGGAAACACTGGTATAGCTTTTCAATGTTTGTCTATATAGAGTAGGCAACCCCAACATACAGATCGAAAAGTAGGTTATCTAAAGGTGCCGTCAGATGTGCGCAAACCTGAGTGACCATTCCAGTAAGGCCGCTACATGATTGTGCTGAATAGTGTACAGTATATAAAGTCTAAGGCCTCTTTCACACGGGGGCGTCCCGGATTTTCTCCGGGTGCATTGCGGGAAATCCGCGCGAGTGCGCACGCTTATTCAGTCAGTTTTGACTGCGATTGCATTGTTCAGTTTTTATCGCGCGGGTGCAATGCGTTTTGTGTGATAAAAAACGGAATGTGGTAACCAGACCAGAAACCGGACTTCACTGAAGTTTGGATTGGGTGTTCTGTAGATTTTCCCTTATAAGATGGTTATAAGGGAAAATAGCATTCTTAATACAGAATGCTTACTAAAATGTGGCTTGAGGTGTTAAAAAAAATAAAAAATTAACTCTCCTCATCCTGTTGTTCACGCAGCCGGCATCGTCTTTCTTCTTCTTTCAGGACCTGCAAAAGGACCTTTTTGATGTAGTGAGCGCGATTACGTCATCAAAGTTCCTTTTGCAGGTACTGAAAGAAGAAGAATGAAGACTATTCCGGCTGCGCGAACACTATTTTTACTAAGCATTCTGTATTAAGAATGCTATTATTTTCCCTTATAACCATGTTATAAGGGAAAATAATACAGTAAATTTGTCCAGAGTTGCTCATCCCCATCATCTCCTAGCAAAATCTCTATGCATCCGCACTTGCACATTCATTTCTATGGGGCCTGCGTTGTGTGAAAAACGCAGAATATAGAACATGCTGTGATTTTCACGCAACGCACAAGTGATGCGTGAAAATCCTCTGCTCATCTGCACAAGCCCCATTGAAGTGAATGGGTCCGGATTCAGTGCGGGTGCAATGCGTTCACCTCACGCATTGCACCCATGCGGAAAACTCACCTGTGTGAAAGGGCCTAACGCCAACTGTTTTTATTTCCCCAACAGGTAAGAAAGAGAGCCCGGTCTTTGCATTTCCTTTGCTTCTTAAACTGGACCCCCAGACTGAGAAACTTTTCACCCATTCGTTTATGTGGCGATTTGAGTGCCAGGCCTGTGGCTATAGCTACCAGCAGAGGTAAGGATGAAGTGTCGTAAGTGCAACCTTACAACCGTTTCCTCTGCTACTGTACAGCTTTACCCTTAGGATACTGGAGTTTGTGTTTTTTTTTGCAATCTTCTTTGAGCAATAACTTTGTTTCCGTTCGCATAGCTGTATGAGGGCTTATTTTTTGCGGGACAAGTTGTACTTTCTAATGCTACCATTTATTATGACATAAAATGTAGTGGGAAGCTGTAGATTCCAAATGGGGTGCAATGGGGGGGGGGGGGGGAGAGGAACGCAATTCCTAAACAGTTTTAAGGGTTTTGTTCCCACAGCGTTTTGTTCGCGGCCCTTCATTCTCTGGGTTAGTACAATTAGATAAAAGCTGACCGACAATGCATTACAATACAGGTTGTATTGTAATGCATTGCAGTGGGGATCATCAGACCCCAGAAGTTGAAGTCCCATAGTGGGACACAAATAAATGTTTTCATAATAAAAAAAAGTTTTAAAGCAAAAAAATTCCCCAAATAAAACACACAAAATTGTGGGGAAAAAAAAGAAAAAACACATATTGAGTATTGCCACATCTATAAGGACCTGCTCTATAAAAAAAATAACATGATCCACCCCCTTATCTGAACGTCGTAAAAAAAAATTGAATAAAAACTGTGCTAAACAAAAAGTGGAACGCCAAGTGATCAAAACAGGCGTATGTCCCCAGAATTGTACCAATCAAACAGTCACCTCATCCCGCAAAAAAAGACCCTACCTAAGGCAATTGCCTAAAAAAAAGTTTTTTTTTTTGTTTGTTTTTTTATGCTGTTCTTGTGTAAAGCTTAAATAAATAAAAGTATACATATTAGGTATCGCAGCGTCCATAAAAACCTGCTGTATAAAAAAATCACTCGAACTAACCCCTCAGGTGAACACCGTAATAAAATAAAAAAAAGTGTAAAAAGGCTATTTTTTTTTTCCTCACCTTGCATCACAAAAAGTGTAATACCAAGCGATCAAAGTCATATGCACCCTAAAATAAAAGTTCTCATACTGAAAAAAATGAGCCCCTACATAAGACAGTAGCCCAAAAAAACAAACAAAAAAATATGGTTTGCAGAATATGGAGGCACAAAAAAAATATATTTTTTTTGTGCTTTATGTAAAACTGAAACGTTCCAAAACAGCTATTTTTTGTGTAATATAGAGCAACCAAAAATCACATGTACCCTAAAATAGTACCAACAAAACTTCCACCTTATCCCGTAGTTTCCAAAATGGTGTCACTTTTTTGGAGTTTCTACTCTAGGGGTGCATCAGGGAGGCTTCAAATGTGACATGGCAACCTAATTATCCCAGTGAAATCTGCCTTCGAAAAACCATATGGCGCTCCTTTCCTTCTGCGCCCTGCCGTGTGCCCATACAGTTTAGGATCACAAATGGGGTGTTTCTGTAAACTACAGAATCGGGGTAATAAATATTGAGTTTTATTTGGCTGTTAACCCTTGCTTTGTTAGCGGGGGATAAAAATGGATTAAAAAGTAAAATTCTGAAATTTCATCTACATTTTTCTTTAATTCTTGTGCAACAGCTAAGGGGTTAACAAAGCTTGTAAAATCAGTTTTAAATACCTTGAGGGGTGTAGTTTCTAAAATGGGGCCATTTATGGGTGGTTTCCATTATGTAAGCCTCACAAAGTGACTTAAAAGGGTTTTGGAAATTGTCTTAAAAATTTAAGATTTTCTTGTAAACTTCTAAGCCTTCTAACGTCCCAAAATTATTGAAACATGAAGTAGACATATGGGGAATGTACAGTAATAACTATTTTACGAGGTAACACTATTTTAAAGGCACAAATTGAAATATTGAAAATTAAACATTTTATTTTTGTATAGATAAATGAGCCTATAAAATCAGTTGTGTGTTTTAAAAATAAAATAAAATCAGGGATTTTTTTAACCCCTTAGTGACCACCCATACGTGTTTTTACGGCGGTCACTAAGGGGCCTTAGGCTGGGCCGCCGCGTTTTTACGGCGCCCCGGTCTAAGCGCTGCATGGCTCCCCCGTGCAGCGGGGAGCACGGACCCGGCTCTCGAATGAGAGTCGGGGCCCTGCTCTAACAGCCCGGACCGGCAGAAGTACCGATCCGGGCTGTTTAACCCTTTACATGCCGGGCGCAATGGCGCCCGCTGCATGTAACGTGGTGACAGAGGGAGCAGACTCCCTCTGTCTCCCATCAGCACCCCCGAAAATGCGATCACGGGGTGCTGATGTGTTCGGAAGCTTACCTTGCTTCTGTTCAGGGCCCCGAGCCTGTCTTCCGTTATCTCCAGCAGGCTGTGCCTCTCTGGCGCAGCCTGCTGGTCAATGTTTGAAATGCATTGCTATTGAAATGTAATGCTTTATAGAGATAATGCATTACATTTTAAAAGCAATCAAAATACTGTATATTATAGTCCCCTTGTGGGACTTTTAAGTAGTAAAAAAAAAAAAATATAGAAAAAAAATACACATTTATTAACCGCCTAACGCAGGATAGCGTTCCGGAGGCGGCAGCGCTGCGCACAGTCACGCATATACACGTCATCTCACGAGACGTGAGATTTCCTGTGAACGCGCGCACACACAGGATCGGAAGGTAAGCGAGTGGATCTCCAGCCTGCCAGCGGCGATCGTTCGCTGGCAGGCTGGAGATGCGATTTTTTTTTTTTTTTTTTTTTTTTTTTTTTTTAACCCTTAACAGGTATATTAGACGCTGTTTTGATAGCAGCGTCTAATATACCTGGACCTCTGGTGGTCCCTTTTGTTTGGATCGACCACCAGAGGACACAGGTAGCTGTGTAAAGTAGCACCAAACACCACTACACTACACTCCCCCCGTCACTTATTAACCCCTTATGAACCCCTGATCACCCCCCTGTCATTGATCAACCCCCTGTCATTGATCACCCCCCTGTAAGGCTCCATTCAGACGTCCGTATGATTTTTACGGATCCACGGATACATGGATCTGATCCGCAAAACACATACGGCCGTCTGAATGGAGCCTTACAGGGGGGTGATCAATGACAGGGGGGTGATCACCTCATATACACTCCCTGATCACCCCCTGTCATTGATCACCCCCCTGTAAGGCTCCATTCAGACGTCCATATGATTTTACGGATACATGGATCGGATCCGCAAAACACATACGGCCGTCTGAATGGAGCCTTACAGGGGGGTGATCAATGACAGGGGGGTGATCACCTCATATACACTCCCTGATTACCCCCTGTCATTGATCACCCCCTGTCATTGATCACCCTCTGTAAGGCTCCATTCAGACGTCCGTATGATTTTTACGGATCATCGGATCCGCAAAACACATACGGCCGTCTGAATGGAGCCTTACTGGGGGGTGATCAATGACAGGGGGGTGATCACCTCATATACACTCCCTGATCACCCCCCTGTCATTGATCACCCCCCTGTAAGGCTCCATTCAGACGTCCATATGATTTTACGGATACATGGATCGGATCCGCAAAACACATACGGACGTCTGAATGGAGCCTTACAGGGGGGTGATCAATGACAGGGGGGTGATCACCCATATAGACTCCCTGATCACCCCTCTGTCATTGATCACCCCCCTGTAAGGCTCCATTCAGACATTTTTTGGCCCAAGTTAGCAGAAATGTTTTTTTTTTTTTTTTTTTTTTTTTTTCTTACAAAGTCTCATATTCCACTAACTTGTGTCAAAAAATAAAATCTCACATGAACTCACCATACCCCTCACGGAATCCAAATGCATAACATTTGTTGACATTTTATATTCCAGACTTCTTCTCACGCTTTAGGGCCCCTAAAATGCCAGGGCAGTATAAATACCCCACATGTGACCCCATTTAGGAAAGAAGACACCCCAAGGTATTCCGTGAGGGGCATATTGAGTCCATGAAAGATTGAAATTTTTGTCCCAAGTTAGCGGAAAGGGAGACTTTGTGAGAAAAAACAAAAAAAAATCAATTTCCGCTAACTTGTGCCTAAAAAATTATATGAACTCGCCATGCCCGTCATTGAATACCTTGGGGTGTCTTCTTTCCAAAATGGGGTCACATGTGGGGTAGTTATACTGCCCTGGCAATTTAGGGGCCCGAAAGCATGAGAAGAAGTCTGGGATCCAAATGTCTAAAAATGCCCTCCTAAAAGGAATTTGGGCCGCTTTGCACATCTAGGCTGCAAAAAAGTGTCACACATGTGGTATCGCCGTACTCGGGAGAAGTTGGGGAATGTGTTTTGGGGTGTCATTTTACATATACCCTTCCTGGGTGAGATAAATATCTTTGTCAAATGCCAACTTTGTATAAAAAAATGGGAAAAGTTGTCTTTTGCCAAGATATTTCTCTAACCCAGCATGGGTATATGTAAAATGAAACCCCAAAACACATTCCCCAACTTCTCCTGAGTACGGCGATACCACATGTGTGACACTTTTTTTGCCGCCTAGGCGGGCAAAGGGGCACACATTCCAAAGAGCACCTTTAGGATTTCACAGGTCATTTTTTACACATTTTGATTTCAAACTACTTACCAAACATTAGGGCCCCTAGAATGCCAGGGCAGTATAACTACCCCACAAGTGACCCCATTTTGGAAAGAAGACACCCCAAGGTATTCCGTGAGGGGCATGGCGAGTTCCTAGAATTTTTTATTTTTTTTTGTCACAAGTTAGCAGAAAATGATGATTTTTATTTTCTCTTTTTTTCTTACAAAGTCTCATATTCCACTAACTTGTGATAAAAAATTCTAGGAACTTGCCATGCCCCTCACGGAATACCTTGGGGTGTCTTCTTTCCAAAATGGGGTCACTTGTGGGGTAGTTATACTGCCCTGGCATTTTAGGGGCCCAAATGTGTGCGAAGTAGTTTGAAATCAAAATCTGTAAAAAATGGCCGGTGAAATCCTAAAGGTGCTCTTTGGAATGTGGGCCCCTTTGCCCACCTAGGCTGCAAAAAAGTGTCACACATCTGGTATCGCCGTACTCAGGAGAAGTTGGGCAATGTGTTTTGGGGTGTCATTTTACATATACCCATGCTGGGTGAGATAAATATCTTGGTCAAATGCCAATGTTATATAAAAAAAAATGGGAAAAGTCTTCTTTTGCCAAGATATTTCTCTCACCCAGCATGGGTATATGTTAAATTACACCCCAAAACACATTCCCCAACTTCTCCTGAGTACGGAGATACCAGATGTGTGACACTTTTTTGCAGCCTAGGTGGGCAAAGGGGCACACATTCCAAAGAGCACCTTTCGGATTTCACTGGCCATTTTTTACAGATTTTGATTTCAAACTACTTCTCACACATTAGGGACCCTAAATTGCCAGGGCAGTATAACTACCCCACAAGTGACCCCATTTTGGAAAGAAGACACCCCAAGGTATTCCGTGAGGGGCATGGCGAGTTCCTAGAATTTTTTTATTTTTTGTCGCAAGTTAGTGGAAAATGAGACTTTGTAAGGAAAAAAAAAAAATCATCATTTTCCGCTAACTTGTGACAAAAAATTCTAGGAACTCGCCATGCCCCTCACGGAATACCTTAGGGTGTCTACTTTCCGAAATGGGGTAATTTGTGGGTTTTTTCTACTGTCTGGGCATTGTAGAACCTCAGGAAACATGACAAGTGCTCAGAAAGTCAGAGCTGCTTCAAAAAGCGGAAATTCACATTTTTGTACCATAGTTTGTAAACGCTATAACTTTTACCCAAACCATTTTTTTTTTACCCAAACATTTTTTTTTAATCAAAGACATGTAGAACAATAAATTTAGTGAAAAATGTATTTATGGATGTCGTTTTTTTTGCAACTGAAAGTGAAAAATGTCATTTTTTTGCAAAAAAATCGTTAAATTTCGATTTAATAACAAAAAAAGTAAAAATGTCAGCAGCAATGAAATACCACCAAATGAAAGCACTATTAGTGAGAAGAAAAGGAGGTAAAATTCATTTGGGTGGTAAGTTGCATGACCGAGCGATAAACGGTGAAAGTAGTGTAGTGCAGAAGTGTAAAAAGTGGCCTGGTTATTAAGGGTGTTTCAGCTAGGGGGGTTGAAGTGGTTAAATATTCCCTAAAAAAAAAAAAAAAAAAAAAAAAAAAAAAAGCTTTTTCCATTGAAAATACGCTTTTCAATGAAAAAAAATTGCAAAAAGAAAATATCCCCCATATGTTTGGTGATGCCGCGTCCGTAACGTCCTGGACTACATAAATATTACATAAATTATCCCCTATGGTGAACGCCGTAAAAAAAAGACAGAATTTCTAATTTATTCTTAGTTTCCACTGAAAAAACATAACAAGCGATCAAAAAGCGCCATTTACTCCAAAATGATACCAATGAAAAATACAAGTTGTCACTCAAAAATCAAGCCCTCGCACAACTCCATAGAAAAAGAAAAAAAAAAGTTATGGGTCTTGTGAAGTGGCAATGCAAAATCATTTTTTTGGGTAATAAAAGGGGTTTTATTGGGAAAAAATGTAGTAAAACGTAAAAAAATTAAGTATTTAGTATCACTGTAATCGTACTGACCCAGAAAATAAAGATATTATGTTATTTGTACCGAAAAACGAACGCCGTAAAATTTATAATGTAAAAACGCAGTGGCAGTATTGCTATTTTTCCCCATCTCCCTCCCAGAAAGTTATGTGTACCCCAATATGGTGCCATTAAAAACTTCAACTTGTCCCGTAAAAAGCAAGCCCTCATAAAGCTATATAGACGGAAAAATATAGTTATAGCGCTTGGAACGAGACCATGAAAAAAGGAAGAAAAAACGCTTGGTCATAAAGGCCCAAACAGGCTTGGTCACTAAGGGGTTAAATGAGTTTTACTGTATACTGCTCATTTCTTATGTTGGCCTGCCATCTGGTGGCCAAATAAGAATTGTACCATGAATGCTGAGAGCCTCCGTCAGCGAGGCTCAGAGCATTCAAAGCAACATTGGCTGCAGTGGATGTTGGTAGGAAGCCCACGCTTCCGGGTATTTGACACGTTAGATGCTGTGATCTCACTTGATCACAGCCTCTAAAGCCTTTAATTACCGGTCACTGTTATTAGCCACAGGTCTCTGCTGTTTGAAACCTGCCGGCCATGACGCCCGCTGCACTTGCAAGCGTGCGCCATGTTTACACATCACTCTAGCTCTCTACATGTACGGCGCTGGTGGCGAAAGGGTTAATGGAGCACTAAACCTAAAAAAATGAATTGTAAAACTTAAATGAGACACTCATGCCCACAGTATTTCAGTCTGCAGGTTTTTGCATGATCTCAAAGGGGTTGTCTGGGCTTTTACTATTGATGTCCTATCCTCAGATCGGCAGTGGTGCTGGGTGTCGTGCAGTGTGCGCACGTGCCGTCTCTCTTCCTGTTCAGTGCTGTGGTCTATGGCAAAGCCCGTAGACAGTGGTGAACAGGAAGAGAGAAGAGAGACTGCACATGCGCACTGCGTACAGCTGATTGGCGGGGGTGCCGGGTGTCGGACCCCCGTCAATCTAATATTAATGACCTATACTGAGCATAGGTCATTAATAGTAAAAGCCAGGACAACCCCTTTAAAACAGCAGTGCTTTAAAGGACACTTTCTTCCTGATCTCTTCCATCTTCTGAAGGAGGATGAATTTCTGTCTACAGTCTGATGCAGGATAGCATTGGTTTGTGTCTTTTTATGTTTAGTGTTCCATTAAAACTAGTAACTAGTGTTTTGAAGAGAAAGCATTAATACGACAAGCGGGTAAACAGTGAAGAGAAGGCAGCACTTGTACAGCTGATCATCGGGGATGCCGGGACTCAGACCCCCCCCCCCCCCCCCCTCCTAGTCTGATATTGATGACTTATCCTGAGGACAGGTCATGGGTATGAATTAAGCAGATATCCCCTTTTTAAAGGGACTTTAGTTATACAGTTGAACTATTCAGAAGTCATGATATACTTATTTTAGTAAAAAGTGTTAACATGCTTGTTTTTAAGTAGACAACAAAGCTCCCATCCTTGCAATGCATTATGGTTAACCAGGGATGAAACGTTTGGTGGAGAGGGCTATATTTTGTACATGGCTTACCCGCTTTCACTTGTGCCTTTCTTGCAAGGTCACATTTTGGTTTATCTTTTTTCATAATACCCAGACGTTCTCCTGTTCTCTAGACCTGCACAGAAAGTCTGAGTATTGCTGCTAAAACTCTGATACGTTCATATTACTGCTGTGTGAGAGTGGTCTTTTGTTATGTTAGATCTTTGTTTTTTTTATTCATTTTTTCTATACATTAAGGCATTATTTTATTTTTTTTAAATCAGATCATTTTTTATTGAGCATTTTACAGTGTAACTACACGTTTCATCACAGTACGTACAAGGATGACATAGAGACATATTGTCCACATGGCTAATAACAAACAGGACACCAGACTATGTGTAGTAATCAAGTTTCAATCCAACCCCCCCCCCCCACCCCTCCCATCCCACCCCACCCTAACCTGCAAAATACAAAAGGCACATTGTTAAACAGTTCTATTCAGACGCCGAAACGACAGCCATGGCTCCCACAATTTTTCAAATTTCGCTGGGCATCCACGCTTCTGGTATACCATCCGTTCATAACTCAGCATCACATCAACCGCACTTAAAAATTCGCCTAGAATTGGCGGTGCTGTCTGTATCCAATGTAGGGCAATTAATTTTCTAGCAACATACAACACTCTACCTATAGCTACTTTATGCACCTGACCGGTGGCCAATTCAGAGACATACCCCAACACACACACCTTCGGGTCAGAGGGTATTCGAACTTTGTAAACGTCCTGTGTTGTCTGACGTACCATCTCCCAGTACCTCCCCAACCTCTCGCACGTCCACATCATATGCATCAAATCTGCAGACACTACAGAGCATCTTGGACACTCATCCGTGGGTCTAAACCCTATACGGAACAAAAAAACCGGTGTTTTGTAGACTCTATGGACAATAAACAGCTGCGAGAGTTTACGCCCTTCACTCAAGGAAGAGAGAGGTATCGCCTCTAGTATGTCAGACCACTGGTCGTCAGTTAATCCGCCAACATCTTTCTCCCATTTACTTTTAGCCGCAAGCGGGTGTGACAATAGAAACTTATCAAGCAGCATCTTGTATATACAGGAAATCATACCTCTCCTCGCCCCCCTGGACAGAATCTGGTGCAATGCAGCATCTCTCCCCGCCACCACAGTTGCACCTTTAAATGTGGAGTTGTATGCATGTCTCACCTGAAGGTACTTATAAAAGTGAGTTCTAGGCAGTTCATACTTCTCCTGAAATCTGGCAAATGACCTGAACTTCTTTTCCTCTAAAAGATGTCCCAGCCTCAGAATACCCTTCCTTTTCCATGCCCCAAACTCAGACAGGGAGAGGAATTCCGGCAGCACGGGATTATCCCACAGTGGAGTGTATTCCGTATTGCCGAAAAACCCCCTCAGGAGCTTGACCTTACTCCACACGGACTGCATCAAGTGTCCCAAATCACCCAACGGACCACTCCTCCCAGCCCCCCCAGTCTCAAGGAGTAGCAGTAAGTCACTAGAGGACAAGCAATGCTGAAACAACTGACACGACATCTCACTCAACTCCAATTCCATCCACCCCTTAAAATGTTGGCACTGTGCCGCCAGGAAGTACACCCAGGGGTTTGGCACTGCAAGGCCCCCTTCCGTTTTAGGATATTGCAACGTTTCCAGCTTAATTCTCGGTTGCCCCTTCCGCCATATGAGCTCCCTGAAAATAGCATTGATTGGGACAAATTAAGGCATTATTTAATAGCTTTGCACTTAAGTGGTAAGACTACTAAGGTCTCATGCACACGAACAGATTTTGTTTACATGTTTTTTTATTTTATTTATTTTTATATTTTTGTTTTGTTTTTTTGCGGATAGGATGCAGACCCATTCATTTCAATGTGTCTGCAAAAACTGTGGACAGCACACAGTGTGCTGTCCGCATCAGTATGTCCGTGTTGCGGACAAGGATAGGCATTGTTACAATGGGTCCGACAAAAAACGGATGGCATACGGATGTTGTTTTTTTGCGGACCACAAAACACATACGGTTGTGTGCATGTAGCCTAATGCTGATTTATTTTTTTATTTTCTTCTTCTTTCCCTTTTTTGTAGGAATCAAAAAACAATGACAACGTTCACAAAGGTACTTCCAGAATGGCGTCCACTGAATGCTGTACATATAGGGCCGTGCAACCGGTGTCAGAATACTGAACAAAAACGGTCCATGGTTCTGGAAAAGTATGCTGTTTTCTTTTTTTTTTTTTTTTTCTTTCACTTTAATACTACAAACAGAAATGCTTGTGAGCTTTTGGAGTTAGAGAATTTATTTTGCATGATTTTTGTTCTGAATAACAAGCATCTACTCCTAATAAAAATGGTGTAGAAAGAAAAATCTTTATTTGATTAAAATTGCTAACATTTTGTGGTTTTTAGGTCCAGAACATGATTTGTAAATGGGGGTTCCATGCATGTCATGGTCATCATGAAAAGCTGACAATAAAGTTTGCGGAGCACTCACTGAAGAATACCCTGTTCCAGCAGGGCATGCGGGGACAGTGGGGAAGGGGTTCCTGCATCCAAAGCTGTGACGGGGGTAACCAAGATCATATAAAGGCAGTCGGTGTAATCAAAAATAACAAAGGAGCCAATCCCCACAAATCCATCGCTCCATTGGTCTTTTTTTTATTTTATTTTTCCTCCATGATCTCAGACTAGACAACACCTTTAATTTCTTGTCTATTTAACTTGATATTAAAAATTCTCACTTGGTCAGAGTAGCAAAATATTTATATTACATGCAAATGTTATATTGTCTTTTTTTTTTTTCTTCTTTGTAGGTTGAGTTCAGTCTTCATGGTCCACTTTGTAGAAGGTTTGCCAAGCAGTAATCTGAAGGAATATTCATTTCAACTTAAAGGCAATTCGTATGAAATAAAGGCTGTAATTAAGTATAAGAATAAGCACTTCTGTACTTGGATATCCAATAACGATGGTGAGTGTCAGATCCAAATATTTTTTATTTTTGTTTTTTATTATAAAGTGTTTTTTGTCACACCTGGATTTTTGTGCTGTTCATACCATGTATAGTTGTTTGTATGGATCAGTACTGATGGTGTCAGCCTATGTATGAACAAGGAGATTGTTGCCCATTTGCCAACTTTATACATTTTCAGGATGAGTAGCAGTAATGACAGCGCACAGTTCTAAGAAAATCTGCTCCACAAATAATTTATGTGAAATACAAATGTTTACTATAACGGGAGTGTTAGTAGAGCAGACTGTTGGTTTGTTTTTTTTTTTTGTTTTTTTTTTAACCTCCTCCCGTCTCGCTAACGCCGAAAGGCGTCAATGCTGCGGCGCTGCCAGGTCACACTAACGCCGATTGGCGTCATCTCGCGTGAGCCGAGATTTCCTGTGAACGCGCGCACACAGGCGCGCGCGCTCACAGGAACGGAAGGTAAGCGAGTGGCTCTCCAGCATGCCAGCGGCGATCGCTCGCTGGCAGGCTGGAGATCCGAATTTTTTAACCCCTAACAGGTATATTAGACGCTGTTTTCATAACAGCGTCTAATATACCTCCTACCTGGTCCTCTGGTGGTCCCTTTTGTTAGGATCGACCACCAGAGGACTCAGGTAGGTCAGTACAGTCGCACCAAACACTACACTACACCCCCCCCCCCCGTCACTTATTAACCCCTTATAAACCCCTGATCACCCCATATAAACTCCCTGATCACCCCCCTGTCATTGATCACCGCCCTGTCATTGATCACCCCCCCTGTCAGGCTCCGTTCAGACGTCCGTATGATTTTTACGGATCCACGGATACATGGATCGGATCCGCAAAAAGCATACGGACGTCTGAATGGAGCCTTACAGGGGGGTGATCAATGACAGGCGGGTGATCACCCATATACACTCCCTGATCACCCCCTGTCATTGATCACTTCCCTGTAAGGCTCCATTCAGACGTCCGCATGATTTTTACGGATCCATGGATACATGGATCGGATCCGCAAAACACATGCGGACGTCTGAATGGAGCCTTACAGGGGGTGATCAATGACAGGCGGGTGATCACCCATATACACTCCCTGATCACCCCCCTGTCATTGATAACCCCCCTGTAAGGCTCCATTCAGACGTCCGCATGCGTTTTGTGGATCCGATCCATGGATCCGTAAAAAATCATGCGGATGTCTGAATGGAGCCTTACAGGGGGGGTGATCAGTGACAGGGGCGTGATTACCCTGATCACCCCCTGTCATTGATAACCCCCCTGTAAGGCTCCATTCAGACGTCAGCATGCGTTTTGTGGATCCGATCCATGTATCCATGGATCCGTAAAAAATCATGCGGATGTCTGAATGGAGCCTTACAGGGGGGGTGATCAGTGACAGGGGGGTGATCACCCTGATTACCCTGATCACCCCCTGTCATTGATAACCCCCCTGTAAGGCTCCATTCAGACGTCAGCATGCGTTTTGTGGATCCGATCCATGTATCCATGGATCCGTAAAAAATCATGCGGATGTCTGAATGGAGCCTTACAGGGGGGTGATCAATGACAGGGGGGTGATCAATGACAGGCGGGTGATCACCCATATACACTCCCTGATCACCCCCTGTCATTGATCACCCCCCCTGTAAGGCTCCATTCAGACATCCGCATGATTTTTTACGGATCCATGGATACATGGATCGGATCCACAAAACACATGCGGATGTCTGAATGGAGCCTTACAGGGGGGGTGATCAGTGACAGGGGGGTGATCACCCTGATTACCCTGATCACCCCCTGTCATTGATAACCCCCCTGTAAGGCTCCATTCAGACGTCCGCATGCGTTCTGTGGATCCGATACATGTATCCATGGATCCGTAAAAAATCATGCGGATGTCTGAATGGAGCCTTACAGGGGGGGTGATCAGTGACAGGGGGGTGATTACCCTGATCACCCCCTGTCATTGATAACCCCCCTGTAAGGCTCCATTCAGACGTCCGCATGCGTTCTGTGGATCCGATACATGTATCCATGGATCCGTAAAAAATCATGCGGATGTCTGAATGGAGCTTTACAGGGGGGGTGATCAGTGACAGGGGGGTGATCACCCTGATTACCCTGATCACCCCCTGTCATTGATAACCCCCCTGTAAGGCTCCATTCAGACGTCCGCATGCGTTTTGTGGATCCGATACATGTATCCATGGATCCGTAAAAAATCATGCGGATGTCTGAATGGAGCCTTACAGGGGGGGTGATCAGTGACAGGGGGGTGATTACCCTGATCACCCCCTGTCATTGATAACCCCCCTGTAAGGCTCCATTCAGACGTCCGCATGCGTTCTGTGGATCCGATACATGTATCCATGGATCCGTAAAAAATCATGCGGATGTCTGAATGGAGCTTTACAGGGGGGGTGATCAGTGACAGGGGGGTGATCACCCTGATTACCCTGATCACCCCCTGTCATTGATAACCCCCCTGTAAGGCTCCATTCAGACGTCCGCATGCGTTTTGTGGATCCGATACATGTATCCATGGATCCGTAAAAAATCATGCGGATGTCTGAATGGAGCCTTACAGGGGGGGTGATCAGTGACAGGGGGGTGATCACCCTGATTACCCTGATCACCCCCTGTCATTGATAACCCCCCTGTAAGGCTCCATTCAGACGTCCGCATGCGTTCTGTGGATCCGATACATGTATCCATGGATCCGTAAAAAATCATGCGGATGTCTGAATGGAGCTTTACAGGGGGGGTGATCAGTGACAGGGGGGTGATCACCCTGATTACCCTGATCACCCCCTGTCATTGATAACCCCCCTGTAAGGCTCCATTCAGACGTCCGCATGCGTTTTGTGGATCCGATACATGTATCCATGGATCCGTAAAAAATCATGCGGATGTCTGAATGGAGCCTTACAGGGGGGGTGATCAGTGACAGGGGGGTGATTACCCTGATCACCCCCTGTCATTGATAACCCCCCTGTAAGGCTCCATTCAGACGTCCGCATGCGTTCTGTGGATCCGATACATGTATCCATGGATCCGTAAAAAATCATGCGGATGTCTGAATGGAGCTTTACAGGGGGGGTGATCAGTGACAGGGGGGTGATCACCCTGATTACCCTGATCACCCCCTGTCATTGATAACCCCCCTGTAAGGCTCCATTCAGACGTCCGCATGCGTTCTGTGGATCCGATACATGTATCCATGGATCCGTAAAAAATCATGCGGATGTCTGAATGGAGCCTTACAGGGGGGGTGATCAGTGACAGGGGGGTGATCAGGGAGTCTATATGGGTGATCACCCCCCTGTCATTGATCACCCCCCTGTCATTGATCACCCCCCCCCCCCCCCCCCCCTGGTAAGGCTCCATTCAGACATTTTTTTTGGCACAAGTTAGCGGAAATTTTTTGTTTGTTTTTGTTTTTTCTTACAAAGTCTCATATTCCACTAACTTGTGTCAAAAAATAAAATCTCACATGGACGCACCATACCCCTCACGGAATCCAAATGCGTAAACATTTTTAGACATTTATATTCCAGACTTCTTCTCACGCTTTAGGGCCCCTAAAAAGCCAGGGCAGTATAAATACCCCACATGTGACCCCATTTCGGAAAGAAGACACCCCAAGGTATTCCGTGAGGGGCATATTGAGTCCATGAAAGATTGAAATTTTTGTCCTAAGTTAGCGGAAAGTGAGACTTTGTGAGGAAAAAAACAAAAAAAAATCAATATCCGCTAACTTATGCAAAAAAATAAAAAATTCTAGGAACTCGCCAGGCCCCTCATTGAATACCTTGGGGTGTCTTCTTTCCAAAGTGGGGTCACATGTGGGGTATTTATACTGCCCTGGCTTTTTAGGGGCCCGAAAGTGTGAGAAGAAGTCTGGGATCCAAATGTCTAAAAATGCCCTCCTAAAAGGAATTTGGGCCCCTTTGCGCATCTAGGCTGCAAAAAAGTGTCACACATGTGGTATCGCCGTACTCAGGAGAAGTTGGGGAATGTGTTTTGGGGTGTCATTTTACATATACCCATGCTGGGTGAGAAAAATATCTTGGTCAAATGCCAACTTTGTATAAAAAAATGGGAAAAGTTGTCTTTTGCCAAGATATTTCTCTCACCCAGCATGGGTATATGTAAAATGACACCCCAAAACACATTCCCCAACTTCTCCTGAGTACGGCGATACCACATGTGTGACACTTTTTTGCTGCCAAGGTGGGCAAAGGGGCACATATTCCAAAGTGCACCTTTCGGATTTCACCGGCCATTTTTTACAGATTTTGATTGCAAGGTACTTCTTACACATTTGGGCCCCTAAATTGCCAGGGCAGTATAACTACGCCACAAGTGACCCCATTTTGGAAAGAAGACACCCCAAGGTATTCCGTGAGGGGCACGGCGAGTTCCTAGAATTTTTTATTTTTTGTCACAAGTTAGCGGAAAATGATGATTTTTCTTTTTTTTTCTTTTTTCCTTACAAAGTCTCATATTCCACTAACTTGCGACAAAAAATAAAAAATTCTAGGAACTCGCCATGCCCCTCACGGAATACCTTGGGGTGTCTTCTTTCCAAAATGGGGTCACTTGTGGTGTAGTTATACTGCCCTGGCAATTTAGGGGCCCAAATGTGTGAGAAGAACTTTGCAATCAAAATGTGTAAAAAATGCCCTGCAAAATCCGAAAGGTGCACTTTGGAATATGTGCCCCTTTGCCCACCTTGGCAGCAAAAAAGTGTGACACATCTGGTATCGCCGTACTCAGGAGAAGTTGGGGAATGTGTTTTGGGGTGTCATTTTACATATACCCATGCTGGGTGAGAGAAATATCTTGGTCAAATGCCAACTTTGTATAAAAAAATGGGAAAAGTTGTCTTTTGCCAAGATATTTCTCTCACCCAGCATGGGTATATGTAAAATGACAGCCCAAAACACATTCCCCAACTTCTCCTGAGTACGGCGATACCAGATGTGTCACACTTTTTTGATGCCAAGGTGGGCAAAGGGGCACATATTCCAAAGTGCACCTTTCGGATTTCACCGGCCATTTTTTACACATTTTGATTGCAAAGTACTTCTCACACATTTGGGCCCCTAAATTGCCAGGGCAGTATAACTACGCCACAAGTGACCCCATTTTGGAAAGAAGACACCCCAAGGTATTCCGTGAGGGGCATGGCGAGTTCCTAGAATTTTTTATTTTTTGTCGCAAGTTAGTGGAATATGAGACTTTGTAAGGAAAAAAGATAAAAAATAAAAAATCATCATTTTCCGCTAACTTGTGACAAAAAATAAAAAATTCTAGGAACTCGCCATGCCCCTCACGGAATACCTTGGGGTGTCTTCTTTCCAAAATGGGGTCACTTGTGGCGTAGTTATACTGCCCTGGCAATTTAGGGGCCCAAATGTGTGAGAAGTACCTTGCAATCAAAATGTGTAAAAAAATGGCCTGCAAAATCTGAAAGGTGCACTTTGGAATATGTGCCCCTTTGCCCACCTTGGCAGCAAAAAAGTGTCACACATGTGGTATCGCCGTACTCAGGAGAAGTTGGGGAATGTGTTTTGGGGTGTCATTTTACATATACCCATGCTGGGTGAGAGAAATATCTTGGCAAAAGACAACTTTTCCCATTTTTTTTATACAAAGTTGGCATTTGACCAAGATATTTTTCTCACCCAGCATGGGTATATGTAAAATGACACCCCAAAACACATTCCCCAACTTCTCCTGAGTACGGCGATACCAGATGTGTGACACTTTTTTGCAGCCAAGGTGGGCAAAGGGGCACATATTCCAAAGTGCACCTTTTGGATTTCACCGGTCATTTTTTACACATTTTGATTGCAAAGTTCTTCTCACACATTTGGGCCCCTAAATTGCCAGGGCAGTATAACTACGCCACAAGTGACCCCATTTTGGAAAGAAGACACCCCAAGGTATTCCGTGAGGGGCATGGCAAGTTTTTAGAATTTTTTATTTTTTGTCGCAAGTTAGTGGAATATGAGACTTTGTAAGAAAAAAAAAAAAAAAAAAAAATCATCATCATTTTCCGCTAACTTGTGACAAAAAATAAAAAGTTCTATGAACTCACTATGCCCATCAGCGAATACCTTAGGGTGTCTACTTTCCGAAATGGGGTCATTTGTGGGGGTTTTCTACTGTTTGGGCATTGTAGAACCTCAGGAAACATGACAGGTGCTCAGAAAGTCAGAGCTGTTTCAAAAAGCGGAAATTCACATTTTTGTACCATAGTTTGCAAATGCTATAACTTTTACCCAAACCATTTTTTTTTTGCCCAAACATTTTTTTTTTATCAAAGACATGTAGAACAATAAATTTGGCGAAAAATGTATATATGGATGTCGTTTTTTTTTGCAAAATTTTACAGCTGAAAGTGAAAAATGTCATTTTTTTGCAAAAAAAATCGTTAAATTTCGATTAATAACAAAAAAAGTAAAAATGTCAGCGGCAATAAAATACCACCAAATGAAAGCTCCATTAGTGAGAAGAAAAGGAGGTAAAATTCATTTGGGTGGTAAGTTGCATGACCGAGCAATAAACCGCTAAAGTTGTGGAGTGCCGATTTGTAAAAAAGGGCCTGGTCACTAGGGGGGTATAAACCTGTGGTCCTTAAGTGGTTAAACCCCCTGCAGCATCCCCCACGTATGTCAGG
Source organism: Bufo gargarizans (assembly GCF_014858855.1). NCBI lineage: Eukaryota > Metazoa > Chordata > Amphibia > Anura > Bufonidae > Bufo > Bufo gargarizans. The sequence goes on along the minus strand of NC_058082.1, from coordinate 78,762,630 downwards.
TTGATCACGTGAGCACAGGTGGAGTAACAGGCCTCTGGGATCTAAGAACGCATAGGCCGCTCAATCATCATGTGTAAATCCAGCTTAACCCTTTTACTCCCACCGCAGTATATGTATGGCACTGGAGCAATGAGTAAACATGGTGCCTGCTCATGCATGCAGCTCGCGCTTCCGGGCTTCTTACCGGCATCCTCTGCAGCCAATAAGGGTTCCGGTAACTGATTTCAGTACACTGGGTCTCTCTGAAGAAACCCAGGGTATCGGGGCTGCAATTCTCATTTTGGCCAGCAGGTGACAGGCCAACATAAGAAATGAGCAATTAACATTTTACCATGCTCCTGTATGGAGTCTGGTAATATTGAAGGGAAAAAAAGTCAGTCTTGTAGCCTCAAACACTAGCTACAAAGCTGTAAAAAAAAAAAATATATATATAAAAATTTAAAACACCCCCTTTCCGTAGAATAAAAAAAAATACGTAACAAAAAATATAAACAGCATTGGCATCAACACCTCTGAAACCGCCCGTACTATTAAAAAATACAGTTTTCCAATACAGCAAATGACATGAATAAAAATAGGGTAAAAATTTACGGATCGCCACTTTCATCACTTCTCTTGCTAAAAATTTTATTTTTTTTATAAAATGTGATCAAAAAGTCACACACTTTAAAATGGTATCAATAAAAACTGCAGTGTGTCCCGATAAAAATTAGCCCCTACACAGCTCAGTAGATACAGTAACTATAAAAAAAAAGTTGTGGGGGTCAGAATATGGTGTAAAAAAAAATGTGGTATCGTTGTAATCGTACTGACCCAGAGAATGAAGGGCACAGGTCAGTTTTTGATGTCCGTTTTTAATATCTTGAGGATAGGCAATCGGTATCAAATTCCCGGTTAGTGCATTGGAGGCCAAACCTCTGGACAGGCCATCTTTAAGTGGTTAACACGTCAGGCATGTTAGACGTTGCTAAGGTTTCTGAATGTTTTCATTTTTGTTTCCTGTTAGGTACCTGGCTTGAGTCTGATGACCTTCGAGGCTCGTTCTGCAGAAGGCACCAGCAATTTAGGGTACGAGCTGACGACATTCATATTGCCATATGGGAGAGGACTGATGGGCATACTTTTGAGGAAAATGTGGAGCTTGATGAAGCAGAGCAAGATTCATTAAATGTATCCATGGTCTCTGAAGGTCTGAGCTCTTCCTTAGAGGAGGATGCTGAGCCTTCCCAAAAGATAACTCCTGCAGTTGCCTTAAATACATCAGATCCACTTGCAGGAATGGATGGCTTTGCTGATGATGATGTCATTACACTGACACTAGTTGAAATACCACTTGATGCAAATGGCCGTCCTATAGAAACAGTCACCGAGCTTCAGCCACCTGCTACTTGCACTTCTCTCGTGGAGGCTGATATCGAAGATGCCCACAGTGTCGAACTTGAAACTAATGTGCAGCTTGAGAGTCGAGAGGACTGTTCACTTATGTTGCCAGTCTCCTCGGACGTCAGTGCTGAGACTGTTCCCCTCAGGAATTGCAGTGTTATTCTGAGTCCTTTAAAACCAGTGGGTGAAGCCATTGCAACCAGCACGCCAAATCAAAAGCCCCATGACACCAAGAACAGCTCAGTTGGAAACTGGATGACCAGATTGCTCAATCCCCTTGCTGCAAATAAGAAAACTTTAACGCTCAAACCTTGTGCTCCGTTCAAGGTAACAGATGCAGACAGCGCCCCCAAGAAAGCTCAAAACTTTAATGGCTTTCAAGGCAGGTCTATGAATCAAAGTAGCGTTTTGGCATCTAAAATATTTCCATCAAATACTGTGAGTACGCCGTCCTTCCGTGTTCCAGTAGAAAAGGTAATGCCAGTATCTAAACCGTCGCCAGCACCCGCAACATCAGATTTTCGGATACCCAGGAGTAGTGGTTTAGATTATAGCAGATTGCTGTCCAAAGAAGGGAGATCATCCAGTGAAGATAAAATCCGTAAACTGAGGCTAAAGTTACTGAAAAAATTAAAGGCCAAGAAAAATGAGCTGGCCATATTAGAAAAGTATGCAAAAACCCAACCGAGTGGTGACCAGGCAAATGGTGTTCCTCAAGGTGGCTTTAATCGGAAGGAGCACCTCCGAGGGTATATGCAGGAGCTTCAGGAACAAATAGACCATACAGATAACGACTCAGTCTGCACTATGAGCTCCAGCACTTCTATATGTAGCAGTCCTGGAGATGCTGAGTTCTTTGCAGAACTTTTCTCACCCTCTCCTCCTGTTAACCAGCCAAATGACTGCAAGTATCTGGACATGTTGGCAGATGGCTGTGGAATCGCAGCAGCTGGCCAGTTACAGCAGGCAAATGACGATCAAGGCGGGGGAGGCGTCCTGCAGCCTACCTCACAACCTTCACACTACCCTACCACCAGCACAGCTAATGCCTCGAAAGAGGAGTCCTTGCTTCTCATGTCAAATTCTACCTTAGCACTTGTAAATGAGGGCGATGATTATTTTGATTTTGATGATTATTTCTAGGCATTTGTTTCATTGACAAATTTGACTTTTTTTTTATATATAATCTTAGCTCAACCCAAAAGTGGATCTGAAAAAAGTGAACAGTTTGAAGGAAGGTTAGGGATCCATCTTGACTTTTGACCTTCTATAGTCTAAATTTGATCTGTTTCCTTATTGAGACAAAAGTTGTGAGCAAACTTGTTAAAATTTTAATTTTTGAAATTGTTGCACAACTTTTTCTAATAATAGGGTAATATTAAAGTTGCAGTAACGGGTGATATTACCCCTGTCTCCCTCGAAACTTGCCTTTTACCACAGCTCCAAAACCAAAAGTTGCCTTTATGGTCCATTCACATGTCCATATGTGTTTTGCGGATCAGCAAAACACGGACACCGGAAATGTGCGTTCCGCATATCGCCGGCACTCTCACAGAAAATGCCTTTTCTTGTCTGCAATTGCGGACAAGAATAGGAAATGTTCTATTTTTGTGCGGATGCAGACAGCACATTCCGGCCCCATTGAAAATGAATTGGTCCGCACCCGCTCCGCAAAATTGCAGAACGGATGTGGACCCATTTTGCGGACATGTGAATGGACCCTTACACTCATAGTTCCACATTTGAGATATAACAAAAATCACTATTGTATGGGCCTGTCATCAGAGTTTCTTGTTGCACATAGCTAGCAAGGCTCACCACTAGAAAAATGTCTGCCAAGAGCAAGAAGGCCGCTTACAGCATAGGTCCTAGAGGTAAAAGGGATATTTTATACAACATATTGGAGGTTTAACTTCCCTAAATGGAGTGTCAGCAGTTTTGACCATTTTAAATCTTTTGTGTAGATTTTCTCACCAGGAGTAATGTGAATATGAACATTTATTCTGGCAGATTTGGCTTCTGCAAGCTCCCAGGATAGGGATTCACTGTAAAGTCCTCTGCATTTAGCTGCTTCACAAGCCGGGGACCTGTACACCTGTCTTCCGGAGAAGATATGCTGTGAAGCAGCTGAATGCAGAGAGCACTTAAGTGAAGCTCTGGCTTCCGGGAACTTTAGTAGCAGAATCTGGCAGAATAAAACGTCATATCCACACTACGCCTTATAATAAAAGATAATTGTACTGCTACACTAAATATATAATAGTACTGCTTTCCCCAGCCTCCACACACTGCTGCCAGCAGCTTAGCGTGGTCAAAAGTGCTGACGGGCTTCCTCTAAGGTCCTAACACATTTTCTGATTTGAAGCTTTTAAAAAAAAAAAAAAAAAAAGTCTGATTTGTTGTTCATGAGACGTTTTAATTTTGCACCTTTTATGATTTCACAATGCAAATACGAATCAAAATAAACTCGTCTTCAGTCACTGGTAATAGTCTTAAGGAACCTGTCATTCATTTCATGCTGTCCACACAGTGGGTGGCATGAAGTCCTGAGGGGCTCCCTTGTTCCAAAGAGGTATATTTTACTCTAATCTGCCACTATGCAAATCGAGAGAAGCTTCACAGCGGATTGTGCCCGAACTTTTTTTTTTCTGTTTTCAGAATAAAATCTAGCCCTCTGTGATGAGGGAGCCTCTCAGGATTTCATGCGGCCCATAGTTTTGGCAGCATGAAATGGATGACAGGTCTCCTTTAAAGCACTTGATTTTCAAAAGTTGCAGAAATTGAAATGAAGAATCCCAATGTGGGTCTAAGTAGAGCCATGGAACCAGCATTTTACTTTTATTTTTGAATGGATATTTTTAATAATTTTTTTATTTCCTCCCCCCCCCCCCCCCCCTTATGACAGAACTACTTTCAAGGGGTTCTCCGAGATTTTTAAAGTAATGGTCAATCTTAGAATAGGTAATTAATATCCGATAGTTGGGGGTCCGACTCCCAGCACCCCTGCCAATCAGCTGTATGAAGAGGCAGCAGCGTGGCGCGACCACGTAGGCCCTTTTCAGATGAGTGAGTTCCACTCTCTGGACTCGCAGCGCGAGTGCGCAGCAGCTCCCGTCCTGACCTCCCAGCACTGGCTGTCGCATAGCGTTATATTGATTTTATGATGCTACATAACCCTTAGGCCCCTTTCACACGGGGCGAGTATTCCACGTGGGTGCTATGCGTGAGTTGAACGCATTTCACCTGCACTGAATCCGGACCCATTCATTTCTATGGGGCTGTTCACATGAGCGGTGATTTTCACACCTCACTTATGTGTTGCGTGAAAATCGCAGCATGTTCTGTTTTTCACGTAACGCAGGCCCCATAGAAATGAATGGGGTTGCGTGAAAATCGCAAGCATCCGCAAGAAAGTGCGGATGCGGTGCGATTTTTCACGTATGGTTTCTAGGTGACAGTCTATTCACTGTATTATTTTCCCTTATAACATGGTTATAAGGGAAAATAATTAGCATTCTGAATACAGAATGCATAGTACAATAGCGCTGGAGGGGTTAAAAAATAAAATAAAAATTAACTCCCCTTCTCCTCTTGATCGCGTAGTTCCCGGTCTCTTCTTTACTTCTTTAATGATGAGCTGTGGGCTAAAGGACCTGTGGTGAAGTCAGATCACATGCTCCATCACCACGGTGATGGACCATGTGATTGGAGCATGTGATCTGACATCACCACAGGTAATTTAGCCCACAGCTAGTAAAGAAGAGACCGGGAACTACGCGATCAAGAGGAGTTAATTTTTTTTAACCCCTCCAGCACTATTGTACTATGCATTCTGTATTCAGAATGCTATTATTTTCATAAGGGAAAATAATACAATCTTCAGAACATCAATCTCAAGCCCGAACTTCTGTGAAGAAGTTCGGGTTTGGGTACCAAACATGCGCGATTTTTCTCACGTGAGTGCAAAACGCATTACAATATTTTGCACTCGCGCGGGAAAAATCGCGCGTGTTACGCACCCGCCTCTTATCCGGGCCAAAAATATGACGCCCGTGTGAAAGAGGCCTTAGAGTTCTGGAATGTATTGGATAACACTGACACCATTATATCAGTGTTATCCAATACATTCCAGACCTCTAAGAGTTACATAGCATCATAAATCAATATAATTCTATGCGACCCCATCAGTGCTGGAAGTTCAGGACGGGAGCTCTTGCTTTTACACACGCTGCAAGTCCAGTGCGTGGAGCTCGCTTGTCTGAAAGGAGCCTTAGGCCTCGTTCACACTTCAGTGTTTAGTCAGTGATTTCCATCAGTGATTTGTGAGCCGAAACCAGGTGCGGCTCTAAACACAGAACAGGAGCAGATCTTTCCCTTCTACCTCATGTCTGTGGAGGCTCCACTTCTGGTTTTGGCTCACAAATCACTGATGGAAATCACTGACCAAACACTGAAGTGTGAACGAGGCCTTAGGCTTTTTTCTAGGCCATGTGATGTCACATGGCCTAGGCGCTGCTCCGTCCCATTCAAGTAAATGGGGCTGAGATACAGCACCAAGCACAGCTGCTATCGAATGGACGGCGCTGTACTTGCCACAGGGGTGCTGGGAGTCTGACCTCCGCTAATTTCATTGTTGGGCCATCAATATGAAAATCTCATTGACACTGGAGGACTTTATTCAGCAGCTGCCTGACTTTAGATGGTTGTGGTTCCGCCAATGCAATTCAGTCAAAAAAAAATTAAACCATTAAGTTTTGACACTTGATTGTAAAGCTTCCATGTTATGTGTTCACCATGTTGTTCATTAGATTTATCCTTTCAATAACTGAGGCTTGATCTGTATGTTTCCTGAATTGACTTGAAATGTTTTTTTTTTTTTTTTTTTGTGTGTTTAAAGCAAAGTTCTGCAATATTAGTGTAGAAATTTATTATTATGTATCTTTGTTGTATTGTGAACGTGTGTTAATAAAAAAATGAGTTTCAAACTTTTTTCTGTTTTATTTACAATAAATGTGAACAAATATATTATAAATATCCAATGCCTGTGGTGACAAGTAGAATAGTGTCCTTTATTCTGAAACTGGTGAAGCTAGTAAGGTTCTGTTGGCTTTAGCATCATGGTTTCCATTTGTAAGTGAGCAATGGCTGCGGTGACTAATCGGTTTCTCAAAGGGTCCAAATGGACACCTGTGATTTACCTGTGTATGGAGTCTTTGAATGCGCTCTCATTTATCCAACTATTTGTAATTGATGACCTTTCCTCTAGAATGGATAGGTCATCAGCATCTGATCTTTGGAGGGCCAACATCGGTACCACCACCAATCAACTGGCCCGGCACTCGTGGCTTAGTCTAGGCCAGTGACGTCACGACCATCAGTCACATGGCATTGCTGCAGCATCAGTCCCATTCACTTGACATGTTTTTCCCAACTTGGACGACCCCTTTAAAATGCCACAAACAAAAACACTGTGGGGCACATAGGCTGCAATTTTTTTTGCTCAACTTTTTTTTTTTTTTTCTAGAATTTCTACCATTTAAAAAAGTGTGTGGGATTTAGCGGAGGGGGGCAGGAACACATTTGACATTAGAGCAGAAAACTGTCTGGTGTAGCTTATAACTGGAATCTATGCCAGTCCGTAGCTGGTGTAGTTTTCAGTTTCTGGCACAAGATGCAAAAAAATGTATTGAGGCTTGCGCTGCTTAATAAATCTGATGCATTTTACTGTAACAGACTTCAATGAATGTTCCCCTGTGAGCCCCATTTATCAAAACATTCATATAGTAAGACTGACTATAGCAACCAATCAGAGCTCAGCTTTTATATCTTGAACTGCTCTGGAAAAATGAAATCTGTGCTCTGATTGGTTGCAATAGGCAACAAAGCCAGTCCTACTGTTAGTTTGGCTAAATGAGGCCCTTACAGTAGATGTGACAGCGGTTTTATTTTTGCTGTAAGATTCAAACCAGCCGTCATTCTGGTGCACTTTAGTCAACCAAGCCAAAAGAAAACGTGTGAAATTGTCCCAATACAGATACTGAAAGGGGGATGTAGTAACCTCTTCCTGACATCGCCGCACATGTGTGGCAGATGTTGGGTCTTTAAAGATGGCACCTGCTCTGGATCAAGCACCATAGCTACCGGGTGCCTGCTGTTTCATACAGCTAATGTAAGAGATCAGGGGATTGCAGTCATTTAACCCCTCAGATGTTGTGGTTATGGTTAAAAATATAAAAATTGAAATTAACTCTTTCCCCAAAAATAAAATAACATCATAGATATCGCTGCGTGCATAAACATCTGTACTGTTAAAATATAAAACAAACATCCCCTATGTTAAATGGTGTAACGGGGAAATAAATAAAAATGGTGACTTGCCGTTTTTTTTCCATCACTTTCTCTCTCCAAAAATTGAATAAAATGTGATCAAATAGTCATACACACCCCAAAATGATATTAACAAAAACTACACATTGTCTCGCGGCAAATGAGGCCTCACTAGTCATGCATTTCTCTAAGGCTACTTTCACACTGGCGTTTCTGGGTCCGCCTGTGAGATCCGTTTCAGGGATCTCACAAGCGGCCCAAAACTGATCAGTTTTTGCCCCAATGCATTCTGAATGGATAAGGATCCGCTCAGTTTGCCTCCATTCTGCTCTGGAGGCGGACGTTTTGATGTCCGCCTGACGATGCAGAGCCAAACGGATCCGTCCTGACTTACAATGTAAGACAATGGGGACGGATCTGTTTTCACAGACACAATATGGTGCAATTGAAAACTGATCTGCCTCCCATTGACTTTCAGTGTAAGTCAAAACTGATCCGTTTGCATCATCATGGACAAAATGCAAACTGATACGTTCTGAACGGATCTAAGCGTTTGCATTATAGGTGCGGATCTGTCTGTGCAGATACCAGACGGATTAGCTCTTAACGCAGGTGTGAAAGTAGCCTAAGGCACACGGCCACTGTTATGGTCTGTATCTGAGCCGCTTTTTTTGCAGCTGGAATGCGGACCCATTCACTTCAATGAGGCAGCAAAGGGTGCTGACAGCAAAAAAATATAGAATAGGCATTTCTACAATTGGCAAAGGGCAGAATGCACATAGCCGGCACGTAGCCTAATACTTTAACAGGATTATTCCACAAAAATAATAAAAGCGAAGTCCCCCAACAAATCACTAAAATGGCTTTCAGATCTCCTGTTCCTCAACTACAGCAAAGACGGATGTCAACTTCAGAAAGATCTTCGAAGGGCGATACTCGTGCACCAGGTGGTGGGACGTGACTTGCATGAGATGACGTGGTCTATTATATAAACTAGAGTGGTAGCATTGATACAGTGCCATACCGAGCTCTCCAAAACCAAATTCAGTGTATTTACAGAACTCCAGAACCAAGGTCAGTATGTAACTATGGCAACAGCTGAAAAAAAAAGCAAGTGGGTACAGGTACCATTTGCATACTCCAGGTTATCATTTGCCCTATGAGTTTGCACAGTGTGAGACTGCAGCTCCCACCCTGGCCTGAACAGTAGTAAATGTATGCTGGGAGTTTCAGAAAACAGAATCCTACCTCTCATCACTACTCTGTAGATTATACCATGAAATAAACCTTTCCATTTTAGTGACTTAGTGGTGACGCCTCCGCCACCGTTCAGACCACCATGATGACTTCTCCCACTCTGCAGAACTTGCCATCTAGATGTCTTTAGCTTCTTGCTTTACAAAAGCACATTGACACCCTACATCAGGGATCAGCAACCATTGGCACTCTAGCTGTTGGGAAACTACAACTCCCAGCATGCTCTTTCCACTTGTGTGGGAGTTTAGAGAGCAGCCAAGCAAGTGTGCATGATGGGAGACGTAGTTTAACACCTGGAGTGCCTGAGGTTGCTGACCCCTGCCCTTCATAGTAACACAAGCTCCTAGTACCACACGGTGTGTCCTGAATATAACATCAATATACACTGCCCGAATACAAAGTGCCACGTGCTGTGCCCTCTATAGTGCAGTGTGCTTGGTGTCCATTATGGATAAGCGCCACACACTGTAAAAACACATCTATGGTCTATTCAGACCCTAAATTCCCTGTAGGGGTCCCTAACTGAAAATAAAAATATTTCTTTATTAGTTATTATTTTAAAATAAATGAACCAAACAACTATAGAAAACTATTAAAATTATCAGTGTCTGATGGAGGGTACAATTGGAGTGTATGAATGTATTTGCCTTTGTCACATGTAGCCACTATGGAGTGCAGTGCCTCCTATTCATACACACTGTAAAACCCATACATAGTGCCTTGTATTTTCTGTCTGCTTTATGCGGTTCCTCCTTTATATAGTAGTGCCTCTTGCCTATGCCCTCTTTATATAGTGCGCACAGTCTAATACTCACGTGTGCCCTGTCTCGCGATGCCATGCAGAGTTGCAGGTCTGCGCCTATGGAATGTTGCAAGCGGCGCAATGAAAATCAGGTGAATTGACCCGGTGCTTTTGAGGAGAGCCCTGAAACCCGGGTGACTCCTGAGAAAGTTGGCAGCTCTGTGAAAAGGAGTTTGAAAGGATTGGTGGTCATGCATGCGATGTCTATGGGCTGAAGGTGACCGTACAGCGCAGGACGCGTGCGCCAACCACTACTCCATTCACATGCCTCACTGTGGTCAGAACTCCTTACCATCCAAAAGGAGAAATCCCAGTTGTTGCCCCCACACTAAGGGCTCATGCCCACCACCACCATAGCCTCTTTTGTGGTCTGCAAGTTGCAGATCCTGCCTGTGTTTATTTCGCATTTTGCGGCACAGAACGTCCGACCCATAATAGAACAAGTCCTATCTTTGTAATGCGGACAAGAAAAGGAAATGTTCTAAATTTTTGCGAGTGCCACGGAATGGATGTGCGGATGCGGACAGCACACGGAGTGATTGGGTCCGCATCCAACCCGCAAAAAATGCAGATCGGACGTGGACCAAAAATACGTTTGTGTGCCTAGCCTGCTACAGGTGTCTGTTTACCACATCTTCAGTAAAGAAAGAGGGCCCGTTCAGGTTTGGATAACCCCTTATCACAACCCAGTCTAAATATCCTATTACAGATGAAAAATGGTGCACCCAGTAGTATATAGCACCAGTAGTATAGTGCCCCCAGTAGTATATAGCACCAGTAGTATAGTGCCCCAGTAGTATGGTGCACCCAGTAGTATATAGCACCAGTAGTATAGTGCACCCAGTAGTATATACCACCAGTAGTATAGTGCCCCAGTAGTATATAGCACCAGTAGTATAGTGCACCCAGTAGTATATAGCACCAGTGGTATAGTCACCCAGTAGTATATAGCACCAGTGGTATAGTGCACCCAGTAGTATAGTGCCCCAGTAGTATGGTGCACCCAGTAGTATATAGCACTAGTAGTATAGTGCCCCAGTAGTATGGTGCACCCAGTAGTATATAGCACCAGTAGTATAGTGCCCCAGTAGTATATAGCACCAGTAGTATGGTGCATCCAGTAGTATATAGCACCAGTAGTATGGTGCACCCAGTAGTATATAGCACCAGTAGTATATAGCACCAATAGTATAGTGCCCCAGTAGTATCGTGCACCCAGTAGTATCGTGCACCCAGTAGTATAGTGCCCCAGTAGTATGGTGCATCCAGTAGTATATAGCACCAGTAGTATGGTGCACCCAGTAGTATATAGCACCAATAGTATAGTGCCCCAGTAGTATCTTGCACCCAGTAGTATCGTGCACCCAGTAGTATAGTGCCCCAGTAGTATGGTGCACCCAGTAGTATATAGCACCAGTAGTATGGTGCACCCAGTAGTATATAGCATCAGTAGTATAGTGCCCCA